>NC_058087.1:52892187-53492187 GCF_014858855.1 Bufo gargarizans | reverse complement strand
GTCTGGTGGATACACAATTTGTCGGTATGGAATGGCCGGGCTATATTCGGCCTGCATCCGGATCTGGTTATCGAGTCCGATCCCAGTCTGATGGGGTGAGGAGCACACTGTCAGGGGATATCCACGGGTGGAGCATGGTCTCCAGAAGAGGCTCATCTTCACATCAATGCCCTCGAGCTCTTGGCGGGGTCTTTCGCGATCCGCAGCTTCGCACAGGGGTCCGTGCGGGCATGTATTCGCCTACGTATGGACAATGTCTCTGCTGTCCGGTACGTGAACTGCCTAGGGGGGACTCGATCCAGGGTTTTGTCTTATCTGGCCAAAGATTTTTGGGAGTTTTGTCTTTCCAGGGGAATTTCGGTGGTGGCGGAATACATTCCAGGTCTCCAAAACACATTAGCCGACTGGAGTTCTCGTTGCATTTCGGACTCCAGCGACTGGAGGTTGGATCCGAGGGTCTTCCGAGATATTGTATCTCTTTGGGGCCCGTGTTGCATCGATTTGTTCGCGTCACGCCTGAACACGCAACTGCCCAGGTACTTCAGTTGGCGTCCAGACCCACAAGCAGAGGCCGTAGATGCTTTCCTCCAGAACTGGGGGGCTCCCTCCACTATGCCTTTCCCCCGTTCGCTCTCATCCCTCGTGTACTCGCTCAGGTTCGTCGCCAGCAGGCGCAGTTGGTATTTTTGGTTCCCTTCTGGCAAACACAATCGTGGTTTCCCCAATTACTGCATCTTCTCACGGAGGAGCCTCGGCTTCTGCCATCGTTTCCACAGCTTTTGCTCGACCCTTATGGTCGCCAGCATCCACTTCTGCTAGACGGATCTCTGCAGCTTCTAGCATGCCGAGTTTCAGGGGTCCCTGGGATCCCTCGGAATTTTCGGCAGCAACCAGACAGCTGTTGGAGTCAGCTTGGGCTCCAGGCACTAGACGAGCCTATCAGGCGGCTTGGGACGTATGGGTTCGTTGGTGCGATCCACGGGACTTGGATCCCCTGCAAGCCCCTGTAGTCGCGGTTCTCCAGTTTCTCACTTCTCTCTTTGAGGCGGGTAAAGCTTACCGTACCCTGAACGTATACCGCTCGGCTATTTCTGCTAGACATTCCGGGTTTGATGGTTGTCCCGCCGGTCAACACCCTTTGATCTGTCGGCTATTACGTGGGTCTCGCTTGTCGCGTCCTCCTAGACCGCGTTTCTCTACCACTTGGGATGTCGCGACGGTTCTCCGATTTCTGGAAGGTTGGCCCCTCAATTCGTTGCTGTCTCTTCGGCAACTCTCAGCCAAATTGGTGACCCTTCTTTGTTTGGGGTCTTGTAAACGCGTCTCGGACGTCCGGGCTTTGGACATAGACGCGCGTTATTTTACACCACGAGGGGTTCTGTTCAATATCTCTCGGCGCACTAAAACGGGTATTAGGTCGGTTACTTACCCGTCTTTTCCTTCTTCTCTGCAACTGTGCCCCGTGGCTTGCTTACGGGAGTACGAGTCTCGCACCTTAGCTTTTCGCTCTCGGGATTCCCCGCAATTGTTCATATCTTTCCGTCGCCCCTTTTCCCCGGTTACCAGCGTTACGCTTTCCCGGTGGGTTAAGTGGATCCTTTCCCTTTCCGGTATTGATACTTCCATTTTCACCGCGCATTCGGTGCGGGGGGCGGCGGCTACCTCAATGTCGGTGGCAGGGGCCCGTTTGGAGGATGTCATGAAGTTGGCGGATTGGTCCCGAGTCTCTACCTTTCGGGAATTCTATTTCAGGCCGGATCCTCACGTTTTTACCTCCGTAATTGCTCAGCTTTAAACTTGCAAATATGAGCCTCCGTGTCTTGAAATAAAATTAAGGATTTTCCTAAGTCATGACATAAAGTCATGATTTTATGAAAGACACGGAGGCGAGTATTTCCCGCCCGTTGCATTTACGCCCTCCCTGCTGGGTGGTAGTGTTTTTGTACTGTATGATATTATTTATCTGTCTGTTTTAATGCACGGGGAGTAGTTGGGCTAGTGTGGTTGTTCGTAGAACAATACGGTTGGGTAGTGTATTACCATGATGTTTGTTTTTCTCTCTTCCTTCCAGGTTGATGCACCTTTGTCGTCCGTCTTCTGATACTCACCTTCCAGAGGTTCCGTTTGGTTATTCCGCGGCTGATGTTCCGGCTGCTGTTGTCCCTTCCAGGATTCAGTTTTCGCCGTTTGAAGACTGCAAAGAAAGAGGAAGTGTCCAGCCAGAGATGTCCCTTATATAGGGGTAGAAGGGGTGGAGTTGTTACCATGGATACTCTTATGGTTTTTTTCTTCAATTGTCTTTGCTGCTAATTTCCAGTAAAGAAAGAGTTAAGCAAATACTCGCCTCCGTGTCTTTCATAAAATCATGACTTTATGTCATGACTTAGGAAAATCCTTAATTAACACATGTGGAATTATATACATAACAAAAAAGTGTGAAACAACTGAAAATATGTCATATTCTAGGTTCTTCAAAGTAGCCACCTTTTGCTTTGATTACTGCTTCAGTCACGGACTAACAAAGCATGTATATATGTGGCAACAATTAATCTAGAGTGCTATAGCGACCTATGAAGGTGGATACATTTAAACAGCCAACAAAGTGTGTTATAAGTATATTATCCATACAGATTACTGAACAACATTGTTAACAGAGTGAGAAACCAACAGTACTATAAACCACACGCCCAGATCAAAGAAACTTTAACAAGCTTCTATTTTGTATTTTTTTTATCTTCATTAATTTTTATGCGAGAACTCCGCATTTAAAGGGACCTGATACAAAATGAAATTTTATTTATAGGTATTTTTATATTTATGCATAGTTTATGTATTTGGTTTTATGATATGTATTAGCTAAATTAAATGCAAATTACTGTGAGCCAGCCAATTTTCATTTTTATTTAGGTGTTCAATTAATGAATCTATTAATAAGAAATTCTTTCATCTCTACATAGGAAGTTTATGCATTTACAATTTAAAGGGAACCTGTCATGTGGATATTTGATTATAATCTAATTATATACAATCATTAACTACTAAAAAGTACCTTAGATGTATTCACTTACTGGTGTGACAGATGATTACCTCATAATATACACACAAAGATGCTGCATGCTAATGAGCTGATTTGAGTCCAGCGTGATGTCATTGAGTCCAGCGTATATTTAATTCAGAGCTATAGCCACTCCCCTGCCCAACTGCTGCTGATTCATATGGAAAATAACTGTCATTCAGCAGCAGGTGGGCGGGGAGAGTCAGGAGATCATGAATATTCAGGACTCATCATTATGAGCTGCAGCTTTTCAATACAAGATGTTGGCAGATTGACTGGGTCAATTAAAGAAAGTGACCCAGCATTTTGCTAAGAGAATCAGTCACTTATTTATGTTGCCTTTAGTTAGAACACCATAAAACTGGTGACAGGTTCCCTTTAATTATATGTAAGCTGTAATCATCTGTTTGCACAGAGCTCCCTCTGGTGGTGGCTGCATGAAAATGTAGTGTTTCCACATCAGAAAGAGAAGCAGTTCAGCGCAATGTTCCCCAGGCCCCGTAGCAGTCTGCCTACATTTAAGGTACGCCATTGGCAATGGGTGACATGAAATCCACAGCAATATCAGTATGTAACAGGATTTGGAGCAAAATCTGCAGAGCAAAGTACTCGCCAAATCTTGCCTATGCCTGTGACTTTCCTTTGTTTATTGTACAGTGCTCTGTGAGCAGCAGGTGTAATAATATGACCATTGTTAGGCCTCATGCACACAACAGTAGCTTAGGGCCGCATCCGATCCGTATTTTAAAGGGGCCAAAAAAATTCAGACATCACACAGTATGCTGTCCACACCTGTTCCGTGGCCTGGCAAAAAACAAAAATTAGAACGTGTCCTATTCTTGTCTGTGTTGCGGACAAGAATAGACATTTCTAACAGAGGGCAGGATGTACCGTTCCGCAAAATACGGGATGCACACAGCTGGCATCGTGTTTTGTGGATCCTCAATTTGTGGACAGCAAAAATGAATAAGGCTGTATGGAGGAGGCCTTATAGTGTATTTTGTTTTTCAACAGCAAGTTTTAAATTTGAAGGAATTGAACTTGTAAATTCCTATTCCTAGAATTCTTTGAAAGAACTAAATGATATCTCTGGAACTCCCATAGAAATTAATGAAGTGGCCATGTGCATGTGTGAGTGTCCGCTTCCTTCATTTCATAAGGGCTGCAAGGGGTACAGGGTCCCCATTCTCGTGATCAGTTGGGGTCCCAGCGGTAAGACCTGAACTGATCTAATAGTTATGCCCTATCCTGTGGATAGAGGACAACTTCAAACAACCGGAATACCCTTTTAAATATGTTAAAACTTACAATTCCTTGTCTTTTAGTGGAATAACCTCATATATATTTTGGTACTGACAAAGCATGTGCCCTGTGGTTTTATCAAAATACTGGAACAACGTATCCCACACCTGCCAAAAAAACAAAAATAATATAACAATACAATAATATAACATGTCTCCAAAACTACAACACAAGAAAATCTCATTGTAACAGACTTTGGAGCCATTCGTGCTACTTCTGTCTGTTTCTTATGCGTTGATCCACAAATTACCTGTTAGACCTTATTGATAAAGATTGTAAGCCCTCGTGGGCAGGGCCCTCTCTCCTTCTCTACCAGTTTGTAACTCGTCTTGTTCATGTTTAGTGCAATTGTCTGTATTATGTATGCAGGGGTGCACCACCAATGAGGCCAGGTGAGGCAATCGCCTCAGGAAGCATCAGGAAGGGACAAGAGGGGGGGCAGCAGAAGGGCACTCAGGACACGTGGGAACTGCAAAATTACTGTAAAACTGCATTACTGAATTGCATGTCATTCTGCATTACTTCATCTGTTGTATCCCTGTTCTTAGGCTGGTTAGGTGTATTTTATACATCCCACCACTAGAGGAGGATAGCACTTAGTCTATATAAATACTTTAGTCAGGCCTAGTGTAGTGGGAAGAGAGAGGAGAAGGAAAAGGGTGAAGAGAGGAGTAGAGTCAGTTGTTAAGCTGAGGCTACACACCACAGAGTAGTGGGTGAAGTCTGGAGCAGCAATGAGGTAAAGCCAAGGTACGAGGGGCAGGAGAGCATTTTCCTACTGTGATCCTCTTAGTTCCTTACATCCTACAACCAGAGGATAGTTTTGTAGAATGTATACAAGCCCACCCGTGCTCCCGAACTCACTCAACACTACGTATCAAACAGGGAATCGCTGCTAGGTTCACTGCCACGGTCTGCTGCTGTGGCCGTTATATTAAAAAATCACCAAGGTCTGATTTGAATACAAGTCAGAATCGGAACCTGCGCTGATTCTGATACGAGCAGGGATTTAAAGTGATGGGTAGGTATACAAGGGAATATTCGCAATAATGTTCGAAGTGATTACCTTCTTTAGCAGGCAATATGTCCGTGGAGTGTTCTTGTTGGATCAGAGAAGTTGGCATCCAGGTACCTTCAGGCTCAACCTCTAGCGTAGGTGGTGCTCCGGCCAGCAGCAAATCACTCACACGAGGGAACCCCAGTTGAAGTCCGGGAACTTGGCGTGTGACATCACCGCACTGAGTATGGAAGTCTTCAGGGGACAAATTCAATCCGACGCGTTTCTGAGCCAGTCGGGCTCCTTTGTCAGGGATGGTAAGGTTTGTCAGTCCTGAAAGTAAATAGGCTATTGTTCCCATGACAACTACTAGTTTATTGACACCAGGAGTACTTAACCCCATCTGATCCAACCCATATTTTACTCAAACCCAAACAGTTCAATTCCTTGATTGAGGCCATATGGGGCCAGGCTGTTTAATTTGAAAATCCATTTGCTTTCTTTGCTTGACATCTCCTTTATGTAGTCACCACTAGAGTTGAGCGAACACCTGGATGTTCGGGTTCGAGAAGTTCGGCCGAACATCCCGGAAATGTTCGGGTTCGGGATCCGAACCCGATCCGAACTTCGTCCCGAACCCGAACCCCATTGAAGTCAATGGGGACCCGAACTTTTCGGCACTAAAACGGCTGTAAAACAGCCCAGGAAAGGGCTAGAGGGCTGCAAAAGGCAGCAACATGTAGGTAAATCCCCTGCAAACAAATGTGGATAGGGAAATTAATTAAAATAAAAATTAAATAAATAAAAATTAACCAAAATCAATTGGAGAGAGGTTCCATAGCAGAGAATCTGGCTTCCCGTCACCCACCACTGGAACAGTCCATTCTCAGATATTTAGGCCCCGGCACCCAGGCAGAGGAGAGAGGTCCCGTAACAGACAATCTGGCTTCATGTCAGCAGAGAATCAGTCTTCATGTCATAGCAGAGAATCAGGCTTCACGTCACCCACCACTGTAATAGTCCATTTTCATAAATTTAGGCCCAGCACCCAGGCAGAGGAGAGAGGTCCCGTAACAGACAATCTGGCTTCATGTCAGCAGAGAATCAGTCTTCATATCATAGCAGAGAATCTGGCTTCCCGTTACCCACCACTGGAACAGTCCATTCTCAGATATTTAGGCCCCGGCACCCAGGCAGAGGAGAGAGGTCCCGTAACAGACAATCTGGCTTCATGTCAGCAGAGAATCAGTCTTCATATCATAGCAGAGAATCAGGCTTCACGTCAGCCACCACTGCAACAGTCCATTGTCATAAATTCAGGCCCAGCACCCAGGCAGAGGAGAGAGGTCCCGTAACAGACAATCTGGCTTCATGTCAGCAGAGAATCAGTCTGCATGTCATAGCAGAGAATGAGGCTTCACGTCACCCACCACTGCAACAGTCCATTTTCATAAATTTAGGCCCAGCACCCAGGCAGAGGAGAGAGGTCCCGTAACAGAGGATCTGGCTTCATGTCACCAGAGAATCAGTCTGCATGTCATAGCAGAGAATCAGGCTTCACGTCACCCACCACTGCAACAATCCATTGGCATATATTTAGGCCTAGCACACAGGCAGAGGAGAGAGGTCCCGTAACAGACAATCTGGCTTCATGTCAGCAGAGAATCAGTCTGCATGTCATAGCAGAGAATGAGGCTTCACGTCACCCACCACTGCAACAGTCCATTTTCATAAATTTAGGCCCAGCACCCAGGCAGAGGAGAGAGGTCCCGTAACAGAGGATCTGGCTTCATGTCACCAGAGAATCAGTCTGCATGTCATAGCAGAGAATCAGGCTTCACGTCAGCCACCACTGCAACAATCCATTGGCATATATTTAGGCCTAGCACACAGGCAGAGGAGAGAGGTCCCGTAACAGACAATCTGGCTTCATGTCAGCAGAGAATCAGTCTTCATATCATAGCAGAGAATCAGGCTTCACGTCAGCCACCAATGCAACAGTCCATTGTCAGATATTTAGGCCCAGCACCCAGGCAGAGGAGAGAGGTCCCGTAACAGAGGATCTGGCTTCATGTCAGCAGAGAATCAGTCTTCATGTCATAGCAGAGAATCAGGCTTCACGTCACCCACCACTGCAACAGTCCATTTTCATAAATTTAGGCCCAGCACCCAGGCAGAGGAGAGAGGTCCCGTAACAGAGGATCTGGCTTCATGTCACCAGAGAATCAGTCTGCATGTCATAGCAGAGAATCAGGCTTCACGTCAGCCACCACTGCAACAATCCATTGGCATATATTTAGGCCTAGCACACAGGCAGAGGAGAGAGGTCCCGTAACAGACAATCTGGCTTCATGTCAGCAGAGAATCAGTCTTCATATCATAGCAGAGAATCAGGCTTCACGTCAGCCACCAATGCAACAGTCCATTGTCAGATATTTAGGCCCAGCACCCAGGCAGAGGAGAGAGGTCCCGTAACAGAGGATCTGGCTTCATGTCAGCAGAGAATCAGTCTTCATGTCATAGCAGAGAATGAGGCTTCACGTCACCCACCACTGCAACAGTCCATTTTCATAAATTTAGGCCCAGCACCCAGGCAGAGGAGAGAGGTCCCGTAACAGAGGATCTGGCTTCATGTCACCAGAGAATCAGTCTGCATGTCATAGCAGAGAATCAGGCTTCACGTCACCCACCACTGCAACAGTCCATTGTCATAAATTCAGGCCCAGCACCCAGGCAGAGGAGAGAGGTCCCGTAACAGACAATCTGGCTTCATGTCACCAGAGAATCAGTCTGCATGTCATAGCAGAGAATGAGGCTTCACGTCAGCCACCACTGCAACAATCCATTGGCATATATTTAGGCCTAGCACACAGGCAGAGGAGAGGTTCATTCAACTTTGGGTAGCCTTGCAATATAATGGTAAAATGAAAATAAAAATAGGATTGAATGAGGAAGTGCCCTGGAGTCCAATAATATATGGTTATGGGGAGGTAGTTAATGTCTAATCTGGACAAGGGACGGACAGGTCCTGTGGGATCCATGCCTGGTTCATTTTTATGAACGTCAGCTTGTCCACATTGGCTGTAGACAGGCGGCTGCGTTTGTCTGTAATGACGCCCCCTGCCGTGCTGAATACACGTTCAGACAAAACGCTGGCTGCCGGGCAGGCCAGCACCTCCAAGGCATAAAAGGCTAGCTCTGGCCACGTGGACAATTTAGAGACCCAGAAGTTGAATGGGGCCGAACCATCAGTCAGTACGTGGAGGGGTGTGCACACGTACTGTTCCACCATGTTAGTGAAATGTTGCCTCCTGCTAACACGTTGCGTATCAGGTGGTGGTGCAGTTAGCTGTGGCGTGTTGACAAAAGTTTTCCACATCTCTGCCATGCTAACCCTGCCCTCAGAGGAGCTGGCCGTGACACAGCTGCCTTGGCGACCTCTTGCTCCTCCTCTGCCTTGGCCTTGGGCTTCCACTTGTTCCCCTGTGACATTTGGGAATGCTCTCAGTAGCGCGTCTACCAACGTGCGCTTGTACTCGCGCATCTTCCTATCACGCTCCAGTGCAGGAAGTAAGGTGGGCACATTGTCTTTGTAGCGTGGATCCAGCAGGGTGGCAACCCAGTAGTCCGCACAGGTTAAAATGTGGGCAACTCTGCTGTCGTTGCGCAGGCACTGCAGCATGTAGTCGCTCATGTGTGCCAGGCTGCCCAGGGATAAGGACAAGCTGTCCTCTGTGGGAGGCGTATCGTCATCGTCCTGCCTTTCCCCCCAGCCACGCACCAGTGATGGACCCGAGCTGCGTTGGGTGCCACCCCGCTGTGACCATGCTTCATCCTCATCCTCCTCCACCTCCTCCTCATCCTCGTCCTCCTCGTCCTCCAGTAGTGGGCCCTGGCTGGCCACATTTGTACCTGGCCTCTGCTGTTGCCAAAAACCTCCCTCTGAGTCACTTCGAAGAGACTGGCCTGAAAGTGCTAAAAATGACCCCTCTTCCTCCTCCTCCTCCTCCTCCTCCTGGGCCACCTCCTCTTCCATCATCGCCCTAAGTGTTTTCTCAAGGAGACATAGAAGTGGTATTGTAACGCTGATAACGGTGTCATCGCCACTGGCCATGTTGGTGGAGTACTCGAAACAGCGCAACAGGGCACACAGGTCTCGCATGGAGGCCCAGTCATTGGTGGTGAAGTGGTGCTGTTCTGTAGTGCGACTGACCCGTGCGTGCTGCAGCTGAAACTCCACTATGGCCTGCTGCTGCTCGCACAGTCTGTCCAGCATGTGCAAGGTGGAGTTCCACCTGGTGGGCACGTCGCATATGAGGCGGTGAGCGGGAAGGCCGAAGTTACGCTGTAGCGCAGACAGGCGAGCAGCAGCAGGATGTGAACGCCGGAAGCGCGAACAGACGGCCCGCACTTTATGCAGCAGCTCTGACATGTCGGGGTAGTTGTGAATGAACTTCTGCACCACCAAATTCAGCACATGCGCCAAGCAAGGGATGTGCGTCAAATTGGCTAGTCCCAGAGCTGCAACGAGATTTCGCCCATTATCACACACCACCAGGCCGGGCTTGAGGCTCACCGGCAGCAACCACTCGTCGGTCTGTTGTTCTATACCCCGCCACAACTCCTGTGCGGTGTGGGGCCTGTCCCCCAAACATATGAGTTTCAGAATGGCCTGCTGACGTTTACCCCGGGCTGTGCTGAAGTTGGTGGTGAAGGTGTGTGGCTGACTGGATGAGCAGGTGGAAGAAGAGGAGGAGGAAGCCGAGAAGGAGGAGGTGGCAACAGGAGGCAAAGAATGTTGCCCTGCGATCCTTGGCGGCGGAAGGACGTGCGCCAAACAGCTCTCCGCCTGGGGCCCAGCTGCCACTACATTTACCCAGTGTGCAGTTAGGGAGATATAGCGTCCCTGGCCGTGCTTACTGGTCCACGTATCTGTGGTTAGGTGGACCTTGCTACAGATGGCGTTGCGCAGTGCACACTTGATTTTATCGGATACTTGGTTGTGCAGGGAAGGCACGGCTCTCTTGGAGAAGTAGTGCCGGCTGGGAACAACATACTGTGGGACAGCAAGCGACATGAGCTGTTTGAAGCTGTCTGTGTCCACCAGCCTAAATGACAGCATTTCATAGGCCAGTAGTTTAGAAATGCTGGCATTCAGGGCCAGGGATCGAGGGTGGCTAGATGGGAATTTACGCTTTCTATCAAATGTTTGTGAGATGGAGAGCTGAACGCTGGCGTGTGACATGGTTGAGACGCTTGGTGACGGAGGTGGTGGTGGTGGTGTTGGTGGTACATCCCCTGTTTGCTGGGCGGCAGGTGCCAACGTTCCTCCAGAGGCGGAGGAAGAGGCCGAGGCGGCAGCAGCAGAATAGGCCGAGGCGGCAGCAGCAGAAGAGGTAGCAGGGGGAGCCTGAGTGACTTCCTTGGTTTTAAGGTGTTTACTCCACTGCAGTTCATGCTTTGCATGCAGGTGCCTGGTCATGCAGGTTGTGCTCAGGTTCAGAACGTTAATGCCTCGCTTCAGGCTCTGATGGCACAGCGTGCAAACCACTCGGGTCTTGTCGTCAGCACATTGTTTGAAGAAGTGCCATGCCAGGGAACTCCTTGAAGCTGCCTTTGGGGTGCTCGGTCCCAGATGGCGGCGGTCAGTAGCAGGCGGAGTCTCTTGGCGGCGGGTGTTCTGCTTTTGCCCACTGCTCCCTCTTTTGCTACGCTGTTGGCTCGGTCTCACCACTGCCTCTTCCTCCGAACTGTGAAAGTCAGTGGCACGACCTTCATTCCATGTGGGGTCTAGGACCTCATCGTCCCCTGCATCGTCTTCCACCCAGTCTTGATCCCTGACCTCCTGTTCAGTCTGCACACTGCAGAAAGACGCAGCAGTTGGCACCTGTGTTTCGTCATCATCAGAGACATGCTGAGGTGGTATTCCCATGTCCTCATCATCAGGAAACATAAGTGGTTGTGCGTCAGTGCATTCTATGTCTTTCACCGCTGGGGAAGGGCTAGGTGGATGCCCTTGGGAAACCCTGCCAGCGGAGTCTTCAAACAGCATAAGAGACTGCTGCATAACTTGAGGCTGAGACAGTTTCCCTGGTATGCATGGGGGTGATGTGACAGACTGATGGGGTTGGTTTTCAGGCGCCATCTGTGCGCTTTCTGCAGAAGACTGGGTGGGAGATAATGTGAACGTGCTGGATCCACTGTCGGCCACCCAATTGACTAATGCCTGTACCTGCTCAGGCCTTACCATCCTTAGAACGGCATTGGGCCCCACCATATATCGCTGTAAATTCTGGCGGCTACTGGGACCTGAGGTAGTTGGTACACTAGGACGTGTGGATGTGGCAGAACGGCCACGTCCTCTCCCAGCACCAGAGGGTCCACTAACACCACCACGACCATGTCCACGTCCGCGTCCCTTACTAGATGTTTTCCTCATTGTTATCGTTCACCACAACAACAAAAATATTATTTGGCCCAATGTATTGTATTCAAATTCAGCTGAATATAAATTTGAGGCCTAGTATTTAGGCGCTGGGTGACAGGTATGGGTTTACTGACAGAATTAGACTTGGAAATGCACAGTAGCGGGTGTGTGAAGTTATTCTGAATGACCCTATGTGCACCTTCAATATGATATACCCTTTTAGGGATAGATTTCAAATAGCTCTGATACAGCAGAAACCACTAAATTATGAAATTACTGAATTGGGAATTGTATTTCAACCCAGAACAAAAAATGTGCTTGAACGGACACTAAATAACTTGCCCAGCTACAGCAGTAACGACAGATTTAGCTGGATATAAATTTGAGGCCTAGTATTTAGGCGCTGGCTGACAGGTATAGATTTACTGACAGAATTAGACTTGGAAATGCACAGTAGCGTGTGTGTGAAGTTATTCTGAATGACCCTATGTGCACCTTGAATATGATATACCCTTTTAGGGATAGATTTCAAATAGCTCTGATACAGCAGAAACCACTAAATTATGAAATTGCTAAATTGGGAATTGTATTTCAACCCAGAACAAAAACTGTGCTTGGACGGACACTAAATAACTTGCCCAGCCACAGCAATTTAGCAGGATATAAATTTGAGGCCTAGTATTTAGGCGCTGGGTGACAGGTATAGATTTACTGACAGAATTAGACTTGGAAATGCACAGTAGCGTGTGTGTGTGTGAAGTTATTCAGAATGACCCTATGTGCACCTTGAATATTATATACCCTTTTAGGGATAGATTTCAAATAGCTCTGATACAGCAGAAACCACTAAATTATGAAATTGCTAAATTGGGAATTGTATATCAACCCAGAACAAAAAATGTGCTTTGACGGACATTAAATAACTTGACCAGCCACACCAGTAACGACAGATTTAGCTGGATATAAACTTGAGGCCTAGTATTTAGGCGCTGGGTGACAGGTATACGTTTACTGACAGAATTAGACTGGGATATGGCCAAAAAATAACCACACTATTGATGGTTAAATGCACTTGGTGTGACAGCTTGACCAACCACACTACTGAGGGTTAAATGCACTTGGTGACAGGCGCAGCTTGCCCCTGATGTAGTATATGGCCAAAATATAAACAGACTATTGCTGGTTAAATGCACTTGGTGTGACAGCTTGACCAACCACACTACTGAGGGTTAAATGCACTTGATGACAGGCGCAGCTTGCCCCTGATGTAGTATATGGCCAAAAAATAAACAGACTATTGCTGGTTAAATGCACTTGGTGTGACAGCTTGACCAACCACACTACTGAGGGTTAAATGCACTTGGTGACAGGCGCAGCTTGCCCCTGATGTAGTATATGGCCAAAAAATAAACAGACTATTGCTGGTTAAATGCACTTGGTGTGACAGCTTCACCCTGATGTAGGATTTAGCCCAAAAACAACCACACCATTGAGGGTTAAATGCACTTGGTGACAGGCGCAGCTTGCCCCTGATGTAGTATATGGCCAAAAAATAAACAGACTATTGCTGGTTAAATGCACTTGGTGTGACAGCTTCACCCTGATGTAGGCTTTAGCCAAAAAACAACCACACCATTGAGGGTTAAATGCACTTGGTGACAGGCGCAGCTTGCCCCTGATGTAGTATATGGCCAAAAAATAAACAGACTATTGCTGGTTAAATGCACTTGGTGTGACAGCTTCACCCTGATGTAGGCTTTAGCCAAAAAACAACCACACCATTGAGGGTTAAATGCACTTGGTCGCAGCTTGTGCTGGTGCACCACAAGACACAAAATGGCCGCCGATCACCCCAGAAAAATGTGACTGACAAACGGTCTGGGCAGCCTAAAAACAGTGAGCAATTGAGTATCAGCAGCTCAATGATCCACAGCTGCAGATCGATCAATTAATCAAGTCTTTTGGAGGAGTTAATCAGCCTAATCTCGCCCTACTGTCGCAGCATCAACCTCTCCCTACGCTAATCAGAGCAGAGTGACGGGCGGCGCTATGTGACTCCAGCTTAAATAGAGGCTGGGTCACATGGTGCTCTGGCCAATCACAGCCATGCCAATAGTAGGCATGGCTGTGATGGCCTCTTGGGGCAAGTAGTATGACGCTTGTTGATTGGCTGCTTTGCAGCCTTTCAAAAAGCGCCAAGAAAGCGACGAACACCAAACCCGAACCCGGACTTTTACGAAAATGTCCGGGTTCGGGTCCGTGTCACGGACACCCCAAAATTCGGTACGAACCCGAACTATACAGTTCTGGTTCGCTCATCCCTAATTACTATTATTCTCCTGCCTCTCTCTGTTCTCCTGCAGCTGCGCATTCGGGGAGCGCCTGGGATCACCATGGTGATGACCGACGGCTTCTCTTTAAAGGCATGTCCGTGCGCCTGCACGTTATAGCCAGTCTGAAGAAGCGCAATCTTTGCGCTAAACGGCCGTCACCGCTGAAGCGCACCGTGGCCATCCCGCTCCCCAGCCTGCGCAGCATGCCACTTAACCAGCAATAAAGCTTCAAGTAATCTTCACGACCTTGGTGAGTGCCGCGTCTCTTCCACACTGATTTTGTCTCCTAAACTTGAATGATCACCAAATTACTCTCTAAACACTATCCTGTTGCTCAGTTATTACAATGCAAGTACTGCAATTAAAGTAGAACAATCTGCGCAGGGCTCCAGTACTCCCGAAAATGATCCGCCTGCATCATTGTGGGAAGGACTCAAAGTGGGAGACAGCTCTACGCCCAAAAACCAAATTGAAGGAGTTTTGAACATCGTAAAGGAACATCATCAAGCCTTCAGTAAGCACTCTACTGATTATGGGGAAGTCCGTGGAATCAAACACACTATCCCTAACGGCTCTCACCCTCCAATAAAAGAAAGGTACCGGCCTATACCACCAACAATGTACCAATCTGTGAAACAAATGATCAGAGAGATGAAGGATTCCAATATTATCCAAGACCATGGGCTGCGCCACTAGTTCTTGTCCGGAAAAAGGATGGTAAAATCAGGATCTGTGTGGACTACAGAAAACTTAATCAAATCACCCACAAGGATGCCTATCCCTTACCCAGAATTAAAGAATCCCTGACAGCACTGGGGTCATCCGTCTATTTCTCTTCTCTTGATCTGACCAGTGGATACTTGCAGGTACCCATGGCTCCTGAAGACTGACAGAGAGCTTTTACCACCCCCATGGGCCTATTTGAATTTAATTACATGTCCTTTGGACTTTATAATGCACCAGAAATGTTTCAACGACTAATGGAACGCTGTTTAGGCCATAGAAACTTCAAGACAGTCCTACTCTATCTGGACAATGCCATTATTTATTCCAAATCCAAGAAGACCGCTTGAAACATCAAGCAGAAGTCTTCCAAGTCCTCGTTAAACATGGACTCAAGATTAAACTATGTACATGCTACCTGTTGAAGCCAGACGTCAAGTACCTGGGACATGTTGTCCGTGCAGAAGGTGTTAAATCAGATCCAAACAAGTTAGCTGCGGTCCAGAATTAGCCTACTTCTACCACAGTAAAGTAGGTGAGAAGTTTCCTTAGTTTTGCAGGGTACTACAGACGCTTCATCCCTCACTTCGCCCAGATTGCTGAGCCAATTCGGGAACTCCTAAGAGGACATCCAAAGAAATATCAGAAAACTCAGATACCTGTGGAGTGGAATGAAGATAGGGAAATTGCCTTCCAGCTCCTGAAAAAGAAGCTGACCGAACCACCTGTCTTGAGATACCCAGATTATCAACAGCCATTACATCTCTACACTGATGCCAGCATGAAAGGCCTGGGAGTTGTTCTGTCCTAAATGCAAGAAGGACATGAAAGAGTGATTGCTTACGCTAGTATGTCCCTGAAAGGAGCTGAAAAGAATGACCAGAACTACAGATCTTTCAAGTTAGAGTTCCTCACACTTGTGTGGGCTGTCACCGAAAAATGTAAGGACTACCTTGCAGGAACTCCCATCATAGATTTCACTGATAACAACCCACTGGCGCATTTCAATACAGCCAAGCTAGGTGCATTAGAACAAAGATGGGCCTCACATCTTGCTAACTACAACTTCACTGTAAAATCCAGAACAGGCAAGTCCAACGAGAATGCGGATGCTTTATCTCTCCTGCCTACCAAGGAAGATCCTACTGCGAAGAAGTGGAGATCCCTAATTTCTACAAAAACTTCACCCAACAAAGCATCCTCTCCATCAAAAACAAAAGAGTTCTAAATCCCCATCTACAGAACAATCCAGAATCTCAAATTGAAAAGGAGAGATGGATCAAACTTCAGTCAGAAAGTAGAGTAATCAGAGAGCTACATGACTTCCTCACCAGTGGAAGAACACCTGAGAGAATCTGCAGAAGAAATGCAGACCCAGAAATGTTGAAGCTGTGGAAACACGGGAAACAACTCTTCCTGCAGAAGGGCCTACTATTGAGAAGAAGCCTGGATCAAGTTACCTAATCCTAATCCCCCACCGGGATGCAAGCATCATTCTCGAGATGTACCATGACAAATCAGGACACTTTGGCGTGCAGAAGACAGAAGCTACTGTCAGTAGACTATTCTATTGGATTGGAATGCAAGGAGACATTGAGAAGTGTTGTCGAGAGTGTTCCGCCTGTGCTGTTGGACAAGGTGAAAAGCATGACCAAAGAGCACCCTTACATCCTATAGTAAGCCAGACACTGTTGGAGATCACTGCAATTGACCACGTGAAGCTGGAACCAAGTCACTCAGGTTACACATACGCTATGACCATCATTGACCACTACGCCAAATTCGTTGTAGTTGTACCTGTTAAGGACTTGACCACTAAAACAACTACAGATGCCTTCTGGAAACATTTACTGTTACCATACGGATGTCCCCAAAAAATTCTTACAGATCAGGGATCTGTCTTTGAATCACAACTCTTTAAAGAACTGTGTTCGCTTCACAATTGCCAGAAAATCAGAACAGCTTACCATCCCCAAGGTAATGGACATTGTGAAAAAATGAACCAGACCCAAATAGAAATGCTTAGAGCTGTGCCACCTGCTACCAGGAATGATTGGCCTACTCTTCTGCCTCAATTGATGTATACCTATAACAATACCATTTACTGTTACACTGGGTAAACACCTTACTACCTCATGTTTGGCCGACAAGGTAAAATACCTGCTGACCATACTTTGGACGTACAAGTGCCTGATGCCATTAATCCATTGCCAACAACTGATTGGGTGAGCGAGCACCAAACACGTCTAGCTGATGCACAAGGAATTGTTCACCACCGCATGGAACATGCTCACAAAAGGCAGCAAAAAGATTATGACCAATCTGCCAAAGCAGAGCCTCTTGAAAATGGTGATTATGTGTGGCTAAAGAACAATCATCACACCAGCAAGTTGGACAGTAAGTGGGAAAGAGACCCCTACATTGTTTCAGCTATCCCCAATCCAGCAACTGACACCTATGAGATCACCAGAGAAAACAGATCACCTCAAATAGTACATCGCAATCGCTTGAAACTGTGTAACAAGGAGAAAGATACTCCAGGAGGAATCCTTCCAGAGGAGACTGTTGCAGAGGAACATCAGCCTCCAATTCAAGTGCCTGAACTACCAGTTAAGTCTGTAGAGCCTATGCAAACTGTTGAAAAACTAATGGCAGAAACAGATCCTCTAAAATGGTTCCTTACACCATGGTTAAACATTGCTGTGCCTGCTCCAGTCAGTCCAGTGTCATGTCAGCCAGAGGAACCACCTCAAGAAGAAGTTTCAGTAGTGCAAGAAACTCTAGAAGTACCAAGTCCCCTTGCGCCAAGGCCAGAAGAAGGACCACCACTTTGCAGATCCAGTCGGATTACCAAGGGACAACTACTTGCTCGTTATAGGGAATGTCTACTGCAAGCCCAGAGGAGAATGCTTTCAGCTATCCCAGTTTAATGTGGATTACAATTTTGCTTCTTAATGAAACTACAGAGCCTGGGTAAGAAACTTCTTGACTCTGATTATTTCCCTTACTCCAAGGACTCTCTACAGTTTTCTTTGTTTTGTTGTCGCAACATTCAAGCCTGTGCCCGGAGAAAGACTCAAACGTACCTGAGCCTCTGTGTTGTTCATCTTTACATTCCCTATGCTCAGGGAACAGACTCCTGCCCTGTGAGCCTCCTGACTTTCGTCCCTGTTTATTATTTCCCCATTACGGACTATCCTGGTTTATTACTATTCCACTGTGCCAGGTCAGCGCCCCTGTTCATCAGTCTCCAGAGGGAAGAAACACCCATTTTCACTTGTTTACCACCATTCTTGATGTTTGCCTGATATTTACATTTGTGCCTAACCAATTTCTTTTCAGTCTAAAGAAAAAGTATTGTTATGGTTTATGGTACTGTTCTTCATGCCTGCAGGATTGTTCTCTTTGTTTTTTTTTCAGGAGACCATCAGGAGACCATCTTCGTGTCGAGGACGACACAGGTTAAACAAGGGGGATATGCAGTGTCCCACTACCCACGTGGGTACTGTAAAATCGTAGTGTTATGCTTTGTATACTTTATAGAACCTGTTTTATGCTGCAGTGCATCTTTATGCATAATCTCTGCCCTCAGCTCATATTTGCAGCCAAGAAATAATTACTAGAAGTGCACAAATAGTCCCACAACATGGACAGTGACATACCAGATGTTTTATTCGAATTTGCGATCTCCATTCATAATCTTCATAACAGATGTGTTAGATTCTATTACACTGAGCCTACCACTAGGGGAGACAACACATCCCATATATATATAGCCCAGCTCAGGCCTAGTCTTAGCAGTTTAGACTTAGCTCTCAGTCTGGAGTCTTCAGCCCTGAGCTGAAGTGGTCCACATACTCAAAAGGATATTAATTCAGAAAGCACTAGAGAAACAGACACCCAAAGGGTTACAGCCTTCGCTATACGTGCCTTAGAACCTTTGGAGTTAAAAGTGAAGGATTTATCGGCCTCCAGCAGCCTCACTAACCTGCACTGGGATAACAGGGACCAGCGTAGAAGTCCTCTACCAGTAAGAATAACACCTATATCATTAATAGCCAGAGAGACAGACATCACACCTGTAAGCAGTGGACCTCTGGCAGCTTTACCTCTGTCCATCTTAAAGAGACTGTATTTCATATCTGGATGTACTAGAGACTGTTTTATACTTGGCTGTAACCATTATCAGGAGCAAGGTTCAGTAAAAGTTATAAGCTGCATTGCACCATCCTTGTATCAGTCTTAATTCCTCAGTTAACACTACAGTAAATGGTTGTACCACCATAAAAGGTACTGGCCTCACGACTACAAGGGACCTTGCCATAGGCACATTAATACAGACCATCAAGGGCATCTCGGACACCATCTGGCCTGTGTCCCTTACACCAGAGTGTGCCCCAGAGAAATCCTGTGCCATTCTCCTCATCACTTATGCAGGCCTGCCCAGGGACGACATAACCGTGAGTAACCAGAACTGTATTTTCCTCAGCCCACCTACTGCTCACACCCCGACCTCACGTATAATTCCCGTCGGTCTGGCATACTGCAGTAGAGTAGGGCCAGAATGAAGGGTTTGCAGAGGTAGGCAACTGCTTACAGCACCACCTAATGTCAGTTGAGGGGGGTGTGTGTAATTTCCTTATATTTTGCGGTTAACAATACAACGCTTCCTAACGCCTACTTCATTGCATGTATAAATTGTTGGCATAGCTCTTACAGGTAGAGTAAAGTCCCAAAAGGAGTCAGAAACTTTGTCCCCCACCCGCTAAGCTCAGCAGAGGAGCAGTGTACATCCTCCCATCTTACTTTCCGGTCTTCACTCTGCTAGTTTTAACCAAACAAAATCTCATAGCACTGTACTATAATTATGCACCTTAGCTATTCTCGTTTTATATAATAAGCAACTAATAAAAACTAAGTTTTAATCATTAGTATCTGGGGCAAGAAGGGTATTTAAACGCCAGCGAGGCAATAAGTAATTGAATATACAGAAGTCAAGCTACCCAAAAAACCAAACAATGTAAGTTTGTGCATTTGTGCATTGTCTGTGCTCCATCGTGTCCATCTTTACATTTTACAATACTATGACAAATATCTGGAAACAATTGTGTAAAAGGCGGCTCTCCTATTAATCGTAAGGGATAGGGTGCACTGTTCAAATAGACCCATAGACCTATAGAATACGTTTTGACAGGCACTCCCTCACGTGGACTTATGTGGATAAATTTTTTTATTAAAACATATGCATAAAGTAACAGAAAATAAAGGCTAAAGGTTAAAAGAAAAACACAAATTAACCACCTCATGACCGCCATACGCAGGATTGCGTCCTGGCGGCGCCCTGTTATTCGGGGTGGACGCACCGGTGCGTCATCTCGCGAGACGCGAGATTTCGCGCAAAGCCGGCCCGCGCATGCGCATCGCGGGCCGGCAAAAGTTAGAGGAGTATTTCATCATCAGCCTGCCAGCCAATGATCGTGGCTGGCAGACTGATGATTTTTAAAAAATCAAATCAGAAGCACCTCTGCTGGTCCTTTTCGTCGGTTGGTCTCAGCAGAGGAGCACAGTTCACAGTGAGTAGCCACCAAACACTTCACTTAGCCCCAGATCACCCCCCAGCACCCCAATTAACCCCTTGATCACCCCTTGATCGCCCCTGTCAATCACCTAGTGAAAGGGAAAAAAGTGATCAGTGTAAACTGTCACTTTTTTTTCCCACTGGTATTGACTGATAGTTTTAGGATAGTTTAGGCCCCTTGGTTAGGTAGTTAGCGATCGTTTAGCACCCAGCCCACCGCACCGCAGTCGCTGATTAGCGTATCAATAATCAGCATTTGTACTTTTATAGTATATGTGAATGATCAGAACTGATCACAGTCAGATCTATAATAGTATTAGTGTCACCTTAGCTCGCCCTCCACCCAAAACGCAGTGTTTGCCCGATCAGGCCTGATCGGTCGCCCACACGTGCGTTCACCCACGCCCGCCCCGCTGCAGTGACAATTTTTTTATTTTTTATCACTGCACAATCACTTTACAAGAGCTGCAGCGATAAAAAAAATCTGAGCTGTTCTTGACTGCAGAGCTCTTGGACTTAGTTGTGGCAGAAAAAAAACGGATATGCCACTGAATTTATAGCCGCCAACCCGGAAAGCTATTATGCCCAGTCTTTCCGGTGGAAACCCGTCCAAGTTTCCGAATTTAAAATTTTTCTGGGTCTTCTCCTCAACATGGGCTTAACCAAAAAGCATGAATTGTGGTCATATTGGTCCACGAACCCAATTCATCACATGCCCATGTTCTCTGCTGCCATGTCCAGGACACGATTTGAGACCATCCTGCGTTTCCTGCACTTTAGTGATAACAGCACCTCCCGTCCCAGAGGCCACCCAGCTTTTGACCAGCTCCACAAAATTTGGCCCCTCATAGACCACTTCAACAAATTTGCAGATTTGTATACCCCCGAGCAAAACATCTGCGTAGACGAGTCCCTTATACATTTTACCGGGCGCCTTGGCTTCAAACAATACATCCCAAGCAAGCGCGCCCGGTATGGGGTCAAATTGTATAAGATCTGTGAAAGGGCCACAGGCTATACCCACAAATTTCGGATCTATGAGGGTAAAGATCAGACCCTGGAGCTGGTCAGTTGCCCTGACTACCTGGGGAGCAGTGGGAATACAGTCTGGGACTTGGTGTCACCCTTATTTGGCAAGGGGTACCATCTTTATGTGGACAATTTCTACACAAGTGTGCCCCTCTTCAGGCATTTGTTCCTAGAACAGATTGGCTGCTGTGGCACCGCGCGACCTAGTCGCCGGGGCTTCCCCCAACGGCTCATTACCACCCGTCTTGCAAGGGGGGAGAGGGCTGCCTTGTGTAACCAAGAACTGCTTGCGGTGAAATGGAGAGACAAGCGTGACGTTTACATGCTCTCCTCCATTCACGCAGACACGACAATCCAAATTGCGACAATCCAAATTGAACGAGCAACCAGTGTCATTGAAAAGCCCCTCTGTGTCCACGACTATAATTCGCTCATGGGAGGGGTGGACTTCAATGACCAGATGTTGGCTCCTTATCTACTTTCCCGCAGGACCAGACTCTGGTATAAGAAGGTGTCTGTATATTTAATTCAATTGGCTCTGTATAATAGTTTTGTTCTCTACAGTAAGGCTGGGAGAACAGGATCCTTCCTCAAATTTCAGGAAGAGATCATCGAGAACCTCCTGTATCCAGGAGGTTCCGGAGGTTCCGTGGCCCCATCCACCAGTGTAGTGAGCCGTCTACAAGAGCGACATTTCCCCAGTGTCGTTGCTGGTACCTCAAACCGACCGCCACCCCGAAAAAAATGTTGTGTCTGTAGCAGGAGTGGAATAAGGCGTGACACCCGCTATTTCTGTCCTGACTGCCCTGACTGCCCTGACCACCCTGCCCTATGCTTAGGGGAGTGTTTCCGGAAGTACCACACACAGGTACACTTAGCATAGGGATTGCATCTCACAGGACAGGCACCCAGGGCTATTATGGCCCATTCACACAGAGCTGCTGCAAACCTCTCCTTTCACCTGGGACAAAGTGCATAATGTACTTCGCCACATCTTTGGGCGATTTGCGCTTTGCACATTGTCCCATGGGGAAGGAGAGGTTTGTCCTATAAAGGTAAAAAAAAAATCACCAGTAAGCAAAAAAGTTAACGTTCTGTTCAAAAAGTTAAATAAAGTTTATATGTTCCGTTCAAATGTTATTATAAAGTTAATAAATTTATTGCGTTGCGGCCTGTTTTTTTCTTTTGTTTTTTTTACCTTCCAGGTGGACCAACCGATCGACTAGCTGCGCTGCTGTCAGATTACACAAAAGTCGGTGTGTGCGGCGCTGCAAGACGAGATTTCTCCTCTGCAGTAAAAGATAAGTTTGCCGAGGCATATGAGCTGAAATTTATCCACATCGATTGATGTGAATGGAGAAATCGGGTTTGCCAGGGCATACGAGCTAAGTGGGTATGGATGTTGGGCGGAGCTCCTATGTCCTGGTAGACGCCTTTCCCCTCCTTTTTTTTTTTTAGCAGAGATTTTTTCATCCACATTGATCGATGCGAATGAAGAAATCTGTGCCGTTAATTTTTTCTTTCAGCCCAGAGGCTGAACGGAAAAAAAAAATCTCATTACCCGTATGCTCAATATAAGGAGAATAGCAGAAACTCCTAATGCTGGCCATACATGTAATGATTGCGGAGACCCTCAAATGCCAGGGCAGTACAAACACCCCACAAATGACCCCATTTTTTAAAGAAGACACCCCAAGGTATTCGCTGAGGGGCATATTGAGTCCATGAAAGATTGAAATTTTTGTCTCAAGTTAGCGGAAAGGGTGACTTTGTGAGAAAAAAATAAACTAAAAAAAAATTCCGCTAACTTGTGCCAAAAAAAAATATTTTCTATGAACTCGCCATGCCCCTCATTGAATACCTTGGGGTGTCTTATTTCCAAAATGGGGTCACATGTGGGGTATTTATACTGCCCTGGCTTTTTAGGGGCCCTAAAGCGTGAGAAGAAGTCTGGGATCCAAATGTCTAAAAATGCCCTCCTAAAAGGAATTTGGGCACCTTTGCGCATCTAGGCTGCAAAAAAGTGTCACACATGTGGTATCGCCGTACTCAGGAGAAGTTGGGGAATGTGTTTTGGGGTGTCATTTTACATATACCCATGCTGGGTGAGATAAATATCTTGGTCAAATGCCAACTTTGTATAAAAAAATGGGAAAAGTTGTCTTTTGCCGAGATATTTCTCTCACCCAGCATGGGTATATGTAAAAAGACACCCCAAAACACATTGCCCTACTTCTTCTGAGTACGGCGATACCACATGTGTGACACTTTTTTGCAGCCTAGGTGGGCAAATGGGCCCACATTCCAAAGAGCACCTTTCAGATTTCACAGGGGATTTTTTACAGATTTTGATTTCAAACTACTTCTCACGCATCAGGGCCCCTAAAATGCCAGGGCAGTATAACTACCCCACAAGTGACCCCATTTTGGAAAGAAGACACCCCAAGGTATTCCATGAGGGGCATGGCGAGTTCCTTGAATTTTTTTTTTTTTGTCACAAGTTAGCGGAAAATGATGATTTTTCTTTTTTCTTTTTTTTTCTTACAAAGTCTCATATTCCACTAACTTGTGACAAAAAATAAAAACTTCCATGAACTCACTATGCCCCTCATGGAATACCTTGGTCAAATGCCAACTTTGTATAAAAAAATGGGAAAAGTTGTCTTTTGCCGAGATATTTCTCTCACCCAGCATGGGTATATGTGAAATGACACCCCAAAACACATTCACAAGTTAGTGGAATATGAGACTTTGTAAGGAAAAAAAAATATAATTATCATTTTCCGCTAACTTGTGACAAAAAATAAAAAGTTCTATGAACTCACTATGCCCATTAGCGAATCCCTTAGGGTGTCTACTTTCGAAATGGGGTCATTTGTGAGGTTTTTCTACTGTCTGGGCATTGTAGAACCTCAGGAAACATGACAGGTGCTCAGAAAGTCAGAGCTGCTTCAAAAAGCGGAAATTCCCATTTTTGTACCATAGTTTGTAAACGCTATAACTTTTACCCAAACCATTTTTTTTTACCCAAACATTTTTTTTTATCAAAGACATGTAGAACAATAAATTTAGCGAAAAATGTATATATGGATGTCGTTTTTTTAAAAAAAAATTTACAACTGAAAGTGAAAATTGTCATTTTTTTGCAAAAATTTCGTTAAATTTTGATTAATAACAAAAAAAGTAAAAATGTCAGCAGCAATGAAATACCACCAAATGAAAGCTCTATTAGTGCGAAGAAAAGGAGGTAAAATTCATTTGGGTGGTAAGTTGCATGACCGAGCAATAAACCGTGAAAGTAGTGTAGTGCAGAATTGTAAAAAGTGGTCTGGTCATTAAGGGTGTTTAAGCTAGGGGGGCTGAGGTGGTTAAGATAATTCTGATGCGCTGGCGAAAAGAGTTATTTATCTGTATATATAACTTTATATCCTAGCATATCAATAAATAGGAGAATATTCATATTATCCAGAAGGGTGTGCATTTTATATTAAAAACCGCATAATCACCCAACAAAATGTGCCAAAAATTCCACCGGTATATATGATATACACTCCACCTAAAAACAAACAATAGTTGCAATAATATGTATCATGAAAATCACTTCCTTTCATATATTGGAGATTTCTCTATTTGTGTAGTCGCTCTAGCTTGATGGTAGATTCCAAATGAGGATCTCTCAATATACTGTAGGTGAAGTGTGTGAATATATATTCACAATCACTCTAAAATCATATAACCCAATTCGAGATCCCACAGTGCATAGGTAAGTATTCACTTTAATTCACTCTGAATTAATTAATTTCATTCACTCTGGACTTAGGATTAATTGGCAAAAGTCTGCTCTGATGCCGGTAGATGGGCAGGCTTTGTCAGATGAGCGAGTTGATAGAAGGATTCCCTGGGTGGACAAGTTTAAATATTTAGGGTTGTACATAACGCCTAGACTGCTGGACTTTGAAGCACTGAATCTGACCCCTTTGCTTACTACTTTTAGACTTAAGGTAAGGACTTGGTGTAGGCTATTTTTATCTGTAGTGGGTAGAGTGAACCTTTTAAAAATGGTAATGATGCCTCAACTGCTTTATGTACTTAATAATGCTCCTGTGTGGATCCCTCTAGATAGGTTCAGGAAAATACATTCCATATTCAGGGATCTCATTTGGAAGTATGGCCAAGCAAGGATCAAACTGGAGACGCTGCAATACCCTAAGACAGAAGGTGGTTTGGCGGTCCCGAATGCCTGGATTTACTTCTTGGCTTCTCAGAGGCAGCACTTTAGGGGCTGGTTTGAGTTTCAGTCGACGGAGGTGACAGGCAGGATTCTGCAGCACTGGTTGGGAAGTCGAGACCTTATGTGTATACTGGAGGGGGCGGGAATGCATGGGGGAAGAGAGAAAGTTCTGTTTATTGAACTTATGAAGAAAGTATGGGCAAAGGTGAAGCAGATTAGAGGTGTGGGAGGAGTTGGAGAGCTTTCCCCAATATGGAACAATAATCTATTGCCAGAATTCACGTCTTTGTCAGGACTTAGGAATTGGGAATCTCATGGGGTAATGAGGATAGGTCAACTGACGGAGGGGAATGTTTTCAAATCTTTTCAGGGTATACAGCAAGAATTTAACGCCCCAAAGGTGTGGTTTTATCAGTATCTGCAACTGCGGCACGCTTATGATGTCACGGTGAGGAAAGGGTGTAATATAGCTAAAATGGATGTGGTACAGAAACTTATTCTCCCGAAGGGGGGGAAGAAAGGATTGATATCACAGGTATATACTTTATTGCTGGACAAGTTTCTAGGTGGGTTCCCTCTATCGCGGATGATGAAATGGGAGGGTGATTTGGGGGCCGTGTCTAAAGATCAGTGGGATGACATATTGGAGGCAGTTCCCAGAGTGTCTTTAAGCGAACAGGCCAAATTGTCACAGCTTTTTATCATCCACAGGGTATACAAAACGCCGGTGTTTTTACAAAAAATTGGGGTTAGGAATTGCATGGAGGAGGGAGCGGATCTGATGCACATGCTCTGGTCGTGTCCAGTGATAGGTAGATATTGGGGTGAGGTGCTGACCATGATTAATCGTAAATTGGCGTTGAGTTTGCAAAAGGATCCTAAGGTTTGTGTGTTGGGATATACGTCGGAGATTGGAGGCAGTGAATTGGTCAAGGTGGCGGTGGGAAGGCTGTTGTATGTGGCCAGGAAATTGGTGGCGCAGAGGTGGATCCAGGGGAGTCCGCCAACGATAGAAGAGTTTGTGAGGAGGGTGAATGACATGTTGATCATGGAAAAAAGTGTGTTTGTTAAGAGAGGCTGTCTGCAGAAGTTCGAGAAGTTATGGAATGAGTGGTTGTCTCATACTCATATTGTGTTATGATATATGACGAAGGTTTTTCTCACTCCTATCCATTGGAAGGGGGGGGGGGGGGTTAGGCTTTACTTTGATATGTTTATGCCTTAAAATGTTGTCATGTTTAATTTTGAAAATGTACATTGTATACCATTGCAGTTACCTTTGAATGTGTACATTGTCTAATGCTGAAATGGACATGTAGTCCGTTGTTGTACTCTATTTTTTATATTTTATCTAGTTTCTCACCATGGTGAAATGTCACTGCGATTGCAGAAAATGCTTATTGTAAGTGATCAATAAAAATGATTTGATTCAAAAAAAAGTATTCACTTTAAGCTTGGAGTGGTATTTGCGTTCAAACTAATATAATTAGAGTAAAAGCATGCATGCACAATCCACTTGGACGACGTCATATGTAGATAAAAGCTCCCATTCCAATAATAATAGTTAATTCATCCTCTTTTGTTCTGACAATGAAATCGTTCCATCAACGATACGTAATTGCAGGCTGCTACTTACAGTTCTGAAGGCTCAATGTGGAAAGCGTGGTATTGTGCCTCGGCGTGGTGTCCCATGTGGTCTCCGGCACTGGTATGACTTACCTCTGCTACTCCTTCTCATTGAAAGCGCCGCCGCTCTAGGATTCGGCCTGCCTTCCCTGTGCTACGGCTGTAAGGCATGGCGTCCCACGTGTGCGGCAAGTAATATCGATGTAGCTGCTCTGCAGACTTGATGTCCCTCGTGATCTGGGCTCTGTATAGGTGTTGTCAGTCAAATAGCAATCACAGGTGCCGTCCGGTATGGACAGATAAATCCTTATAGAACGCTCTTATATATTAATTATTAGAATCTTATCAAAGCATAGATCACAATCTGGAGGTCCCCAGCTCTACCAAACGTGTTTCAGAATCATAGCATGTTCCTTCCTCAGTGGTAAGGGCCTCCTTGTTGTATGATCCCTTAGTGTGTTTGGGATACACCCAAAATCCAAATTGGATCCCAGAATGGAATCTTATGGGTAAAGGCCTTCCGCCAAGGAGAGACCAGTGTGTCTATGTAAGAAAATCACTCGGTCTCATTGGTGCAAAGGCGCCCACCCATTATCTACAGGAAACCAAGGATTTCTAATTCGGCATTCAGACCGCCAGTAAGAGTCTGTTAAATTAAAAAATTCTTCTGGATTCCAATCTCGACATATTATTAATATGGTTGCCTCCCCTCCAATGTATCGCTACCTTCTCCATTGCTGCATATCTTATCCCTTCGGATTCTGATTGTGAACTTGTTTAAAGTGATTGGATAATGCAGTGTTTCCCAACCAGTGTGCCTCCAGCTGTTGCAAAACTACAACTCCCAGCATGCCCGCACAGCCTTTGGCTGTGCGGGCATGCTGGGAGGTGTAGTTTTGCAACAGCTGGAGGCACACTGGTTGGGAAACACTGGGATAGTGGATGTTTATAAAAACCTTTCTTAATATTGGTGATATGCTCAGAAATACGTTTCTTAAGTGTCCTCTTAGGCCTCCTGATATATTGTCAAGTATATTGTCCTGGTCAAGTATCCAACACTAGAGTTGAGCGAACACCTGGATGTTCGGGTTCGAGAAGTTCGGCCGAACTTCCCGAAAATGTTCGGGTTCGGGATCCGAACCCGATCCGAACTTCGTCCCGAACCCGAACCCCATTGAAGTCAATGGGGACCCGAACTTTTCGGCACTAAAAAGGCTGTAAAACAGCCCAGGAAAGGGCTAGAGGGCTGCAAAAGGCAGCAACATGTAGGTAAATCCCCTGCAAACAAATGTGGATAGGGAAATGAATTAAAATAAAAATTGGAGAGAGGTCCCATAGCAGAGAATCTGGCTTCCCGTCACCCACCACTGGAACAGTCCATTCTCAGATAGGCCCCGGAACACAGGCAGAGGAGAGAGGTCCCGTAACAGAGAATCTGGCTTCATGTCAGCAGAGAATTAGTCTGCATGTCATAGCAGAGAATGAGGCTTCACGTCAGCCACCACTGCAACAGTCCATTGGCATATATTTAGGCCCAGCACCCAGGCAGAGGAGAGAGGTCCCGTAACAGACAATCTGGCTTCATGTCAGCAGAGAATCAGTCTGCATGTCATAGCAGAGAATGAGGCTTCACGTCACCCACCACTGCAACAGTCCATTGTCATAAATTTAGGCCCAGCACCCAGGCAGAGGAGAGAGGTCCCATAACAGACAATCTGGCTTCATGTCAGCAGAGAATTAGTCTGCATGTCATAGCAGAGAATGAGGCTTCACGTCAGCCACCACTGCAACAGTCCATTGGCATATATTTAGGCCCAGCACCCAGGCAGAGGAGAGAGGTCCCGTAACAGACAATCTGGCTTCATGTCAGCAGAGAATTAGACTGCATGTCATAGCAGAGAATGAGGCTTCACGTCAGCCACCACTGCAACAGTCCATTGGCATATATTTAGGCCCAGCACCCAGGCAGAGGAGAAAGGTCCCGTAACAGACAATCTGGCTTCATGTCAGCAGAGAATTAGTCTGCATGTCATAGCAGAGAATCAGGCTTCACGTCACCCACCACTGTAAGAGTCCATTTTCATAAATTTAGGCCCAGCACCCAGGCAGAGGAGAGAGGTCCCGTAACAGAGGATCTGGCTTCAAGTCAGCAGAGAATTAGTCTGCATGTCATAGCAGAGAATGAGGCTTCACGTCAGCCACCACTGCAACAGTCCATTGGCATATATTTAGGCCCAGCACCCAGGCAGAGGAGAGAGGTCCCGTAACAGACAATCTGGCTTCATGTCAGCAGAGAATTAGACTGCATGTCATAGCAGAGAATGAGGCTTCACGTCAGCCACCACTGCAACAGTCCATTGGCATATATTTAGGCCCAGCACCCAGGCAGAGGAGAGAGGTCCCGTAACAGAGGATCTGGCTTCATGTCAGCAGAGAATCAGTCTTCATGTCATAGCAGAGAATCAGGCTTCACGTCAGCCACCACTGTAAGAGTCCATTTTCATAAGTTTAGGCCCAGCACCCAGGCAGAGGAGAGAGGTCCCGTAACAGACAATCTGGCTTCATGTCAGCAGAGAATCAGTCTTCATATCATAGCAGAGAATCAGGCTTCACGTCACCCACCACTGCAAGAGTCCATTTTCATAAATTTAGGCCCAGCACCCAGGCAGAGGAGAGAGGTCCCGTAACAGAGGATCTGGCTTCATGTCAGCAGAGAATCAGTCTGCATGTCATAGCAGAGAATCAGGCTTCACGTCACCCAACATTGGAACAGTCCATTGGCATATATTTAAGCCCCGGCACCCAGACAGAGGAGAGGTTCATTCAACTTTGGGTAGCCTCGCAATATAATGGTAAAATGAAAATAAAAATAGGATTGAATGAGGAAGTGCCCTGGAGTCCAATAATATATGGTTAAGGGGAGGTAGTTAATGTCTAATCTGGACAAGGGACGGACAGATCCTGTGGGATCCATGCCTGGTTCATTTTTATGAACGTCAGCTTGTGAACATTGGCTGTAGACAGGCGGCTGCGTTTGTCTGTAATGACGCCCCCTGACGTGCTGAATACACGTTCAGACAAAACGCTGGCCGCCGGGCAGGCCAGCACCTCCAAGGCATAAAAGGCTAGCTCTGGCCACGTGGACAATTTAGAGACCCAGAAGTTGAATGGGGCCGAACCATCAGTCAGTACGTGGAGGGGTGTGCACATGTACTGTTCCACCATGTTAGTGAAATGTTGCCTCCTGCTAACACGTTGCTTATCAGGTGGTGGTGCAGTTAGCTGTGGCGTGTTGACAAAAGTTTTCCACATCTCTGCCATGCTAACCCTGCCCTCAGAGGAGCTGGCATTGACACAGCTGCCTTTGCGACCTCTTGCTCCTCCTCTGCCTTGGCCTTGGGCTTCCACTTGTTCCCCTGTGACATTTGGGAATGCTCTCAGTAGCGCGTCTACCAACGTGCGCTTGTACTCGCGCATCTTCCTATCACGCTCCAGTGCAGGAAGTAAGGTGGGCACATTGTCTTTGTAGCGTGGATCCAGCAGGGTGGCAACCCAGTAGTCCGCACAGGTTAAAATGTGGGCAACTCTGCTGTCGTTGCGCAGGCACTGCAGCATGTAGTCGCTCATGTGTGCAAGGCTGCCCAGGGGTAAGGACAAGCTGTCCTCTGTGGGAGGCGTATCGTCATCGTCCTGCCTTTCCCCCCAGCCACGCACCAGTGATGGACCCGAGCTGCGTTGGGTGCCACCCCGCTGTGACCATGCTTCATCCTCATCCTCCTCCACCTCCTCCTCATCCTCGTCCTCCTCGTCCTCCAGTAGTGGGCCCTGGCTGGCCACATTTGTACCTGGCCTCTGCTGTTGCCAAAAACCTCCCTCTGAGTCACTTCGAAGAGACTGGCCTGAAAGTGCTAAAAATGACCCCTCTTCCTCCTCCTCCCCCTCCTCCTCCTGGGCCACCTCCTCTTCCATCATCGCCCTAAGTGTTTTCTCAAGGAGACATAGAAGTGGTATTGTAACGCTGATAACGGCGTCATCGCCACTGGCCATGTTGGTGGAGTACTCGAAACAGCGCTACAGGGCACACAGGTCTCGCATGGAGGCCCAGTCATTGGTGGTGAAGTGGTGCTGTTCTGTAGTGCGACTGACCCGTGCGTGCTGCAGCTGAAACTCCACTATGGCCTGCTGCTGCTCGCACAGTCTGTCCAGCATGTGCAAGGTGGAGTTCCACCTGGTGGGCACATCGCATATGAGGCGGTGAGCGGGAAGGCCGAAGTTACGCTGTAGCGCAGACAGGCGAGCAGCAGCAGGATGTGTGACGGCCCGCACTTTATGCAGCAGCTCTGACATGTCGGGGTAGTTGTGTATGAACTTCTGCACCACCAAATTCAGCACATGCGCCAAGCAAGGGATGTGCGTCAAATTGGCTAGTCCCAGAGCTGCAACGAGATTTCGCCCATTATCACACACCACCAGGCCGGGCTTGAGGCTCACCGGCAGCAACCACTCGTCGGTCTGTTGTTCTATACCCCGCCACAACTCCTGTGCGGTGTGGGGCCTGTCCCCCAAACATATGAGTTTCAGAATGGCCTGCTGACGTTTACCCCGGGCTGTGCTGAAGTTGGTGGTGAAGGTGTGTGGCTGACTGGATGAGCAGGTGGAAGAAGAGGAGGAGGAAGCCGAGAAGGAGGAGGTGGCAACAGGAGGCAAAGAATGTTGCCCTGCGATCCTTGGCGGCGGAAGGACGTGCGCCAAACAGCTCTCCGCCTGGGGCCCAGCTGCCACTACATTTACCCAGTGTGCAGTTAGGGAGATATAGCGTCCCTGGCCGTGCTTACTGGTCCACGTATCTGTGGTTAGGTGGACCTTGCTACAGATGGCGTTGCGCAGTGCACACTTGATTTTATCGGATACTTGGTTGTGCAGGGAAGGCACGGCTCTCTTGGAGAAGTAGTGGCGGCTGGGAACAACATACTGTGGGACAGCAAGAGACATGAGCTGTTTGAAGCTGTCTGTGTCCACCAGCCTAAATGACAGCATTTCATAGGCCAGTAGTGTAGAAATGCTGGCATTCAGGGCCATGGATCGAGGGTGGCTAGGTGGGAATTTACGCTTTCTCTCAAATGTTTGTGAGATGGAGAGCTGAACGCTGCCGTGTGACATGGTTGAGATGCTTGGTGACGGAGGTGGTGGTGGTGGTGTTGGTGGTACATCCCCTGTTTGCTGGGCGGCAGGTGCCAACGTTCCTCCAGAGGCGGAGGAAGAGGCCGAGGCGGCAGCAGCAGAAGAGGCCGAGGCGGCAGCAGCAGAAGAGGTAGCAGGGGGAGCCTGAGTGACTTCCTTGGTTTTAAGGTGTTTACTCCACTGCAGTTCATGCTTTGCATGCAGGTGCCTGGTCATGCAGGTTGTGCTCAGGTTCAGAACGTTAATGCCTCGCTTCAGGCTCTGATGGCACAGCGTGCAAACCACTCGGGTCTTGTCGTCAGCACATTGTTTGAAGAAGTGCCATGCCAGGGAACTCCTTGAAGCTGCCTTTGGGGTGCTCGGTCCAAGATGGCGGCGGTCAGTAGCAGGCGGAGTCTCTTGGCAGCGGGTGTTCTGCTTTTGCCCACTGCTCCCTCTTTTGCTACGCTGTTGGCTCGGTCTCACCACTGCCTCTTCCTCCGAACTGTGAAAGTCAGTGGCACGACCTTTATTCCATGTGGGGTCTAGTACCTCATCGTCCCCTGCATCGTCTTCCACCCAGTCTTGATCCCTGACCTCCTGTTCAGTCTGCACACTGCAGAAAGACGCAGCAGTTGGCACCTGTGTTTTGTCATCATCAGAGACATGCTGAGGTGGTATTCCCATGTCCTCATCATCAGGAAACATAAGTGGTTGTGCGTCAGTGCATTCTATGTCTTTCACCGCTGGGGAAGGGCTAGGTGGATGCCCTTGGGAAACCCTGCCAGCGGAGTCTTCAAACAGCATAAGAGACTGCTGCATAACTTGAGGCTGAGACAGTTTCCCTGGTATGCATGGGGGTGATGTGACAGACTGATGGGGTTGGTTTTCAGGCGCCATCTGTGCGCTTTCTGCAGAAGACTGGGTGGGAGATAATGTGAACGTGCTGGATCCACTGTCGGCCACCCAATTGACTAATGCCTGTACCTGCTCAGGCCTTACCATCCTTAGAACGGCATTGGGCCCCACCATATATCGCTGTAAATTCTGGCGGCTACTGGGACCTGAGGTAGTTGATACACTAGGACGTGTGGATGTGGCAGAACGGCCACGTCCTCTCCCAGCACCAGAGGGTCCACTAACACCACCACGACCATGTCCACGTCCGCGTCCCTTACTAGATGTTTTCCTCATTGTTATGGTTCACCACAACAACAAAAATATTATTTGGCCCAATGTATTGTATTCAAATTCAGCGGGATATAAATTTGAGGCCTAGTATTTAGGCGCTGGGTGACCGGTATGGATTTACTAACAGAATTGGACTTGGAAATGCACAGTAGCGTGTGTGTGAAGTTATTCTGAATGACCCTATGTGCACCTTGAATATTATATACCCTTTTAGGGATAGATTTCAAATAGCTCTGATATAGCAGAAACCAGTAAATTATGAAATTGCTAATTTGGGAATTGTATTTCAACCCAGAACAAAAAATGTGCTTTGACGGACACTAAATAACTTTCCCAGCCACAACAGGACAGCGTTAACGAGAGATTTAGCGGGATATAAATTTGAGGCCTAGTATTTAGGCGCTGGGTGACCGGTATGGATTTAGTGACAGAATTAGACTTGGAAATGCACAGTAGCGTGTGTGTGAAGTTATTCTGAATGACCCTAGGTGCACCTTGAATATTATATACCCTTTTAGGGATAGATTTCAAATAGCTCTGATATAGCAGGAACCACTAAATTATGAAATTGCTAAATTGGGAATTGTATTTCAACCCAGAACAAAAAATGTGCTTTGACGGACACTAAATAACTTTCCCAGCCACAACAGGACAGTGGTAACGAGAGATTTAGCGGGATATAAATTTGAGGCCTAGTATTTAGGCGCTGGGTGACCGGTATGGATTTAGTGACAGAATTAGACTTGGAAATGCACAGTAGCGTGTGTGTGAAGTTATTCTGAATGACCCTATGTGCACCTTGAATATTATTTACCCTTTTAGGGATAGATTTCAAATAGCTCTGATATAGCAGGAACCACAAAATTATGAAATTGCTAAATTGGGAATTGTATTTCAACCCAGAACAAAAAATGTGCTTTGACGGACACTAAATAACTTTCCCAGCCACAACAGGACAGCGGTAACGAGAGATTTAGCGGGATATAAATTTGAGGCCTAGTATTTAGGCGCTGGGTGACCGGTATGGATTTACTAACAGAATTAGACTTGGAAATGCACAGTAGCGTGTGTGTGAAGTTATTCTGAATGACCCTATGTGCACCTTGAATATTATATACCCTTTTAGGGATAGATTTCAAATAGCTCTGATATAGCAGAAACCACTAAATTATGAAATTGCTAAATTGGGAATTGTATTTCAACCCTGAACAAAAAATGTGCTTTGACGGACACTAAATAACTTGCCCAGCCACAACAGTACAGCGGTAACGACAGATTTAGCGGGATATAAATTTGAGGCCTAGTATTTAGGCGCTGGGTGACCGGTATGGATTTAGTGACAGAATTAGACTGGGATATGGCCAAAAAATAACCACACTATTGCTGGTTAAATGCACTTGGTGACGGGCGCAGCTTGCCCCTGATGTAGTATATGGCCAAAAAATGAACAGACTATTGCTGGTTAAATGCACTTGGTGACGGGCGCAGCTTGCCCCTGATTTAGTATATGGCCAAAAAATGAACAGACTATTGCTGGTTAAATGCACTTGGTGTCACAGCTTGACGAACCACACTACTGAGGGTTAAATGCACTTGGTGACGGGCGCAGCTTGCCCCTGATGTAGTATATGGCCAAAAAATGAACAGACTATTGCTGGTTAAATGCACTTGGTGACGGGCGCAGCTTGCCCCTGATTTAGTATATGGCCAAAAAATGAACAGACTATTGCTGGTTAAATGCACTTGGTGTCACAGCTTGACGAACCACACTACTGAGGGTTAAATGCACTTGGTGACGGGCGCAGCTTGCCCCTGATGTAGTATATGGCCAAAAAATGAACAGACTATTGCTGGTTAAATGCACTTGGTGACGGGCGCAGCTTGCCCCTGATGTAGTATATGGCCAAAAAGTGAACAGACTATTGCTGGTTAAATGCACTTGGTGTGATAGCTTGACCAACCACACTACTGAGGGTTTAAATGCACTTGGTGACGGGCGCAGCTTGCCCCTGATGTAGTATATGGCCAAAAAATGAACAGACTATTGCTGGTTAAATGCACTTGGTGTCACAGCTTGACCAACCACACTACTGAGGGTTAAATGCACTTGGTGACGGGCGCAGCTTGCCCCTGATGTAGTATATGGCCAAAAAGTGAACAGACTATTGCTGGTTAAATGCACTTGGTGTGATAGCTTGACCAACCACACTACTGAGGGTTTAAATGCACTTGGTGACGGGCGCAGCTTGCCCCTGATGTAGTATATGGCCAAAAAATGAACAGACTATTGCTGGTTAAATGCACTTGGTGACAGGCGCAGCTTGCCCCTGATTTAGTATATGGCCAAAAAATGAACAGACTATTGCTGGTTAAATGCACTTGGTGACAGGCGCAGCTTGCCCCTGATGTAGTATATGGCCAAAAAATGAACAGACTATTGCTGGTTAAATGCACTTGGTGACGGGCGCAGCTTGCCCCTGATTTAGTATATGGCCAAAAAATGAACAGACTATTGCTGGTTAAATGCACTTGGTGTGATAGCTTGACCAACCACACTACTGAGGGTTAAATGCACTTGGTGACGGGCGCAGCTTGCCCCTGATGTAGTATATGGCCAAAAAATGAACAGACTATTGCTGGTTAAATGCACTTGGTGACGGGCGCAGCTTGCCCCTGATTTAGTATATGGCCAAAAAATAAACAGACTATTGCTGGTTAAATGCACTTGGTGTGATAGCTTGACCAACCACACTACTGAGGGTTAAATGCACTTGGTGACGGACGCAGCTTGCCCCTGATGTAGTATATGGCCAAAAAATGAACAGACTATTGCTGGTTAAATGCACTTGGTGTCACAGCTTGACCAACCACACTACTGAGGGTTAAATGCACTTGGTGACGGGCGCAGCTTGCCCCTGATGTAGTATATGGCCAAAAAATGAACAGACTATTGCTGGTTAAATGCACTTGGTGTGATAGCTTGACCAACCACACTACTGAGGGTTTAAATGCACTTGGTGACAGGCGCAGCTTGCCCCTGATTTAGTATATGGCCAAAAAATGAACAGACTATTGCTGGTTAAATGCACTTGGTGTGATAGCTTGACCAACCACACTACTGAGGGTTTAAATGCACTTGGTGACGGGCGCAGCTTGCCCCTGATGTAGTATATGGCCAAAAAATGAACAGACTATTGCTGGTTAAATGCACTTGGTGTCACAGCTTGACCAACCACACTACTGAGGGTTAAATGCACTTGGTGACGGGCGCAGCTTGCCCCTGATGTAGTATATGGCCAAAAAATGAACAGACTATTGCTGGTTAAATGCACTTGGTGACAGGCGCAGCTTGCCCCTGATTTAGTATATGGCCAAAAAATGAACAGACTATTGCTGGTTAAATGCACTTGGTGACGGGCGCAGCTTGCCCCTGATTTAGTCAGGGGCGTAGCGTGGGGGGGGCCGGAGGGGCCGTTGCCCCGGGCGCCAAATTTCAGGGGGCGCCAGGAAGCCGAAATTTCAATGAGGGCTACGGGAGCCTATGGCTCCCGTCCCCTCCGTTATGCCCCATAGGCTTCAGGCCTAGTGGCCTGAAGCCTATAAGGCAGTAGAGGCGAGCGATGCAGGACTCGGTCACGATAACCTCACTGTGACCTCCTGCGTCGGGTCTCGCGAGATGACGCGATGAGGCGATGACGCGGCGCAGGAAGGCACAGTGAGGCGTTCGTGACTGCCTGCGGCGGGAACAAGCAGGGATGGAGCTGGGTAAGTATTTTTTTTTTTATGCTACCTTTCCTAATTGCAGTGCAGAGGCTCTGGGGGCAGTATGGGGGGTGGGAGAGGACTGGAGCAGAAAGGGTATGGCATTGGCATATTAATAAGAGGGGGCCAGTACATTAATAACAAAGAGGGGGACATTACATTAGCAAAGAGGGGGCCAGTACATTATTAATAAAAAGGGGGCCAGTACATTAATAAAAAGGGGGGCATTATATTAATAATAAAGAGGGGGCCAGTACATTATTAATAAAAAGGGGGGCATTATATTAATAATAAAGAGGGGGCCAGTACATTATTAATAAAAAGGGGGGCATTATATTAATAATAAAGAGGGGGCCAGTACATTATTAATAAAAAGGGGGGCATTATATTAATAATAAAGAGGGGGCCATTATAATATACAGGGGGAATAATATTATGGGGAATGAAAGCTATCTGTCTGGCTCTAGCTCAGTATTGGGGGGCAGCAGGATGACAGTGTTGAGACACCAGGAAGGAGAGCATGATAGTAAAGTGAGGAACCTAAATTTTTTTCGGTGAAACTCTGCAGAGACGAGAAGCGGCTGAAAGAAGTTATCATGGCGGTCTTATCTCTGAATGAAGACGTCGAGGAGAGTCTACATCACAGGAGACGTCACTGGATGTAACAGGTATGGTGCGGTATTCTACTGTAATAATAATGTCCATCCACATATCTGTTTCATGGTAGGGTTGAGGGAGAAGATTGAGAATTTGGCCCATACTGCCGCATTCTGGCCCCAGACTTCAGGTCACACTGTGTGTGTTCTGAATTCTGGGGCCTCACACCCATCTACTACATTATCTGTACTCAGAGAGTTATCTCTGTGTTATCTGAGGTGTTACATAGGACTGCTAGTGATCTACTATAGTATCTGTTAAAAGTGGCGTGCCTGGGGTAGGCGCGCGGGGGGGGGGGGGGGGGCGCAATTTTTGGCTTGCCCCGGGTGCTGGGAACCCACGCTACGCCACTGGATTTAGTATATGGCCAAAAAATGAACAGACTATTGCTGGTTAAATGCACTTGGTGTGATAGCTTGACCAACCACGCTACTGAGGGTTAAATGCACTTGGTGACGGGCGCAGCTTGCCCCTGATGTAGTATATGGCCAAAAAATAAACAGACTATTGCTGGTTAAATGCACTTGGTGTGACAGCTTCACCCTGATGTAGGCTTTAGCCAAAAAACAACCACACCATTGAGGGTTAAATGCACTTGGTGACAGGCGCAGCTTGCCCCTGATGTAGTATATGGCCAAAAAATAAACAGACTATTGCTGGTTAAATGCACTTGGTGTGACAGCTTCACCCTGATGTAGGCTTTAGCCAAAAAACAACCACACCATTGAGGGTTAAATGCACTTGGTCGCAGCTTGTGCTGGCGCACCACAAGACACAAAATGGCCGCCGATCACCCCAGAAAAATGTGACTGACAAACGGTCTGGGCAGCCTAAAAACAGTGAGCAATTGAGTATCAGCAGCTCAATGACCCACAGCTGCAGATCGATCAATAATCAAGTCCTTTGGAGGAGTTAATCTGCCTAATCTCGCCCTACTGTCGCAGCCGCAACCTCTCCCTACGCTAATCAGAGCAGAGTGATTGGCGGCGCTATGTGACTCCAGCTTAAATAGAGGCTGGGTCACATGGTGCTCTGGCCAATCACAGCCATGCCAATAGTAGGCATGGCTGTGATGGCCTCTTGGGGCAAGTAGTATGACGCTTGTTGATTGGCTGCTTTGCAGCCTTTCAAAAAGCGCCAAGAAAGCGTCACAAAAGCGCTAAGAAAGAGACGAACACCGAACCCGAACCCGGACTTTTACGAAAATGTCCGGGCTCGGGTCCGTGTCACGGACACCCCAAAATTCGGTACGAACCCGAACTATACAGTTCGAGTTCGCTCATCCCTATCCAACACCTTTCGCAGTGAAACAACCCAATATCATCAGGCGTCCGCCACAGAACTTGACAGTTCCTTCAATTTCTCAATCTTTTATCCCCTTTTTCCTTGTTTCTTCTAGACCCATTTTCACCCTTCAGAGCCCAGTCCAGTGACTTTCATCTCATTGCTCCAAATCACCCCTTTCCAATCTTCTACTGACCACTGTTCATCCATTTTGAAAACTAGAGCTGGCACTTCTTATGATGATACTGAAGTTGAGGCTTCTTCACCTTTTTTCAGGCCACCATTACAGACTTGTGTAATGCGCATTGCACGGTGTTTGCATAAACATCTGTGATCTGTTTGTCGTGCCAAAACTGATAGACCTTGTGATGAGCCGACTTTTTAACTCTGATATTTTGCATGGACGTCCACCTCTTGGCTTTGGAATGGATGGACAGACTTCATTTGGTAATCTTCTAACTGTCATGTCGCTCACATAATGCAGTTTGGCAATTTTCTTGGCCAAGTTAACTCTATCGATGAGCTGGATGATGCTGTTTCTCTTTTCTAGGGAAATATTCATAGCTGCTCCTGGATTCGAACCAGTGACCAAATAACACACTGAGGTATTAGGGAATGTGAGAACAGGTTGTAATCTTGTATACTACAAGAAGAAAAATATTGTTCTACCACCATGAACAAAACAGTAACACTGCAGTTACCGGTACATCTCAAGAATCTGCATAACTAATCATATGCTAAACAGTGGTAGTGATGGACGAACATCTGCCAGGACGGTTCGCGAACGCGATCAAATGTTGGCGAACCACAGGTTCGCGGCAGGTCTCATTCATTTTAATGGCAGGCGAACCTGAAAAACCTTCAGCTCATATTTGCAGCCAAGAAATAATTACTAGAAGTGCACAAATAGTCCCACAACATGGACAGTGACATACCAGATGTATTATTCGAATTTGCGATCTCCATAAAAAAAAAATTTCAATGCAAAATATCGGCAATATAGTTTTCGCATACGCGCATGCGCAAATATACTATACAGTACCCAAATGCACTATAAAGAAAGTATATTGGTATATAACACCCCGCTTCAATATGTTTTTTTGGGGGACGACTGGTATATCACACCAGTAGAAATTGTTTGTTCCAATAACGCTTGTCCCTCTATATACCTGCAGTATCGCAGCAGAACCGCACACAACTGCCGCACAATACAAATGCACTATAATATACTTTCTAACAGAAAGTATATTATAACATTGTACAAGGAAGGCAATCTATTAGAATATACATAAAGATAAAACGCAACCTTTAATAATGTTACTATGAGGGTCCATTCACACGTCCTCAAGTGTTTTGCGGATCCGCAAAACACAGACACCGGCAATGTGCATTCCGCAATTTGTGGACCGCACATCGCACTATAATAGAAAATGCCTAATCTTTCAATTGCGGACAAGAATAGGACATGTTCTATTTTTTGGCGGAAACGGAAGCACAGATGCGGAAGTGCGGATCCGCAAATGCAGATGTGGATCCACAAATGTGGATGTGGACAACACATTCCGGCCCCATTGACAATTGCGGAATGGATGCGGACCCATTTTGCGGACGCGTGAATGGAAAAGATCCCTCAAAATGAAAATAAATTAAATTATTAAAGTTAAGCAAAAAGCATAGATGTGGTAGGCAATAATAAGTGCTCGGCGCCACCAAATCAGAAACCATATGTCCTACCACAATCTGGGGGGTTCCAGTGCACATCGATAAATCAAGGAGGGAAAGCAAAAAAACATCCATCCCTGAGCTAGATGACGATGTGGCATTGAAGGACAGGGTGGGCAAAGAACTGTCCCTGATATTGCCCTACAGGGGGGTGCTATTCTGGCCCTGATAGCCTAACCACAGACCACCCACCCTGATAAGAGCGACCCTGTCCGGAACCTTACTCTATATAAAAATAGTAAGCCCCTAGCCCCTGACTTCCAGGTGATCACTATATAGATCTATGTGTTTTTGACTCATTATAAAAGTTTATCGCACCCCTCTGTGTATCACACATATACTGTAGATAGCACACCTATACTAGTGCTTAAAATGACTTTTGTGGCCCTATTAGCTAGAGTTTGGTGTCCCTAACAGCCTGTCCCTGCTCCACACAGCAACCTCTCCCTACACTGGCAAAACACTGAATGTAAAATGGTTGCCAGATCAGATTTATTTATGAGGTAGGGGTTATGTCCATGTGCTGAAACGTCTCAATTGGCTGTCCTGTACCACCTAATGGATGTGTCATGGGTCAAAGTTCTTCACAATGTAAAAAAATATGGCGGGCGCGAATTTACCCATATGTTCGCATGTTTGGCGAATCGCGAACACGCTAAGTTTGCCGCGAAACGACCGCCGGGCGAACCGCAAGGCTATCTCTAAACAGTGGCAAGTCCAATTTATTTATGAGATAGCCAAGATAACTGTCTATAAAATGCTGGTAGTCTCATGTTTTAAGCTGTAGTGGATGGTGAGATATGGAGCCTGAAAATCAAAAGTTCAAAACATTGTTACCCTTTTGCTCATCAATGTATATAGTAAGTTTGGTTCTGTTACAGCATGTTCACATGTTGGATAAATGCTATGAATTTGCTTGCAACAAATTCTCTGAATTTTACAAATTATAGCAATTTACTGTCATTGTTATATATCAAAGGTTTTGATCGGTGAGGGTTTCAGTGCCAACATTCCTCAGGCAGCAGATAGGCTAGGGGCACCCCTGAGGACAAGGAGGATGACATTGTGTACTGGATGGCTGCTACAAAGAGCATCAATCACGACCAGCCTTGCTAGTAAACAGCCCAGTCTATACCAGTGCGGTTCACATGCTGAGTGGACATGGTGAACCAACATCTAGAAGTAAGTATTCCACAGGCAGGGTGATAGTGTGTAGGGCTGATATTGGCACCTAACGTCAGTAACCCTATTACTAAGTGAGCGCTACTGTAAAACACAATACAGAGCGCTGACTTACTGTCTAAAAACCTCACTGGTATAGACTGGGCTGTTTACTAGCAATCATTCATTTGCATCATCTCGGTTTTCACTACCCCCTCCTAGTGGCTGCCTTCTTTTCGTAAGAGGCAACAATGTACTACGTGTTATGAAAGACACTCAAGGCAGACCCAGGAGGCAGAGGCAGGGGACCCAAATTTATAGCTTTGTTGATGGTGGTAATAGTAGTGGCCTTGTAGCCACAGTGGTGGCAATAAGGGCAGTAGTAGCTGTGGTAGCAGGGGCACTTGGGGCAACTACAGAGAAGGGAATTGCCAGAGGTGCCAGGTTGGCCACAAAGATACGGTATCAGTCTGTTAAAAGTGGTGGGAGGGTTAGGACTATGATGATGGTTATGGTGTTATCTGCCTGTTTTTGTAAACACTATCAACCAGGGGCGTACATAGAAATCACTGGGCCCCATAGCAAGAATCTGAATTGGGCCCCCCAACCCCGCCCACTACCCACCCCTTGCCCATCCCACCTCCCATCCTGGCCCCTCCCCTGCCACACCCCCATTTGCCAATAAAGAAATGTATACATGACCTACTGAAACCGTTAGGGATACATTTGTTTATTTTTATTTTTTATTAACCAACTTTTATTTTCCGTACTCTCATACACCGCTGATATTACAGTGGTGTATGGGAGTAAGGATCTCACTGGGGCTGCAGTAAGCCATGTACTGCACACATCACTGCTCCTGCCTGTCTGCTTTGGTAAAGCCAGGCATAGATGGGCTATGTCAGTCTTTAGCAGAGTGGGCACAGGACAGTGGACACAGGGCGCCATATGTATGCGAGGACAGCTGAACGATTGTGGGGCAGGAGCCCGCAAACACATCGTTCCTCCTGCCTGTGTCCACTGTGCTAAAGCCTGACATAGCCCATCCCACACATCTTTATAGAGGACCGCTATGGATGTACCTGTGCGGTATAAGAAGCTTTGTAAAGCACCCCTATAGGGGAAACTCTGCCACACATGAGGATTTACTGAGGACCACTATGGGGGTAACTGTGCCACACATGAGGATTTACTGAGGGCCACCATGGGGGTAACTGTGCCACACATGAAGATTTACTGAGGACCATTATGGGGGTAACTGTGCTGTACATGAGGATTTACTGAGGACCACTATGGGGGGGTAACTATGCTGTACATGAGGATTTATAGAGAACCACTATGGGGGGAACTGTGCCATGCAGGAGGATATACAGAGGACCAATATGGGGGTAGCTGTGCTGTACATGAGGATTTACAGAGGACTATCATCATACTATGGAGGACAGAGCATCACTTTCACACCAGACACTACTTCCAGGCTGGGAGCAGTAAAGCCTCCTCCTGGCTGATCTTATCAATCGTAATCAGAGTGGACAGAAATGCCAGGTGTGAACATGCTGTTATTCATGTGGCTTGGCCTCCCCGGAAGCTCTCAGCCTCTGCTCCACGTCCACGCACTCCAGCGGTGGCTGCAGGGTGACCGAGTTCCAGAAAATCTTACTACACATCACGTTCTGCTCTGAGGACCCTGCGAACACCGGGTAGTCATCATCCCTGGGCTCCACCATGCTGCCTTGTTTACCCAGAAATACTTGTCACCATGAAAATGGAACACCGCGCGCGTGCAGAGAGAGATTGGAGAGAGTGAAGTGTGTAAACTGCAGAAATGCTGGTGACTGTGCGGCAGCAGCGACATGAAGTTCTGCTATATGACAGTGCCACAGGGAGAGCAGGGCTGATGACTTGAGGCAGACGGGAGTGCAAAGGATGCTACTCCGGGTGCGTGCCTCTGTGTGTGATTGAGCGGCGCCTGCTCTTAATGCCTGCCAGCGATCTTTGCACTGCTAAATGCTGATTGGCCAGTGTGAAATTCAGCAGGAGCCCACAGCCTGGATCATGGAGAGGTCAGACAGGAGCAGTCGTGTGAACCCAAGGGGGGGGGGGGGGCGAGGGAGAGCACAAGTGGGTGGGCCACGGGCCTCCTCAATGCCCTAACTATGAATAAACTGTCTGTGCAGAGTAGATATAGGGGCGGGGCCTTCCATGCGCTCCGGGCTCCCCTGTGCCGTGGGCCCCATAGCAACGGCGTGGTCTGTCTATATTGGCAGTATGCCACTGCATCAACCATGCATTTACCCATAGCTGTATATGTCCGTCTAAATCTGACATTATTTGCTATTGCTGTCATTGCGTTCAAGAGAATAAAGGAAGGGGGAGCAAAAGTGTGGAAAAATAAATAAATAAAAGAAATAGAAGAGAGGAGACTCAGAGGAGACTGTTGTATACCACAGGCCGGGTGATTCTGACCCGAATCAAATCAAACGGTTTGCCAAACAGACACAAAACAAACTTCAAGAAATTCCCTCTTCTCTAATTTGTACCGTTTTTATGTTTTGATCCCACTCCTAGTTTTGCTGACAAATACTGATGCAAAATGCTGACAAATTACTACAGTCTGAAAGTAGTCTTAGATAGTGTAGCCAGAAATAGAAGGAGCCAGACAGGTATTCTAGCATGTGATCATGTAGCGAATTATTCCTGTTGGGAGTAGATTCTTCAATGTAAGTAAAAATTCGTTTAATGTTTATATGGGTCCATTTACACATCTGCAACTCTGTTCCGCATTTTGCGGAACGGAATTGCAGACCCATTCATTTCTATAGGGCCGCACGATGTGCTGCCCGGATCCGGAATTGCGGATCCGCACTTCCGGATCTGCAATTCCGTTCCCGAAAAAAATAGAACATGTCCTATTCTTGTCCGCAATTGCGGACAAGATTAGGCATTTTCTATTAAGTGCTGGCCATGTGCGGTCCGCAAAATGCGGAACGCACATCGCCGATGTCAGTGTTTTGCGCATCCGTGGATCTGCAAAACACACACGGACGTGTGAATGGACCCTAAGACTGTAATTAATGTCCAATTATTTCAAATAGAAACCAGGATGTGTGTGCTGACTTTCACGGTGCACGCTTTTTGGCAAACATCCCTGTCTCTCATGCTTGCTCTTAAGGCCTCATGCACACAGCCGGCCGTTGCCTGGCCATGACAGTACTGTGGCCCGCAAACAGCGGTTCCGCAATAAGTGGGCACCGGCCGTGTGCTCCCCGCTTCACTTGAATGGGACCGCAATTCGGAGCTGCGGTGTCGAACAGAGGCACGGAATCACTCGGAAGCACTACGGAGTGCTTTAGGGGTGTTTCTGCACGAGCCTCCGTACTGCAAAAAAAAAGAACATGTTCTATTTTTTTGCGGTGCGGACGGATCACGGACCTATTCAAGTTGAATGGGTCTCGATTCATCCCGGGCGCCGCACGGACGTTGCCCATGCATTGGAGACCGCAAACTGCAGTCCCCAATGCACGGAACAGCCGTACTATGGTCGTGTGCATGAGCTCTAAGCAGAGGCGTAGCTAAAAGCTCATGGGCCCTAGTGCAAGAGTTCAGCTTGGGCCCCCCTTCCCTCAGTGCTTGTTGGAAAGGGGCAGGGGAGCACGTAGCCTTCCTGCTGCCTGAGGCAAACATTGAAAGGGCACCCCCTCATGCCAAATTCTTGACCTAACCCCTTCCCTGCAGCCAGAGGTGTAAATTGACCTGCATGCACTTTCTATAATGCCAGTGTCTTATGTGGCACAAGAGTCTTTGGGCCCCTCAGGCTCCTGGGCCCAGTAGCGACTGCTACCTCTGCACCCCCTATAGCTACGCCCCTGGCTCTAAGACTAATGTTTACTTGCATACTAAGCAAGACAGAATAGTTATGTTTGAGAACTGGTTGTGATACATAGTAAAACATGGGGATCTGTAGGGGGGGGGTTGAAAAAAACAGGATGGGAAAATCGGAACAGACATTTTGAGATCAAAGAACTGTTTTTGAACGTCTCCAGAACAACAATGTGATTTTACATATTATTAAGTAAAATTGCATTATTGTTGACTTAGCTATTGTGTTTGACATCTTTATTCATACTATCCTTGAATCCAATGTATTACACCCCACTACCTGGAGGTTCCAGTTGAGATTTTGGTGGTGATACTCCACTGAGAAAAATAACTTATTATATACATACCCAGGAATTGTAAAATATTATAGACAAAATACATTTTTTTTGCAAAACATTAACAAAAACAAAAAATAGAAAATAAGTCTAATAACCCTTTATCGACCTCTGCCATATGCAGTATATTGTACTTCTGTTAGGAAGTCATTCCCACTATTTGGGACACATATAGTTAAGGCTGCGTGCAGCCTGGAATTGTGGGTGGAGCGACCTCCCCTACTTAAACCCCCTAGTCCAAGCAGGAGGGCGCCCGTTTTCTTTGCCTAGCATCACCTGCGCCTGACGTCACTTCCAGTCGCATCTTCAGACGTGTCTTCAGTCCTCATCGCCTCCCGCCGCTTCGCCTCCCGCCGCTTCACCTCCCGCCGCATCGCCTCCCGCGAGTTTCACCGCTCTGCGGCCGGGCAGACGCTGGCTCCCGGCCTCACGACTGCTACCGGAGCATGCACCACCCAGACGCCTCCCCCCTCCAGCTTCCGGGCCCTCCGGCGCACGCGCCGCAAGTTGGTGCGGCGCAGCTCGGGAGAGAGGGGGGCAGGCGGGGACGGCGCCAGAGGTATGAATGATGGGGCTGTGGTCCTAGGCGCTATCCGGCGGCACCTTGCAGACGCCGGCAAACAAACTAAGTACCTCGAGTGCAACACAATTCAAAGGCATTGGTTGGCCAGTTCTGGGTGGTGGCTGCAAGAGAAGGTCAGCACCATGACGTTCATGCCGTCTTCCTGCCTGTGTTGCTCAGTGCGGGGGTCCGAGCGGCAGGACCAGCAGCACAGCCGCCCTGTCTGCAGGGGGCTCCGCTTCTCCGTGCGAGCAAGTCGCCGGCTGGCTGCCTGGCTGTTGGCCTGCTGCCTCTTTTAACCCCCGCACTGCTGTAATAATAAAAAAATAAAAAAAAGGAAAATTGTGCATTAATACCAGGTGCAGGCCTCGGTCAGCCCGGGCTCCTAGGCCAAATCACACTGTTACGTTGTCATATACTCATCCCCTGGGGGGCTGTGGTATTCCGTGAGGTCAGGGGTCAGGTTCCTGAACCTCTCAGACGTCACAGCTGCCCTCAAATCGCCCAGGGTCCCGTCTTCACTGAATCTCTCAGGTTACGTCATTTCTGATACCGCTCAGGTGTCATTTGTTCCCCGATCCGCTCAGATGTTAGGTCGTCCCTGTAACCACCTGGTGTCATATGTTCCTTGAATCGCTCAGGTGTAATGTCTTCCCTAAAATCACGCAGGTGTAATGTCTTCCCTGAATTGCTCAGTATAAGGTCTTCCCTGAATCGCTCGGGTGTAATGTCTTCCCTGAATCACTCCAGGGTAATGTCTTCCCTGAATCGCTCTAGTGTAATGTCTTCCCTGAATCACTCCAGGGTAATGTCTTCCCTGAATCGCTCTAGTGTAATGTCTTCCCTGAATCACTCCAGTGTAATGTCTTCCCTGAATCACTCCAGTGTAATGTCTTCCCTGAATCGCTCAGGTGTAATGTCTTCCCTGAATCGCTCTAGTGTCATGTCTTCCCTTAATCGCTCTAGTGTAATGTCTTCCCTTTATCGCTCTAGTGTAATGTCTTCCCTTAATCGCTCAGGTGTAATGTCTTCCCGGAATCACTCTAGTGTAATGTCTTCCCTGGATCACTCTAGTGTAATGTCTTCCCTGAATCGCTCAGGTATAATGTCTTCCCTGAATCGCTCTAGTGTAATGTCTTCCCTGAATCACTCTAGTGTAATGTCTTCCCTTAATCGCTCAGGTATAATGTCTTCCCTTAATCGCTCAGGTATAATGTCTTCCCTGAATCACTCTAGTGTAATGTCTTCCCTTATTCACTCTAGTGTAATGTCTTTCCTGAATCGCTCAGGTGTAATGTCTTCCCTGAATCACTCTAGTGTGATGTCTTCCCTGAATCGCTCTAGTGTAATGTCTTCCCTGAATCGCTCAGGTGTAATGTCTTCCCTGAATCACTCTAGTGTAATGTCTTCCCTGAATCACCCTAGTGTAATGTCTTCCCTGAATCGCTCAGGTGTAATGTCTTCCCTGAAACGCTCAGGTGTAATGTCTTCCCTGAATCGCTCTAGTGTAATGTCTTCCCTGAATCGCTCAGGTGTAATGTCTTCCCTGAATCGCTCAGGTGTAATGTCTTCCCTGAATCGCTCAGGTGTAATGTCTTCCCTGAATCGCTCTAGTGTAATGTCTTCCCTGAATCGCTCTGGTGTAATGTCTTCCCTGAATCGCTCAGGTGTAATGTCTTCCCTGAATCACTCTAGTGTAATGTCTTCCCTGAATCACCCTAGTGTAATGTCTTCACTGAATCGCTCACGTGTAATGTCTTCCCTGAAACGCTCAGGTGTAATGTCTTCCCTGAATCGCTCAGGTGTAATATCTTCCCTGAATCGCTCAGGTGTAATGTCTTCCCTGAATCGCTCAGGTGTAATGTCTTCCCTGAATCGCTCAGGTGTAATGTCTTCCCTGAATCGCTCAGGTGTAATGTCTTCCCTGAATCGCTCAGGTGTAATGTCTTCCCTGAATCGCTCAGGTGTTATATTATCCCTGAATCGCTCAGGTGTAATGTCTTCCCTAAAAGTCACTCAGGTGTAATGTCTCCCCGAATCACTCAAGTGTAATGTCTCCCCGAATCACTCAAGTGTTATGTCTCCCCTGAATCACCCAAGTGTCAGGTTTTCCCTGAATCACTCAGGTATTATGTCTTCCCGGATCCCTGAATCACTCAGTGGTCATGTTTTCCTCAGGTAGCAGGGGTCATGTTCCCGGAATCACAGGTGTCATGTCTTCCCTGAATCATTCAGGTTTTGTCTTCCCTGTTTCGCTCAGGCGTCGAGTTTTCTCCAGATTGCAGGTGTCATTTTACCCAAGAACTGCATGTGTCATGTCTTCCCTGAATCACTCAGGGTTATGTTTTCTCCAATTCAGGTGCCGTATTCCCAAAATCGCATGTGTCATTCTTCCCTGAGTGACTCAGGGGTCGGGTCCCTGAATCGCTCTGGTGTTATGCCTCCCTTAGTCACTTAGGGGTAAGGTCCCCTGAATCGCTCAGGTGTGGTGTGTTCCCTGAATCGCTTAGGTTAGTGTGTTCCCTGAATCACTCGGGGGTGGTGTGCTCCCTGATTCGCTCGGGTTTCATGTATCCCCTGAATCGCTCAGGTATCATGTTTTTCCCTGAAATCGCTCAGGTGCCATGTTCTCCCTGATTTGGGTTTTGTTTTCCTTCCTCTTCCAGGTCGGTTGTTCCCAGGGTGCATATTTTCCTGAACAGTCTGGTTATGTATTCCCCTGATTCACGCAGGTCAGGTTGGCCTGATTCGCTCAGGCTTCTGTTTTTCCCGGCTCTCCCAGGGAGTAGGTAGTGGCCAGGTCCAACCAGATTCAAGGTACTGCCCGACCCTCCCAGATGTCCGTCATCTTCATGAAGGTGCATATAATTGCCTGCGTTGCTTAGGATTCCATGTCGCCCGAACCGCTCAGGAGTCAGGGCATCGCCTGAATTACGCGGGTTCCATGAATCAGCCTGTAACGCTCAGGGATTTGTTCAGCAACGTCCGGCTGATTCCTGGTTACCAGATTCGTGTTCTGTGTCAGAATTTTTGTCTCCGCAGGTTTGTTGCATGCGGCGCGACTTCGGGCTCTGATGCTGGCTGTCCAGGATCACCCAGCAGTTGGTCATGACGCCCAGGCTGCATCCCGGTTCTCCATCGCCTCTTTCCAGTGCCACCAGATCGCACCTCTCTCCGGGTCTCGTACCGACGCAAGCTTATTTTTCTTGTAAGCAGGGCCTCAGGCCACCGGAATGTCGATCCATCCTCAGTTATATTGCAGGGCTCCTCCATACCCGGTCACTCCACGGTGCCGGGTTTCAGGTAAGTTCCAGCCGAGTGGCGGCGTAACGCTTCTCCGCAGCTCAGAGCCTTCCTTCATTTATCACGAGCCACCATTCCTAGGTCTTCAGTATCGCCGGAGAGTTGGCAGCGCTGTCCGTTGATTCGGTTAGGTTGCGATCCTTTCTATACCATGTTCATTTCTGTTTCCTTCTGATTCTCAGGTTCCATGTATTTCCCGGTTTAGCTCAAAATGCACATTTTTGCCCATTTTCCCAGGTCTAATTCCCGGAGTCGCGCGGGTTTTACGTGTTTCCTGGATCGCTCGGGTCCATGCATTCCCCTGGGTCGCTCGGGTTCATGTATTTACCTGAGTTCCTCGGGTTTATGTTTCCAGAATCGCCCGGGTTCATGTTTCTGGGTCGTTCGGGTTATGTGGGTGCCCAAGTCACTCAGGTTTTACATTTCCCTGAATCGCTCAGGTCAGGTATTTCCTGAATCAATCAGGTTTAGGTATTTCCCTGAATCGCTCAGGTTTTGTATTTTCCTGTCTTTCAGGTTGCCGGTATCTCCAGGTGGTATGTTTTCCTGATTCACCCAGGTTACGTATTTTCCGGAATCACTCAGGTTTTGTTTCCTGTCTTCAGGTTGGCGGTATTTCCAGGTTGTGTGTTTCCTTGATTCACTCAGGTTACATATTCCCTGAATCGCTCAGGTCTTTTCCCCACAGGTGGTTCGCATTTGCCTGAATCGCTCAGGTCTTTTCTCCCACAGGTTATACGCAGTTGCCTGAATCGCTCAGGATCCGAGGTATTTGCCTTGAACACTCAGGGTTTCCAGCAGTATCCAGTGGCTTTCATGGCCCGTTGCCACACGCACCGCCACCTGTCATTCAACACCATCAAGCTGTATTGGCCGGCATTCAACACCAGTGGATGCTCGGCGACCCCTCTGCCAAATCCATTTTTCATATCAGGCCATCAAAGCCACCCTCAGGGTTAGCGCGGCGGTCCAGGTGCGTAGACAACCAGTGTCAGGCGAGCTTCCGCAGATTGGCAGGTAGCCCCAGACGGTCTCCCCTTGGGCAATCAGCAAGCATCATCACCAAAGCAGCCATGTACCTAGGGTTCTATGGGCTCTTAGACCCGGGGAGTTTACCTGCGGCACGGTCAACCGAGCGACCCTGCTCAGGCGACATCTCGCCTGGCATTCGGTCCACTTCATTCGGTCCATCCCAGCCACCGAGTCCAATCAGGCTGGTCCTCCCACCGAAGTAGAGTTCTTCCCTACGGCCAACTGTTGGTGTCCCGTCAAGGCGCTCCAAGAGCTTCTGGCCTCACTCCAGTCTCCCGCGTTAGACGACCCGTTACTCCCAATTAACGGTAGGCCCCCCTTCTTCGGCCCAGTTTGTCTCCAATGTCCGCACCTTGACGGCAGGGTTGGGCCCAACCCTAGCACAGTATCCGGGCGCTCCTCTCGCGTGGGGGCCGCTTCCGCGGCATCCAATCATCAGGTGCCGGCACGCATCGCCCGCGGGTGGGTTGTTGGCGGTCGTCCTGCTGCGCAGGGTACATTCACAATCCGCGAGTTGAGATTGTCAGAGCCTTTCATTCTTTGGGCTTTATGGGTTCCATGACGCTCCATAAATACATTGCACCCTACTCCAGGCCGGTTCTCTCTGCCCACTTATCTAGGCCTTACCTCGTCGCTGGCACCGGGCACACTCCAGCCAGTTGGTTCAGGGCAGTACATAGGCATGCCTACTCTGTTCCTCGATTAGCTCCTACCACAAATAGTTAAGGCTGCGTGCAGCCTGGAATTGTGGGTGGAGCGACCTCCCCTACTTAAACCCCCTAGTCCAAGCAGGAGGGCGCCCGTTTTCTTTGCCCCTCCCTCCCATCCCCTTTTTCATTCACTCCTCCTGGGTGGCCCACTTATCTAGGCCTTACCTCGTCGCTGGCACTGGGCACACTCCAGCCAGTTGGTTCAGGGCAGTACATAGGCATGCCTACTCTGTTCCTCGATTAGCTCCTACCACAAGTAATGTATAGGTTCTAAAAGTCAGACTACTGCTGCAACCGTTGAAACTGAGGCAAAGCTGATCTCAAAGTTTATTCCCTTTAAGACATTAGTCAATAGCAAAGGCAGCATCTAAGTGGTTTACAGAGAGAGGAGCTCCGTTTGTCAACCAATCTGCCCCCTGTGACATGACTGCATGATATTGATGGGTTATTAGAGATGAACAAATTAATTATAGCCAAATACATTTAGGGCTCATGCACACGACCGTTGGTGTCCCGTTCCCGTATTGCGGACCGCATTTGCTGATCCGCAAAACACGGGCACCGTTTCGTTGTCATTCCGCATCACGGATGCGGACCCATTCATTTCAATGGGTCCGCAAATCTGGAGATGCGAAACGGAAGCACGGAATGGAACACTACGGAAGCACTACGGAGTGCTTTCTGGGGTTCCGTTCCGTGCCTCCGCACCGCAAAAAGATAGAAAATGCTCTATCTTTTTGCGGAACGGAGGGATCGTGGACCCATTCAAGTGAATGGGTCTGCGATCCCCATGCGCCTGCCTCCCGGAAGGTGCCCGTGCATTGTGGACCGCAATTTGTGGTCCACAGCACGGACACGGGACACCAACGGTCATGTGCCTGAGCCCTAAGTGATTTACAGAGAGAGGAGGTCCCTTTGTGAACCAATCTGCCCCTTGTGACATGACTGTGTGTTGTTGATGGGTTATTAGAGATGAGCAAATTAATTATAGCCAAATTCATTTAGACTTTCCCAACAATTTGGCTTCCAAATGAAGCGGAAGTTTGTGAGTCAATAATCAGAATTATTTTTATTTACAGATATAATGATGTCCCATGGGGACATATTTCTCTCCTTCCCTAACATTTAAAAGTGCTGGTGAGTAGATGCCTAACGGCATAGATGGGTTGAGAGTAGGTCCTGCCTGACTGAGACCACCTTTGCGCTGGTAGGCGGGCACAGATGTGTATTGATAAAAATATATTGGCTGAGAGTCTCAGATTTTATCATATCAGAGTGAGGGCTCAGTCCATATATAATGTTTGGATCGATTGTGTTAGTGCATTATTTTCTTTGATTTTTCTTTTAGAAATGTAGCCATGTACATCCGCATATTCATTTATTACATTGTGCAGGATATTTTTTTACCTTATTCGTGATTCTTGTTTTGGTATATGTACAGTGACAAATTAATAATCTAAATGTGGGAGATGTGTGCAAGGATTACCTTGCCGATAACCCTTCCCTATTCAGCAACATTGTAAACTGAAATTACTCTGCTCTCCTATTCAGGAGTTTTATCTCTCTCAGATTACTGCTACAGTATTTTGTATTTAATTTTCAATGGCCCAAATTTTAAAAAGGAATTGCTTTTGATGAATTCCTTTGTCAAGGAAGTAGATGTGCCCCTTTAAACAGACGTGCCTAAAGATGACAGGTCTACTGTACATATGAATAGTATTGTAACAGTCACTCAATAACATTTCCACTTACTTTTGCTTTCACATAGGACAAAAGAATGTTAATGACTTCATTGGAGACAGGAATCATATATTTTTGATAAACTGAAGAAAATGCCATATTCTTGAACAGTTGTACTGCCATGATGATGTGTGCTTTCGCTGTTGCAGTTTCAATGCAAAAATCTATCAAATTAATAAATAAAAAAATTCCTTTATTTTAAATAAACATTAAATAGTATTAATTAAAATCAACATTAATCTACAAACCGGATTCCAAAAAAGTTGGGACACTAAACAAATTGTGAATAAAAACTGAATGCAATGATGTGGAGATGGCAAATGTCAATATTTTATTTGTAATAGAACGTAGATGACAGATCAAACGTTTAATCCGAGTAAATGTATCATTTTAAAGGAAAAATATGTTGATTCAAATTTTCACGGTGTCAACAAATCCCAAAAAAGTTGGGACAAGTAGCAATAAGAGGCTGGAAAAAGTAAATTTGAGCATAACGAGGAGCTGGAAGACCAATTAACACTAATTAGGTCAATTGGCAACATGATTGGGTATAAAAAGAGCTTCTCAGAGTGGCAGTGTCTCTCAGAAGCCAAGATGGGTAGAGGATCACCAATTCCCACAATGTTGCGCAGAAAGATAGTGGAGCAATATCAGAAAGGTGTTACCCAGCGAAAAATTGCAAAGACTTTGCATCTATCATCATCAACTGTGCATAACATCATCCGAAGATTCAGAGAATCTGGAACAATCTCTGTCCGTAAGGGTCAAGGCCGTAAAACCATACTGGATGCCCTTAAACGACACTGCACCACAAACAGGAATGCTACTGTAAAGGAAATCCCAGAATGGGCTCAGAAATACTTCCAGAAACCATTGTCAGTGAACACAATCCACCGTGCCATCCGCCGTTGCCAGCTGAAACTCTACAGTGCAAAGAAGAAGCCATTTCTAAGCAAGATCTAAGCAAGATCCACAAGCTCAGGCGTTTTCACTGGGCCAGAGATCATTTAAAATGGAGTGTGGCAAAATGGAAGACTGTTCTGTGGTCAGACGAGTCACGATTCAAAGTTCTTTTTGGAAATCTGGGACGCCATGTCATCCGGACCAAAGAGGACAACTCAAGTTGTTATCAACGCTCAGTTCAGAAGCCTGCATCTCTGATGGTATGGGGTTGAATGAGTGAGTGTGGCATGGGCAGCTTGCATGTCTGGAAAGGCACCATCAATGCAGAAAAATATATTCAGGTTCTAGAACAACATATGCTCCCATCCAGACGTCATCTCTTTCAGGGAAGACCCTGCATTTTTCAACAAGATAATGCCAGACCACATTCTGCATCAATCACAACATCATCGCTGCGTAGGAGAAGGATCCGAGTACTGAAATGGCCAGTCTGCAGTCCAGATCTTTCACCTATAGAGAACATTTGGCGCATCATAAAGAGGAAGGTGCAACAAAGAAGGCCCAAGACGATTAAACAGTTAGAGGCCTGTATTAGACAAGAATGGGAGAGCATTCCTATTTCTAAACTTGAGAAACTGGTCTCCTCGGTCCCCAGACGTCTGTTGAGTGTTGTAAGAAGAAGGGGAGATGCCACACAGTGGTGAAAATGGCCTTGTCCCAACTTTTTGGGGATTTGTTGACACCATGAAATTCTGATTCAACATATTTTTCCCTTAAAATGGTACATTATCTCAGTTTAAACTTTTGTTCCGTGATTTATGTTCTATTCTGAATAAAATATTAGAAGTCGGCACCTCCACATCATTGCATTCAGTTTTTATTCACGATTTGTATAGTGTCCTAACTTTTTTGGAATCCGGTTTGTACATGCATATGTCTGTCAGAGTAATTTCTGACATTTTTTCAAGGCATAAATGTTTTTTTTTTTTAAAGTTAAGTAGATGGATTACCAAAACGACTCTTTTTGTTCACAGTTATGTATAACCTTAATTTAGGTGCACCATTTCAAGTTGGCTTTTTGAGGTGAGCATAGAGGAATGCATGCATGTATAATTGGGAAAAAAAAACACAGGAGGGAGCAATAAAACTACAGAATAGTAGTAGGTATTCTACTCACCTGAGGCTGTTGTGTCAGGCACAACAGCTTTTGAATAGAGTTGAGCGAACACCTGGATGTTCGGGTTCGAGAAGTTCGGCCGAATTTCCCGAAATTGTTCGGGTTTGGGATCCGAACTCGACCCGAACTTCGCCCCAAACCTGAACCCCATTTAAGTCAATGGGGACCCAAACTTGTCAGCACTAAAAAGGCTGTAAAATAGCCCAGGAAAGGGCTAGAGGGCTGCAAAAGGCAGCAAAATGTAGGTAAATCCCCTGCAAACAAATGTGGATAGGGAAATGAATAAACATTTTTTTTAACCAATATCAATTGGAGAGAGGTCCCATAGCAGAGAATCAGGCTTCATGTCACCCACCACTGGAACAGGCCTCTGTGAGATATTTAGGCCCCGGCACCCAGACAGAGGAGAGAGGTCCCATAGCAGAGATTCAGGCTTCATGTCGTAGCAGAGAATCAGGCTTCATGTCATAGCAGAGAATCAGGCTTCATGTCATAGCAGAGAATCAGGCTTCATGTCACCCACCACTGGAACAGGCCACTGTCAGATATTTTTAGGCCCCGGCACCCAGACAGAGGAGAGAGGTCCCATAGCAGAGAATCAGGCTTCATGTCACCCACCACTGGAACAGACCACTGTCAGATATTTTTAGGCCCCGGCACCCAGACAGAGGAGAGAGGTCCCATAGCAGAGAATCAGGCTTCATGTCACCCACCACTGGAACAGGCCATTGTCAGATATCTGGCTATCTATTTAGGTACCGTATTACACTAATACAGGCACAGCAGTAACCACAGATTTAGATGAATATAAATTGTAGGCCTAGTATTTAGGCCCTGGATGACAGGTATCCCTTTTACGGACAGAATTAGACTTGGAAATGCACGGTATCGTGTGAAGTTATTGAGGATGACCCTATCAGCACCTTCAATGTAATATACCCTTTTATGGATAGATTTAAACTTGGCCTGCTACAGCAGAAACCACTGATTTAGGGAATTGCTAATTTGGGAATTGAATTTCAACCCAGAACAAAATATATCCTTTGCCAGACAGCAGACAGTATTACAATTGGCTAGCCACAGCTGAAACACCAGATTTAGGGTACTGCTATTTTGGCAAATGTATTTCACCCCTCAATAAAATAGCAAGCAGAGCCAAGCCCCTGATGTAGGATATAGCAAAAAAACAACAACACACTATTGATGGTTAAATGGACTTGGTAGCAGCTTGTGCTGGCGCACCACAAGACACAAAATGGCCGCCGATCACCCCAGAAAAAAGTAACAGAAAAACGGTCTGGGCAGCCTAAAAACAATGAGCAATTAACTAGCAGAAGTTGAATGATACACAGCTGTAGATCGATCACTTCATTAAGTGTTTTTGATGAGTAAATCCCTGCCTAATCTCACCCTAACAGCAGCAGCTGCATCCTCTCCCTACACTGATCAGAGCAGAGTGACGTGCGGCGCTACATGACTCCAGCTTAAATAGAGGCTGGGTCACATGCTGCACAGGCCAATCACAGCCATGCCAATAGTAGGCATGGCTGTGATGGCCTCTTGGGGCAAGTAGTATGACGCTTGTTGATTGGCTGCTTTGCAGCCTTTCAAAAAGCGCCAAGAAAGCGCCAAACACCGAACCCGGACTTTTACGTAAATGTTCGGGTTCGGGTCCGTGTCACGAACACCCCAAAATTCGGTACGAACCAGAACTATACAGTTCGGGTTCGCTCATCCCTACTCTTGAATGCATACACAGTTGTCAGATCATCAGAACACTGTGGGCATGGTGATGGTGACGCACACACAGAGGGAGAGACACACACACAGAGGGAGAGACACACACACAGAGGGAGAGACACAAGACACACAGGGAGAGACACGCACACACACACATACACACACACAGAGGGAGAGAGACATACACAGAGGGAAAGACACATATACACAAGGACACACACTGGGACAGTCAAATTCACACAGGAACAGATACACATACACACACACAGGGACGGACACACACACACACAGGGATGGACACACACACACACAGGGATGGACACACACACACACAGGGACAGACACACACACACAGGGACAGACACACGCACACACACAGGGACAGACACACGCACACACACAGGGACGGACACACACACACAAGGACAGACACACACACACAGACATACATATGGACAGACACCTGTGCAATCGTCAACCAACTTCTATCTAATGTGTGTGGCCACCTTTAGGGGACATTAACAGGGAATTCCACCTTTAGTTATGCTCCAACCTTTTGTTACCGTCTAATATGACTCCCACTGATTCCCAGTACTGAGGGGACATGGACTGGGTTTTAAAAGGGAATTATCAACATGTACCAGAAGGTGGTCTAAACTGTAACCCATTAGGCACTGGCTAGACTGTGGGATGGAGTCTAAGCAATGCCTTAGGCCTCATGCACACTGCCGTTATTCATCCGTTCTGTGCATTGGAGACCACAATTTGTGGTCCCCAATGCACAGGCAATATCCGTGCAGTGGCCAGGATGGATTGGGACCCATTCAACTTCAATGGGTACGTGATCCGTCCCACCCGCAAAAAATAGAACATATTCTATTTTTTTTTGCGGTGCAAAGGCACGGCCAGAAACACCAAGGAAGCACTCCATAGTGCTTCCGTGGGGTTCCGATCCATGCTTTCATTACGCATATCTGTGATTGCGGGCCCATTCAAGTGAATGGGTCCGCATCTGTGATGTAGAGTGCACATGGGCCGTGTGGCCATGGGAACACAACGGCCGTATGCATGAGGCCTAAAACATAAACTCCTATAAGAAAATAATATCAATAATACACTTTATTGGCAAAAATTCATAAGATGAAAATTTCCTCTTATACATTTTTGCCAATAAACTGTATAATTGATTTCATGCGTTCTGGTATTTTCTTATAAGAGTTTATTGTTTTGCAGGCATGTGTGCTGCTGAGCTGAGCAAGTTTCAATACATAGTAATGGCCATCTATTCAATTATTGGCTTGGCTTGCTCCTTTATTTTTGGGTTTTACACATATAGCCCCACATTACTTTGTAGACTGTAGTTCACCTGACCTGAATTCTAAAAGAACAACTCCAGCTGCTGCTCCAGCCTCCAGGTTTCCTCTTGGGCTCCACTCGGCTATCGGCTATGATGTCCTGAATCTTCTTCTGCAGCTGCGCCTGCTGATCAGCTCCGCCCCCTGTGCCCTCCGAGACGAGTCCTGGCTGTGAGGCTGAGAGTCTGTGCGCTGCCTGTAGTGCGGCGTGCCCAACTGTACTCACGCGCCGCACAGCGCGTACGCGCACAGTAGCTCAGCCTGGAGAGACCGCGATGGGGCAGCAAGCAGCAGCGCTGCACAAGTCAGTATGTGTCAAAATTTTAAAAGAGCCGCGCCGGGGAAACGAGTGGGCCCCCTAACTTACAGTGGGCCCCGGCACTTGCCCGGGTATGCTGGGTTCTGACGCCGGGCCTGCGTCAGATCTTATAATGGTTGGTATGAAGTGGATGTGGATTCAGTGGGCTACTTGAACAGATTTGGCTTGGGGCTACTCATAAGTATTAAGAGTTATCTTGGTGACCCTCTTGGTGACCCTCTGGTATTCAACCATTAACCTTTATATAGGCATTCAAACTTCGCTGCAGGGGAATCACCTGGCCTCTTAAAATAGCTGTGATGGCTGATGCACAGAGGAACACTGATGCAGAGCACAGAGGAATCAGGCAAAACTGCAGTCAGGGAACAGGCCAATGTCAGGGCAGGCAGAGTTTGTGCAATTGGCTAAACAATCTGAGGTCAGGGGAGGCAACTCAGGGTCAGAACAGAGATCAGAAAAAGGTCAGGCAGCAAAATTCCAATCCGGAAAACAGGCAGAAGTTGGCACGGGGCAGAAAAATGTAGACCAGCATACTTTTGCAGAACATTAGGGGACTAGAATGCATTGCTTAGGCATCCTCCCACATGGGAAAGTGCCTTAAGTACCACTTGGTGACCAGTTATAGGCTGGGGAAGATTTAGGTTCATGCACACTGAACCTTTAAGAGCTGGAGGGAGCGTGACCCCTATGGGCAGAGTGAGGGAGGCCTAGTCAGCAGGCCGTAGCCTGTGGGGAATCAACGAGGTCCCCCAGCAGCCTGACCAGCCAGGAAGAAGGGAAGCAGGTCTGCTCCTCCAGGGACCAGAACAGCAGAGGCCACTGGCCTCCACTGTAACGGCATTGCTGTGATCAGGGATTCCCAATGGCTGTCCCCCTTTTCTGTTGGGACCGTGGAATGGACATATGGATGCGGAGAGCACATGGTAAAATGAATGGGTCCGCATCCGATCTGCAAAAAATGCAGATTGAATGCGGACTGAAACTATGTCATGTGCCTAGCCTAGCCTCCTAGCCTTCCCAAAGCCATAACTGTTATTTTTTTGTTCACATAGCTGTATGAGGACTTATTTTTTGCAGGACAAGTTGTACTTTCTACATACAGTGTAGTGGGAAGCAGGAAAAAAAATTCCAAATTGGGTGGAATTATAAAATAACAAACCATTCTGCCACAGTTTTATGTCTTTTGTTATTTCAATGTTTTCTATGCAGTAAAATGACCTGTTACATCCATTCTCCGGGTCAGTATGATTACAATGATACCCTGTATGTATATTTTTTCTTGCCTTTTACTGCGAAAAAAAAAAAAAACTTTGGAATTTTTTTTTTCTTTGCATGGCCATATTCTGAACCCATAACGTTTTTATTTTTATGTATATGGAGCTCTATGAGGACGAATTTTTTTTGTCAGGCAATCTTTTCATTGATACCATTTAAAAAAAAAAATTGTGGGATGTGAATCAACCAAAAAACAATGAATCATTGATTTTGCCTCTTTTTCCGTTACGCCATTTGCAGTATGGAATTAATATTTTTATATTTGATTAAAATGGGCTAGGAAAAACGAAAGCACGGAAAACCACTCGGTCTTGAAAAGGTTAAGGACAATTTGTTGCCACTGTGATGGCCAAAAAGTCTGCTCAAATAGCCACAAAATGAGTATAGTCACTATAAAGCCTCATGCATACGACCGTGTGCTTGATATGCCTGTGCCGCGGACCGCAAATTGCAGTTTGCAATGCATGCTTGTGAATGGGGTCCACGATCCATATCCGTTGGTCTACCCCGCAAAAAAGTAGTGCATACCATACGTTTTTTTTGTGCGGAGTCACGGACAGAAAACCCCCAGAAGCACTCTGTAGTTCTTTCGTAGGCTTCTGATCCGTGCCTCTGTTCTGCACCGGTACGCATTTTTTCACAGTTAATTTTTAATAGACAAAGGGGGGTAATTTATTAAGAATGGAGTTTAAGACGCTGGTCTTAATAACCCCTATATCTGGCGGTGGATCCGCCTACATAACTTCAGTGCATCCAATGCCAGGCTAAATGTAAGACAGCTTCCTAGCTGGCTTACATTTAGACAATTTTCTATGCTTAAAGGGAACCTGTCACTGGGATTTTGTGTATAGAGCTGAGGACCTGGGTTGCTAGATGGCCACTAGCACATCTGTAATACCCAGTCCCCATAGCTCTGTGTGCTTTTATTGTGTTAAAAATACGATTTGATACATATGCAAATTAACCTGAGATGAGTCCTGTAACTTGAGATGAGTCCGGGACAGGACTCATCTCAGGTTAATTTGCATATGGATCAAATAGTTTTTTTAACACAATAAAAGCACACAGAGCTATGGGGACTGGGTATTGCGGATGTGCTAGCGGCCATCTAGCAACCCATGACCTCAGCTCTATACCCAAAATCCCAGTGACAGGTTTCCTTTAAAACAGGTGTAGAAAATGATGAATGAGAGAGACATGCTGGCCTGTCCCCTTCCCCCACTCCCAATTTTTTAGACCTGGTGTGAGCAGGGAAAAGTCGCAGATATAACCTTTACGCCGCAAACTGCACCAGAAATACGCTTAATATAGGCGTATTTCTGGATAATAAATTATTCCAAAATTCATTTTGTAGAATTCTATGTCATTCTGTGAGAAATATCAGTCACTCAAACTAACCAATTACATGCTATCATCAATCAGAAGTTATTGAGAAAGTACTGAATGTCACGGCCATGGTTATGGCCGTGACTCCTTGAGACCCGCATGCATTTGCCCGCGGTCTTTTCCTTGTCAATCACAGGTGAGGGTCAGTATCTTGCCTCACGTGTGGTTGCCGCTGGCAACTTGTGGTTGTTGGGCAGTGGAGCAGCCGGAGCTGGTGGCTGGGCGGCTCGCTGTCCATGCGTGCGGTGGTCTTTCGGTAATGTGTATATGTATGCACTTTGAATGTCTGCTGTGCACTCTGTTTTATGTTTGGTGTGCACTCTGACATTTTCCCTTCACTGTGGCTGCCCGTGGCAACGTTTGGTGTATGTACATGTGGTGGCAGTGTCTCGGCCTTTTGGCCGGCTCCCAGGACACGTTTGCCACACATGTCGTTGTCATCGGTAACAGCTGCAGTGAGTATTTGTGTGTATTTCCCTTTATGTGGTCTCACTACACTTCCTGGTGTTGGAAGGGTTAATTCCCTTCTGTGTGTGTGAACACTGGGTGTGTCTGTGTGGGTGTGACTACTTGGGCCTATAAAGCCTCTGTGTTTATCTCCAGTCTGAGGGGTACTTCAGCCATGACTAGCTGGAGTAGCCTCCTGTGTTATTTCACCTGCCAGTGGGGGCCACCCTTGTGGTCATACTGTCACGGCTGAGGATGGGGAAATCCTCAGCCGTGTGATGCCAGAAGATGTTAACCGCTGCTCGGCCAGGACAGAAAGAATTAGGGAGCAGGTCACCTCCTAATACATCCCTAATCCGTCCCTAACTCCTAGCTGCATGGGCCGACCTTGAAGGTAGGAGGGCCCATGCTCAGGAACCTCGGATCCCTACTCACCCTCCGACCGGTCCCTGAACTAGGAGTGAGGGTAAGATGACCTGTTCCTTCTGGACGCGGAGGAACAGGAGTCTCACTGGCCAAGCTGCAAGGAATGGGGAACAAATACAACATACAGATATGACAGGCGAACTACAGTAGTTCCAAACATACCTGTCACAGCCACGCTGACTGGAACCCATGCATGACTACTGATGTCCACAAAACACTAAGGGACACAGCACACATATCACATATCACACAGGCAACCAGGACATCCATAGTTGCAATAAATAGACATAACAAAGGAAAACATCAGGTGAACATCAACATAAAACCTAAACTTAAACTTATGACCACAAGGGTGGCCCCCACTGGCAGGTGAAATAACACAGGAGGCTACTCCAGCTAGTCATGACTGAAGTACCCCTCAGACTGGAGATAAACACAGAGGCTTTATAGGCCCAAGTAGTCACACCCACACAGACACACCCAGTGTTCACACACACACAGAAGGGAATTAACCCTTCCAACACCAGGAAGTGTAGTGAGACCACATAAAGGGAAATACACACAAATACTCACTGCAGCTGTAACCGATGACAACGACATGTGTGGCAAACGTGTCCTGGGAGCCGGCCAAAAGGCCGAGACACTGCTACCACATGTACATACACCAAACGTTGCCACGGGCAGCCACAATGAAGGGAAAATGTCAGAGTGCACACCAAACATAAAACAGAGTGCACAGCAGACATTCAAAGTGCATACATACACACATTACCGAAAGACCACCGCACGCATGGACAGCGAGCCGCCCAGCCACCAGCTGCTCCACTGCCCAACAACCACAAGTTGCCAGCGGCAACCACACGTAAGGCAAGATACTGACCCTCACCTGTGATTGACAAGGAAAAGACCGCGGGCAAATGCATGCGGGTCTCAAGGAGTCACGACCATAACCATGGCCGTGACACTGAAGCTGTAAGCCACACCTCCTGAATGACCTCCTTCCTTTCTTCTCCAGCCAGAACAGCAATGTGTGAACTGCAGGAAGGTTCTATGTTTGCCCTACAGTGAAAAGTTTTTATTAACATGAATTTTGCTTAGCAGTATTGTCCAAATCCCACCCTTTCCTCTCCTGTCAGCGCCATGTTATTGGTGTGTCTGCACTAGGGTTGCCACCCGGCCGGTAACTCACCTGCCAAGCCGGTAACTTTAGTACCCCTGCCGGTAATTGTTTTCTACAGGCAATTTTCCTATATCAACTGTTACTAATGAGTGTTTCCATTGTGGAGCGCTCATTAGAACAGCCTTTAACTCCCATCCTACCCCACTTGTGTTAAAAAAACAAAAAAACTCACCTCCTCCATTTGAGCACATCAAAGTGAATAGTCGCTTCTGACTGGATGTGCAGGACAGGACCTGCGAGATGTCATCACGCTGGAGAGCAGGTCCTGTCCTGAACTTCCAGTGAGCAGCAAGTCATCACCGCAGCGCGATCAAATGGATGAGTTCTTTTTTTTTTGCACAGAGAAGAGAAGGGGGATTATTAATTCTAGGGAACACTAATGGGGGCATTACTATTACTTGGGGGGACTAATAGGGGTATTACTATTACTGGGGGCTTTAATGGGGGCACTATTAATTATGGGGGGTGCTAATATGGGTATTAATTCTGGGAGGTCACTAACAAGAACATTAATATGATAGGGGAGCACTAATGGGATTAATATTATTCTGGGGGATGCTAATGGGGACATTATTAATTCTGGGGGATGCTAATGGGGACATTATTAATTCTGGGGGATGCTAATGGGGGCATTATTAATTCTGGGGGATGCTAATGGGGGCATTATTAATTCTGGGGGGCGTTAATGGGGGGATTATTAATTCAGGGGGGCACTAATAGAGACATTATTAACCCTTAGGATACCAGAGGTTTTCTCATTTTCATTTATTTTCCCTATCTTCCTGTCACTACAAGAGCTTTGAGACGTTCTCACAGCTCTGTTTCCACACCCCTGTGATGATGTCACTACTAGAGCTTGGAGGAGTTCTCTTCCCTGTTTCTCCGCCTCTGTGATGAGGTCTTTACTTTCGGTTTCCTTCCTCCCAGCTGTCCCTCCTGTGTTTGATTTCGCTGCCTTTAAATCACCCCTCCTCCTTTGTAGAGGTGCGGATTATACTCTTCATTTTGAGCTGTATCTCTCGCTTGAGTGTCTTCACCTGTGTGACTTCTCTTCACTGGATCTGTGTTCTGCTGATGCAAGTACTTCGGATACCGTCTGCTGACTTTGGATCTGTTTTCACTGCGGCTGCAGCACCTCAGTTAAGTGTTCGGACATTGTGTGTTTCTGTTTCACTTGCTGACTGGATCCGAGGCGACCCCGGTTCCGTCCATATACTGAGCAGGGCACCGGTGGCCGTGCCCCTTCCACTATTGTAGGGGTTTCAGCGGTCTTCAGCCTCAGGTACGCGGGCATGTCTCGATCCACCATTTGGATCCGGACATGGGCATAGCAGCTTAGGGAGAGATTTTAGGGTCTGGCAGGGGTCACCCTTTATCCTCCCTAGTTTGGGTCCGGTCAGTTGCTATTCTCTGTGTACGCTCTTGTTGCTCACTTACAGCCGTGACATTATAATCCGCCAAACCATCTTTTTTTGACATGGATCCGCTTTTTGGCCTGGTTGACCGCATGCAGGGTCTTTCTTTGGAGGTAGCGGATCTCCGTCAATCTATGACTCAGCTTCAAGCATTGGGCTCTGCTCCGGCCCATGGAGTCTGTTGCGAGCCAAAGGTCTCACTTCCGGAGACGTTCTCCGGGGGCAGTGAGAATTTTGTTTCAGAGAGGCATGCAAACTCCATTTTTGCTTGTGTCCCCATTCCTCTGGTAATGAGGAACAGAGGGTGAGGATTGTCATCTCCCTGTTCAGGGGTAATGCTCAGACTTGGGCTTTTTCGTTGCCATCGGGGAATCCCTCCCTTCGATCCGTAGAAAGATTTTTTTTGGCCCTGGGGCAGATATATGATGACCCGGATCGTGTTGCCCTGGCTGAATCTAACTTACGTTTTTTATGCCAGGACAAACTGTCTGCGGAGCTTTATTGTTCTGAATTTCGGAGATGGGCAGCTGATACAGGTTGGAATGATGCTGCACTCCGGAGTCAGTTCTCTCATGGTCTCTCGGAGAGATTGAAGGATACGTTTGCTTTCCATGAGAGACCAACGTCCTTAGAGTCTGCCATGTCACTGGCGGTACGCCTTGACAGGCGTCTAAGAGAAAGAAACGAGACCTCTCTGTCCAGTCATTTTCAGTCTAGCGGCAGCGGTGCGGACTCATTCAGTCTGCAGGGGCCTCATTCTCTCTCGGTTCCCTCTGTGGAGGAGCCCATGCAGCTAGGTCAACTTGCCCCGGATAAAGGAGGATTTAGTCCTCAGAGAATGGTATGTTTTTGTTGTGGGGGCATAGGTCATTTGGCTAATGTTTGTCCATCTAGGAGATTCTTGAACTGTACTAAGAGTTATAATAAGAGAAAGACCTCAAAAGGTAAATCATCAAACTCTGCTTCATCTGCTACTTTGGGCAAAGTTGATGTAGGAATTGATGGTTTTCCTCTGACCTGCAGTTCCCGTTTTCTCCTTTCTGCCAGGGTGGCGCTAGGGAGCAAAGTCATTTCTTGTGAAATTTTTGTCGATAGTGGAGCGGCCGTCAATCTTATTGATACTCAATTTGTAGCCATGCATGGTTTTCAGGTTTGCACATTAGAAAAGGATATACCTGTTTTTGCTATTGACTCTGCTCCACTCTCACAGAGATCCCTGAAGGGCATTGTTCACAATATCCGGTTAGCGATAGGTGATACTCATGTGGAGGATATATCTTGTTTTGTCCTTAACGGATTGCCTTCTCCTCTAGTTTTGGGGTTACCCTGGCTTATTAGACATAACCCCACTATTGATTGGCAAGGAAGTCAAATAAATGAGTGGAGTGAGTTTTGTAGAGAGAATTGTCTCACAGCAATTTTTGCAGAGGTGTCTACTAAAACGGTGCCATCATTTCTCTCTGATTTCTCGGACGTGTTTTCCGAGAGCGGTGTTCAGGAGCTACCTCCTCACCGGGAGTTTGACTGTCCCATTAACCTCATTCCCGGCGCCAAACTGCCAAAAGCACGCCTCTACAACCTCTCACAACCGGAAAGAATCGCAATGCGAACTTATATTTCTGAGAGTCTCGTTAAGGGGCATATTCGTCCCTCAAAATCTCCTGTTGCCGCTGTTTTTTTTTTGTTAAAAAGAAAGATGGCTCTCTGAGACCTTGCCTAGATTTTAGGGAGCTGAACCGTATCACGATTCACAATCCCTATCCTCTTCCTCTGATCCCGGACCTCTTCAACCAAATTGTTGGGGCCAAGGTTTTTTCCAAATTGGATTTGAGAGGCGCGTACAACCTGGTCAGGGTCAGAGAGGGGGATGATTGGAAAACGGCCTTTAATACCCCTAACGGGCATTTTGAGAATCTCGTTATGCCTTTCGGCCTGATGAATGCTCCGGCCGTCTTTCAGCATTTTGTTAACAGTATTTTCTACCATTTAATGGGGAAATTTGTATTGGTGTATCTTGATGATATTTTGATTTTTTTCCCCTGATGTTCAGACCCATCAGGATCATCTTTTTCAGGTTCTGCGGATTCTGCAGGAGAATAAAGTGTACGCCAAGCTGGAGAAATGTGTTTTTATGGTATCGGAGATTCAATTTCTGGGTTTTTTCTCTCTGCTTCTGGTTTTCGCATGGATCCGGAGAAGGTCCGTGCTGTGCTGGAGTGGGAGCTTCCTGAGAATCAGAAGGCATTGATGCGCTTTCTGGGTTTTGCGAACTATTACAGAAAGTTCATTTTGAATTATTCCTCTGTTGTCAAACCCCTCACTGACATGACAAAAAAGGGTGCGGATTTTTCCTCTTGGTCGGAGGAGGCGCTTGCAGCTTTTTCTAAGATTAAAAAGAGTTTTGCGTCTGCTCCCGTCTTGGTGCATCCCGATGTTTCCTTACCTTTTATTGTTGAGGTGGATGCTTCCGAGGTGGGTGCGGTTTTGTCCCAGGGCCCTTCTCCTGCCAAGTGGCGACCCTGTGCCTTTTTCTCTAAAAAGCTCTCCCCAGCAGAGAGAAACTATGATGTGGGAGATAGGGAGTTGTTGGCCATAAAGTTGGCTCTCGAGGAGTGGCGCCATTGGTTGGAGGGAGCCAGGCACCCTATCACCGTTTTTACCGACCATAAGAATCTGGCGTACTTGGAGTCGGCCAGGCGTATGAATCCGAGACAGGCCAGATGGTCTCTCTTCTTCTCCAGATTCAATTTTGTCGTTACATTCCGCCCTGGGATCAAAAATGTGAAGGCTGATGCTCTCTCTCGCTGTTTTCCGGGAGGAGGAAACTCCGAGGACCCGGGTCCCATTTTGGCGGAGGGGGTGGTTGTTTCTGCCCTGTATTCTGATTTGGAGGCCAAGGTCCAGGCTGCCCAGACTGAGGTACCTGCCCGTTGTCCTCCTGGGAAGTTGTTTGTGCCTCCTGAGTTACGTCACAAACTCTTCAAGGAACATCATGATACCGTTCTTGCTGGTCACCCCGGGAGTAGAGCCACGGTAGATCTCATTGCTCTGAGATTTTGGTAGCCGGCTCTTCGTAAGTCGGTGGAGGGTTTTGTGGCTGCTTGTGAGACGTGCGCTCGCGCTAAGGTCCCTCGTTCACGGCCTTCAGGTCCCCTTCTCCCGTTACCCATACCTTCCCGTCCTTGGACACACCTCTCCATGGACTTTATCACGGATCTTCCTCGTTCCTCAGGGAAGTCAGTGATCCTGGTGGTGGTGGACCGTTTTAGCAAGATGGCTCATTTCGTACCCTTCCCTGGTTTACCCAGTGCTAAAACGTTGGCGCAAGCTTTTGTTGACCATATTGTTAAATTGCATGGCATTCCCTCGAATATTGTTTCCGATAGAGGCACGCAGTTTGTGTCCAGATTCTGGAAGGCTTTCTGTTCTCGTCTGGGGGTTCGGCTGTCCATCTCTTCTGCTTTTCACCCGCAGTCGAATGGTCAGACTGAGCGCGTCAACCAGAATCTGGAGACATATTTGCGCTGTTTTGTGGCAGAGAACCAGGAGGATTGGTGTTCATTTCTCCCTCTTGCTGAGTTTGCTCTGAACAACCGTCGTCAAGAATCTTCTGATAAGTCACCATTCTTTGGTGCATATGGGTTCCATCCGCAGTTTGGGACATTCTTGGGAGGGGCTCCCTCTGGTTTGCCTGAGGAGGAGAGATTTTCCTCGTCTTTGTCTACCATTTGGCAAAAGATTCAGAGTAATCTTAGAAAGATGAGTGAGAAATATAAGCGTGTGGCTGATAAGAGACGTATGCCTGGTCCGGACCTGAATGTGGGTGATCTGGTGTGGTTGTCTACAAGAAATATTAAACTGAAGGTTCCCTCCTGGAAATTGGGTCCCAAGTTTATTGGCCCTTATAAAATCTTGTCAGTCATCAATCCTGTTGCCTTCCGTCTTGATCTTCCACGGGTTTGGAAGATACATAATGTATTTCACAGGGCTCTTTTAAAACCATATGTCCAGCCCACGGTACCCTCCTCTTTGCCTCCTCCTCCGATTTTGGTTGATGGCAATCTGGAGTTTGAGGTTTCCAGAATTGTGGACTCTCGCATTGTCCGCGGTTCTCTTCAGTACCTCGTTCATTGGAGGGGTTATGGTCCTGAGGAGAGGATGTGGGTTCCGGTGTCGGACATTAAAGCCACTCGCCTCATCAGGGCATTTCATAGGGCTCATCCTGAGAAGGTGGGTCCTGGGTGTCCGGAGTCCACCCGTAGAGGGGGGGGGGTACTGTCACTACCAGAGCTTTGAGACGTTCTCACAGCTCTGTTTCCACACCCCTGTGATGATGTCACTACTAGAGCTTGGAGGAGTTCTCTTCCCTGTTTCTCCGCCTCTGTGATGAGGTCTTTACTTTCGGTTTCCTTCCTCCCAGCTGTCCCTCCTGTGTTTGATTTCGCTGCCTTTAAATCACCCCTCCTCCTTTGTAGAGGTGCGGATTATACTCTTCATTTTGAGCTGTATCTCTCGCTTGAGTGTCTTCACCTGTGTGACTTCTCTTCACTGGATCTGTGTTCTGCTGATGCAAGTACTTTGGATACCGTCTGCTGACTTTGGATCTGTTTTCACTGCGGCTGCAGCACCTCAGTTAAGTGTTCGGACATTGTGTGTTTCTGTTTCACTTGCTGACTGGATCTGAGGCGACCCCGGTTCCGTCCATATACTGAGCAGGGCACCGGTGGCCGTGCCCCTTCCACTATTGTAGGGGTTTCAGCGGTCTTCAGCCTCAGGTACGCGGGCATGTCTCGATCCACCATTTGGATCCGGACATGGGCATAGCAGCTTAGGGAGAGCTTTTAGGGTCTGGCAGGGGTCACCCTTTATCCTCCCTAGTTTGGGTCCGGTCAGTTGCTATTCTCTGTGTACGCTCTTGTTGCTCACTTACAGCTGTGACACTTCCTTGAGCCATAACTTTTTTTATTTTTCTGTTCACATAGTTGTATGAGGGCTTATTTTTTGTGAGACAAGTTTTACTTTCTAATGCCACCATTTAATATGGCATACAATGTAGTGGGAAGCGGTAAAAAAATTCCAAATGGGATGGAATTGGAAGAACGCAATTCCATCGTTTTATGGGTTTTGTTCCCATGGCATTCCCTCTGTGTCAAAATGTACCTGTGCCCTTTATTCTCTGGGTCAGTATAATTACGATACCACATATGTATAGGTTTTTATTTCTAAATAGTGTAAACATTTTAACTTTGATAAAAAATATATTTTTTACATCACTATATTCTGACCCCCATAGCTTTTTTATAATGATATTTACTGAGCTGTGTGCGGGCTCATTTTATGCAGGACAATCTGTAGTTTTTAATGATACAATTTTTCATGTGTGACTTTTTGATCGCATTTTACTACATTTTTTGGGGTAAGAGAAGCGATGACAAAAATGGCAAAGTGGCCATTTGGAACCTTTTTCAATTATGCCATTCGCTGTATCGGAAAAATATTTTTATATTTTAATAGTACAGTAGTTTTTAGTTGCAGTGATACCCATGATGGTTATATTTTTTGTTATTTATGTATTTCTTTTTTTATTCTATGGAAAGGGGGGTGATTTAAACTTAATTTTTTAAAATTTTTATATATTTTATATAAGTTTTTTTTTTTTTACTGATTTTGAAGCTTATATTTGAGCCTACAAAATCTTTTTTTTTATTTATTCTAAACAATCATGGATTTTTTAGATCCATTAAAGCCTCATTCACACGTCAATGTTTCACGGACGTGTGCTGTACGTGTTCTCCACGGACAGCACACATCCCGATTTACTTTAATGTTTGTATTCAGACATCAGTGTTTTAGCATAGTCCGTGGGTCAATGTTTTTAGCACGGATGCATGCTTTATTTTGTCCGTGTTCATGGATCCATCACGTCCATTATAGTCAATGGGTCCGTGAAAACCACGGATGCCATCCGTGTTGCATCTGTGTTTCACGGATCTTTAAGAAGAGATTCTTTGAAAATAATTCAGTGAAACATGGATGCAACACAGACAGCAAAAATGGACACACGGACCCAACACAGATCTTTCATGGACAGCTTCACAGATGCATCACTGACCACCAGCTCACAGATTTGAGCACTGACACGGACGTGTGAATGAGGCTTATTTGTTCAGAATTGCTCATTTCTTATGTTGGCCTGCCAGCTGCTGGTCAAAATAGGAATCGCTGCTCAAATGCCAGCATCTTCATTGGCTGCAAAGGATGTTGGCAAGAAGCCTGAAAGCGCGAGCTTCCAGGTTTTTCACCCTTTAGATTTTGTGATCTCACTTGATCATGGCATCTAAAGGCTTTAATGACCGCGATCGGCATTAGTAATGGAGGCATTAATATTACTAGGGGCACTAATATGGGCATTATTAATTCTGTGGGGTGCTAATGGAGGCATTACTATTACTGGGGACACTAAGGGGGGGGGGCATTATCCATTCTGAGGGGCACTAATGGAGGCATCAAAATTATTGGGGAGCACTAATGGGGGCACTATTAATACTGGGAGCCACATTATGACATAATGTGTTAAGCTATGCCCCCACAATCTCAACCCCTTTGGGGTGTGGCTTAACTTGGCTGGTATTTTTTGTTGGGAAAGGTGGCAACCCTAGTCTGCACTTTCAGATCATGCTGTTTTGGGGGGAATTTTGTTTGATGTAAGGGGCCATGCATTCACATGATTGGGTTACATCACAGAATGGGCTGTAGTTATAATTAGGCACCGGAGGGCATGTACTTCCCCCTCCAGAGGAAAAATTATAGAACCTGCAATGACATCACAAGTAGATGGGGCTAAATAGTGTACAGTAAAAGGGCTGGTGAAGTACCTGTGATGATGTCACCGTCATGGGACCAGTGCAGAAGAGGAGGGCACTCTGGAGTGATGACCAGAAATTGTGGTTAAGGACCTGTGATGGCATGAGAAAGGGGAGGAGCTCAGCAGTGGTGAGGAAGGACTTCTGATGACCTCACCATCATGTGATCAGGGCAGAATTGGATGAAGCTCAGCCATGAAGAGCAGAAATAGGAATGTCATGTGATATTGGGGGAGCTGGTGGGGGATTATGGATTCAGTGTGAGAGCTAGAGAAATGCTAGGAGTTGTAGTTCTTTCCCCTTATACCACCTCCCTGCAATGCCCTCTGATATCACCTAATAGCTTAGACATGCTGGGAGTTGTAGTTCTCTTATATCTCCTTCTTCCTGTAACATTCTGATGGTGAGGTCATCCAAAGCTCATACAGCTGCATTGTTTCTGGGCTAAATAACATGATATGTTGCCCAGAAACTACAATTTAGGTGCCTACACAAACAACAGTTTCACCCAATGAATGAACAGTTCCTTCGTTGATCGGGTGATCAGCTGTACTTTTAGACGGGTAGGAATGTTTGTTCCTGATAATCTGCCTGAATATCGCCCTGTCTAAATCCATCTTAAAGGGTTTGTCTCACTTCAGTAAAATTGTATTTTTCATATAGATAAGGCACTTACTAATGTTTTGTGATTGTCCATATTGCCTGGCTAGATTAATTTTTCCGTCACATTTATACACTGCTCGTTTCCATGTCCAGTCCAGCAGCTTTAAAATGGCAACCAAAACCTGAAAGACGTGGAAGAAAGCGAAAAACTACCATTCGAATGGATAGAATAACCAAAATGGCAATGATTCAGCCAACAATCAGCTCCAGGAAGATCAAAGAAGGTCTACAGTTACCTGTAGTCTGTAGTACTATTCTCATCAGTTTAATCCCTGTTACGTGACGTCCCCAATCTGGGGTCCATTTATTAAATAGATTTTTCGAACGGGGAGATGGTTAAAAAAAACGCTGGCTCCCTCCCCTTTGTTTGAATCCACGCCACGGTCACTGAGTCTGCGCCGTGTAATTTACTGTCACACCCGATATGAGTGGTATTTTCTGTAGTACTATTCTCATCAGTTTAATCCCTGTTACGTCCCTTATCCGGGGACGTGTGTCGAATTGATTAATCATTGTCGAATTAACATCCTGAAATAATTTTGTTCTGAGCTCTGTACTTGCTTTGTATTGGAATTGATGGGGATTTTTTTAATTGTCTGAATTATTTCTAATAAAAAAAAATCATAATAAAGTCTCTTAATAGTTTATTTTATGTATTAAAAACCCATACAACTTAAAAAAAAAGAAAAATAATGTTTTTTCTATAAAAAAAATTATCCAGCCGATCGCTTTTAGTCTGATCATAATGAATCCATGGCCTTATCTGGGGTGTGGCAACATTGCCAACACACTCATAGAGGTGATGATCGCTTCATTGTGATACGCAAGCCCCTTCACCACAACAAGGTACCGATCACGAAGGGGAATTGACACATGTATGTGCCTTTTTTTTGTTTTGTTTTTGCAGCCACAGTGCAGCACTAGAGGCCAGAAAAATTAGGCATGTACACATGCGGAAATATTGATGTTTTCCAGGCAGAAAGGTGACTAAAACATTGCGGCTTGAACCCTAGTTGGTGGCAGAGAATCCACGAAAGTCATCCAGTATGCAGACATTAAATACAGCAGCGTGGGGGCCATTTCGAGGCCAAGGAATGTCATCAGGCCTTTTGTTAGTCAAACGTATCCCCCACTGTCAGTCCCTTCGGGATCCATGCCTCATTCATCTTAATGAAGGTGAGGTAATCAACACTTTTTTGACCGAGGCGACTTCTTTTGTCAGTGACAATGCCTCCTGCTGCACTGAAGGTCCTTTCTGACAGGACACTTGAAGCGGGGCAGGCCAGAAGCTCTATCGCAAACTGGGATAGTTCAGGCCACAGGTCAAGCCTGCACACCCAGTAGTCAAGGGGTTCATCGCTCCTCAGAGTGTCGATATCTGCAGTTAAGGCGAGGTAGTCTGCTACCTGTCAGTCGAGTCGTTCTCTGAGGCTGGATCCCGAAGGGCTGTGGCGATGTGTAGGACTGAAAAAGCTCCGCATGTCCTCCATCAACAACACATCTGTAAAGGGTCCTGTCCTTGCCGCCGTGGTCGTGGTAGGAGGAGGATTACTTTCACCTCTTCCTCTGTTAGATTCCCGTTGTGCTGTGACATCCCCCTTATAAGCTGTGTAAAGCATATTTTTTAGTTTGGTTTTGAACTGCTGCATCCTTTCTGACTTCCAGTAATTTGGTAACATTTCCGCCACTTTCTGCTTATACCGGGGGTCTAATAGCGGTCCCTCAACAGACATGACAGCATGAAAGACCCCATTTGCACAAGGTTGGATGCAGAGCTACTCATTTCCCGTTCCTCCTCCTCACTGATGTCATGTACAAGACCACGGGTCCCAGATAGGTGACAACAACGAGCACCCTGGGATACCTGCTGTGGTTGGTCTTCCTCCTCCTCAAAGCCACATTCCTCCTCTGACTCCTCTTCCTCATACTCCTCTTGCAGCGTTGCCGCAGGTCCGGCAAGCGATGATGACAAGGCTGTTTCTGGTGGTGATGGTGACCACAACTCTTCCTCTTCCCGCTCACCTACAGCCTGATCCAGCACTCTTCGCAGGGCACACTCCAGGAAGAAAACAAATGGGATGAGGTCGCTGATGGTGCCTTTGGTGCGACTGACTAGGTTTGTCACCTCCTAAAAAGGACGCATGAGCCTACAGGCATTGCGCATGAGCGTCCAGTAACGTGGCAAAAAAATTCCCAGCTCCGCAGAGGCTGTCCTAGCACCCCGGTCATACAAATACTCGTTGACGGCTTTTTCTTGTTGGAGCAGGCGGTCGAACATTAGGAGTGTTGAATTCCAACGTGTCGGGCTGTCGCAAATCAAGCGCCTCACTGGCATGTTGTTTCGGCGCTGAATGTCTGAAAAGTGCGCCATGGCCGTGTAGGAACACCTGAAATGGCCACACACCTTCCTGGCCTGCTTGAGGACGTCTTGTAAGCCTGGGTACTTAGACACAAAGCGTTGTACGATGAGATTCAACACATGTGCCATGCACGGCACATGTGACAACTTCCCCAAATTCAATGCCGCCAACAAATTGCTTCCATTGTCACACACCACTTTGCCGATCTCCAGTTGGTGCGGGGTCAGCCACTGATCCACCTGTGCGTTCAGGGTGGACAGGAGTGCTGGTCCGGTGTGGCTCTCTGCTTTCAGGCAAGTCAACCCCAACACAGCGTGACACTGTCGTATCCGGGATGTGGAATAGCCCCTGGGGAGCTGGGGGTATTCAGTTGATGTGCAGCCAGATGCCGCAGCAGAAGATGACTCAGCCGAGGAGGTTATGGAAGAGGATGGAGTAGGAGGAGTAGAGGAGGTGGCAGTAGGCCTGCCTGCAAGTCGTGGCGGTGTCACCAACTCCGCTGCAGAGCCACGCATTCCATGCTTGGCAGCCGTCAGCAGGTTGACCCGATGCACAGTGTAGGTGATATACCTTGTTTAGGAAAAATATGAGAACCGCACTCTGATTGCTCAGCTTTTAGGTGCCAGCCAAGGGCTATAGATAGCAAATACAGTCATGTGAAAAAATTAGGACACCCTTTGAAAGCATGTGGTTTTTTGTAACATTTTTAATAAAAGGTTATTTCATCTCCGTTTCAACAATACAGAGAGATTAAAGTAATCCAACTAAACAAAGAAAACTGAAGAAAAGTCTTTTCAAGATCTTCTGTAAATGTCATTCTACAAAAATGCCTATTCTAACTGAGGAAAAAGATAGGACACCCTTGCCCCTAATAGCGAGTGTTACCTCCTTTGGCTGAAATAACTGCAGTGAGACGGTTCTTGTAGCCATCTACCAGTCTTCGACATCGGTCTGAGGAAATTTTACCCCACTCCTCAATGCAGAACTTTTTCAGCTGTGAGATGTTTGAGGGGTTTCTTGCACGTACAGCCCTTTTCAAGTCACCCCACAGCATCTCAATGGGATTCAAATCTGGACTTTGACTTGGCCATTCCAGGACTCTCCATTTCTTCTTTTTCAGCCAATCTTTGGTTGATTTACTAGTATGTTTTGGGTCATTGTCATGTTGCATGGTCCAGTTCCGCTTCAGCTTTAATTTTCTAACTGATGGTCTCACATGTTCTTCAAGCACCTTCTGATACACAGTAGAATTCATCGTGGATTCTATGATGGTGAGCTGACCAGGTCCTGCTGCAGCAAAGCAGCCCCAAACCATGACACTTCCACCTCCATGCTTCACAGTTGGTATGAGGTTCTTTTCTTGGAATGCTGTGTTTGGTTTACGCCAAACATGTCCTCTGCTGTTGTGTCCAAATAATTCAATTTTGGACTCATCTGTCCAAAGAACATTATTCCAGAAGTCCTGGTCTTTGTCAACTTTATCTCTGGCAAATGTCAGTCTGGCCTCGATGTTTCTCTTGGAAAGCAAAGGTTTCCTCCTTGCACACCTCCCATGCAAGTTAAACTTGTACAGTCTCTTTCTGATTGTAGAGGCATGTACTTCTACATCAACAGTAGCCAGAGCCTGCTGTAGTTCTCGAGATGACACTTTAGGGTTTTTGGAGACCTCTTTTAGCATCTTGCGGTCTGCTCTTGGGGTGAACTTGCTGGGGCGACCAGTCCTGGGCATGTTGGCAGTTGTTTTGAAAGCCCTCCACTTGTAGACTATCTTCCGGACAGTGGAATGGCTGATTTCAAAATCTTTTGAGATCTTTTTAAATCCCTTCCCAGACTCATAGGCTGCTACAATCTTTTTTCTGAAGTCCTCTGACAGCTCTTTTGCTCTCACCATGGTGCTCACTCTCACTTCAACAGTCAGGAGCACACCAAACTAAATGTCTGAGGTTTAAATAGGGCAAGCCTCATTCAACATGCAGAGTAACGATCTACTAATTATGTGCACCTGGTGTGATATACCTGTGTGAGATCTGAGCCAATTTAAGAGGGAATACATGTGAGGGTGTCCTATCTTTTTCCTCAGTTAGAATAGGCATTTTTGTAGAATGACATTTACAGAAGATCTTGAAAAGACTTTTCTTCAGTTTTCTTTGTTTAGTTGGATTACTTTAATCTCTCTGTATTGTTGAAACGGAGATGAAATAACCTTTTATTAAAAATGTTACAAAAAACCACATGCTTTCAAAGGGTGTCCTAATTTTTTCACATGACTGTATATATAGAAGTAAATTTGAGGCACACAATTTTTTCACGATTTGCAAAAATAGGGCATTTATTCATTAGCATATAATGCTGTCATCCATAGGCCCAATCTGTTTCAGATTACACACATATTGCCAGAAACCGTACGTTTCTGTCGCGCAGGACCTTCATCTGCGGTTTTATCTACGATACAATAATTGACATGAGCTGGATAGTGGCATATATAGCAAAAGAATTAAGTGCATATAATGATATATATTGTAAAGTGTCATGGAAATAACAAGAAAAAGTTCTTCCTTTAATGAAAATCATACATTGCATTAGGGGTATGTGGAGCACATGGGGTACATCAGACACATCAATAGAACCGCTAGGTAAATAAAAGGCATATAGGGGCCATATAGGAGCTAAGTGGACTTTGTCCATAGTAGAATCAGTATCAAATCAAAATGTCGATGTATCTCCATGTGTTCCCCGCACCCAGGCCCTGTAATGATATAACATAAATAGGACTACCACCTGAACAAAAGGGTATCTACAGTAACATGAAACCATATCCCCTCATAATACATAATCTAACACGTCTGATGTGGTATCATAATCAATAGTAACTTGGATCTTATATTGCGGCAGGACATCATATTGAGATCTTGTATTGCAGGCCAATGTATAAGTATATGGAAAAGGAAGAAGCTGAAAAGAAAAACATTTTATTAGGGTTACTTGCACAGCAAACTGTACCTGCTCAGACGAATGTGGGTGAGTGGGGCGCTGGATGCAATATTTAAAACATCTCCAATCACAATAACGACAGATAATAAATACGGTTTAGGCGTCAGATATTAATGAGAAAACATGAGAACAAGTTAAGTATTTCAAGTATTAATAAAAAAATCGCATTCCCGGTTCAAGCCGTTTGGTGAAAGTGTTCCTAGTTTATGAATCAAAAAGGCCTCCTTTTGCTTTAGGAGGAGTGTCCGGTTGCCGCCCTTCCTGGGTCGGTCCACTTGTTCCAAAATTTGGAACCGAAGTTGCGATATTTGATGTTTCCTCTCAAGGAAGTGGTGTGGGATTGGCAGAAAATTGTGTTGAAGTCTAATAGTAGACTTATGTTTACTTATTCTGTCTCGCACATGTTGAGTGGTCTCCCCGACATATGCGAGGCCACATGGACATTTTATCAAATATACAACGTAGCTGGATTCACAGGTATAGAACCCTTGAATAGCAAATGTCTGTCCAGTACGTGGATGTGTAACGTACTCTCCTTTCGTTACATTGGAACACTGTGCACAGTGCAAACAGGGGTATGTGCCATTGCGCTTACTCCGTAGGTAAGTCTGTGTTGATGGTCTGGTAAGGCTCCCTATATCCGCCCTAACTAATTTATCCCTAATATTGGGGGGTCTCTTGTAGCAGGTCAAAAGGGGTTGTTGGAATTCTTCTATTCCTAGGTAGGATTTAGCTAATACGGGCCAATTTTGTTTAAAGGCCTGCTGAATCTTAGGCATAAGTGGGTGGTATGTGGTTATGCATGCTACCCTCTTTTGATTTGTGGGGCGGGGTTTACGAGTCTCATTGAGGCTATTGAGGGCTTTTTTTAAGGTGGTGTCGGGGTAGCCCCTGTTGTGAAATTTTTGGGTCATTGTCTCAAGTCGTTTAGCCTTAGTTGCATACTTAGTGACAATCCGGTTAACTCGTGTATATTGAGATCGCGGTAGGGAGTCTTTCGTTGCTCATGGGTGGCAGCTCTCATAGTGTAACAGACTGTTACGATCAGTGGGTTTACTATAAAGATCTATAGTTAATGTTCCTGCCGGGTCTATTTGGACGAGTGTGTCTAAGAAGCTGATTTCCTTTTTGTTGGTATGAGAAGTGAAGCCTAACTCGCTGTATATCTGGTTAAGGTTCTCTACAAAATTATTTATAGTGGATGTCGGTCCTCTCCAGATACAGAAGATGTCATCTATAAAGCGGTACCATACATCTGAAAATTGGCAGAAGAGGTGATAAACCTGCCCTGACCGTGCTTTGCAGACCAGGTATCAGTGGTCAGATGTACCCTTGTCCCAACACTGTATTCCAGAGATGCCATGACTTCCTTTTCAATCACTGAGTAGAGGTTTGGGATTGCCTTATTTGAAAAAAAAATTAGTCCAGGTACCTTCCAATGTGGTGTCCCAATAGCGACAAATTTTTTGAAGGCCTCAGACTCCACCAGCTGGTATGGTAAAAGCTGGCGGGCTAAGAGTTCCGTCAAGCCAGCTGTCAGACGCCGGGCAAGGGGGTGACTCTGTGACATTGGCTTCTTACGCTCAAACATTTCCTTTACAGACACCTGACTGTGGGCAGATGAGATGGAACTGCTGAAGGTGAGAGGCGGAGTGGCGGGTGGTTGAGAGGGGGCAAGGAGGACAGCAGTGGTTGACGTGGCTGAAGATGCTGGACCAGGAGGAGGATGGTGGCTTTGAGCTTGTGTGCTGCTTCTACTCGTCATCATGTGCTGATCCCATAGGCGTTTGTGATGTGCGATCATGTGCCTTCGCAAAGCAGTTGTACCTAGGTGGGTGTTGGATTTCCCACGACTCAGTTTCTTTTGGCACAGGTTGCAAATGGCATCGCTGTTGTCAGAGGCAGACACACCAAAAAAATGCCACCCTGCTGAGCTTTGCAATGACGGCATTCTGGTGGTGGTAACAGCATGTGTTGATTGGCGTGCTGTCTGGCTGACCCCGGGTGCCGATACATGCTGTCTGACTGTGCCACTAGCTCCTTGCGATGACCTCCCCCTGCTTCCAACTCGTCTCCTCCTTCTCTCTGTCTCCTCTTCTGAACTTTTCCCCTCTTCTTCTTCTCTTCGAGCAGGCACCCACGTGGCATCCACGGACACATCGTCATCATCAACCACTTCACTTGTATCTGATACCTCAGCAAAGGAAGAAGCAGCGGGTACAACATCATCATCATCACACTGTACGTCCATGTGTGTAATGCTGCCTGACTGAGACATATCCCTGTTATCTACATCCCCTGGCAAAAATGGTTGCGCATCATTAATTTCATCCAACTGATGTGTAAATAACTCCTCTAAGGGATCAAGTGAAGCGGCTGTGGTGGCTGTGGTGGTAGTGGTGGTGGTGGCGGCGGGCGGGAGAGTGGTGACCAAAGCTGAGCTGGAGGAGGATGGTGCATCAAGGTTCTTAGCGGAAGCTGTTGAAGATTGGGTGTCCTGTGTAAGCCAGTCAACTATTTTCTTAGAATTTTTGGGGTTCAGGGTACGTGGCCTCTGAACACTGGGCATTATTCCAGGGCCAGTGGAAATCACAGCACCACGACCACGACGGCCCCTGCGGGTGGCCTGCCTCTGCCTGACATTTTTTTTTAGATAAGTGGTTTATGCGTGCAAGGTACTGTGCCACCCCATATAAGTTGTGGGCAGTTGGCACAGTACAGTCTGTGTGGGCCTGACACACGGGCTTCCAATTTGCAAAAGTGATAATATCACAGAAATTTTTTTTATAGAATTTTTTTATCTGCAAGGTATTTGAGTGAATGACACCCTGTAACGGTATGAGTGGAGGCCTAGCCAGTGGCCACAATACAGTCTGTGTGGGCCTAACACACACGGCCTTGCAATTTGCAAATGTGATAATATCACAGAAAAATTTAAATATAATTTTTTTTATCTGCAAAGTATTTGAGTGAATGACACCCTGTAACGGTATGAGTGAAGGCCTAGCCAGTGGCCACAATACAGTCTGTGTGGGCCTGACACACACAGCCTTGCAATTTGCAAATGTGATTATATCACAGAAAAATTTTTTATAGAATTTTTTTTATCTGCAAGGTATTTGAGTGAATGACACCCTGTAACGGTATGAGTGGAGGCCTAGCCAGTGGCCACAATACAGTCTGTGTGGGCCTGACACACACAGCCTTGCAATTTGCAAATGTGATTATATCACAGAAAATTTTTTTATATAATTTTTTTTATCTGCAAGGTATTTGAGTGAATGACACCCTGTAATGGTATGAGTGGAGGCCTAGCCAGTGGCCACAATACAGTCTGTGTGGGCCTGACACACACAGCCTTGCAATTTGCAAATGTGATTATATCACAGAAAAAAAAATTATAGAATTTTTTTTATCTGCAAGGTATTTGAGTGAATGACACCCTGTAACGGTATGAGTGAAGGCCTAGCCAGTGGCCACAATACAGTCTGTGTGGGCCTGACACACACAGCCTTGCAACTTGCAAATGTGATTATATCACAGAATTTTTTTTTATCGAATTTTTTTTATCTGCAAGGTATTTGAGTGAATGACACCCTGTAACGGTATGAGTGGAGGCCTAGCCATAGCCATTGGCCACAATACAGTTTGTGTGGGCCTGACACACACGGGCTTGCAAATGTGATTATGTCACAGACAAATATTTAATAGAATTTTTTTTTATCTTCGAGGTATTTTCTGTCATACCCTGTATGAATGGTGTGCACGTGCTGTCTGTGACTGAGCCTGCAGGCTCTCACACACGGGCAGCCAGGCAACTGCAATATATATATATTGAGGCTTGAGGAAGGCTCGTGTGAGCTGAAACGTCGCAAGATTTGCCACATGGGTGAATAAAACTTTTTGCTTTTCACCACTATTTTGGAGTGCAGTCCTACTTTTTCCGCTTATACTATTGGGGATTGCCGTTTCCCCACATTGGACTTTGCACCCACATCCTGGCTGGTGCTCCTGTTGGACTTTTCTTTTTCTATATATATATATATGAAAAAATAAAAATCACACTGATGTACCAGCCCTGAAAAGGGCTTTTTGGGGTGCTGTCAGGACGCTGTCCTTACAGCAGATGAGTCTGTGGACACAGAACAATGCCCTAGCTAACGCTTTTCCTATTGAATCAGCAGCAGCTACACTCTCCCTCCTCTCACTGTGAATGCAGCTTCCGAATGAATCTAAAATGGATGCTGTCCAGGAGGTGGGAGGGTCTGGGAGGGAGAGTCTGCTGCTGATTGGCTGGAATGTGTCTGCTGACTGTGAGGTACAGGGTCAAAGTTTACTTAATGATGATGTATAGGGGGCGGACCGAACATCGCATATGTTCGCCCGCAGCGGCGAACGCGAACAAGCGATGTTCGCCGGGAACTATTCGCCGGTGAACTATTCGGGACATCACTACTAGTGGCCAGAGACAGTTTGTCAGATGAACCCCAAACACTGAATTCAAGCCACAGTACACTGTGAAGACATGGTGGCGCAAGTATCATGATATGGAGATGTTTCTCATACTAAGGTGTTCGGCCTATTTATCGCATACCAGGGATCATGGATCATAATACATCAGAATACTTGAAGAGGTCATGCTGCCTTATGCTGAAGAGGAAATGCCCTTGAAATGGGTGTTCCAACAAGATAACGACCCTAAACACACCAGTAAACGTGCAACATCTTGGTTCCAGACCAACAAGATTCACGTTATGGAGTGGTCAGCCCAATCCCCGGATCTTAATCCAATAGAAAACTTGTGGGTTGACATCAAAAATGCAGTTTCTGAGGCAAAACCAAGAAATAGAACTGTGGAATGTAGTCCAATCATCCTGGGCTGGAATACCTGTTCACAGGGGCCAGAAGTTGGTTGACTCCATGCAACACAGATGTACAGCAGTTCTCAGAAACAGCGGTTATACAACTAAATATTAGTTAAGTGATTCAAAGGAAAGCAAAATCTTCAAACATTTTTCAGTTTATATAGTGAATGTTTGAGTTTGTAAAGAAGAATACAAACACTGCAATTTTTTTTTGAACAGTCTAATATTCACTTTCTTCAATTTTTTTAGAGGAACAACACAAATTTTATATATTTTTCTTCATGTTTTGATTTGGAATAGAATGTGTAGTGTTCCCAATGCATTTGTGTGTATGGAAATAAAAGCTATTAGAAGAATTTTGAGCTTTATTCACTTTTTTAAGCACACTGCTATTATTTTGAACACAACTGTATATGCTTGTAGTGTGTATGAGATTTGCACAACTTAATGTATTAAATTTACACTGTTTTTATGTGTAAACTTCTGCTGGGATACGTTGTTTTGGGTCCAAAAAAATAATTTCTGTTTGTCACAAAGTTACCTTAAGGATGGCATGATTGTCAATCTGTCAATGCAAATGCAATTATTGTTTCCGGAAATATATAGTTTTTGGGTGGTAGTCAAAGACTATAATCCCTGTATTTAAGAGGTTGCAACTTTTGAAAAATTTCCAGCTTAAAACCACATTTTTGGTCTTTTCAGTTCTGGTGATTTTTGAAGATATGTACATCTAAATGTAGGTCTAAGGCCGCATGTACATGGCCGTTGCCCGTCCGTGGCCGTATTGTGGCCCGCAAACAGCAGGTCCGCAATATGCGGGCACCGGCCTGTGTTCCCCGCATAATGGATGCAGACCCATTCACTTGAAAGGGTCCGCAATCTGGTGCTGCGGTGGAACATGTTCTATTTTTTTATGGTGCGGACCAATCACAGACCCATTCAAGTTGAATGGGTCTCGATCCGACCCGGCCGCCACATGGATGCGGTCCCCAATGCACAGAAAGGCCGCACAACGGCCTAAGGCTGAGTTTACACTTCAGTTATTTGCTAGAGTCTCCTCCCCACACGTTTCTAGGCTGCTACGCAGCCAATAAACGTGCAGTTAAGTACTGCCCTCACTGTAATGCAAGTAGCCATGTTGGCTACTGGCATTACAATGATTGGCTGGCCGGAATGCGTTATTGGGTGCTATATAGCACCCGATGATGCATGTCCGGCTCACTCGTAGTCAGGGAGAGCTGAGCATAGGAAGGGACAGAGAGTGCAGGGAGTGTAATTAAATATTTATTTTGTACAAAAACGTTTCAGAGACCCAAAAGTCCTTTTAAGGACTATTGTGTGTGACAGCAGCAATATATGTTTGTAGCACAAACTGTGCTAAATTGCTCAGTGTTAGGGAGAGCTGTGCATAGGAAGGGACAGACAGTGTAGGGAGTGTAATAGGAAGATTTTTATACAAAAACTTTTCAGAGACCCAAAAGTCATTTTAAGGACTATTGTGTGTAACAGCTGCAATATATATTTTTAGTGCATCCTGCGCTAAATACTTTGTAATAGGCCCCTGCGGACAGTTAAATTATTTGCACTGCATCTCCTGTGTAAAGTGTGCGCATCCCTAAAATATCAGTGACATCTGCAGCGTCCCACTCAGGAACCCGTGGGAACTGCAAAATAGCTTAAAACGGCATTATCCTATTGCATGTCATTTTGTACTACAACACCTGTTGTATCCCTGTTCATAGGCTGGTCTGGTGTAATTTATACATCCCACCACTAGATGGAGACACAAATTAGTGGGTGAAGCCAAATGCAGAAATGAGGTAGAGCCAAGGTATGAGGCGCAGGAGAGTGTTTTCCTTCTGTGACCTTCTTAGATCCCAGAACCTACAACCAGAGGATAGCGTTTTCGTCCCTGGAAGAAGTTAACCAAGCTAAAGAAAGACATCGATGATAACAGCCATTACTAAAGGCTTAATGGGCACCTTTGCACATGGAGGAGGACAATCTAGCTACAGGCAGCCTCACCATACTTTGAAGAATACAGATTAGCTACCTGTTTAAGGCCTTGGAAGATACAGAAACAAAAGGACTAAGCATACCAAATAGGTATTACAGGCAACCTCACCAAATAACTTTGGTTTATTAGGGACCCGAAGCAAAGTCACCTACCAGAACTACTGATACAGAATCTTCAAGCTAAACTAAACCCAGCCAAACCTAGTAACAGTGGATCAGCAGGATTCCTTTAAAATTGAAAAGGACTGTACTCTGTTTGATGTTCATGCTGCAACTGGAACCAACATCAGTAAAAGCTGTGAGTTGTATCCTACCACTGTCTACTTCATTCTTACCATTGGTTGTACCACCATTAACGGTACTGGCGCCACGACAAATACCATCAAGGGACTCAGCCGCAACAAGCACCCTAAGCACCCCTGACACCAAGGGCTCCCGCAACCTCCATCTTGGCTGATGCTTCCCTACCAAAGAGCGTGCCCTGGAGTGTGCGCATCCCTAAAATATCAGTGACATCCAGTGTACTTTTTCCATAGACTGTGTCTGCTGCGGACAGTTAAATTATCCGTGCCACATCTCCTGTTTAAAGTGTGCGCATCCAAAAAATATCTGTGACATCCAGTGTACTTTTTCAATAGACGTGTCCGCTGGGAACAGTGAGATTAGCTGTGCCACATCTCCAGTGTAAAGTGCGCACATCCCTAAAATATCAGTGACATTCAGTGTACTTTTTCCGTAGACGTTGTCCGCTTCTGACAGTGACTTCACCAGGGCAACATCTGCAGTGTAATGTGTGCGCTTCCAAAAATTTTCTGTGACATACATTGTACTTTTTCAGTAGATGGTGTCCGCTTCTGACAGTGACCTTACCAGGGATACATCTGCAGTGTAACGTGTGCGCTTCAAAAATGTATCTGTGACATACAGTGTACTTTGTCAGCTTTCAAACCATACTCCCCCCGGAACCCAAAGACTTTGGTTTCCCGGAAGCAGCTTGGCGGGTCATGGGAATAACGCAGCCGGATTGCCGGTTGTCATCGTTTTTGGAACTACGCCTGTATCTGATAGTCTTCAAACCTCTGACTTTCGTTTTTGATTAATGGAAAGATTCTTGGCAAATGCTTTTGTTTTGGTTCGTCTTGCGCCGGTCCAAGAATTTCACCTCTAGCAGCGCAATACGGATGCCCCCGGCCGTCCCTCTTAATCATGGCTCAGTTCTGAAAACAAACAAGATAGATCCGGAGTCCTATTCCATTATTCCTAGCTGAAGTATTCAGGCGACCTGGGCTGCTTTGAACACCTTAATGTTTTTCAATGGTCAGCTAAGCAGCAGGCACTCTCCCATAATTTTTTAAATGGTCAGCTCAGCAGCAGGCCCTCGCATATAATTTTTTAGAGGGTCAGATCACCTGTAGGCCCTCGCATATAATGTTTTAGAGGGTCAGATCACCTGCAGGCCCTCACCTAATTATACCTAATAGGTAATATGCACGCATGCTGCCTTGCTTGGATGTGGTAGCCGTAGCCGTTTGTCAGGCTCCCTCTCCAGAATCGAACACTGATTCCCCCTTACCCGTGGTTGGCGCTGAAAATAACATCAAAAGTTTATAGGGCAGACATCCGAATGGATCGTCGCCGTCACTGGGACATGCGATCAACCCCAGGTTATCTAGAGTCACCAAAATGGCAGCAGGGCCTCGCCTATAATGTTTTAGATAGTCAGATCAGCAGGCCTTTACTCCAAATGTTTTTGAGGGTCACCAGCAGGCCATCAATCATAATTTTTCAAGGCTGTGTATGATACCCTTCTTTATACAAAGGGTGTATTGGAGTGCCGGTTTCTTGTAATTTTTGGCAGCCCTTTCCCTTAGTGCATAGGCTTTATGAGTGTAGGAGTCCCACTACCTGAACAATTGTACCACAATGTGAATGAGGCCCTCCTTTGTGTGATATACAGGTTGTATCGGAGTGCATCTTCTTTGTAATTTTTAGCAGCACTTGCTACAGGAAAGAATGCTTCCTAAAAATGTTTCCTCTAAAATCGATTTTATCTTCGGTTTTGCGTGTATTATTGTCAGTCTGTAAAAGTGGCGTACTACTCGGACAACATCGTTTCCAGCAGCGACCTGGGATTTCAAGATGCATCCAGACATCCTCCCCATGCTGTTCCCGAACAATTTAGGTGGTGTTTCCATCATTTTCTGACCTTTTCCTATGAACCAGACACCCTCCCCTCTTCAGAGCAACGGTGCCTGGTTTAATGCTCGGGTTCTCCCATTGACCTCCATTATACTCGGGTACTTAATGAACACTAGGTATTTCCATCAATTAGGCCTCATGCACACGAACGTATTTAATTTCCGTGTCCGTTCCGTTTTTTTGCATACCGCATACGGAACCATTAATTTCAATGGGTCCGCAAAAAAAATAAAAAGTTACTCCATACGTCCATATTTCCGTTCCGCAAAAAAATAGAACATGTCTTATTATTGTCCGCATTATGGACAAGGATAGTACTGTTCTATTAGGGGCAAGCTGTTCCGTTCCGCAAAATATGGAATGCACACAGACGTCATCCGAATTTTTTTGTGGATCAGTTTTTTGCCTTATTATGAGCCAAAACCAGCAGTAAAGCCTACTCAGAGATCAGGTGTAATGATCTGATTTGCACCTTTGGCTCACAATAACTGATGGAAATAACTGACCAAATAACTGTAGTGTGAACTGAGACTAAAGCCTCAGCCTCATTCACACATCCATGTCCGTGCTTAAATCCATGAAAATGTGGTCAGTTATGCCTCCGTGATGAATCAGTGTTGGGTCAATATATCAGTTTTTTGCTGTCAGTGTGTCATCCGTGTTTCACTGACACTGCACAGCTGAAAAATAATTTTCAAAGCATCTCCTCCTAATGATCTATGAAACAGGGATGGCATCTGTGGTTTTCACGGACCCATAGACTATAATGGCCGTGATGAATACATGAACACGGAAAAAATAGAGCATGCATCCGTGCTAAAAACACGGACCCACGGACCTTGCTAAAACAATGATATGTGAATACACACATTAAAATGAATTGAGACGTGTGTTGTCCGTGGAACACTGACATGTGAATGAGGTTTAAGTGGTATGTATAAACTCTGCACATGATGCAAAAGTTGTGGTCAATATAAATTCTGCTTGAGTCCCACTTTTACCCAATAATATATACTTTTTTTGCAATTTTTATGAAAAATTAGACTAACACAAAGTTGCATGAAGGTGTCAGAGTATAAAATGCTGAGTGGCATTCTGCCGGCTGTTCACTTTCACAAAATATATTGGTATAGAGGATTTGTATGATTTTTTATTTTGTAATTGAGGTTTTATTTGACCATGTGAAAACTGTGAAAATTGCTCTGGCTACCAGAGGTGCAAAATGTCCAGTCACATCTGGTGGTGAGAGGGTTAAAAGTATTAAAACATAACAAAAACTATACAAATTTAGCACATCCATAAACATCCTGACCCACAGAATAAAATTAAAAATTTCATTATTACTAATAGTGAACACTGTAAAAACGAAACCATCAAAACAATAGCAGGATTGCTTAGTTTTTTTTTCTCACTATTGCACAATTTTTTAAAAACTAAAAGTTATACAATTCACTATTAGCAGTCTAATTGCCCTGCATAAAACAAGGCTATGGCTATCCAAATAGAAAAACAAAAAAGTAGTGGCTTTTGAAATGGGGAGATCAAATGAGATCCAGACAAACAAAAACAAAAGTTTGGAAACAAAAGTTCCAAACTACGCTGCGTACACATTCATTTACATTTCTGATTCTCAAGTTTTCAAAGGATATTGTTTACATTATGCATTCAGATATGGTGTATCATAATGTGAAGAAGATTTTGGGGAGAAAAGGACAGCCACTAGTGTTGGTTGAGCAAAGTGTCAGGAAGCCGCCTGAATTGTTTTATATGCCTATATACCTCACATGTTTGTGAGTATAATAAAAACTGGTGTGTGATTAAATCTCATTGCGGTGCTTCACTATCTTTGCCTATCTGGCCTTGGCTGTTATAGGACAGGTGAATGGATGTGTAGCAAGGAACCAGTGATTGGCGTATTGATTAATGTCAATGCAAACTGAAGTGGATTCTCTGGTGAGCAGCGCGGTTTTAATATTATGAAGACGCCAATATTACAGACTGACAATAATACGCACAAAACCGAAAATAAAATCGATTTTAGAGGAAAAATTGTTAGGAAACATTCTTTCCTGTATATTTACTTGTATGTAAAGTGCAAGTGCTGCCAAAAATTACAAGGAAGAGGGGCTCCGATACAACCTGTATATCACATAAAGGAGGGCCTCATTCACATTGTGGTACAATTGTTCAGGTAGTGGGACTCCTATACTCAAAGCCTATGCACTAAGTGAAAGGGCTGGCAAAAATTACAAGGAACCGGCACTACAATACACCCTTTATTACACATAAAGGAGGGCATCATACACACCCTTAAAAAATTATGATTGATGGCATGCTGGTGACCCTCAAAAACTATTGGAGCAAGGGGCTGCTGATCTGACTATCTAAAACATTAGGGGCGAGGGCCTGCTGCTGATCTGACCATCTAAAACATTATGGACGAGGGCCTACTGGTTACCCTCAAAAACATTATGGGTGAGGGCCTGCTGCTGAGCTGACCCACTAAAACATTAGGAGCGAGGGCAGCCTAATAAGCATGTTGATATGATGGAGGAGGAGGACGAGAAAAGGGAAATTGAACCATATACCCTTTTTAGTGGTGGAAGGGGTGCATGGGAATACAGTGTATTCAATACACCATAAAAGCCACATTTAGAGTGCCTTTATGTTCATCCGCTTTCCTTCTGGTGGAGTAGAGAAGTCAGGGGCAATCCAGGCCTTGTTAATTTTTATAAGAGTCAACCAGTCAGCATTTTCAGTTGACAGGCGGATGCGCTTATCAGTTATTATGCCCCCAGCAGCACAAAATGCACTCTTTGACAAAATGCTGGCAGCAGGGCAGGCCAGCACCTCCAAGGTGTAGAGCGCCGGTTTATGCCGCATATCCAGCTTGGAAATCCAATAGTTGTAAGGCACAGAAGGATGACTGAGGATGCTGACACGGTCTGCTATGTACTCCTTTACCATCTTCCCAAATTTTTCCCTCCTTGTGACACTAGGCTGCGCATCAAGTGCTGATGGGGTGTCATAAAACTGTCCCAGGCATTGGAGAGTGTTGCCCTGCCTCTGTTGGAGCTGCTGAGTGTTCCCCCTCATCTCCCCTCCTTGGATGGCCAAGGAACTACGTACTCTGCTGCCAGCGTTGTCAGCTGGAAATTTTTGGAGCAATTTTTCCACAAGGACCTTCTGGTATTGCACCATTTTGTCCTCTCCACCACAGGAATGAGAGGTGACAAGTTCTCTTTGTAGCGGGGGTCGAGAAGGGTGAGCAACCAGAAATCGTGTTGGCCAAAATGCGTACAACGCGAGGGTCACGGGAAAGGCAGCCTAACATAAAGTCAGCCATGTGTGCCAGAGTCCCAACAGACAAGACTTCGCTGTCCTCATCAGGAGGATGACTCTCAATCTCCTCATCTTCTACCCATCCACGCTCAACAGATGGAATAAAACTTCCATGGGTACTACCCTCTGTAGTGGAGGTAACCATCTCCTGCTTCTCCTCATCATCCAATTCGAGCAGAGAAGACGAACTGAGGGTGGTCTGGCTATCACCCTGTGTACTGTCTTCCCCCATTTCCATCTCTTCCACATGCAAAGCGTCAGCCTTAACCACTTCAACCCTGCTAGCTAAAACACCCTTAATGACCAGGCCACTTTTTACACTTCTGCACTACACTAATTTCACCGTTTATTGCTCGGTCATGCAACTTACCACCCAAATGAATTTTACCTCCTTTTCTTCTCACTAATAGAGCTTTCATTTGGTGGTATTTCATTGCTGCTGACATTTTTACTTTTTTTGTTATTAATCGAAATTTAACGATTTTTTTGCAAAAAAAATGACATTTTTCACTTTAAGTTGTAAAATTTTGCAAAAAAAACGACATCCATATATAAATTTTTTGCTAAATTTATTGTTCTACATGTCTTTGATAAGAAAAAAATGTTTGGGTAAAAAAAAAATGGTTTGGGTAAAAGTTATAGCGTTTACAAACTATGGTACAAAAATGTGAATTTCCGCTTTTTGAAACAGCTCTGACTTTCTGAGCACCTGTCATGTTTTCTGAGGTTCTACAATGCCCAGACAGTACAAACACCCCACAAATGACCACATTTCGGAAAGTAGACACCCTAAGGTATTCACTGATGGGCATAGTGAGTTCATAGAACTTTTTTGTCACAAGTTAGCGGAAAATGATGATTTATTTTTTATTTTATTTTTTTCTTCCAAAGTCTCATATTCCACTAACTTGTGACAAAAAAAATAAAATTCTAGGAAGTCACCATGCCCCTCACGGAATACCCTGAGGTGTCTTCTTTCCAAAATGGGGTCACTTGTGGGGTAGTTATACTGCCCTGGCATTTTAGGGGCCCATATACATGAGAAGTAGTTTGCAATCAAAATCTGTAAAAAATGACCGGTGAAATCCGAAAGGTGCTCCTTGGAATGTGTGCCCCTTTGCCCACCTAGGCTGCAAAAACGTGTCACACATCTGGTATCGCCGTACTCAGGAGAAGTTGGGGAATGTGTTTTGGGGTGTCATTTTACATATACCCATGCTGGGTGAGATAAATATCTTGGTCAAATGCCAACTTTGTATAAAAAAATGGGAAATTTTGTCTTTTGCCAAGATATTTCTCTCACCCAGCATGGGTATATGTAAAATGACACCCCAAAACACATTCCCCAACTTCTCCTGAGTATGGCGATACCAGATGTGTGACACTTTTTTGCAGCCTAGGTGGGCAAAGGGGCACACATTCCAAAGAGCACCTTTTGGATTTCACCGGTCATTTTTTACAGATTTTGATTTCAAACTACTTCTCACGCATATGGGCCCCTAAATTGGCAGTGCAGTATAACTACCCCACAAGTGACACCATTTTGAAAAGAAGACACCCCAAGGTATTCCGTGAGGGGCATGGCGAGTTCCTAGAATTTTTTATTTTTTGTCACAAGTTAGTGGAATATGAGACTTTGTAAGAAAAAAAAATCAAAAAAAAAATCATCATTTTCCGCTAACTTGTGACAAAAAATAAAAATTTCTAGGAACTCGCCATGCCCCTCATGGAATACCTTGGGGTGTCTTCTTTCCAAAATGGGGTCACTTTTGGGGTAGTTATACTGCCCTGGCATTCTAGGGGCCCTAATGTGTGCGAAGTAGTTTGAAATCAAAATGTGTAAAAAATGACCTGTGAAATCCTAAAGGTGCTCTTTGGAATGTGTGCCCCTTTGCCCACCTAGGCGGCAAAAAAGTGTCACACATCTGGTATCGCCGTACTCAGGAGAAGTTGGGGAATGTGTTTTGGGGTGTCATTTTACATATACCCATGCTGGGTGAGAGAAATATCTTGGCAAAACACAACTTTTCCCATTGTTTTATACAAAGTTGGCATTTGACCAAGATATTTATCTCACCCAGCATGGGTATATGTAAAATGACACCCCAAAACACATTGCCCAACTTCTCCTGAGTACGGCGATACCAGATGTGTGACACTTTTTTGCAGCCTAGACGCGCAAAGCGGCCAAAATTCCTTTTAGGAGGGCATTTTTAGACATTTGGATCCCAGACTTCTTCTCACGCTTTCGGGCCCCTAAAAAGCCAGGGCAGTATAAATACCCCACATGTGACCCCACTTTGGAAAGAAGACACCCCAAGGTATTCAATGAGGGGCCTGGAGAGTTCATAGAATTTTTTTTTTGGGCACAAGTTAGCGGAAATTGTTTTTTTTTTTGTATTTTCTCACAAAGTCTCCCTTTCCGCTAACTTGGGACAAAAATTTCAATCTTTCATGGACTCAATATGCCCCTCACGGAATACCTTGGGGTGTCTTCTTTCCGAAATGGGGTCACATGTGGGATATTTATACTGCCCTGGCATTTTAGGGGCCCGAAAGCGTGAGAAGAAGTCTGGAATATAAATGTCTAAAAATTTTTATGCATTTGGATTCCGTGAGGGGTATGGTGAGTTCATGTGAGATTTAATTTTTTGACACAAGTTAGTGGAATATGAGACTTTGTAAGAAAAAACAAAAACAAAAACAATTTCCACTAACTTGGGCCCAAAAAAATGTCTGAATGGAGCCTTACAGGGGGTGATCAATGACAGGGGGGTGATCAGGGAGTCTATATGGGGTGAACACCCCCCTGTCATTGATCACCCCCCTGTAAGGCTCCATTCAGATGTCTGTATGATTTTTACGGATCCACGGATACATGGATCGGATCCGCAAAACGCATACAGACGTCTGAATGGAGCCTTACAGGGGGGTGATCAATGACAGGGGGGTGATCAGGAAGTCTATATGGGTGATCACCCCCTTGTCATTGATCACCCCCCTGTAAGGCTCCATTCAGACGTCCGTATGTGTTTTGCGGATCCGATCCATGTATCTGTGGATCCGTAAAAATCATACGGACGTCTGAATGGAGCCTTACAAGGGGGTTATCAATGACAGGCGGGTGATCAATGACAGGGGGGTGATCAGGAAGTCTATATGGGTGATCACCCCCTTGTCATTGATCACCCCCCTGTATGGCTCCATTCAGACGTCCGCATGTGTTTTGCGGATCCGATCCATGTATCTGTGGATCTGTAAAAATCATACGGACGTCTGAATGGAGCCTTACAGGGGGGTGATCAATGACAGGGGGGTGATCAATGACAGGGAAGTGATCAGGAAGTCTATATGCGTGATCACCCCCTTGTCATTGATCACCCACCTGTAAGGCTCCATTCAGACGTCCGTATGTGTTTTGCGGATCCGATCCATGGATCCGTAAAAATCATACGGACGTCTGAATGGAGCCTTACAGGGGGGTGATCAATGACAGGGGGGTGATCAATGACAGAGGGGTAATCAGGGAATCTATATGGGTGATCACCCGCCTGTCATTGATCACCCCCCTGTAAGGCTCCATTCAGACGTCCGTATGTGTTTTGCGGATCCGATCCATGTATCCGTGGATCCCTAAAATTCATACAGACGTCTGAACGGAGCCTGACAGGGGGATGATCAATGACAGGGGGGTGATCAATGACAGGGGGGTGATCAGGGAGTCTATATGGGGTGATCAGGGGTTCATAAGGGGTTAATAAGTGACAGGGGGGGGTGTAGTGTAGTGGTGTTTTGTGGTACTTTACACAGCTACCTGTGTCCTCTGGTGGTCGATCCAAACAAAAGGGACCACCAGAGGACCAGGTAGCAGGTATATTAGAAGCTGTTATCAAAACAGCATCTAATATACCTGTTAGGGGTTAAAAAAATCGCATCTCCAGCCTGCCAGCAAACGATCGCCGCTGGCAGGCTGGAGATCCTGTCTCTTACCTTCCGTTCCTGTGAACGCGCGCGCTTGTGTGCGCGCGTTCACAGGAAGTCACGGCTCTCGCGAGATGACGCGTATATGCGTCACTCTGCGCAGAGCTGCCGCCTCCGGACCGCAGATCTGCGTTAGGCGGTCCGGAGGCGGTTAATTGTGAGCAGCGAGCGTTTCAGTAGACACAGAAGTGGGATGGTGACGCTGATAATAGAGTTATCGCCGCTCACCATCTGTGTTGATTACTCACAGTTGCGTAAAACCTCACAGAGGTCAGACATCAATGCCCACTCGTCGCTTGTGAAGAGCGGAAGCTGACTGGAAAGGCAACAACCATGTTGCAGCTAGTATTCCACTACTGCGCTCTGCTGTTCACAAAGGCTGGCCAACATGTGGAATGTGGAGTTCCAGCGTGTGCTCACGTCGCACAACAGTCGGTGAGCTGGCAATTGCAAGCGCTGCTGCAGCGTTGCCAGCCCGGTGGAAGCTGTTGATGACTTGCGGAAATGGGTACACACGAGGCGCACCTTCACCAGTAGCTCAGGCAAATTGGGGTAGGTTTTGAGAAACCGCTGAACCACTAGGTTGAACAAGTGGGCTAGGCATGGTATTTGTGTGAGCTTGCTGAGCGCCAAAGCCTCCACCAAGTTTACGGCCATTATCAGACACAACCATGCCTGGTTCTAGGTTGAGTGGCAAGAGCCACAGCTCAGTCTGGTCCCTTATCCCCTGCCACAACTCTGCGGCGGTGTTCTGTTTGTCACCTTTGCAGATCAGTTTAAGCACGGCCTGTTGCCGCTTCCCCACTGCAGTGCTACACTGCTTCCAGCTACTGACTGATGTCTGACTGGTGCTGCAAGATGATAATTCAGAGGTGGAAGTGGAGGAGGAGAAGGGGGGGTTGCAGCCACTAACTTAGGTGGTGGTGGAAACCCTGATGGAAGTAGGGCCCGCAATCCTTGGCGTCAGTAGCACCTGTGCCATCTCAGGGTACGACTCTCTCCTGGCCTCCACAACGTTCACCCAGTGTGTCAGCAGGGAAATGTAGCTTCCCTGGCCAAAAGCACTTGTCTATGTGTCAGTCATTAAGTGGACCTTCCCAATAAATGCGTTGGTTAGGGCACGGGTGATGTTACGGGACACATGCTGGTGTAAGGCGGGGACGGCAGACCGGGAAAAATAGGGGCGGCTGGGGACTGAGTAATGAGGGACGGCCGCCGCCATCAGGCTGCGGAAAGCCTCAGTGTCCACAAGCCTAAATGGAAACATTTCCAGGGCCAGCAATTTGGAAAGGTGTGCATTTAGTGCTATGGTCTGTGGGTGGGTGGCTGGGTATTTGCGCTTTTGTTCAAAGGCCTGGGGTATAGACATCTGTATGCTGTGCTGGGACACAGAAGTAGATGTGGTAGCTGATGGTGATTGCGAAGGTCCAGGTGCATGGTGGGAGGCATCCAGGCCTGCGTCTTGGACAGGGGATTGGACTGCATGTAACACAGGGGAAGAGGAGGCAGTAGTGTGACCCGCAGACACTGGTTGTGGACCCAGGTGTTTGGCCCACCTATTAGGGTGCTTTGATGCCATGTGGCAGATCATGCTGGTGACGTTGCTAGTGTTCACGCCGCTGCTCATTTTGGTATGGCACAGGTTGCAAATTCTTTTATCGTTCGCACTTTCCTCAAAAAAGCACCAGACTGTGGAACACCTACCCCTTGGCAAGGGAGATTTTTGCAAGGGGGGGGCTCCGGGGAACAGTTGCGGGCCTGTTTGGTGTGGCCCGCCTTCTCCCTTTTTCCACCCAACTGCCTCTTCCAGCCTGTTGCGGTGCTGCGGATACCTCCCCTTCTGTACTGCTGTCCTCACTCGGCTTGCCACCTTTCCAGGTTGGGTCAGTGACTTTATCGTCCAGCATCTCCTCTTCCACTTCCTCACTCTGGTCATCCTTCTGACTTGTTGACCTAACAACAACCTCAGGTATTGACAACTATGTCTCATGAACCTCTTGAGACACTAATTGTTGTTGACTTATTGGCAACTGTTTCTCATCATCATCATCCACCTCGTGAAACACTAATTGCTGTTCCCTACCGTCATCTTCTTCTGACTGTGAATGCTCCAGAGTTTGGGAATCAGGGTACAAGATCTCCTCATGTTCCTCTTCAAGCGGGCTTGGCGATGAAAACAGCTTATCAGAATATCCGAGTGTGGGATCACTTGTTTGCCAAGACTCTCTATGTTGGGTGGAAGGAGTATCAGGGTGAGGATTCTGTTGACCAGACTCTTAGCTACTGAGACTGGACTTTGTGGAAGACAGGGAGGTGCTTAACCGACTGGAATCATTATCTGCTGCAATCCAACCGACCACCTGGTCGCACTGGTCTGACTTTGAGAGTGGTGTCCTCCGCCGCCCTGCAAACTGGGACATGAAGCTAGGTATCGTGGATGAGTGTGTTTCTTGTGGTCTGGCAGCAGGCACAGTTTAACTGCGCATAGGGCCACATCCTCTGCGTGCACCATCAGCAGCACGGCCACTTCCCTATCCCTTACTGCTCGCCTTGCGCATATTAAATTGTATTTGTATTCGGGTCGGCTCAAGATAAGTACGCCTACCTACCTACTATGCTAAGCAGTAGGGGTATGCCGAGACTGCTGTACGGAGGGTAGGCTAAAGGGGCCCACCCCATTGAGTAGTTAGAATAAAAGGGGACTTGGGAGGGTGGGGCAGAAACGAGCCGCCGGTAAGGTGAGGAGGAGGCTGCGTCTTATAAGCAGTATAGCCCCGCCTCCCCTCACACAAATGCGGCAAATAGCCATTTGCCTATAACTTGTATTCGGGTCGGCTCAAGATAAGTACGCCTACCTACCTACTATGCTAAGCAGTAGGGGTATGCCGAGACTGCTGTACGGTAGGCTAAAGGGGCCAAAAATAACAAACATAGCTCAGGGCAATAGTGTTAAGAAAATTACAATACCAGATTCCTGAAAGCATTAAACATTTCCCACTGCGGATTTGGTATATATTGTGCATAACAAGCTGACTGCCATCTGCCCAACTTCTTAATAACATGCACTGAGACATTGTGCTTGGAGGCGGTGAAACCGCACCAGTGCAAAAGGAATGCCCTGTGATGGAACTGGGACTGACCCCAACATTCCTCAACAATATTCGGATGAATTTGAGAAAGTTCTGACAACTCAAAGGTGCAGAACCCAGCCTTAGCAGAAGAGCATCCCCTGGGGTTGCTTCGGAAAAGCGCGTCCAATCCTGCACTGCCATAACTGGGTAACACTTATTACCAGTGGGGAAGTATCTAACCTCTGTGAGCTGACCCTCTCAGGCCGTCTTTGTGGACGTTAAAGTAAAAACTTAGCATGACCCATCCCATGACAGCTGATCCTTCCTCAGATATCTTTTGCATGTTGTGGCGCAGGTGAACTCGCCTGGTCTGAGGAAGCCTTAGAAGGCTAGGTACATGGTTGTCTTGATCAATAAACTAGTGTGCTTACTGAAGGGGTTTTGCGTAGTCTATCTGAAAGCAATCTGAACATTGACCCTGTTAAATGGCTGTCGTGTAGGGCGGGCCACAGCGGACCCCTTCTGGATACCCTTCAGTAGCATTCTAATTGGATGGGCTGAAAACAAGGAGGGTAGATTAGGATGCCGTAGATACAAATGATGTTGAATCCCAGCCGGGTATAACTTAATAGTGCTAAATGACAGCTTGTGGTGAGAGTGGCAAAAATGCGGCAAAGACCAGTAGCTAAGAGATGTTGCCCACTCCTGCCGAAGAATGGGTTCTCTTAAAATTACAGAACGAGGTCCATGCCTTCTTATATATCCTCAGGGTTTTACAGGACAGGGCTTTAGTCATAAGGGACCTGGCGGTGGCAAGATGAACCGTTAGTCCATCACTAGCTGGTCGAGCCTGGGCACTGGTGATGGTACGCAGTCTGCTTGTGGAGAGACCTGCAAAAGGAGAAGAGCCAATAGCCCTATATAGAAACCTGTGGAAAGACCATTGATAACATACTGTACCCAGTCTGCATGTGGATGGGACCCTGACAGGATAAGACAACATCCCAATACAGACTAAAGGCTAAGACAAACTCTGGTATGCTGAGTTTCTATTCAACCTCACATCCTTAGATTTGAGGACCACCGAGACCTCCCCACAGACTATGGTCTTGTTGTCTGGCGCCTCATGAGCTGTTATGAGTAGGGATGAGCGAACTCGAACTGTATAGTTCGGGTTCGTACCGAATTTTGGGGTGTCCGTGACACGGACCCGAACCCGGACATTTTCGTAAAAGTCCGGGTTCGGGTTCGGTGTTCGTCGCTTTCTTGGCGCTTTTGTGACGCTTTCTTGGCGCTTTTTGAAAGGCTGCAAAGCAGCCAATCAACAAGCGTCATACTACTTGCCCCAAGAGGCCATCACAGCCATGCCTACTATTGGCATGGCTGTGATTGGCCAGAGCACCATGTGACCCAGCCTCTATTTAAGCTGGAGTCACATAGCGCCGCCCGTCACTCTGCTCTGATTAGCGTAGGGAGAGGTTGCGGCTGCGACAGTAGGGCGAGATTAGGCAGATTAACTCCTCCAAAGGACTTGATTAACTGATCGATCTGCAGCTGTGGATCATTGAGCTGCTGATCCTCAATTGCTCACTGTTTTTAGGCTGCACAGACCGTTTGTCAGTCTCATTTTTCTGGGGTGATCGGCGGCCATTTTGTGTCTTGTGGTGCGCCAGCACAAGCTGCGACCAAGTGCATTTAACCCTCAATGGTGTGGTTGTTTTTTGGCTAAAGCCTACATCAGGGTGAAGCTGTCACACCAAGTGCATTTAACCAGCAATAGTCTGTTCATTTTTTGGCCATATACAAAATCAGGGGCAAGCTGCGCCTGTCACCAAGTGCATTTAACCCTCAATGGTGTGGTTGTTTTTTGGCTAAAGCCTACATCAGGGTGAAGCTGTCACACCAAGTGCATTTAACCAGCAATAGTCTGTTCATTTTTTGGCCATATACAAAATCAGGGGCAAGCTGCGCCTGTCACCAAGTGCATTTAACCCTCAATGGTGTGGTTGTTTTTTGGCTAAAGCCTACATCAGGGTGAAGCTGTCACACCAAGTGCATTTAACCAGCAATAGTCTGTTCATTTTTTGGCCATATACAAAATCAGGGGCAAGCTGCGCCTGTCACCAAGTGCATTTAACCCTCAATGGTGTGGTTGTTTTTTGGCTAAAGCCTACATCAGGGTGAAGCTGTCACACCAAGTGCATTTAACCAGCAATAGTCTGTTCATTTTTTGGCCATATCCCAGTCTAATTCTGTCACTAAATCCATACCGGTCACCCAGCGCCTAAATACTAGGCCTCAAATTTATATCCAGCTAAATCTGTCCCTAGTGCTGTAGCTGGGCGAGTTATTTAGTGTCCGTTCAAGCACATTTCTTGTTCTGGGTTGAAATACAATTCTCAATTTAGCAATTTCATAATTTAGTGGTTCCTGCTATATCAGAGCTCTTTGAAATCTATCCCAAAAAGGGTATATAATATTGAAGGTGCACATAGGGTCATTCAGAGTAACTTCACACACACCCGCTACTGTGTATTTCCAAGTCTAATTCTGTCACTAAATCCATACCGGTGACCCAGCGCCTAAATACTAGGCCTCAAATTTAATTCCCTCTAAATCTCTCGTTACCCACCGCTGTACTGTTGTTGCTGGGCAAGATATTTAGTGTCCGTCAAAGCACATTTTTTGTTCTGGGTTGAAGTACAATTCCCAATTTAGCAATTTCATAATTTAGTGGTTTCTGCTATATCAGAGCTATTTGAAATCTATCCCAAAAAGGGTATATAATATTGAAGGTGCACATAGGGTCATTCAGAATAACTTCACACACACCCGCTACTGTGTATTTCCAAGTCTAATTCTGTCACTAAACCCATACCTGTCACCCAGCGCCTAAATACTAGGCCTCAAATTTAAATCCCTCTAAATCTCTCGTTACCGTTGTCCTGTTGTAGCTGGGAAAGTTATTTAGTGCCCGTCAAAGCACATTTTTTGTTCTGGGTTGAAGTACAATTCCCAATTTAGCAATTTCATAATTTAGTGGTTCCTGCTATATCAGAGCTATTTGAAATCTATCCCAAAAAGGGTATATAATATTGAAGGTGCACATAGGGTCATTCAGAATAACTTCACACACACCCGCTACTGTGTATTTCCAAGTCTAATTCTGTCACTAAATCCATACCGGTGACCCAGCGCCTAAATACTAGGCCTCAAATTTAATTCCCTCTAAATCTCTCGTTACCCACCGCTGTACTGTTGTTGCTGGGCAAGATATTTAGTGTCCGTCAAAGCACATTTTTTGTTCTGGGTTGAAGTACAATTCCCAATTTAGCAATTTCATAATTTAGTGGTTTCTGCTATATCAGAGCTATTTGAAATCTATCCCTAAAAGGGTATATAATATTGAAGGTGCACATAGGGTCATTCAGAATAACTTCACACACACGCTTCTGTGCATTTCCAAGTCTAATTCTGTCACTAAATCCATACCGGTGACCCAGCGCCTAAATACTAGGCCTCAAATTTAAATCCCTCTAAATCTCTCGTTACCCACCACTGTACTGTTGTTGCTGGGCAAGATATTTAGTGTCCGTCAAAGCACATTTTTTGTTCTGGGTTGAAGTACAATTCCCAATTTAGCAATTTCATAATTTAGTGGTTTCTGCTATATCAGAGCTATTTGAAATCTATCCCTAAAAGGGTATATAATATTGAAGGTGCACATAGGGTCATTCAGAATAACTTCACACACACGCTTCTGTGCATTTCCAAGTCTAATTCTGTCACTAAATCCATACCGGTGACCCAGCGCCTAAATACTAGGCCTCAAATTTAAATCCCTCTAAATCTCTCGTTACCCACCGCTGTACTGTTGTTGCTGGGCAAGATATTTAGTGTCCGTCAAAGCACATTTTTTGTTCTGGGTTGAAGTACAATTCCCAATTTAGCAATTTCATAATTTAGTGGTTTCTGCTATATCAGAGCTATTTGAAATCTATCCCTAAAAGGGTATATAATATTGAAGGTGCACATAGGGTCATTCAGAATAACTTCACACACACGCTTCTGTGCATTTCCAAGTCTAATTCTGTCACTAAATCCATACCGGTGACCCAGCGCCTAAATACTAGGCCTCAAATTTAATTCCCTCTAAATCTCTCGTTACCCACCGCTGTACTGTTGTTGCTGGGCAAGATATTTAGTGTCCGTCAAAGCACATTTTTTGTTCTGGGTTGAAGTACAATTCCCAATTTAGCAATTTCATAATTTAGTGGTTTCTGCTATATCAGAGCTATTTGAAATCTATCCCTAAAAGGGTATATAATATTGAAGGTGCACATAGGGTCATTCAGAATAACTTCACACACACCCGCTACTGTGTATTTCCAAGTCTAATTCTGTCACTAAATCCATACCGGTGACCCAGCGCCTAAATACTAGGCCTCAAATTTAATTCCCTCTAAATCTCTCGTTACCCACCGGTGTACTGTTGTTGCTGGGCAAGATATTTAGTGTCCGTCAAAGCACATTTTTTGTTCTGGGTTGAAGTACAATTCCCAATTTAGCAATTTCATAATTTAGTGGTTTCTGCTATATCAGAGCTATTTGAAATCTATCCCTAAAAGGGTATATAATATTGAAGGTGCACATAGGGTCATTCAGAATAACTTCACACACACGCTTCTGTGCATTTCCAAGTCTAATTCTGTCACTAAATCCATACCGGTGACCCAGCGCCTAAATACTAGGCCTCAAATTTAAATCCCTCTAAATCTCTCGTTACCCACCACTGTACTGTTGTTGCTGGGCAAGATATTTAGTGTCCGTCAAAGCACATTTTTTGTTCTGGGTTGAAGTACAATTCCCAATTTAGCAATTTCATAATTTAGTGGTTTCTGCTATATCAGAGCTATTTGAAATCTATCCCTAAAAGGGTATATAATATTGAAGGTGCACATAGGGTCATTCAGAATAACTTCACACACACGCTTCTGTGCATTTCCAAGTCTAATTCTGTCACTAAATCCATACCGGTCACCCAGCGCCTAAATACTAGGCCTCAAATTTATATCCCGCTGAATTTGAATACAATACATTGGGCCAAATAATATATTTGTTGTTGTGGTGAACCATAACAATGAGAAAAACATCTAGTAAGGGACGCGGACGTGGACATGGTCGTGGTGGTGTTAGTGGACCCTCTGGTGCTGGGAGAGGACGTGGCCGTTCTGCCACATCCACACGTCCTAGTGTACCAACTACCTCAGGTCCCAGTAGCCGCCAGAATTTACAGCGATATATGGTGGGGCCCAATGCCGTTCTAAGGATGGTAAGGCCTGAGCAGGTACAGGCATTAGTCAATTGGGTGGCCGACAGTGGATCCAGCACGTTCACATTATCTCCCACCCAGTCTTCTGCAGAAAGCGCACAGATGGCGCCTGAAAACCAACCCCATCAGTCTGTCACATCACCCCCATGCATACCAGGGAAACTGTCTCAGCCTCAAGTTATGCAGCAGTCTCTTATGCTGTTTGAAGACTCCGCTGGCAGGGTTTCCCAAGGGCATCCACCTAGCCCTTCCCCAGCGGTGAAAGACATAGAATGCACTGACGCACAACCACTTATGTTTCCTGATGATGAGGACATGGGAATACCACCTCAGCATGTCTCTGATGATGACGAAACACAGGTGCCAACTGCTGCGTCTTTCTGCAGTGTGCAGACTGAACAGGAGGTCAGGGATCAAGACTGGGTGGAAGACGATGCAGGGGACGATGAGGTCCTAGACCCCACATGGAATGAAGGTCGTGCCACTGACTTTCACAGTTCGGAGGAAGAGGCAGTGGTGAGACCGAGCCAACAGCGTAGCAAAAGAGGGAGCAGTGGGCAAAAGCAGAACACCCGCCGCCAAGAGACTCCGCCTGCTACTGACCGCCGCCATCTGGGACCGAGCACCCCAAAGGCAGCTTCAAGGAGTTCCCTGGCATGGCACTTCTTCAAACAATGTGCTGACGACAAGACCCGAGTGGTTTGCACGCTGTGCCATCAGAGCCTGAAGCGAGGCATTAACGTTCTGAACCTGAGCACAACCTGCATGACCAGGCACCTGCATGCAAAGCATGAACTGCAGTGGAGTAAACACCTTAAAACCAAGGAAGTCACTCAGGCTCCCCCTGCTACCTCTTCTGCTGCTGCCGCCTCGGCCTATTCTGCTGCTGCCGCCTCGGCCTCTTCCTCCGCCTCTGGAGGAACGTTGGCACCTGCCGCCCAGCAAACAGGGGATGTACCACCAACACCACCACCACCACCTCCGTCACCAAGCGTCTCAACCATGTCACACGCCAGCGTTCAGCTCTCCATCTCACAAACATTTGATAGAAAGCGTAAATTCCCACCTAGCCACCCTCGATCCCTGGCCCTGAATGCCAGCATTTCTAAACTACTGGCCTATGAAATGCTGTCATTTAGGCTGGTGGACACAGACAGCTTCAAACAGCTCATGTCGCTTGCTGTCCCACAGTATGTTGTTCCCAGCCGGCACTACTTCTCCAAGAGAGCCGTGCCTTCCCTGCACAACCAAGTATCCGATAAAATCAAGTGTGCACTGCGCAACGCCATCTGTAGCAAGGTCCACCTAACCACAGATACGTGGACCAGTAAGCACGGCCAGGGACGCTATATCTCCCTAACTGCACACTGGGTAAATGTAGTGGCAGCTGGGCCCCAGGCGGAGAGCTGTTTGGCGCACGTCCTGCCGCCGCCAAGGATCGCAGGGCAACATTCTTTGCCTCCTGTTGCCACCTCCTCCTTCTCGGCTTCCTCCTCCTCTTCTTCCACCTGCTCATCCAGTCAGCCACACACCTTCACCACCAACTTCAGCACAGCCCGGGGTAAACGTCAGCAGGCCATTCTGAAACTCATATGTTTGGGGGACAGGCCCCACACCGCACAGGAGTTGTGGCGGGGTATTGAACAACAGACCGACGAGTGGTTGCTGCCGGTGAGCCTCAAGCCCGGCCTGGTGGTGTGTGATAATGGGCGAAATCTCGTTGCAGCTCTGGGACTAGCCAATTTGACGCACATCCCTTGCTTGGCGCATGTGCTGAATTTGGTGGTGCAGAAGTTCATTCACAACTACCCCGACATGTCAGAGCTGCTGCATAAAGTGCGGGCCGTCTGTTCGCGCTTCCGGCGTTCACATCCTGCCGCTGCTCGCCTGTCTGCGCTACAGCGTAACTTCGGCCTTCCCGCTCACCGCCTCATATGCGACGTGCCCACCAGGTGGAACTCCACCTTGCACATGCTGGACAGACTGTGCGAGCAGCAGCAGGCCATAGTGGAGTTTCAGCTGCAGCACGCACGGGTCAGTCGCACTACAGAACAGCACCACTTCACCACCAATGACTGGGCCTCCATGCGAGACCTGTGTGCCCTGTTGCGCTGTTTCGAGTACTCCACCAACATGGCCAGTGGCGATGACACCGTTATCAGCGTTACAATACCACTTCTATGTCTCCTTGAGAAAACACTTAGGGCGATGATGGAACAGGAGGTGGCCCAGGAGGAGGAGGAGGAGGATGAGGAAGAGGGGTCATTTTTAGCACTTTCAGGCCAGTCTCTTCGAAGTGACTCAGAGGGAGGTTTTTTGCAACAGCAGAGGCCAGGTACAAATGTGGCCAGCCAGGGCCCACTACTGGAGGACGAGGAGGACGAGGATGAGGAGGAGGTGGAGGAGGATGAGGATGAAGCATGGTCACAGCGGGGTGGCACCCAACGCAGCTCGGGTCCATCACTGGTGCGTGGCTGGGGGGAAAGGCAGGACGATGACGATACGCCTCCCACAGAGGACAGCTTGTCCTTACCCCTGGGCAGCCTGGCACACATGAGCGACTACATGCTGCAGTGCCTGCGCAACGACAGCAGAGTTGCCCACATTTTAACCTGTGCGGACTACTGGGTTGCCACCCTGCTGGATCCACGCTACAAAGACAATGTGCCCACCTTACTTCCTGCACTGGAGCGTGATAGGAAGATGCGCGAGTACAAGCGCACGTTGGTAGACGCGCTACTGAGAGCATTCCCAAATGTCACAGGGGAACAAGTGGAAGCCCAAGGCCAAGGCAGAGGAGGAGCAAGAGGTCGCCAAGGCAGCTGTGTCACGGCCAGCTCCTCTGAGGGCAGGGTTAGCATGGCAGAGATGTGGAAAACTTTTGTCAACACGCCACAGCTAACTGCACCACCACCTGATACGCAACGTGTTAGCAGGAGGCAACATTTCACTAACATGGTGGAACAGTACGTGTGCACACCCCTCCACGTACTGACTGATGGTTCGGCCCCATTCAACTTCTGGGTCTCTAAATTGTCCACGTGGCCAGAGCTAGCCTTTTATGCCTTGGAGGTGCTGGCCTGCCCGGCAGCCAGCGTTTTGTCTGAACGTGTATTCAGCACGGCAGGGGGCGTCATTACAGACAAACGCAGCCGCCTGTCTACAGCCAATGTGGACAAGCTGACGTTCATAAAAATGAACCAGGCATGGATCCCACAGGACCTGTCCGTCCCTTGTCCAGATTAGACATTAACTACCTCCCCATAACCATATATTATTGGACTCCAGGGCACTTCCTCATTCAATCCTATTTTTATTTTCATTTTACCATTATATTGCGATGCTACCCAAAGTTGAATGAACCTCTCCTCTGCCTGTGTGCTAGGCCTAAATATATGCCAATGGACTGTTGCAGTGGTGGCTGACATGAAGCCTGATTCTCTGCTATGACATGCAGACTAATTCTCTGCTGACATGAAGCCAGATTGTCTGTTACGGGACCTCTCTCCTCTGCCTGGGTGCTGGGCCTAAATTTATGACCATGGACTGTTGCAGTGGTGGCTGACGTGAAGCCTGATTCTCTGCTATGACATGCAGACTGATTCTCTGCTGACATGAAGCCAGATCGTCTGTTACGGGACCTCTCTGCTCTGCCTGTGTGCTAGGCCTAAATATATGCCAATGGACTGTTGCAGTGGTGGGTGACGTGAAGCCTCATTCTCTGCTATGACATGCAGACTGATTCTCTGCTGACATGAAGCCAGATTGTCTGTTACGGGACCTCTCTGCTCTGCCTGTGTGCTAGGCCTAAATATATGCCAATGGACTGTTGCAGTGGTGGGTGACGTGAAGCCTCATTCTCTGCTATGACATGCAGACTGATTCTCTGCTGTCATGAAGCCAGATTGTCTGTTACGGGACCTCTCTGCTCTGCCTGTGTGCTAGGCCTAAATATATGCCAATGGACTGTTGCAGTGGTGGGTGACGTGAAGCCTCATTCTCTGCTATGACATGCAGACTGATTCTCTGCTGTCATGAAGCCAGATTGTCTGTTACGGGACCTCTCTGCTCTGCCTGTGTGCTAGGCCTAAATATATGCCAATGGACTGTTGCAGTGGTGGCTGACGTGAAGCCTCATTCTCTGCTATGACATGCAGACTAATTCTCTGCTGACATGAAGCCAGATTGTCTGTTACGGGACCTCTCTCCTCTGCCTGGGTGCTGGGCCTAAATTTATGACAATGGACTGTTGCAGTGGTGGCTGACGTGAAGCCTGATTCTCTGCTATGACATGCAGACTAATTCTCTGCTGACATGAAGCCAGATTGTCTGTTACGGGACCTCTCTCCTCTGCCTGGGTGCTGGGCCTAAATATATGCCAATGGACTGTTGCAGTGGTGGCTGACGTGAAGCCTCATTCTCTGCTATGACATGCAGACTAATTCTCTGCTGTCATGAAGCCAGATTGTCTGTTACGGGACCTCTCTGCTCTGCCTGTGTGCTAGGCCTAAATATATGCCAATGGACTGTTGCAGTGGTGGGTGACGTGAAGCCTGATTCTCTGCTATGACATGCAGACTGATTCTCTGCTGACATGAAGCCAGATTGTCTGTTACGGGACCTCTCTGCTCTGCCTGTGTGCTAGGCCTAAATATATGCCAATGGACTGTTGCAGTGGTGGGTGACGTGAAGCCTCATTCTCTGCTATGACATGCAGACTGATTCTCTGCTGACATGAAGCCAGATTCTCTGTTACGGGACCTCTCTCCTCTGCCTGTGTGTGCTGGGCCTAAATATATGCCAATGGACTGTTGCAGTGGTGGCTGACGTGAAGCCTCATTCTCTGCTATGACATGCAGACTAATTCTCTGCTGACATGAAGACAGATTCTCTGTTACGGGACCTCCCTCCTCTGCCTGGGTGCTGGGCCTAAATATATGCCAATGGACTGTTGCAGTGGTGGCTGACGTGAAGCCTCATTCTCTGCTATGACATGCAGACTGATTCTCTGCTGACATGAAGCCAGATTCTCTGTTACGGGACCTCTCTCCTCTGCCTGTGTGTGTGCTGGGCCTAAATATATGCCAATGGACTGTTGCAGTGGTGGCTGACGTGAAGCCTCATTCTCTGCTATGACATGCAGACTGATTCTCTGCTGACATGAAGCCAGATTCTCTGTTACGGGACCTCTCTCCTCTGCCTGTGTGTGTGCTGGGCCTAAATATATGCCAATGGACTGTTGCAGTGGTGGCTGACGTGAAGCCTCATTCTCTGCTATGACATGCAGACTAATTCTCTGCTGACATGAAGACAGATTCTCTGTTACGGGACCTCCCTCCTCTGCCTGGGTGCTGGGCCTAAATATATGCCAATGGACTGTTGCAGTGGTGGCTGACGTGAAGCCTCATTCTCTGCTATGACATGCAGACTAATTCTCTGCTGACATGAAGACAGATTCTCTGTTACGGGACCTCTCTCCTCTGCCTGGGTGCCGGGGCCTAAATATCTGAGAATGGACTGTTCCAGTGGTGGGTGACGGGAAGCCAGATTCTCTGCTATGGAACCTCTCTCCAATTGATTTTGGTTAATTTTTATTTATTTAATTTTTATTTTAATTCATTTCCCTATCCACATTTGTTTGCAGGGGATTTACCTACATGTTGCTGCCTTTTGCAGCCCTCTAGCTCTTTCCTGGGCTGTTTTACAGCCTTTTTAGTGCCGAAAAGTTCGGGTCCCCATTGACTTCAATGGGGTTCGGGTTCGGGACGAAGTTCGGATCGGGTTCGGATCCCGAACCCGAACATTTCCGGGATGTTCGGCCGAACTTCTCGAACCCGAACATCCAGGTGTTCGCTCAACTCTAGTTATGAGTAAGGACGCTAAGTTCACGTCCTTGCTGTCAATTATTTCCTGTCGAATGTTGGCTGGAACGAAGTGGAATGGTGCGATAGGGGGTACAGAACCTGACCCACCAGCAACACTAGCCTGGAGGCTAGAAGAACCTGCCGGACTTTGGCACACCAAACGGGCAGCTGTATCGCCTGCCTCGACCAACTCTAGCTTGGCCTGAAAGTTCAACATTGATGACGCCATGGAGTTGATGGCCGCGTGCAGTTGCGTAAGCGAGGTCTGAATGGTGTCCATGGACGCCACCTGAGGATTTTGGACCTCCGGAACTGAAGACAGAAGACGAAACAGTTCCGCCTTCCTTGCAGAAGCTGGAAATGGAATGCCTCTTTTGGATAACTCTGCCATCAACTTGGGCACAGTCCATGACCTTAATGATGGTGTGGAGTCTCTTGCGGAATGTGACACCACGCTCCCACGGAATGTTGATGTATCACCCATCAATGATTCTTGAGACATCCTACTAAAACACAACATGATTTGTGCCATTTTGTGCCATTCACCAGTATCACGGACCACCGATGTGCCAAAAACCGCTATACCAGCACACGACATGCAGAATAGAATTTGACCTAAGTAGCCTTGCAAGCCCCGAACGAGTGTAGACTGAGACATGAGAGTGGATGAGGCATACAGTGTAGAACCATATCCTATGGTCGTGACAGGACTTGACGTGACTGTAGACGTGACAGACGTATTGAATTGATGCCTGTAGACGTGACAGGACTTAAACGTGTCTGTAGACGTGACAGACGTATCGAATTAATGCCTGTAGTCGTGACAGGACTTAAGGTTTTTCTTTTTTTTTATATTTTCTTTTTTCCCTTTTTTGTTTCTTATTTTTATATTTTATTAACCTTTTAATTTTTTATTTTTTTTCGTTGTTTTTTTTTTTGGGCAACTGCTACCTTGCTGATGAAATGACTGAACGTAGCTGAACATGTTAAAAACATAGTATTAGCAACTGTTCCAATCCCCTAGTCTTAAATCTACTCCCGTGATGCACAATAGCTTACTTTGACCCTGATGCTAAATGTGTATACTAAAAATAGCTGAGTCTGCTGGTACGAAGCAGTGCATCGGGTTGAAAGAAGGAGTCACGAACCTATGGACGCATATGAAAGAAAAACCTGCAGACAATTGACCCAATAATTGATAAGTAAAGCACTGCTTGAGATGACCCCACTAGAGAAGATGATGGGCAATCAACTTGCGACACACGCTGCGGAACCTTAAAGAGACCCCTTGTATTTGATTTTTTTTCCAACCCAAACTCCCACTTTTTTTTTTTTTTAACCACTATCATCTGTATGAATCAAGAGCCTACCAGAAGCAAGACAGCCTTGCATGCACCCCTGCCTCACTACAAGCACGGCGGCCCGTGCTATACATTACAATGTGTCGAGAGCGGACTCCTGCAACCTGAGAGACTGCCGCGTGGGGAGCCGATGCTGCCAGGCAGAAACGTTCCGGTGCGGTGGTGCTCCCTTACCTAAAGGAGCCGACACACCGCCGGCCAGACTGAGAGGATGAAAGACAGCAGTAAGTCACTTACATTCATGAATCTGGAAAAGCAATGCAACCAAGGTCCCTGTGCAGCCAGACATAAGCCTGATGGGACTGAATATAGCCTATGTACTGCCCTGTCCTATGATGTAACAATACCGGATATACATATAAAACACTCCTCATCATTTTTAACCCCCTTTAATTTATTATTTTCTTTTTTCCTGTAAAACACCTTTTTCCCTTTTTATTTTTATTTTTTACCACTGTAATACTACACAACCATAACCAGAATGTATCAAGACATGACAGGCAAATGTAGGCTGTAATAACACTGCCGACCAGCAGATGGCATGCTGGGACAACCTAAGGCAGCAGAGCACAGCTCTGAACACATGGAAGCCTCCTCTGCCGCCCGCCGAGATGTGCAGGTAACAACGTGCGGCGCGTTGGTGCCGATTCCTGCCCCCCTGCCCAGGAATGAAGCCGCAAGGCCCTGATCTTACCGCTGGAAGACGTGAACGCTGGGATGTAGACATCGGTGCCGATGAGAGGCAGAGACTGCATACTCACGTGCGTACAGGCGCCCGGAAGTGATGCAGAAACGAGCCGCCGGTAAGGTGAGGAGGAGGATGCGGCTTATAAGCAGTATAGCCCCGCCTCCCCCTTACACAAATGCGGCAAATAGCCATTTGCCTATATCATATGCTTGCAAGTATGTCACACGTACAGTAGCGCAAGTTTTGCAAGTGTATGCGCAAATAAAGTACACAGAATGTCACAGATATTTTTAGGATGCGCACACGTTAAACAGGAGGTATAGTGCAAGTAATGTCGCTGTCACCACCTCCTAATAAAAAATGACACTGAATGAATGTCACTGGTATTTAGGATTGGCAAACGTTATACAGGAGGTATAATGCAAGTAATGTCGCTGTCATGACCGCCTAATAAAAAATTAAACTGAATGAATGTCACTGATATTTAGGATGCGCACACTTTAAACAGGAGGTATAGCGCCAGTAATGTCACTGTCATCAGCAGCTAATAAAAAATTACACTGAATTAATGTCACTGATATTTAGGATGGGCAAACGTTATACAGGAGATGTAGCGCAGGTAATGTAACTGTCCACAGCAGACACAGTCTACAGAAAAAGTACACTGGATGTCACAGATATTTTTAGGCTGCGCACACGTTACACAGGAGATGTAGCGCAGATAATGTCGCTGTCAACAGCAGTAAAAAAAAATTACACCGAATGTCACTGATATTTCCGATGCGCTAACGTTAAACTGGAGATGTAGCGCAGGAAATGTTGCTGCCACCACTAAGCAAATAGTTATGAGCCTCCTATTGGATAATTACTGCATGGCCGATTATCTTTCAACTGGCCATAAGTTATTTAACCTCAACTGGTGCAATGAGTTGCTTCTTGAAAGACACATCTCGTGGTCGTGGAAAAGATGTTAGTCTGTTTGAGAAGGGTCAAATCATTGGCATGCATGAAGCAGAGAAAACATCTAAGGAGATTGCAGAAACTACTAAAATTGGGTTAAGAACTGTCCAACGCGTTATGAAAAAAATGGAATAGTAGTAGGGATCCATCGTATTCGAGGAAGAAATGTGGCGGGAAAAAAATCCTGAATGATCATGATCGGCGATCACTTAAACGTTTGGTGAAATCAAATTGAAGAAAAACAACAGTACAGTCGTGACCAAAAGTTTTGAGAATGACACAAATATTTGTTTTCACAAAGTTTGCTGCTAAACTGCTTTTAGATCTTTGTTTCAGTTGTTTCTGTGATGTAGTGAAATATAATTACATGCACTTCATACATTTCAAAGGCTTTTATCGACAATTACATGACATTTATGCAAAGAGTCAGTATTTGCAGCGTTGGCCCTTCTTTTTCAGGACCTCTGCAATTCGACTGGGCATGCTCTCAATCAACTTCTGGGCCAATTCCTGACTGATAGCAACCCATTCTTTCATAATCACTTCTTGGATTTTGTCAGAATTAGTGGGTTTTTGTTTGTCCATCCGCCTCTTGAGGATTGACCACAAGTTCTCAATGGGATTAAGATCTGGGTAGTTTCCAGGCCATGGACCCAAAATGTCAACGTTTTGGTCCCCGAGCCACTTAGTTATCACTTTTGCCTTATGGCACGGTGCTCCATCGTGCTGGAAAATGCATTGTTCTTCACCAAACTGTTGTTGGATTGTTGGAAGAAGTTGCTGTTGGAGGGTGTTTTGGTACCATTCTTTATTCATGGCTGTGTTTTTGGGCAAAATTGTGAGTGAGCCCACTCCCTTGGATGAGAAGCAACCCCACACATGAATAGTCTCAGGATGCTTTACTGTTGGCATGACACAGGACTGATGGTAGCGCTCACCTTTTCTTCTCCGGACAAGCCTTTTTCCTGATGCCCCAAACAATCGGAAAGAGGCTTCATCAGAGAATATGACTTTGCCCCAGTCCTCAGCAGTCCATTCACCATATTTTCTGCAGAAGATCAATCTGTCCCTGATGGTTTTTTTGGAGAGAAGTGGCTTCTTTGCTGCCCTTCTTGACACCAGGCCATCTTCCAAAAGTCTTCGCCTCACTGTGCGTGCAGATGTGCTCACACCTGCCTGCTGCCATTCCTGAGCAAGCTCTGCACTGGTGGCACTCCGATCCCGCAGCTGAATCCTCTTTAGGAGACAATCCTGGCGCTTGCTGGACTTTCTTGGACACCCTGAAGCCTTCTTAACAAGAATTGAACCTCTTTCCTTGAAGTTCTTGATGATCCTATAAATTGTTGATTGAGGTGCAATCTTAGTAGCCACAATATCCTTGCCTGTGAAGCCATTTTTATGCAACGCAATGATGGCTGCACGCGTTTCTTTGCAGGTCACCATGGTTAACAATGGAAGAACAATGATTTCAAGCATCACCCTCCTTTTAACAGGTCAAGTCTGCCATTTTAACCCAATCAGCCTGACATAATGATCTCCAGCCTTGTGCTCGTCAACATTCTCACCTGAGTTAACAAGACGATTAAGAAGCAACTTTTCCAATTTCCAATATTTATGTAATTCTCAAAACTTTTGGCCACGACTGTAGATCTCAGGGCTATGTTTAATAGTGAAAGTAAGAGCATTTCCACACACACAATGCGAAGGGAACTCAAGGGATTGGGACTGAACAGCTGTGTAGCCGTAAGAAAACCACTAATCAGTGAGGCAAACCAGAAAAAAACAGGCTTCAATTTGCTAGGGAGCATAAAGATTGGACTCTGGAGCAATGGAAGAAGGTCATGTGGTCTGAGTCAAGATTTACCCTGCTCCAGAGTGATGGGTGCAGCAGGGTAAGAAGAGAGGCAGATGAAGTGATGCATCCATCATGCCTAGTGCCTACTGTACAAGCCTGTAAGGGCAATGCTATGATCTGGGATTGCTGCAGTTGGTCAGGTCTAGGTTCAGCAACAGTATGTGCTCTAAGAATGAGGTCAGCGACTACCTGAACATACTGAATGACTAGGTTATTCCATCAATGGATTTCTGATTTCTTCCCTGATGGCACAGGCATATTCCAAGATGACAATGCCAGGATTCATCGGGCTCAAATTGTGAAAGAGTGGTTTAGGGAGCATGAGACATCATTTTCACACATGGATTGGCCACCACAGAGTCCAGACCTTAACCCCATTGAAAATCTTTGGGATGTGCTGGAGAAGGCTTTGCGCAGCAGTCAGACTCTATCATCATCAATGCAAGATCTTGGTGAAAAATGAATGCAACACTGGATGGAAATAAATCTTGTGACATTGCAGAAGCTTATCGAAATAATGCCACAGCGAATGTGTGCCGTAGTCAAAGCTAAAGGCTTTTTTTGGTGGCAACTTTTTTTTTTTTAGACAGGCAGTGTATATTGCTGCCACACACAATAGTCCTTAAAAGGACTTTTGGGTCTATATCAAGTATAGAAGCTAAAATATTCCTATTTCACTCCCTACACTATCTCTCCCTTCTGCTCTCCAGCTCTCCCTGACTAAGGGCTCATGCACACAACCGTATGCTCTCCGAGACATACGGTCCATGACCGGGCCATATGTCCCAGAGCTGCATACATCATGTACACGAGAGCGCACAGCATCATAGATTACACTGATGCTGTGCACATCGGGCCGCCTGTGGGGCTATTGTCCCACACTCATATATTATGAGTGCGGGACAATAGCCCCGCAGGCGGCCCGATGCGCACAGCATAATAGTAACCTATGAAGCTGTGCGCACGATGCATGCCGCTCCGGGACATATGGCCCACTCAGGGACCATGTGTCTCGGAGGGCATACGGTTGTGTGAATGAGCCCTAAGACTGAGCCGAACACGTGTCATCGGGTGCTATATAGAACCTGATGACGCATTTCTCAAAGCTCGTTGGAAGAACGAGTGAAACGTTTTCAAGAAATCTACAGTACGTCCCATTGCCTTGATTTATTCTTTACAGATATACCATGACCTGGATAAATGAGAACCTTCACAGACATAATGCAAGTAGCCAACATGGCTACGGCATTACAATGAATGGCAGTACTTACCTGCATGTTTATTGGCTGCATAGCAGCCAACAAACGTGCAGGGAGGAGACTCGAGCATCGCACTCGAGCACACGCGGTATTTGGCCGAACACTAACAGCCACATATACTTTGCATTATATGGATTTAGATTCATTAAAGGGCTTGGCCACTTCCTAGTTACTGTTAACCAATGTGTTTGTGAGATGATTATATAGCACTTACTAATATAGTATTTGTTGAAATTATGCACGATTTTCTATATTTCATAAGGTGTGCTCCCTTGTGTGCCAAGTTTTTTGTACTGTCCACACAGAGGTCAAGTCCATAAAATGGCCGCTGAAGGAGCGTCATGTGACCAGGCAAATCACCTCCATTTGATGGCTCTTCTGTTCAAATACACTGCACCTGCCATCTGCACTAGTTCTGTTGAGAGCTTAGTGTAGTTGATAGAAAACAGAGGGTGGTTATTAACGGTACACACTCAGATTGAGTCACTGTCACTAGTGGAGTACCTCAGGGGTCAGTATTGGGTCCTATTCTCTTCAATATATTTATTAATGATCTTGTAGAAGGCTTGCATAGTAAAGTATCAATTTTCGCAGATGACACTAAACAGTGTAAAGTAATTAACACTGAAGACGACAGTATACTACTACAGAGGGATCTGGATAGATTGGAGGCTTGGGCAGATAAGTGGCAGATGAGGTTTAACACTGACAAATGTAAAGTTATGCACATGGGAAGGAATAATGCAAGTCACCCGTACATACTAAATGGTAAAAGACTCGGTAACACTGACATGGAAAAGGATCTAGGAATTTTAATAAACAGCAAACTAAGCGGCAAAAACCAGTGTCAGGCAGCTGCTGCCAAGGCCAATAAGATAATGGGGTGCATCAAAAGGGGCATAGATGCCCGTGATAAGAACATAGTCCTACCACTTTACAAATCGCTAGTCAGACCATACATGGAGTACTGTGTACAGTTCTGGGCTCCTGTAAACAAGGCAGACATAGCAGAGCTGGAGAAGGTCCAGAGGAGGGCAACTAAAGTAATAACTGGAATGGGGCAACTACAGTACCCTGAAAGATTATCAAAATTAGGGTTATTCACTTTAGAAAAAAGATGACTGAGGGGAGATCTAATTAATATGTATAACTATATCAGGGGTCAGTACAGAGATCTATCCCATCAGCTATTTATCCCCAGGACTGTGACTGTGACGAGGGGACATCCTCTGCGCCTGGAGGAAAGAAGGTTTGTACACAAACATAGAAGAGGATTCTTTACAGTAAGAGCAGTGAAACTACAATAAAGAAATTCAAGAGGGGTCTGGATGTATTTCTGGAGCGTAATATTACAGACTATAGCTACTAGAGAGGGGTCGTTGATTCAGGGAGTTATTCTGATTGCCTGATTGGAGTCGGGAAGGAATTTTTTATTCCCCTAAAGTGGGGAAAATTGACTTCTACCTCACAGGTTTTTTTTTTTGCCTTCCTTTGGATCAACTTGCAGGATGACAGGCCGAACTGGATGGACAAATGTATTTTTTCGGCCTTATGTACTATGTTACTATGTTAGTTGCAGTGTATTTTATAGCAGAGGACATCACATGGAGGTGATTTGCCTGGTTATATGATACTCCATCAGCGGCCATCTTATGGACAGGACCTCTGTGTGGACAGCACAAAAGACTTGGCAGAAAAGGAAGAATGCCTTATGAAATATAGAAAATGGTACAGAATTTCCACAAAGACTATATACAGTGGATATAAAAAGTCTACACACCCCTGTTAAAATGTCAGGTTTCTGTGCTGTAAAAAATGAGACAAAGTTAAATCATTTCAGAACTTTTTCCACCTTTAATGTGACCTATAAACTGTACAACTCAATTGAAAAACAAACTGAAATCTTTTAGGTGGAGGGAAGAAAACAAAAAAAAACTAAAATAATGTGGTTGCATATAACTGGGGATGTAGCTGTGTTCAGAATTAAGCAATCACATTCAAAATCCTGTTAAATAGGAGTCAGCATACACCTGCCATCATTTAAAGTGTCTCTGATTAACCCCAAATAAAGTTCAGCTGCTCTAGTTGGTCTTTCCTGACATGTTCTTACTCGCATCCCACAGCAAAAGCCATGGCCCACAGAGAGCTTCCAAAGCATCAGAGAGATCTCATTGTTAAAAGGTATCAGTCAGGAGAAGGGTACAAAATAATTTCCAAGGCATTAGATAAACCATGGAACACAGTGAAGACAGTCATCATCAAGTGGAGAAAATATGGCACAACAGTGACATTACCAATAACAAGACGTCCCTCCAAAATTGATGAAAAGATGAGAAGAAAACTGGTCTGGGAGGCTACCAAGAGGCCTACAGCAACATTAACGGAGCTGTAGGAATATCTGGCAAGTACTGGCTGTGTGGTACATGTAACAACAATCTCCCGTATTCTTCATATTTCTGGGCTATGGGGTAGAGTGGCAAGACGAAAGCCTTTTCTTATGAAGACAAACATCAAAGCCAGGCTACATTTTGCAAAAACACATCTGAAGTCTCCCAAAAGCATGTGGGAAAAGGTGTTATGGTCTGATGAAACCAAGGTTGAACGTTTTGGCCATAATTCCAAAAGATATGTTTGGCCCAAAAACAACACTGCGCATCACTAAAAGAACACCATACCCACAGTAAAGCATGGTGGTGGCAGCATCATGCTTTGGGGCTATTTTTCTTCAGCTGGAACTGGGGCCTTAATTAAGCTAGAGGGAATTATGAACAGTTCTAAACACCAGTCAATATTGGCACAAAACCTTCAGGCTTCTGCTAGAAAGCTGAACATGAAGAGGAACTTCATCTTTCAGCATGACAACGACCCAAAGTATACATCCAAATCAACAAAGGAATGGCTTCACCAGAAGAAGATTAAAGTTTTGGAATGGCCCAGCCAGAGTACAGACCTGAATCCGATTGAAAATCTGTGGGGTGATCTGAGGAGGGCTGTGCACAGGAGATGCCCTCGCAATATGACAGATTTGAAGTGTTTTTGCAAAGAAGAGTGGGCAAATCTTGCCAAGTCAAAATGTGCCATGCTGATAGACTCATACCCAAAAAGACTGAGTGCGGTAATAAAATCAAAAGGTGTAGTATTAGTTTAAGGATGTGCACACTTATGCAACCATATTATTTTATTTTTATATTTTTCTTCCCTCTACCTAAAAGACTTCAGTTTGTTTTTCAATTGAGTTGTACAGTTTATAGGTCACTTTAAAGGTGGAAAAAGTTCTGAAATGATTTATCTTTGTCTCATTTTTTTACATCACAGAAACCTGACATTTTAACAGGGGTGTGTAGACTGTAAGTAAGTGCAGTATAATTGTCTTAAAAACACATTGGTTCAAGTGTCCAGAAAGTGGCAAACCCTTTAACCCCTTAAGGACACAGCCCTATTTCACCTTAAGGACCAGGCCATTTTTTGCAAATCTGACCAGAGTCACTTTAAGTGCTGATAACTTTAAAACGCTTTGACTTATCCAGGCCATTCTGAGATTGTTTTTTCGTCACATATTGTACTTCATGACACTGGTAAAATGAAGTCAAAAAAATTATTTTTTTTGCACCAAAAAATACCAAATTTAACAAAAATTTGGAAAAATTAGCAAATTTCAAAGTTCCAGTTTCTCTACTTCTGTAATACATAGTAATACCCCCAAAAATTTGGATGACTTTACATTCCCCATATGTCTACTTCATGTTTGAATTATTTTGGGAATGATATTTTATTTTTTGGGGATGTTATAAGGCTTAGAAGTTTAGAAGCAAATCTTGAAATTTTTCAGAAATTTACAGAAACTCAATTTTTAGGGACCAGTTCAGGTCTCAAGTCACTTTGCGAGGCTTACATAATAGAAACCACCCAAAAATGACCCCATCTAAGAAACTACACCCCTCAAGGTATTCAAAACTGATTTTGAATACGTTGTTAACCCTTTAGGTGTTGCACAAGAGTTATTGGCAAATGGGGAGGAAATTTGAGAATTTTATTTTTTTGTCTAATTTTTCATTTTAACCCATTTTTTCCACTAACAAAGCAAGGGTTAACAGCCAAACAAGACGGTATCTTTATTGCCCTGACTCTGCCGTTTACAGAAACACCCAATATGTGGCCGTAAACTACTGTACGGCCACACAGCGGGGCGTAGAGTGAAAGGTGCGCCGTTTGGTTTTTGGAAGGCTGATTTTTATGGACTGGTTTATTTACACCATGTCCCATTTGAAGCCCCCTGATGCACCCCTAGAGTAGAAACTCCATAAAAGTGACCCCATCTAAGAAACTACACCCCTCAAGGTATTCAAAACTGATTTTACATACGTCGTTAACCCTTTAGGTGTTGCACAAGAGTTATTGGCAAATGGCGATGAAATTTGAGAATTTCATTTTTTTGCCTAATTTTCCATTTTAACCCATTTTTTCCACTAACAAAGCAAGGGTTAACAGCCAAACAAGACTGTATCTTTATTGCCCTGACTCTGCTGTTTACAGAAACACCCCATATGTGGCCGTAAACTACTGTACGGCCACACAGCGGGGCGTAGAGGGAAAGGTGCGCCGTTTGTTTTTTGGAGGGCTGATTTTTATGGACCGGTTTTTTGACACCAAGTCCCATTTGAAGCCCCCCTGATGCACCCCCAGATTATAAACTCCATAAAAGTGACCCCATCTAAGAAACTACACCCATCAAGGTATTCAAAACGGATTTTACAAACTTTGTTAACCCTTTAGGTGTTGCACAAGATTTAATGGAAAATAGAGATACAATTTCAAAATTTCACTTTTTTGGCAGATTTTCCATTTTATTTTATTTTTTCCAGTTACAAAGCAAGGGTTAACAGCCAAACAAAACTCATTATTTATGGCCCTGATTCTGTAGTTTACAGAAACACCCCATATGTGGTCGTAAACCGCTGTACGGGCACACGGCAGGGCGCAGAAGGAAAGTAATGCCATACGGTTTTTGGAAGGCAGGTTTTGCTGGACTGTTTTTTTTTACACCATGTCCCATTTGAAGCCCCCCTGATGCACCCCTAGAGTAGAAACTCCAAAAAAGTGACCCCATTTTAGAAACTACGGGATAGGGTGGCAGTTTTGTTGGTACTAGTTTAGGGTACATATGATTTTTGGTTGCTCTATATTACACTTTTTGTGCGGCAAGGTAACAAGAAATAGCTTTTTTGGCAGCGTTTTTTATTTTTTTATTTACAACATTCATCTGACAGGTTAGATCATGTGGTAATTTTATAGAGCAGGTTGTCACGGACGCGGCGATACCTAATATGTATACAATTTTTTTTATTTATGTACGTTTTACACAATGATTTCATTTTTAAAACAGAAAAAATGTTTTAGTGTCTCCATAGTCTAAGAGCCATTGTTTTTTCAGTTTTTGGGTGATTATCTTAAGTAGGGTCTCATTTTTTGCGGGATGAGATGACGGTTTGATTGGAACTATTTTGGGGTGCATATGACTTTTTGATCGCTTGCTATTACACTTTTTGTGACGTAAGATGACAAAAAATGGCTTTTTTTACACCGTTTTTATTTTTATTTTTTTACGGTGGTCACCTGAGGGGTTAGGTCATGTGATATTTTTATAGAGCCGGTCGATACGGACGCGGCGATACCTAATATGTATACTTTTTTTTATTTATGTAAGTTTTACACAATGATTTCATTTTTGAAACAAAAAAAATGATGTTTTAGTGTTTCCATAGTCTAAGAGCCATAGTTTTTTCAGTTTTTGGGCGATTATCTTAAGTAGGGTCTCATTTTTTGCGGGATGAGATGACGGTTTGATTGGCACTATTTTGGGGTGCATATGACTTTTTGATCGCTTGCTATTACACTTTTTGTGACGTAAGATGACAAAAAATGGCTTTTTTTACACCGTTTTTATTTTTATTTTTTTACGGTGGTCACCTGAGGGGTTAGGTCATGTGATATTTTTATAGAGCCGGTCGATACGGACGTGGCGATACCTAATATGTATACTTTTTTTTTATTTATGTAAGTTTTACACAATGATTTCATTTTTGAAACAAAAAAAATGATGTTTTAGTGTTTCCATAGTCTAAGAGCCATAGTTTTTTCAGTTTTTGGGCGATTATCTTAAGTAGGGTCTCATTTTTTGCGGGATGAGATGACGGTTTGATTGGCACTATTTTGGGGTGCATATGACTTTTTGATCGCTTGCTATTACACTTTTTGTGACGTAAGATGACAAAAAATGGCTTTTTTTACACCGTTTTTATTTTTATTTTTTTACGGTGGTCACCTGAGGGGTTAGGTCATGTGATATTTTTATAGAGCCGGTCGATACGGACGTGGCGATACCTAATATGTATACTTTTTTTTTATTTATGTAAGTTTTACACAATGATTTCATTTTTGAAACAAAAAAAATGATGTTTTAGTGTTTCCATAGTCTAAGAGCCATAGTTTTTTCAGTTTTTGGGCGATTATCTTAAGTAGGGTCTCATTTTTTGCGGGATGAGATGACGGTTTGATTGTTACAATTTTGGCGTACATGGGACTTTTTTGATCACTTTTATTACCTTTTTTTGGGAAGTAAGGTGGACAAAATTTCTATTTCATCATAGTTTTTTATTTTTTATTTTTATGGCGTTCACCGTTCGGGTAAAGTAACATGACCGTTTTATAGATCAGGTCGTTACGGACGCGGCGATACCAAACATGTGTAGGGAATTTTATTTTTTTAATTTTTAATCAGTGATAAATGTGTTTTTTGATTTTTACCTTTTTTTCACTTTTTTTTTGACCCAGACCCACTTGGTTCTTGAAGATCCAGTGGGTCTGATGTCTGTATAATACAGTACAGTACAATATATATTGCACTGTACTATATTTTACTTACACTGAACAGATCTATGCTTTCAGCACAGATCTGTTCAGCACCATGGACAGCAGGACGCCTGAGAGGCGTCCTGTTGCCATGGGAACCTTCCCCGTCTGCTCAGTTATGGTCAGAACTGCGCAGACGGGGAAGGGTAAGGACGGGGCTCTGGGGGGGCTGTCTGGGGGCTCTCTCCCTCTCCATTGAGGGGCTGCAAAGGCACTGCAGCCCCCCGATCGGAGAGGGAGGGAGCTCCCTCTTACTGTTAACTTTTTCCATACAGCGGTCCGTACGGACCGCTGTATGGAAAGGGTTAAACGGCTGACATCGCATCACCGATGTCAGCCGTTTATACCAGGGTGCCAGCAATGTGCTGGCACCCTGGTATACCCACTGTACACCAACGATTACGCAATAGGAGGCGGGCGGGGGATCGCGATCCCGCCTGCCGCACCGCCCGCCTCCCGCACCGCCCCCACCGCCCGCAACACCCCCCCTGCACCTCCCACCGGGCTAAAATCATTCAGAGGTGCAGGGGGGGTAATAAATATATATTTTCGCCACACTAAAGTTTCTGATCGCCGCGGTCAGGGACCGCAGCGATCAGAAACTGCAGAAAGCGCAACAAACCGCAGGTCTGAATTGACCTGCGGTTTGTTGCGATCGCGGACATGGGGGGGTCACGGGACCCCCCCGCGCATTTAGCCGAGGTGCCTGCTCAATGATTTGAGCAGGCACCTTGTTCCGATCACAGCCGGCCGCACGGCAGTGATCGGAACAACACATGACGTACCGGTACGTCATGTGTCCTTAAGGACTCGGGAAACATGCCGTACCGATACGTCATGTGTCCTTAAGGGGTTAACTTATGGGCCAATATTAATTTATTAATATATATTTATATATAATGTAATATAAAAATACAGTAAAAGTAAAATAAACTGAGGTCAACTCCACATTCCACAGATAAATAGATGGAAGCATCTCTTACCTAAAACCTCTGTGCTGTGAATAACATGAGCGCCTCAATGCAACTGCTATATATACGGTAGCTGCTGGTAAACATATGACTCAGGACTGATTGGACCAGTTATCTGTATATACTGCAGGCCATGCAGAGCACCTTTCACAATCCCCTTTGGCAAAAATAAACTGTGACTTGGAATGCTGTTTAGTGGCCACTAATTGGAATCAGAGAGGTTTTATTTAGTAAAGAAGTGAAAAAAAAACTGACTATTTGAGGTCAACATTTTGAGATCCTAAAATAATCTAAAAAAGTAAAAATTATAAATAGCTTTACATCACAATTCCAATCTTAGGATGGAGTGGTGCAAACCACGCTGCCACTGGACTCTGAAGCAGTGGAAACTAGAGATGAGTGAATCTAATCTACTGATTTGGAATTTCCCCCAAAATTTGGATTCTAACGAACTGATTAATTTTTTATAATAGGGCCTCTTGCACACGATACGGATTAGGTTCGGATGCGTTCAGGGTGCGTTCAGGAAAATTCACACCATTTCGCAAGCAAGTTCAGCCAGTTTTGTCTGCGATTACATTCAGTTGTTTAGTTTTTTCCGCAAGGGTGAAATGCGCATTGATGCGTTTTTCACACGCGTGATAAAAAAATGAAGGTTTACAAACAACATCTCTTAGCAACCATCAGTGAGAAATGCATCGCATCCGCACTTGCTTGCGGATGCGATCAGGGCCGGCGCCACCTGTAAGGCGACCTAGGCCGTGCTGTTTAAAAAAAAAAAAACGCAGCATCGCGCCGCCTGAGCCCTGAGCCGTACAGCGCGGGACACAGGCCGGAAGAGGCCTGCATCGCATCGCTGACATGGAGGTAAGTATAAGTGTTTTTTTGTTGTTGTTAATACTGGTGGCTACTGAGCTGGCACATGATGGGGGGCTCTGGCTACTGGCACATGATCGGGGGGGCCTATGGCTACTGGGACATGATAGGGATAGGGGGGCCGTATGGCTACTGGGACATGATAGGGGGCCCTATGGCTACTGGCACATGATAGGTGGGGGGGCCTCTGGCTACTGGCACGTGATATAGGGGGGGCTCTGGCTACTGGCACGTGATATAGGGGGGCTCTGGCTACTGGCACGTGATCTAGGGGGGCTCTGGCTACTGGCACGTGATCTAGGGGGGGCTCGGGCTACTGGCACATGATATGGGGGGCTCTTGTTACTGACACATGATGGTGGGGGGGCTCTTATTACTGGCACATGATTGAGGGGGCATCTATGAGGGCACATTTTACTGACACATTATTGGGGGACATCTATGGGGGCACTTCTTACTGGCACAATGGAGACACTTCTTACTGGCACATTATTGGTGGGCACAATAGGGGTATCTACTGAGCCACAAAGAATGGCTATTTTATATGGGGGCTCTGTCAAGGGGCATTTTATACTGGGACACATTATGGTGGGTACTATGGGGAAGGTGGAAGAGGAGTACTATGGGGTCATCTACGGGGGCACTTACAAATTATGGGGGACACTGAGGGCATCTACTGGGGCACTATATATGGGGCATTTTATACTGGTACATTATGGGGGACACTAGGAGGAAGGGGGAGAGTAGCACTATGGGGGCATTTACTGGGGGCACTATATATGGGTATTTTATACTGGCACATTATGGGGGCACTATGGGGACATTAGCTCAACTGGGGGCATTACAAGGGGGTATTCTAAGGAGAATTATTTCTACAGGGGGGGGGCATTATGGTGGGCTTTATTACTCCCCCATGGTATGACCCCCTAGTAGCAGCACCAGCCTCTCCCTGCTCTGCTATTTCTCTGGCCCTTCTCCAAATCCTTATTATGAAATATTTCTCCTTAGGATAAAACACATCGGCTCCACCGAGCCCCCGGCCAAAGTGTTGAAGTGGCGTCCGAGATCCCCAAGGGCCAAGCAACTGTAAGTTTTCATATGAAATATGTTTATGTTATACACATATAGCATACACCGTGCCACACAATATACAGTTTCTTCTGTAAAAGTCATCAAGTGTCATATGGGGGATGGGGGGGCCCTTATTGTTTTTCGCCCCAGGCTTGTTTCTTTAGCTATGGCTTAAGTTATGGTAGTTATTCTCCACCATTCTTATTAGGGGGCTTTATTGCAACATATAACTCTCTATTAACCACTTCAGCCCCGCTAGGTGAAACCCCCTTCATGACCAGAGCACTTTTTACACTTCGGCACTACACTACTTTCACCGTTTATCGCTCGGTCATGCAACTTACCATACAAATGAATTTTACCTCCTTTTCTTCTCACTAATAGAGCTTTCATTTGGTGGTATTTCATTGCTGCTGGCATTTTTACTTTTTTTGTTATTAATCAAAATGTAACGATTTTTTTGCAAAAAAATGACATTTTTCACTTTCAGCTGTAAAATTTTGCAAAAAAAACGACATCCATATATAAATTTTTCGCCAAATTTATTGTTCTACATGTCTTTGATAAAAAAAAAATGTTTGGGCAAAAAAAAAAAAATGGTTTGGGTAAAAGTTATAGCATTTACAAACTATGGTACAAAAATGTGAATTTCCGCTTTTTGAAACAGCTCTGACTTTCTGAGCACCTGTCATGATTCCTGAGGTTCTACAATGCCCAAACAGTAGAAAACCCCCACAAATGACCCCATTTCGGAAAGTAGACACCCTAAGGTATTCGCTGATGGGCATAGTGAGTTCATAGAACTTTTTATTTTTTGTCACAAGTTAGCGGAAAATGATGATGATTTTATTTTTTTAATTTTTTCTTACAAAGTCTCATATTCCACTAACTTGCGACAAAAAATAAAAAATTCTAGGAACTCGCCATGCCCCTCACGGAATACCTTGGGGTGTCTTCTTTCCAAAATGGGGTCACTTGTCGGGTAGTTATACTGCCCTGGCAATTTAGGGGCCCAAATGTGTGAGAAGAAGTTTGCAATCAAAATGTGTAAAAAATGACCGGTGAAATCCAAAAGGTGCACTTTGGAATATGTGCCCCTTTGCCCACCTTGGCAGCAAAAAAGGGTGACACATCTGGTATTGCCGTACTCAGGAGAAGTTGGGGAATGTGTTTTGGGGTGTCATTTTACATATACCCATGCTGGGTGAGAAAAATATCTTGGTCAAATGCCAACTTTGTATAAAAAAATGGGAAAAGTTGTCTTTTGCCAAGATATTTCTCTCATCCAGCATGGGTATATGTAAAATGACACCCCAAAACACATTCCCCAACTTCTCCTGAGTACCACGATACCACATGTGTGACACTTTTTTGCCGCCTAGGTGGGCAAATGGGCCCACATTCCAAAGAGCACCTTTCGGATTTCACAGGCCATTTTTTACAGATTTTGATTTCAAACTACTTTGTATGCATTAGGGCCCCTAAAATGCCAGGGCAGTATAACTACCCCAAAAGTGACCCCATTTTGGAAAGAAGACACCCCAAGGTATTCCGTGAGGGGCACTGCGAGTTCCTAGAATTTTTTATTTTTTGTCACAAGTTAGCGGAAAATGATGATTTTTTTTTTTTCTCTTTTTTCCTTACAAAGTCTCATATTCCACTAACTTGCGACAAAAAATAAAAAATTCTAGGAACTCGCCATGCCCCTCACGGAATACCTTGGGGTGTCTTCTTTCCAAAATGGGGTCACTTGTGGCGTAGTTATACTGCCCTGGCAATTTAGGGGCCCATATGTGTGAGAAGTACTTTGCAATTAAAATCTGTAAAAAATGACCGGTGAAATCCGAAAGGTGCACTTTGGAATATGTGCCCCTTTGCCCACCTTGGCATAAAAAAAGTGTCACACATCTGGTATCGCCGTACTCAGGAGAAGTTGGGGAATGTGTTTTGGGGTGTCATTTTACATATACCCATGCTGGGTGAGAGAAATATCTTGGCAAAAGACAACTTTTCCCATTTTTTTATACAAAGTTGGCATTTGACCAAGATATTTTTCTCACCCAGCATGGGTATATGTAAAATGACACCCTGAAACACATTCCCCAACTTCTCCTGAGTACGGCGATACCAGATGTGTGACACTTTTTTGCAGCCTAGATGCGCAAAGGGGCCCAAATTCCTTTTAGGAGGGCATTTTTAGACATTTGGATCCCAGACTTCTTCTCACGCTTTAGGGCCCCTAAAAAGCCAGGGCAGTATAAATACCCCACATGTGACCCCACTTTGGAAAGAAGACACCCCAAGGTATCCAATGAGGGGCCTGGCAAGTTCATCGAATTTTTTTTTTTTTTGCATAAGTTAGCGGAAATTGATTTTTTATTTTTTTTCTCACAAAGTCTCACTTTCCGCTAACTTAGGGCAAAAATTTAAATCTTTCATGGACTCAATATGCCCCTCAGCAAATACCTTGGGTGTCTTCTTTCCAAAATGGGGTCAGTTGTGGGGTGTTTGTACTGCCCTGGCATTTGAGGGTCTCCGCAATCATTACATGTATGGCCAGCATTAGGAGTTTCTGCTATTCTCCTTATATTGAGCATACAGGTAATGAGATTTTTTTTTCCGTTCAGCCTCTGGGCTGAAAGAAAAAAATGAACGGCACAGATTTCTTCATTCGCATCGATCAATGTGGATGAAAAAATCTCTGCCAAAAAAAAAAAATGGAGGGGAAAGGCGTCTGCCAGGACATAGGAGCTCCGCCCAACATCCATACCCACTTAGCTCGTATGCCCTGGCAAACCAGATTTCTCCATTCACATCAATCGATGTGGATGAATAAATCATTGCCGGGATTTTTTTATTTATATTTATATATATATATATATACAAAGTGCTTGCCAAAGCATAGGAACGCCGCCTCCTCCTCAGCTCGTATGCCTCGGCAAACGTATCTGTCACTGCAGAGGAGAAAATCCCGTCTTGCAGCGCCGCATACACCGACTTGCGTGTAATCTGACAGCAGCGCAATGATTCTGTCAGAATGCACATCGGTGCTGCAGCTGGTCGATCGGTTGGTCCACCTGGAAGGTAAAAAAAGAAAAAAAAAAAAAAAGAAAAAACCAGGCCACAACGCAATAATTTTATTAACTTTGGAACAGAACATGTAACTTTAACTTTTGGAACTAAACATTAACCTGTTTGCTTACCTGTTTTTTTTTTTTGTTTTTTTTTTTGTTTTTTTACCTTTATAGAACAAACCTCTCCTTCCCCATGGGACAATGTGCAAAGCGCAAATCGCCCAAAGATGTGGCGAAGTGCGTTATGCACTTTGTCCCATGTGAAAGGAGACGTTTGCAGCAGCAGTGAGTGAATGGGCCCTAATAGCCCTGTGTGCCTATCCTGGTGAGATGATCCCTATGCTAATAGTGTACCTGTGAGTGGTACTTCCGGAAACACTCTCCAAAGCATAGGGCAGGGTGGTCCGGACAGTCAGGACAGAAATAGCGGGTGTCACGCCTTATTCCACTCCTGCTACAGACACGACATCTTTTTCGGGGTGACGGTTGGGTTGAGGTACCAGGAACGACATTGGGGAAATGTCGCTCGTGTAGACGGCTAACTACACTGGTGGTTGGGGCCACGGAACCTCCTGGATACAGGAGGTTCTCGATGATCTCTTCCTGAAATTTGAGGAAGGATCCAGTTCTCCCAGCCTTACTGTAGAGAACAAAACTATTGTACAGAGCCAATTGAATTAAATATACAAACACCTTCTTATACCAGCGTCTGGTGCGTCGGGAAACTAAATACGGAGACAACATCTGGTCATTGAAGTCGACCCCTCCCATGTGGAGGTTATAGTCGTGGACTGAGAGGGGCTTTTCAATGACACGGGTTGCTCGCTCAATTTGTATTGTCGTGTCTGCGTGAATGGAGGAGAGCATGTAAACGTCACGCTTGTCTCTCCATTTCACCGCGAGCAGTTCTTCGTTACACAGTGCGGCCCTCTGCCCCCTTGCAAGACGGGTGGTAACGAGCCGTTGGGGGAAGCCCGCGCGACTAGTTCGCGCGGTACCACAGGCGCCAATCCGTTCTAGAAACAAATGCCTAAAGAGGGCCACACTTGTGTAAAAATTGTCCACATAAAGATGGTACCCCTTGCCGAATAAGGATGACACCAAGTCCCAAACTGTCTTCCCACTGCTCCCCAGGTAGTCAGGGCAACCGACCGGCTCCAGGGTCTGATCTTTTCCCTCATAGACCCGAAATTTGTGGGTATAGCCTGTGGCCCTTTCACAGAGCTTATACAATTTGACCCCAAAATGTATCAGGGACTCGTCTATGCAGATGTTTTGCTCTGGGGTATAAATATCTGCAAATTTCTGGTTGAAATGGTCTATGAGGGGCCGAATTTTGTGGAGCCGGTCAAAAGCAGGGTGGCCCCTGGGACGGGAGGCGGTGTTGTCACTAAAGTGCAGGAACCGCAGGATGGCCTCAAAACGTGCCCTGGACATGGCAGCAGAGAACATGGGCATGTGATGAATCGGGTTCGTGGACCAATATGACCGCAATTCATGCTTTTTTGTCAGGCCCATGTTGAGGAGGAGGCCCAGAAAAGTTTTAAGTTCGGAAACTTGGACTGGTTTCCACCGGAAAGGCTGGGCATAAAAGCTTCCCGGGTTAGCGGTGATAAATTGTGTGGCATACCTGTTTGTTTCGGCCACAACTATGTCTAAAAGCTCCGCAGTCAAGAACAGCTCAAAAAATCCCAGGGCCGAACCGATCTGAGCCGTCTCAACCCGAACTCCAGACTGGGCAGTGAAAGGGAAAACTACAGGTGCGGCTGAAGTTGGGGACTGCCAATCAGGGTTTGCCAGCACCTCTGGGATTCTAGGGGCTCTACGGGCACGTCTTTGCGGTGGCTGCGACGGGGTCACTACTGCACGTGCCACCGTACCAGCTTCAACTGCCCTTCTGGTGCTCGCTACTTCACCAGGTTGTACGGCAGTGCTGGTACTAGGTCCAGGGAGGGCTGGGCTGCTGGTGTATGCCTCACCACGTAATCCGACAGCACCAGCCCCACTCTGCTGCTCTTGAAGCGGATCCTGCGCAACCTGCGGTCTAGCGACACGGGGCCGGGTACGCCTGGTGGTATCAGGGACCTCAGCCTCCTCGTCCGAACTTTGGGTCAGAGAGCCACTGCTTTCTACAGGTTCGTATTCTGACCCGCTGGATTCATCAGATGAGGGTTCCCACTCCTCATCCGACTGGGTCAGAAGCCTGTAGGCCTCTTCAGAGGAATACCCCCTGTTAGACATGTGGGCAACTAAATTTAGGGGTATTCCCTGAGACTACCCAAGAAAAAAAAAGCAAGCCTGTCTTACAAAGGGGAGGCTAGCGAAGTACCGGAGGCCGCTGCGGTTGATAAAAAATATCAAAACTGATTTTTTTATCGCCGCAGTGCGTGTAAAGTGAATGTGCAGTGATCAAAAAAAAATTTTTTTTTTGTCACTGCGGTGGGGCGGGTGTGGGTGAACGCACGTGTGGGCGACCGATCAGGCCTGATCGGGCAAACACTGCGTTTTGGGTGGAGGGCGAACTAAAGTGACACTAGTACTATTATAGATCTGACCGTGATCAGTTTTGATCACTTCCAGATACTATAAAAGTACAAATGCTGATTAGCGGTACGCTAATCAGCGAATAACGGACTGCGGTGCGGTGGGCTGGGCGCTAAATGATCGCTAACTACCTAACCAAGGGACCTAAACTATACCTAAAACCTGAAACACAATTAGACTGGCTCACAGTATTTTTGCATTTATTACACTTAATAAAAATCACAATTATTTACTATTGTAATTGTAAAATAGTAAAATTAATAGAATTAATTGCCCACTAAATATAAAACATATCCTAGTAGTATATCAAAATAGCATAAATATATGGGTATTTTAGATGCGGAGCTCACGCATATACCCAACTAGCAGGAGTACTCCAAAGGGATAATAGGACCACTTGATTATGCTGTGTGGTGTCGGTCAATAGCGCATTGAATCCATGCTTTGACAATGTTCAGATGGTTATAGAATAACTTGCCAAATGTTCAACATACCAATCGGTAAGAAGATATCCACCCTGTGGTCCACGGTATGTTCTTATAATGTCCGGAGGGTACTTTGTACTTATTCTCGTAGCGGTATCTGCTAACTACCTCCTGCCACGAGGTAGTATCACCGCTTCTCCTTCTCGGCGTCTCACGTGACCTGACCTGTAGATGGTTCACTTGGTCGGTGATGACATCCACCTGCGCCAGTCGGAGTAGCGGGAGTTCGTATAGCAGAACTATACCGGTACGGGGTTCGACTCCCCTTCACAGGAACTGTTTAGATGGTGGTTAAATCAGTCCTCTTCAGAGATTAAGTCGCTGCCGTTACCGCATGGATTTTTCTCGGGTGGTTATAAATAATAAATAGCACGGATCCCTTTTTGTGCTTAGACAGAGATAGCGCACCACTGGCTGGGTCCTGTTCACACTGATTTATCCTAGACGCGTTTCAGAACCGTAGTTCCTTCCTCAGTAGGCAAATGTGAAATGCTACCTGTGTACAAACTGGACATGTCTTTATATCCCCTTTTTAGGTTTGATGAAATATCTGGTCTGGATTCTTAATTAATTGGCTGCAGGGAATTTACCACTTGCAGCCTGATTTTGTCATGGATCCGGACAGAGGATTTTTGACACACGTGTCATACTTTGTGGGCAACATATATATACTATATAGTACCAAATATAAAAAGAACTATAGACATTATTTTTTCATAACAAACCTTCTATATAAAAATAGGAATAAAAAATAAAAGGTAAAGATAGATGATAGATGAAATAAGCAATAAAATAGACAATCAAAAGGACAATAAAAATAAAATAAAGTACAATTGTCATAGAAATAAAAATAAAAATAATAATAATGAAAATAAAAATAAACTAAAGATTTTTGAAGAAAATTACAAAAATGAAAAAATAAAAATACAAATAGACATATAAGATAGAGAAATAAGTATAAAAATAAACAAATAAAAATTGAAACTAAAAATAAGACATGGATAAGCAATGGTGGTATGGTATTGACAACTTTATAGCTGGATCCTGAGTTTGAAAGTCAGATCAGTCCAGGACTTTCAAACTCAGGATCCAGCTATAAAGTTGTCAATACCATACCACCATTGCTTATCCATGTCTTATTTTTAGTTTCAATTTTTATTTGTTTATTTTTATACTTATTTCTCTATCTTATATGTCTATTTGTATTTTTATTTTTTCATTTTTGTAATTTTCTTCAAAAATCTTTAGTTTATTTTTATTTTCATTATTATTATTTTTATTTTTATTTTTATTTCTATGACAATTGTACTTTATTTTATTTTTATTGTCCTTTTGATTGTCTATTTTATTGCTTATTTCCTCTATCATCTATCTTTACCTTTTATTTTTTTATTTTTTATTCCTATTTTTATATAGAAGGTTTGTTATGAAAAAATAATGTCTATAGTTCTTTTTATATTTGGTACTATATAGTATATGTATGTTGCCCACAAAGTGGACGGCCGATTGTCTCTGGCATAGGATCGCTGACATCTAATCTGTCTCAGTATTTAGACAGATTTCTGCAGCCCTATGTCAGAGACATACCTTCGTATCTTGGGGATACCTCAACAGTTGTGGCCCTCTTGGAAAATATGTATTGCCACCCAGATTGGATACTTGCCACGCTAGATGTGAGCTCTTTATATACGAGCATTAATCATAGGCAGGGTATACAAGCAATATCGAAAATTCTGTCCCAAAAAAACAATTTAGCAATAGAACAATTACAGTTTATATTAGATGGTATTGGTTTTGTGCTAAGTCACAATTATTTTCAGTTTGAGTCTAATTATTATTTGCAGACGACTGGCACCGCCATGGGTACCAGGTTCGCCCCGAGTTATGCCAATTTATTTATGGCAGCATGGGAACAGGACATCATTTCCCCCAAACTCGGGGCGGACCTGGTCCTATGGCGGCGCTATATCGATGATGTTTTATTAATATGGAGAGGCTCATATGCCTCATTAATGCAGTTCATACAAGAAATTAATAATAATGAGCTCAACCTGAAATTTACGGCAAATATTAATTCACAAGCTGTCGAGTTCCTGGACTTGTACATACACAAAAAACAGGAAACATTGGTCTGTAGTACGTTCCAAAAAGATGTAGCCAAAAATAGTTTCATTTTAAGTACAAGCTGCCACCTCCCGAGGTGGCTCCTAAATGTCCCTTACTCCCAGTTTAGACGTTTAAAACGAAATTGCACAGAAAAAGAACAGTTTGAGGCAGAGGCAGAACACCTGAAAACACAATTTTTAGCTAAAAAATATTCCAATGGACTATTGGAGGATGCAATCAAAAAAGTAAGACAATTGGATAGAACTACCTTTTTTAAATCTGAGGCAATATCTAAAAGTATTAGAGATAAAGAACAAACTGCAAAAATGATTCTCCCATTCAATAAAGATTATTGGATGGTGAACAACATCATACACAAACATTGGCACCATCTAAAAAACGATAAAATCTTGGGCTCTATACTCCCGGCTCTTCCTCCAATTGTCTATACCCGGGCTCCCAATCTAGGGCTGCAAGTAGCCCCCACGATAAGAAAAAAGAGCATAGAACCAATGATAACTCCATGGTCCAACCTAAAAGGGTTTTTCAGGTGTGGTTGCTGCCATAATTGCAAACAGACCCACTTTGAGAGAAATCTGAGAACTATATCTTCAACATCTAATGATTTTAAGTGGGAGATTAAAGAAATTCTATCGTGCAATAGTAAGGCAGTTATCTATGTTATACAATGCCCATGCCCAAAACAGTATATAGGACGGACCAAAAGAGTGTTTAAAACTAGGATCGCAGAACATATTAATAACATTAAAAAACAATCAGAAACACACCCCCTGTCAAAACATTTCAAATTACATCATGCAGGAGATCCTAGTAAATTGAGATACTGTGCCATCCAGTCAGTTAAATTAGACTGGAGAGGAGGGGACTTCTTGGCAAAAATGTCCAGACAAGAATCAAAGAAGATCTTTGAGTTTGGGTCCCTGATGCCACAGGGACTGAATTCAGAGATCGAAATTTTTGGTTTCCTATAGGGGAGGGTGGTAGGACCACATGGTTAGTCGGTGTTGGGCTGTGTGGCGACACGCCGACTTTCCCTGCGTTCCTCCCCCCCTCTCCCTCCAACGTAGATCAGTCCAGGACTTTCAAACTCAGGATCCAGCTATAAAGTTGTCAATACCATACCACCATTGCTTATCCATGTCTTATTTTTAGTTTCAATTTTTATTTGTTTATTTTTATACTTATTTCTCTATCTTATATGTCTATTTGTATTTTTATTTTTTCATTTTTGTAATTTTCTTCAAAAATCTTTAGTTTATTTTTATTTTCATTATTATTATTTTTATTTTTATTTTTATTTCTATGACAATTGTACTTTATTTTATTTTTATTGTCCTTTTGATTGTCTATTTTATTGCTTATTTCATCTATCATCTATCTTTACCTTTTATTTTTTATTTTTTATTCCTATTTTTATATAGAAGGTTTGTTATGAAAAAATAATGTCTATAGTTCTTTTTATATTTGGTACTATATAGTATATATATGTTGCCCACAAAGTATGACACATGTGTGTCAAAAATCCTCTGTCCGGATCCATGACAAAATCAGGCTGCAAGTGGTAAATTCCCTGCAGACAATTAATTAAGAATCCAGACCAGATATTTCATCAAACCTAAAAAGGGGATATAAAGACATGTCCAGTTTGTACACAGGTAGCATTTCACATTTGCCTACTGAGGAAGGAACTACGGTTCTGAAACGCGTCTAGGATAAATCAGTGTGAACAGGACCCAGCCAGTGGTGCGCTATCTCTGTCTAAGCACAAAAAGGGATCCGTGCTATTTATTATTTATAACCACCCGAGAAAAATCCATGCGGTAACGGCAGCGACTTAATCTATGAAGAGGACTGATTTAACCACCATCTAAACAGTTCCTGTGAAGGGGAGTCGAACCCCGTACCGGTATAGTTCTGCTATACGAACTCCCGCTACTCCGACTGGCGCAGGTGGATGTCATCACCGACCAAGTGAACCATCTACAGGTCAGGTCACGTGAGACGCCGAGAAGGAGAAGCGGTGATACTACCTCGTGGCAGGAGGTAGTTAGCAGATACCGCTACGAGAATAAGTACAAAGTACCCTCCGGATATTATAAGAACATACCGTGGACCGCAGGGTGGATATCTTCTTACCGATTGGTATGTTGAACATTTGGCAAGTTATTCTATAACCATCTGAACATTGTCAAAGCATGGATTCAATGCGCTATTGACCGACACCACACAGCATAATCAAGTGGTCCTATTATCCCTTTGGAGTACTCCTGCTAGTTGGGTATATGCGTGAGCTCCGCATCTAAAATACCCATATATTTATGCTATTTTGATATACTACTAGGATATGTTTTATATTTAGTGGGCAATTAATTCTATTAATTTTACTATTTTACAATTACAATAGTAAATAATTGTGATTTTTATTAAGTGTAATAAATGCAAAAATACTGTGAGCCAGTCTAATTGTGTTTCAGTATTTTTTGGTTTTCAGCTGGTATCTGAAAGACTGGGCTCCAGTAGGTTGCTGGTGAGCTCCTCTGAATTGTCTATACCTAAAACCTAACGGTCAATAACAGTGAAAAAAAAAAGTGACAGTTTGCACTGATCACTTTTTTATTTTCACTTGTGATTGACAGGGGTGATCAAAGGGGTGATCAAAGGGTTAATTGGGGTTCAGGGGGGTGATCAGGGGCTATAGTGTAGTGTTGGTGTACTCACTGTGTAGCCTGCTCCTCTGCTGGATCCAACCGACGAAAAGAACCAGCAGAGGAGCAGGCAGCCATATAACAGATCATATTTACAAATATGATCTGCTATATGGCTCTGTGATTGGCTTTTTTAAAAATCAGCAACCTGCCAGCCACGATCATTGGCTGGCAGGTTGCTGACGAAATGGTCCTGAACGAAATGCCGGCGCGAACTGCGCACGCGCGGGCGCATACTCGCGTCATCTCGCGTCTCGCGAGATGACGCGTATATGCGTGACTGTGCGCAGCGCTGCCACCTCCGGAACGCACATGTGCGTTAGGCGGTCCGGAGGTGGTTAAAGGGCTTCTGTCACCCCACTAAAGTGATTATTTTTTTTTGGGCTGGTGAAATTAGTTATATTGCGATATATCACAATATAATTGTGTCACTTACTTTGATCCAGCAGTTTCTTCAAAAAACAAAGTTTTATCATATGTAAATTCGGTCTCTAACAGCAAGTAGGGCGGCTACTTGCTGCTAGCTGCTGCAGAAATCCGCCCCCTCGTTGTGTTGATTGACAGGGCCAGCCGGGATCTCCTCCTCCGGCCAGCCCTGTCGGCATTTCAAAAATCGCGCGCCTCTGTTGATTCGGCGCAGGCGCTCTGAGATGAGGAGGCTCGTCTCCTCAGAACTCCCTCAGTGCGCCTGCGCCGATGACATCACCGAAATAGAAGACGTCATCGGCGCAGGCGCACTTAGGGAGTGCTGAGGAGACGAGCCTCCTCATCTCAGAGCGCCTGCGCCGAATCCACAGAGGCGCGCGATTTTTGAAATGCCGACAGGGCTGGCCGGAGGAGGAGATCCCGGCTGGCCCTGTCAATCAACACGACGAGAGGGCGGATTTCTGCAGCAGCTAGCAGCAAGTAGCCGCCCTACTTGCTGTTAGAGACCAAATTTACATATTATAAAACTTTGTTTTTTGAAGAAACTGCTGGATCAAAGTAAGTGACACAATTATATTGTGATATATCGCAATATAACTAATTTCACCAGCCCAAAAAAAAAAAAATCACTTTAGTGGGGTGACAGAAGCCCTTTAATTTAAATGCTGATAAACGGGTGGAACATATGTGATGTCATGATATGGGCAGATCATCTGATAAGGGGGGGTGGCAATTTTTATCTTGCCTTGGGCGGCAAAAATCCTTGCCCTGGATGCGATCCGTTTTTCTCGCAGCCCCATTCACTTCTATGGGGCCAGGGCTGCGTGAAAAACGCTGAATATAGAACATGCTATGATTTTCATGCAACACACAAGTGATGCGTGAAAAACAACACTCATGTACACAGACCCATTGAAATAAATGGGTCCAGATTCAGTGTGGGCACAATGCGTTCGCATCACGCATTGCACCCGCGCAGAAAACTTGCTCGTCTGAAAGGGGCCTAAGACTTTCCCCTGGGGGTAGCCCCAAACTTTTCAGTCAGTGTTTTTTTTCATAAAGAAAAGAGGATTTGCTTACTATTGGGCTTCTGGGAAAGATATTCAAATTAGCTTTTTTTCTAAAGAGAAAAGAACACAGCCTATCTGATGCCAGTAGAACTAAGATATGTGTACCTGAATCAAATTTTTGAAAATAACAAAAAATTTAAACGAATTTCAGGAAATTCTCTCATCTTTAGGGCTCATTCACACGAACGTATTTTGCGTTCCATATATGGGCAGTTTTCTGCGTTCTGCATACGGTCCGTATACGGAACCATTCCTTTCAATGGGTCCGCAAAAGATCTATGGACAAGAGTTTTACGGACAAGAATAGGCATTTCTATAATAGGTCACCTGTTCCGTTCCGCCATCCGGGCGCCATCCGTGTTTTGCGGATCCGCAATTTGCGGACCGCAAAAAAACAGCACGGTCATGTGAACGAGCCCTTAGTGGAAACGTTCTGTGGAGTGACAAATGATCCTTCGCTATCCGGCGGTCTGAGGGTGCCTGTACACAGTGCAGATTACGTGCATTTTTATGTGTGGATTTTGTGCGTAAAACGCAGCGTAATACAGTATTAGGAAAGTGTATGTGATTAGACAAATCTCATGTACACTGTGATGTTTTTCTTAGGTGCTGTAATTGACCCGCTGTGCACATTTTGAAATCTGCAGCATGTCAATTGTTTTTTTTGTGCGGATTTTCACTTTTCAATGGAATGTGAGATATGCGCAAAATCTGCATCAAATCCTCACTAGAAACCAAACAAAAAATGCACTAAAAAAGTAGTACGGATTTTTTGTGCAGTTTTAGTGTGGATTTCATGCTGGTTTTCTGCACATAAATCGGCACCATGTGCAGCCACCCTGATGGACGAGTTTGGGTTTGTCAATACAAGGAGAATGTTACCTGTCTGACTGGATTGTTACAACTGTAAACTTTGTGGAGGAAGGATAATTCTAAGTTGTTGTTTTTTTTTAGCAGAGTTTGCCCTAGGCCACTTAGTCCCAAAGAAGAGACATCTTAATGCTTCAGCATACCAAGACATTTTGGATAATTGTATGCAGAACCAGGACCAGGTAGTTTGGCGCCCTAGGCACAACAAGAAAGAGAGCCCCCCCCCCCCAAATCAATTTAAAGTTACCCTACTCTCTAATAAATAGATTAAAACTTAAAATACATTTAAAAGAAGCAGTCAGGGGGATATCCAGTGACTTACAGGTGACATCTCCACGGATTTCAGTCGTTCCCTTCCCTTTTCTTCTCCATTCGGTACAGACCATTACAGGCAGACGTCTTTGGTCAGTTGTGTGCAACCCCCTCTGCCACATAAGAAGACACTAGTATTACTATATGGCACATGGGGACTGTTAAAGATTTTGCAAATCAGCCCACAAATTTATACATGGTCAGTAGGCCACTGTCACCGCACTACTACTACTAATACTGTGCTCTCCCATGGACACAAATACTATACAGTGCCATACAAATAACAGTGCCATACAGATAGTCCCCCATAGCAATAGTCCTCTCTGACTGCCCTTATTAGTAACAGTGCCCCCAATAGTGATAATACTCCCCATGAGTGCCCCATTATAGCAATGACCTCCATAATATGCCCAATAATAATAGTGCCCCTACAATATCTCTAATAGTATTAATATAACCATAATTCTCCTCCTGCAGTGCCCCCTGTAGCTCTAATGTCCCCTTGTAGTTATAACATCCCTGTTGTGCCAATATATATATGCCCCCTGTAGTACTAGTATATAATGTTCCTCTGTCCCCCATAGTGCCAGTATATATATATATATATATATATATATATATATTTGTGGTCATGGCTACGGCCAAGAGGTATACGAAGAACCCTAGGGAGAAAACAACGGGAACAACCTAACCCAGCTAGGCGTGTCTTAGCTGACCTGACTAAATGGATTGTTGTGTGCCCTAAGCCATGATCGTGGGTAGGCCTATAAGTGGGCATACCCTGTGGAAATGAGAAGATAAGGGAGGGAGGGTGGAGCACCTGAAAACACACACCTGTGAGTGAGGGTGTGGCTCGTATATGAAGAGCCTCCGCCCTTCCCACAAATGCAGGCTGACTAATCAGCCTTACCAACTTGTGGTCATGGCTACAGCCAAGAGGTATCCGAAGAACCCTAGGAAGAAAACAACGGGAACAACCTAACCCAGCTAGGCGTGTCTTAGCTGACCTGACTAAATGGCTTGTTGTGTGCCCTAAGCCATGATCGTGGGTAGGCCTATAAGTGGGCAAAAACCAAGCCAAGTAGAGTAGAAAAGGAATTTGAATGGCATGCACAAACTAATCCCCAAGCCAACTGCAAGGCGTCTGGGATCTAGAGCGAAAATTCGGGTTACGTGAGGCAAGACCAGTAGGAAACCTACAACCCATCTTGTGGATGACAAGGCCAGAGACATGATGCTCAATATTGCAGATACTGCCCCAAAGCGGAATGGAGGACCGGGAATACGTTGTGAAATGGATCATAAAAAACAACTGAAACTTGTAAAGTTTGGTTCTAGTGCGAGTACTGGCAATGCCCTAGCGTCAGGAGATCGTGGGACCGAAACCTAACTGCCTAGACTATGCAGGAATGAGGGCCAAAAAGAACCATGTAGATAGGAAGAGAATCCTTGAATAGTTCCCCAGACAACAGCTATCCGCGCATTGTTCTACTGTGCGCCCCTGAGAATTGTTTTTACGCTTGAGACGTGAAGACCGACCTACTATCTGAATCTTCTACCGTGAGGAAATGCTGGACCTTGTCCAAAATCCGATTCAACGTGGTTGTAGGGAGTCGGAGGTTAGTGCGGCAAGAAGCTATGAAGCCATAATATACAAGATTCTGTCTATGCCCTCCCATGAGTGAGGGAATGCAATGCAATGAAGCTACTGGCGAAAATGGATTCCTGGTCGTGGTAAAAAGGCAAAGACTTTGCGCGGGTACCTGGTTGACAAGATATGATCGACTACGATCAGAGACTGAAATGCTAGAGCGAATTGCCCTACTTGTTCTTCCTCTGGCAGGACCTGAACAAAAGCATGAACAATTAAAGAAAGACGAAATATCTGCGTAAGACATGACAATGATGCTGTAGGGCGAACCGGACCAGTTTGCGGTCAAAACATAAAGTGAGCGATCAACATGGATTATTAGGAAATTAGGGAAGCAGGTATGTATGCGATACATAGGGGCCAAATCAGCCTAGATGCACAGATGGACAACCAACCAGGCAATTAGCCCAGCAGGACTGAAAATAGTCGTTGGGCCCCCGAAGCCATGGGGCCGAAGCAGTTGTCGGGCCCCCAAAGCCATGGGGCCGAAGATGACTTTGCGGTGACGATAAGTAATTAAAACGTAAGCCGGACCTGATGGCATATGAAGCGACTTGAATGATTGGATTGGCTAGAAGGTGGCCTAAGGAACATGACTGCCAACAGGCGTTAAAAATATAGACATTAGTAATCCGAAGCGCGTGCGTACATAAAACACTAACCACCGCGAACCATAAACGTAAACATGAAATGCCTGGGGTATTGCAAGTTCGCTACAAATGAACAGCTTGTGAAAACATAGCAGGAAACTTACTCCTATTGGCCCACTGACCTCCGCTGAGAAGCTGTTTGGTGAACTGGGGCAGGAGACCAATCTGAGTGAATACGAACCAGAAGTAAAAGGAGACCAGTCTGAGTGAATACGAATCAGGATTAAACAGAAAGTAGGCCTATGGAATGTAACAGACCACCAAGGAAGGGAACGTAAGCCTGAAAATAACGCAGTTATGTTTGTCAGGAGAGAGGTACCAGAGAGGTGGGTGCAGACTGCCCTGGTGAGATTGAGCAAAACCATGATGTAGCAATAAACAGGAGAATGCAGCTTTGAGTGGGAGCAGAGTACAACACATGATGTAACAACAAATGGGTGAATGCAGCTTTGGATGTGAGTGGTACCTAAAAACATGGTATAGGCGCAGCTCTGAGTATGGGTAGCGCATGAAAAGCATGGTATAAAGCAGACGTACAAATGCAACCTGAAAGTGAGCAGAGTATTGACGTGATGCGAAAGCAGACACGTGGACACAGCTCTAGTAGTGAAAGGAGTATAGGACAAGATGTGAAAAGCAGTCATGTGGACGCAGCTTTGGATGTGAACGGAATATTAACTTGATGTGACCGCAGACATGGAAAGCGGCTTTGGTGAGTGGGGTATACAACCTGGTGTAGCAGTAGAAGTGTGAACACAACTTTGGGTATAAGCAGAGCATGAAAATTGGTATAAACGCAGCTCTGGTTGTGAGTGGAGCAAGGTGGGAACACCAGGGTGGTGCGTCCAGAGCATGAAAACGGAGTAACAGTAGCAGCTATGGCTGTAAGCCGAGTATACAACATGTAATAACAGGCATGTAATACAGATCCGGCTGTCGGCTGGGGACGGAATGAGATGTAACAGCCAACAGGTGAACGCAGCTTGAATGTAAGACCAATCTGAGTGAATACGAACCAAGAGTAGAAAAGTACAGTAAGGACGTGCGGATGCAGCATAAGACATGAAATAAAAGCCGAAAGTGTAAAAGCCGCTCAGGATAACAGCGGAGCATGAAAGTATGAGATTGTGGAGAAGCTCTGCCTGTATATTTATGTTTAAATTGTATTGGAGCTGTCATTTGGCATTCCGGGCACTAGAGGCCACTGTTTTGCAGCACAGTCAGCATGCTTCTGGGTGAACCAGTAAGTGTTGATCTGACATGGTGGAAGGATTGTGCTGTGAGGGACTGAATCCGATTCCATCCTGGCTTGCAGATGTCCGGCAGTGAATGGGCACTCAAAGGAAGGAGAGTATCTGCTGTCCCCTGTCAGGATCCAGCACTTTGAAAGAGAGGTTGTCCCAGGAAGACCAGTTCCAGTGTATGGACAGAAAACCTTAGCATCAAGCAAGGCCGCACGGTTGCTGAGAGCTTGGTGGCCATCCCGGGTAAGCGGCATCCTAGGGCCCAGAACGGACGCAGGTCAGTACACCTGATTACCAATTGTACTTTAATGTTTGGTGCCTAAAGTAACAGAGACTAGCCTAGGCCTTGTATTAGCTAGTTAGATTGGGTTATAGCTTTGTTAGGCCTTACTGTACTGGACTGCAGCGCAGTAATTGACTTGAAGGCTCTGCTGCGTCTGCCACCTGTTAGGTGTGTCTTCTATAGCGGCACAGTACGACTTGTAGGCTCTGCTGTGTACGCCAACAGGCTAGGCCTGTCCCTCGGACAGGGACGGTGACTGTGGGCCTGGGGTATTACTTATACTGTTTTGTACTTGTGTTAATACTGTTTCCAAAGTAAAGTTTATATTCTTGCATATAAAGCTGGTGTCAGTGTTGCTTCCATGTCTGTGACTTTGCTGTATCCTGGGGAGCCCACCCCGGTACACGGCTTACGAAAGTGAAATACATGAAGTTTAAAGATGGTGTAAGCGGGGGGAGGCACATGGCAAGGAACAGCTACAGCAAAAGGCCTAAACAATAAACTCTGCGTCCAATCTCCAAACATGACGTCACGTGCAGCCCAGGTAACTCTTACTTCAGCCGGTTTGCTGTAAAGAAACTTTTCATACGAGACGAACGAAGCAAAGAGAAACTTGTAAGATTTATAGGAACTAACTCCTATTACCAACAAACAAAATTGAAAAGCAAATGGAAGTACCGTATATACTCGAGTATAAGACGAGTTTTTTGGCACATATTTTTGTGCTCAAAAAGCCCCCTCGTCTTATACTCGAGTCTAGGTCTTGATTGCGAAAATTCGCAAAAAAAAAAATCGCATTCAAGTTTTCGCATAAAAATTCGCATGAACTGGTATTTTCCCAAAAATCAAATATTCACTTTGATTGGTTTTTGTACTGTTAAAGTTATTGTTGATACCATATTGTTTGAAATATTCAAAAACCTTTAACCTACTGATGCCTCAATTAATGTAATTTTATTGGTACGGTATCTATTTTTATTTTTGAAATTTACCAGTAGCTGCTGCATTTCCCACCCTAGTCTTATACTCGAGTCAATAATTTTTCCCATTTTTTGGGGGTAAATTTAGGGGCCTCGGCTTATATTTGGGTCGGCTTATACTCGAGTATATACGGTATTTAGGCCCACGAGCAAATCTGAGGTAGCAGATTCTGAGGTGAAGCCCCCCCGTTCGCTAGCAAAGTTGGATCCGACCGGCCTGGAGAGACGGCCCCGGCCCAACCTACTTACGTAGTATGGCGCGTGCATGCTACGGTAGCAGAGAGCAAAATAACAAGCTCCATGCTGCAAAGAAAGAATCCTACCACCAGAGAAGCTAGTCTGCTAATGACACCCAGCGGCAGCTGTGCACCTGAGAAGACGCCCCTGTGAGTGAGGGTGTGGCTTGTATATGAAGAGCCTCCGCCCTTCCCACAAATGCAGGCTGACTAATCAGCCTTACCAACATATACACAGTACAGACCAAAAGTTTGGACACACCTTCTCATTCAAAGAGTTTTCCTTATTTTCATGACTATGAAAATTGTAAATTCACACTGAAGACATCAAAACTATGAATTAACACATGTGGAATTATATACATAACAAAAAAGTGTGAAACAACTGAAAATGTCATATTCTAGGTTCTTCAAAGTAGCCACCTTTTGCTTTGATTACTGCTTTGCACACTCTTGGCATTCTCTTGATAAGTTTCAAGAGGTAGTCACCTGAAATGGTCTTCCAACAGTCTTGAAGGAGTTCCCAGAGATGCTTAGCACTTGTTGGCCCTTTTGCCTTCACTCTGCGGTCCAGCTCACCCCAAACCATCTCGATTGGGTTCAGGTCCGGTGACTGTGGAGGCCAGGTCATCTGGCGCAGCACCCCATCACTCTCCTTCATGGTCAAATAGCCCTTACACAGCCTGGAGGTGTGTTTGGGGTCATTGTCCTGTTGAAAAATAAATGATGGTCCAACTAAACGCAAACCGGATGGAATAGCATGCGGCTGCAAGATGCTGTGGTAGCCATGCTGGTTCAGTATGCCTTCAGTTTTGAATAAATCCCCAACAGTGTCACCAGCAAAGCACCCCCACACCATCACACCTCCTCCTCCATGCTTCACGGTGGGAACCAGGCATGTAGAGTCCATCCTTTCACCTTTTCTGCGTTGCACAAAGACGCGGTGGTTGGAACCAAAGATCTAAAATTTGGACTCATCAGACCAAAGCACAGATTTCCACTGGTCTAATGTCCATTCCTTGTGTTCTTTAGCCCAAACAAGTCTCTTCTGCTTGTTGCCTGTCCTTAGCAGTGGTTTCCTAGCAGATATTCTACCATGAAGGCCTGATTCACACAGTCTCCTCTTAACAGTTGTTCTAGAGATGTGTCTGCTGCTAGAACTCTGTGTGGCATTGACCTGGTCTCTAATCTGAGCTGCTGTTAACCTGCGATTTCTGAGGCTGGTGACTCGGATGAACTTATCCTCCGCAGCAGAGGTGACTCTTGGTCTTCCTTTCCTGGGGCGGTCCGCATGTGAGCCAGTTTCTTTGTAGCGCTTGATGGTTTTTGTGACTGCACTTGGGGACACTTTCAAAGTTTTCCCAATTTTTCGGACTGACTGACCTTCATTTCTTAAAGTAATGATCGCCACTCGTTTTTCTTTACTTAGCTGCTTTTTTCTTGCCAAAATACTAATTCTAACAGTCTATTCAGTAGGACTATCAGCTGTGTATCCACCTGACTTCTTCACAACGCAACTGATGGTCCCAACCCCATTTATAAGGCAAGAAATCCCACTTATTAAAACCTGACAGGGCACACCTGTGAAGTGAAAACCATTTCAGATGACTACCTCTTGAAGCTCATCAAGAGAATGCCAAGAATATGACATATTTTCAGTTTTTTGTTATGTATATAATTCCACATGAATGAAAAGGTTCCTGAGGCTCACCAGTCGATCTATATGGATAGAGGTGCTCACTCGCCGGTACACCTAGAACCGTGAGGGTATATAGTATTAAGGAAGAAAATTGCGATGGCACACTCTCATTTGGATAAAATTATTTAATATTTTTAGTTAAAAAGTGTTTGGTTTGCGATAAAAAAAAAATTCTACATAATAGGATTAAAATGGTAGCGAGAGTTCAAAGTCTTTAAAGAATCTGTTCAGTAGATCCTGGATAGTGGTATCATGTAGGTCAAGAATAGGATAGTTCGCTTTTGTGGATTGACTTTGTCCTTCTAAAGATGTGCAATGTAGTTGAGAAAAAAGAGTCCAATATATCAAAAGGATGGTGCAAAAAATATAAAATATATAACATAGAAATGTTTTCAGTTGATTGAATTATAGAACTTGTAAAAAAGTGCTCAATTTAATGTGTTGTGTACAACAAAAAGTTGGTTAGTACATGTGTGTTGTTTAAAAACTGATGAATAATATATCCTATATTAGGTCTTACTATGTTACAACACTGGCGAGTGGTTGTGAATGTGAATGCCACCGTATTAGTTCGTATAATCACCGGGTTTCCCGGTGTTCGGATCTCCGCCTTATAAGGAGATAGCAATTCTCCTAGTAAATATTCAGTATACTTCGAAGCTTATTGTATGCTCTCCCAGTAATGTTCTTTTATGTAGTCGTTACTGTTGGAAATGCATATACTTTACAATGTAGAGGAACAGTAAAGATGATATTGTACTTTACCCTTCTTCATCTGTTACAGTGCTTTTCCTTTAGGCAATGACCTGCGTGGCGTTCCACGTGATCGCTCGCCTTACCATGTGATGCTTACACGTGAGGGTGATGCGGTTTGACGTCACTTGGTATTTGGATTCTGATTGGCCTATCCTTTTCACTGTGGGAAATTTGAAAGAATGTAGCAGTGACTGATATTCTTCATCCGATGCTTTTCAATGCCGAATATTTGTTTTTATTATAGTCCTCACTAGTTCCTCAGACCAGACGCGTTTCGGGACACTTATGGTCCCTTCCTCAGTGGTCAAGTCCACATGTGTTAATTCATAGTTTTGATGCCTTCAGTGTGAATCTACAATTTTCATAGTCATGAAAATAAAGAAAACTCTTTGAATGAGGTGTGTCCAGACCACTGTATATATATATATATATATAATTTGTGGTCCGAACCTCATGCGAGTAGGAGTTGCCCTGCTGCCACCCCCCTCCCCAAATGGTCAGTATGCCAAAAAGGGGGCATACTCTGATAGTGATGAAATGATGACTGAATGAAAGAGTGGGGAATGGCCAACAGCTAGCCTTCAAACTTGTGGTCCAAACCTCATGCGAGTAGGAGTTGCCCTGCCGCCACCCCACTCCCCAAATGGCCTGTGGTGTGCCTTGACCTTACCAGGTCAGTATGCCAAAAAGGGGGCAAAAACCAACTGATAAGGGAAGGACTGGCCTGACCTATTACTCTGCCAACTTGCTGAAAGCTCGGACCAGCTCTGCCTGAGGCTCCGGGATGTATCGGACAAAGCATCCCGAACTCCAGCGCCCCAAATGTTTGATGATGTGTGCTGGGACCCCCTGTTTGGAAGCCGCGCATGCCGCCCCGATGCGAAAGGAATGCCCCGAGAATTGTGCAGGATTCAACCCTATGTTGGTCAGCAGGACGCGGATGTGCTTGACAAATTGGCTAGATGTCAGCGGACCGATGGGAAATGGGAGTAAGGGGTCAGTGGAGATTTGGAGACTAAGAGCCAAAAAGAGATTGTCCAAGACTGTCACTGGACACCATGCGTTCGTGGTCTGGAAGAACTTGACTGGCCGGGACCGACCTGCCTGGTTTTATCGTGAGGCAACTGCAACTGATAGCTACTACCCACCTTGACCAAATCGCCCTTGCGGAGAGCCATCGCCCCCTGTCTAGCCTGTGTCACCGCCCCTGGCCTCAAAAACCCATAGAATGCTAAATACATAGCTGATTTGATCACTAGACTGGGAAGAACTGCAGAGTTTTGCGATAGTGAGGAGAACCCTGGGCAGGCATGCGGCAGTGAAGGAGAGGTAGACACAAGTTCCTCTGGGGCACACTCTGGATGTAGGGACCCGGCCTGATGGTGGATGAGGTGCCCTGGATGTTGCAGGTATTTTGAGTGCCTGGGGCAAGGTCCCTTTAAGGATCGTGATGCCAGTGCCTGTAACGGTGGCACACCGATTTATAGCAGTAGTAATTGAGGTACACAGATGGTATGGTGAACCAAACGTTGCTTTTACTTGGAAAACAGTCCAACTTTATACAGACAGTTGATTATGCAGTCCCTTGAATCATATAATTCACAAACAGGTTTATTGCAGTAAGATGGCTGGCATTAATCTTGCAAGATACTTGGAGGGTAAGCAGTTTATGCTTCACGGTCTAGGCTGCACTATCCCCACAGCAATTCTGGCTGGCTGGATCCCAAGGCCCGGATGCCTAAATGCTGACTTTAATCCTTGGTAATAAATCTTCCTCCCGTATTGACCCTTGCTTCTATCTTATAGTACCTCTGCCCATCAGCTTACTTCTCTGAGCTGGTTGTACTGTTCCTGTTGTGAGGGATGCTGCAGGTTTCTCCCAGGAGGCAAGTTCTTCTTCTGGGGTGACTCTACTGAGCTAAACTTAGACTCAGGAGCTTCAGGCTGACTAGGTTACACTTCTAGCCACCTGGACTGAACTACTCTTCCCTGTCTGGGCCTACCTATATATACTCAGGGCTCTCTAGCTCCCTCTAGCGTCTAGGAGGCTAAACTACACCCTAACAGGCCTGACACCCAGATAATACAGGAAAAGGAACATTTAACATCACATTAATGCAGTAGACCTGTTAACCCTTGTGTAGTGCCCACCATTACCTAGTGGGACACTACACGTCTGAGAAAAACCCGGCATCTGTAGTACCTCCGTGGGCAATGAGCCGGCGAACCAATGTGAGCCAAATATGGCAGAGAAACCTACCGAGGCAGCCGCGTCTGAAAATACATGTGGGGAATCGATGGTAGCCCTCGGAACAAACATGGAAATGCCATTCCAACCACTGAGAAACCTGTCCCACATGAACAGATCTGCCTGGGCGTTGGTATTAAGATGAACTGATGCGTCCAAATCATTGGTTTCTTGCAGTAAAACTAACAACCTTGAAATAAACGATATACCCTGAGGAATGATCCTCATGGCAAAGTTTAACATGCCCAAGAGAGACTGTAACTCTCTCTTGGTGCAGACCTGAGAAATGACCAAGGAACGGACACCTGACTTGATCCTGTCGAGTTTCTCTTGGGGCAGACTAGCCGACATATTGCATGAATTTAAGGAGATCCCTAAAAACTTGATGACTTGCGCAGGCCCTTCTGTTTTGTGGGCAGCCACCGGAATGTTTAACTCCTTAAAAACTTGCAAAAGAACTTGCAAGTCAACAGGCGCCTGTGAGGGGCTTTCAATCAACAAAAAATCGTCAAGATAATGAATGATGTTCTGGCAACCCCGTACTTCCAACAAAATCCACTCCAGCGCCTGCGCTAATTTGTCAAAAAGACTGGGGCTGCTTTTGGAACCAAACGTCAATTTGGTGGCGATATAATATGCATCTCTCCACTTGATACCATGCCACTGCCAGAGAGATGGGCTAATGGGCAGCAATTTGAACACATCAGATATATCTGCTTTGGACAGCCAAGCACCCTTACCTGTCTGCAGAATGACCTGGATAGCCTGGTCCACAGAAGTATATTTCAAAGAAAACTCCTCTGACGGAATCAACGAATTGAGACTTGGGACGTGAGAAGAATGAGGAGCAGACAAATCATAAATCAAACAAAATTTATTCGAATATTTCCCCTGCACCACCCCCACCGGGCTCACCCTCCATGTGTGAAAAGGAGGGGACTGAAAAGGACCTATGACAAAGCCCTTATCCAGCTCACTCCTTAGCAGTTCGTCCACCAGACCAGCATGTCTGTAGATTGGGGCATTTAAACATCTGCTGTGGCAAGGTGATGAGCCCAGTGTGGAACCCCCGGGAAAACCCTTCCACCAGGAATGAACGGAACGGCTGAACCGGGTGAAGCCGCAGTAGCTGGTCTAATAACTCCACGTCCACCCGGCTCAGTCATGCCGACTTCAAGGTGCAGAACGTGACCGGGTGTGCCCTGAAACACGTGGCACAGACGTGCAACAACCTACACTGACTGTAGTTGCAAATGGCATAATTAAAATTGTTGCACAGCTGGGCTTTACCTAAGAAATGAATTGGTCTCCCTAGTCTATCATACTGAGCTGACTGCTGACTAGGACCCGGGTTGGGTGCTCCTCTGAAGGTACTGGGAACAGCTGAAAGGTCAGCCAATGGACACCAAGTGGTAGTATGGGCAGGAGACTGACATGTGGCGCACACCGGGGATTTCAAACTGGCGAAGTGCCTGCAAAACAGCTCCATGTCAATGTTGCTCCAGTTTGTGACTACCTGAAACTGGGCCCAAATGCCTGCCGCTTTGGCCGAGAAGGACCTATGATAGTCATAGAACGCTGAACCCCCGTACTTATGTGCCAGATCCACCACCCTGTAAAGGTAAGTGTCCAGCTCTTCTCTTCTGTGGGGGCTGGCGGAGCACAAAACATCTCTGAACAAACTGAAGGCCAGGACAAATTCAGCCAGAGACAGTTTGCGGCTAAGCCTGGGGCCTTGGTTTTGAGCACCACCGACACCTCGCTACAGCCGAAGGATTTATTCTCCGCCACGTCATGGGATGCTATTAACAAGGACGCCAGGTTGACATCCTTACCCTCCAAAATATCCCTCTTGATACTAGGCCTGACAAAATACACTGGCGCAACTGAAGGTACCCCCCCACCCTGTGACAGACTAGCTGTTGGTACCAAAGTAGGCGTAGTACCTGCCATCACAGCCGGAGGTGCCACAACACTGGCTGGGCCGGCTACTAGGGGGGGGTCACTGTTCGTAGCAGGTCTGACCGATGGCGTACCGGGAAAAAATAATTTGAACAGTTCCGCCTTTCTGGCTGTAGCCGCGAACGGAATGCCTCTTCTCAGAAGTTTGGCTGTCAGTTTAGGCACAGTCCTAAAGAGATGGGAAATGGGATGCTACCATGTTCGGACCCTCTGCCTGGAGATGGAGGCAAGGATGCAAATTCCTCAATATCAGAAGGCTGAGACATGACCACTGAAACAACCAAACAAAAATCACTTGTTAACCCTGTGACCTGCAGTCCGCAAGCTGGCAGACAAGGTGCCAGACTAGAAACCCCCCCTTCCTCCCCCGCAGCGTGATACGAATGAACGAGAAGCCGACGAGGCTGGCGGGAAGTATGTTAGTCGTTTCCACTGACGTATGAAGCGAGCCCGAGTTTTTTGGATCTGCAACATAACAGATCAATTATAAACGAATACTGCAGGCTAATGAACCTACACACGTGGTAGGTAATGTATAGGAATAGGAATTGTGGAAAACAGACCGTATGACGTATGACACTAGTCTACGAGATATGAGACAACGTGTGCCTGACTGCCCTGACAGCATGGTTGTACTAGCATATGAACCTATCCTAGCAGTGTAAGCATGTAGTTTTGAGGAAAAGGAGAGGAAAATATATATATATATATATATATATATATATATATATATTTAAAAAAAAAAATATTTTCTTTATTTTTTTATTTACCACCTTCTTTTCTTTGACGTCAAGCTAACCGATGTGAGGAAAATACTAGCTAAAATAAGCATGTACTGTATGTCAATGCAAAATGGTGTGCACAACTAGATGAAAACATGCAACGCAACCCCAAGGAATAGCACCTGACGCAGTTACCGGAGCCCTGTTAAAACAATGCCCAGGTAACTTGCAACCCCACACATACACTTACGGAATAGCCACAGAATGTTGCGGTAGTTGCTGAGCAGACATGAACCATATGTGTTGCAATGCTGCCCCCTAGTGCTATGACCAGAATTGCATGTGAGAGATTTGAGAGACGAGGAGCGATCCTCCAGCGTACCTCCCCCTGCCTCCCTCACCTTCCCACACCCAGTTTGAACAAACCAGCGATCCTGAAAGTAAATCCTGTGGAATTCTGAGAGGAAGAAAATTTACCACCTGGCGTCTGAAAGCTCTGACTCGTGGGGCGCTTGATGGTGATGTCACTGACCCGGAAGTAGCACGGACGTCCGAAGCCGCCGACGTGCTGCCTGTGTGAGCGGAGCCAATCAAGAAGGTACCGGCTCCTCCCACAAATCCAGGCTAGCCAACAGCTAGCCTTCAAACATATATATATATTTTTTATTTTTTTTGAGAAAAATGGCGGCACAGCAGATAAGGAAAATGTGGGTGCACGTTTTTAAGGGAATAGACTTCTTACCCCAATAATAGTCCAGAAAATGAACGGCACTCCTTTAGATAGTAGAAAAAAATAACTCCTTTATTCACCCGTGCAGTACAACGTTTCGGCTCAGCACTAGAGCCTTTCTCAAGCAAAGAACACATACATGTAGTGAGTATATATAGGTAAAACGACACACATCAGGGTCATGTGATCCAATCAAATCAGTGGGTGTTGATATAATTAGCATACAAAGCAAAACAAAAAAAATGTGCAAAAAAATACAATACATATTGCAAGGTAAAAACACGGTCATATACAATAATCATGGTATATATTTTGCCATAATAATCTTATAATAAAACCTGTGACTTCATGATGATCGACATCATCTATCAATACTGACCATGTTATATGTTGAAACAAAAACAAGTGTAAGGGGAGGAGTCAAAGGGCAAGTAATGCTAACATACCCATCGGGTGAGGCACACTGTCAGTCCACCATCACGGCGTTGTGTGCCTTCTATTGCGCCTGCTCAGAGGAGTGCCAGTCAGGTGATACACAGGCGGCTGAGTGCGTCATGCGTCAGAAACAAGTGCTGGCGCATGCGCATTCCCATTCTACCGTTCCGTTCTCGTGCCTGGTGTGTGCGATATTCAGCGCATGCCCAGTGTGATCCAGGCACACATGCGCCATCTTGGTTGTTGGTAAGCTACCCAAACTCCACATATCATTACTAATACCCTCAAAAAACAGCTCCATGATCGAGTATGATGCCGCAAAGCAGCTGGGACAGTCCCCTTCACAGGGCTGCAACCCTGCCAATTAGGGTAACACCCCGAAGACCACAGTAAAAGTAAAATAAACTAACGTCAACTCCACATGCCACAGATAAGTGATAAGCAAATGTATATTTGCTGTGTTTGTATGAGAGGAGGCGGGGTTTAGCGTTTATAGGCCTCTGCCTTCCCCCTCTCCTCACCAGCGTCAGCTCGTTGCGGCTGGTGGTGCACGTCTGCGGCACTGCCTGGTATCGGTACTTTCGTTTCACAAGCAGCAGCAAAGTTCGACATTGGCATTTTTTTCTACCCTACTACTTCTGCTAGATAGCGGTAAGATCGGGGCTTTACGGCCAGCGCACAGGGGAGAGAGAAGGGGGGTGTTCGGCATGCGATGGTACTAACCTTCTGCTGTTTTCATTGTCTGCATTTCTCGTCCTGTATCATGCTCTGCTGGCTAAACCTGTACTTGCACGCCATCTACTGGTCAAAGCCAGTATTGCTACTACTATACTAAATCATTGCAAGCATTAATGTTCATGGTTTTACTTAAATTGAATGTGTATCTGAATTGTCAGTTATGATAATTATTAGTCAGTCATATGAGGTCAGGCGGGTGTGTATGTGTATGGATATGTGTATGTGTGTGTGTGTATATGTATATGTGTGTGTATATATATATATATATATATATATATAAAGGGGTAGATTTAGTACTTACTTATAGCACTACTGTGATTTTCCTAGATATACGGTTTGCCATCTGGCAGATAAGGATCTCTGCGATTAGAGGTGGCTGAGTTATCTGACACGCACGCATCCGGGTCATGTGAGATACTATTTATCTTAGCGTAGGGTAGGTTGAGGTTATAGCCAGTAGTAGCTAACACTCTGTTTATGTATTCAGTCTTATAGCAGTTTTGGCATCCACAAGCAAACAACTTCAGGTATAGTACTATTGTGGAAGTCTTCCACAACTCACGTGTGATAAAAAAAAAAAATATTATATATATATATATATATATATATATATATATATATGTATATATAATGTTTTCAATACATAGCTTTACATAGGACTTGAATATGTCTGATAGGTCCACCACTACGTTATAGCCTGTCATGACTACAGGCCACACGCTGCAATACGCATGTTACGTCCTAGATACACATAGTTGTCCACAGGTCTGTCACGTACAGATATGTTACCTTAAGTCCTGTCACGACTACAGGCAACGATTCGATACGTCTGTCACGACTACAGACTAATTAAGTCCTGTCACGACTACAGGCAACGATTCGATACGTCTGTCATGGCTACAGACAGGTTCAGGTCCTGTCCTCACTACAGTTACCTCTTGCGTGTCTTACGTCACTATCATGGGTCAGCCGGTACTCGCTGGGGCTTCACAGTAAGTTCTATGGTATCCACATTCCAGTTATGCCACTGTGTGGTTGTAGGGTGAGTCCTGTGCTGGGTACGAGGGTTCTTAGCACGTCTAGGCTTAGGTGAATTCAGGTGGTGGGTTTTCTGTTCTACATTAACTATGTCATGTTTTAGTTAAGATGTCTCAAGAATCCGTGGTGGGCGACACGTCATCTTCCCATGCAAGTGTGGCATCAGGTTCAGCAAGAGACTCCAGGCAGTCGTTAAGATCATGGACAGTGCCCAAGTTGATGGCAGAGCTGACCAAAAGAGGCATCCCGTTCCCAGCCTCCGCAAGGAAGGCTGAACTCTTTTGTTTGCTGTCTTCAGATCCGGCAGGCCAGAGTCAGGAGACGGTATCCATGGCTACGATCCAGACCTCGCTCACCCAACTACACGTGGCCATCAACTCTATGGCATTATCTATGTCAGACTTTCAAAATATATTAGAGTCGGTCGAAGCTGGCAATACAGCTACTCGGTTGATGGCACAGAGTGTGGCGGGATCTTCTAATTCCCGCAATAGTATAACTGGTGGGTCAGGTCTAACACCCTCTATAGCACCTTTCCATTTTATTCCTGCTAACATCAGGCAGGATATAATTGATGGCAAGGATGTTAATTTAGCATCCTTGCTAGCAGCAGCACATGAGGCACCGGACAACAAAACTATAGTCTGTGGTGAGGTCTCGGCTGTGCTCAAATCCAAAGATGTGTGGTTGAACAGGAAACTCAGCATCCCAGAGTTTGTCTTAGCTTTCAGCTTATATAGAGATGTTGTTTGTTCAGGTAATCCTCAGCGCAGGGAAGAGTTAGACCTGTATATGTACAAGGCGGTGGATGTGGCTTATAAGTATGGTGGGTCAGCTTTTTAACACTATCACCGTTCTTTCTCAGCAAAAGCTGCAGCGGCATTGGCTCAATTCCAACATACGGTAGATTGGTCTAATATTGATACAGAGTTATTCTGTAGACACTTTGCCGGTCTCAAAGCCTCAGCCTGCTCCAAATGCAATTCATACTCGCATATGACAGACTGGTGCTCAGTCGGTGATAACCCAGCTCTGTCACAGGCTAGTAAGTACTCCTGGGCCGTCAGTCAGCAAGGCTACATCGGGGGTAGACTAGTTGGGGCGACCCATCAAGTATTTGGGCAAATCCCAAATCTGTAATGACTTCAATTTCGCGGTCTGTCATTTCAACCAATGTAGGCTATTGCATTTATGTGCCATATGTTTCAGAGCCCACCCCCAGGCATCTTGCCCACAGAGAAACCAGGAACCGGCATGACTAGGCGTGGTGAATGTTGGCCTCCTTCAGTCTTTTTTAGGTTCTCATCCAGATACCAACTGAGTGAGTTTCATCATTAAAGGTTTGTCAGCAGGTTTCCATACAGGTTTACTGGCTCTTCCTCAGTCCAATTATGAATGTAAGAACCTGCTGTCAGCCTCGAAGGATCCCGAAGCAGTTTCCCAGCTTATTCAGGCCGAGCTCAATAAGGGGTATCTCATTGGGCCATTTGATCAACCTCCCTTTGATTGTTGGAGGATTAACCCAGTTGGTGTAGTGACTGGCAAATTTAGCAATAAAAAGAGGCTAATCTATGACCTGTCAGCTCCACATTCTTTACCGGTATCTAGCCTTAACTCATTAATTCCTTCAGAGGAATTTTCGATGAAATATGCATCCATTGATGAAGCTATTCAGGTTATTCTCAGTCTGGGTAGGGGAGCTTGGCTATCCAAGGCCGACATTACTGATGCCTTTAAGTTGCTCCCTGTCCAACCAGAGTTGTGGCAATGGTATGGGATTAAGTGGTCAAATAGGTACTACTTCGCTAATAAATTGACCTTTGGTTCAAAGTCTCGCCCCTGGATTTTTAACCAGTTTGCCATAGCCCTGCAATGGATACTTCAAGATTTGTTCAGGGTCAATCACGTAATTCACTATCTGGATGACTTTTTGTTAATAGAATCCCCGAACCATGCGCCTCAGGACCTACAGGTGCTGCAAGCGATGTTTGCATATCTCAGGGTCCCCGTTGCCCCACACAAGGTGGAAGGTCCTGATACTATCATCACCTTTCTCGGCATTTGCTTAAATACTGTTAATATGGAAGCTAGTCTCCCGCAGGACAAATTGATTAGAGTTAAGGAAGCAGTTCATAGGTTAGCACTCGTCAGGACTGTCACCAAAGCAGATCTCCAGTCACTGCTTGGCATGCTTAACTTCGCTTTGCATTATTCCACAAGGCAGATCGTTCATCGCTAGACTATTGAAGCTCTTGAAACACTCTCACGATCAAGATAGCCTGGTAGTCATAGATCAGAATGCGATGGCAGATCTAGTCATGTGGGATGAGTTCCTGTCACAGTGGAACGGCATATCGTTATTCGTTCCGTCAGTTTCAAGTGAATCTCCAGTAGTTCATACGGATGCCTCATCCTTAGTAGGCTTTGCAGCTATTTTCGGTCAGAGGTGGATGGCAGATCAATGGCCAACAGGGGTGATCAGGTTGGAGGGCTCTTCCTGACAGATAATGAGGCCTTAGTAGAGATACTTACTAAGGGTAGATCGTGTCATTTGTGAGGAGACTCGTATGGTTATCACTTCAGTGTAATTTCCATATTATATGCAATCACATTAAGGGGCAAGCTATTGTAGCGGTGGATGCTTTATCTAGGGGTAACCTGTCGCTCTTCTTTCAGGTCTCTCCACAGGCAGACCGCACACCAGCAACCATTCCCGTGTTCGACCAGTTAGTGATGGACTAGCGGCTCACCTTACCACTGCTAGGTCTCTTATGACTAGATCACTGTCCGATAACACCTTGAGGATGTATAAGAAAGCTTGGGCGTCATTCTGTAACTTTAGGAGAACGCACCCATCAGGTGGAGCAGGATATATATCTTATCTACTGGCATTTCGTGCATTTTGCCACTCACACCTGAAGCTGTCTTACAGTACTATTAAGTCATATCTGGCCGGAATACAACATCATTTGTATTTGAAACATCCTCATCTACCATCATTGTTTTCTGCGCATCCTATCAGAATGTTACTGAGGGGTATACAGAAAGGCTCTGCTGTCACCCGTCCTTCCCGGCAGCCATTTACGGGGAAGATGTTCAGGTCCTTATCTGATATGTTGCAAGGATATCCTTTTGGTGAATATACTAGCTTACTGATAATGACAACCATGTATCTGGCCTTCTATGGTTTCCTCAGGCCAGGCGAATTCACCTGCACTGCGAGCTGTAAAAATTATCTGAGGAAGAGTCAGCTCTCTTGGGACGGGTCTTGTTACATTCTTACGCTAACCTCTACAAAGACGACACGCCCAGGACAGCTGACTGAAGTTAAATACTTTCCTACTGGTAACAAATGGTGTCCTGTGAAAACCATTCGAGAGTGGTTACAGTTTATTAAGGAAACCCCGGGTGAGGCACCTCTGCTTAGATTAGGATCTGCTCTTTTGAGTTGCACAAATTTCCTCAAGTTAATTCGTATTTTGTTGAGGAACATTGGTGTCGAACCCCAGCTCGACTACGGGGCATTCTATGCGCATCGGGGCGGCCTACGCCGCATCTAAGCACAATGTCCCGGTACATGTAATTAAGAAGCTAGGCAGGTGGAAGTCGGCTTGTTATGCCCGATATATACCAAACCCGCAGGTTGAAATGTTTAGTGCCTTCAGTAATCTAGTTTTGTAATTGTAAATAAACATATAACATTTAACCTATGTTTGTGATTTTTGGCCCCTTTAGCCTACCCTCCGTACAGCAGTCTCGGCACACCTCTACTGCTTTAGTAGTAGATAGGTAGGTCTCACACGCATAGACGACCCGAATAAAAGTGATAAGCAAATGTATATTTGCTGTGTTTGTATGAGGGGTGTAACGGACCGTTTCAGCAGACAAGGGGTTAAAATCCGTTTAGGCGATATGCCCCTTTCTGGGAGACAGGCACAGCTACTGCAGAACACCAACCTCCCGAACTGGATACAAAATAGCACTCCAAGCTGGAACCTCGCAAATAGCTGCCGGCAGACGAACAGGAAAAGCGTACAGTCAGCTTACACTCCTGGCAATCAGTCTCCAACAGCATACAGGGAATCCCCCCAATAACGAGACAAGGCTCCGTCTTGAGGGTCAGCAGTGGTCTGATATGCTGGCACACCCAGCCTGGTTTTTATTACAGTTTTGCAAATACAGAACAGATACAACACATCCCCACAATGCATCATGGTTTCCTCCTCTCTGTCCCAGAGACAACCGAAGGCAATCCAATTATCTCTCAGGACAAAGGGAGATCACCAATACACATGTGGAGACAACAGGACAGACATCACCATTTAAACACACAATGGCACACCCCCACAGCAAACACAGACATTTAACAAATCCCCAGATAGCTCAAGTCTGAGTGCATATCATTAGGTGAATGGCACTCAGAATACACAAATACAATAATATTAGCTATCTGGGTACCCTCACATAACATACAATTTAACCGAACGCATAATAACATAAAATACAATTCTAAAGACAGATTTAAGCTGTGCGGCCGGTCTGTTTTCTCCTTTAAAGTTACTATGGGCCATAATCCTGAGGCAAGAGGCTTTTAAACAGCCCTCTCCAAAACCCAGTGGCGAGGTTGGTTTCGCCACAAGGGGAGGCGGGGTTTAGCGTTTATAAGCCTCTGCCTTCCCCCTCTCCTCACCACCGTCAGCTCGTTTGCCCCACCCTCCCAATCCCATTATTACAACAACTCATTGGGGGTGGGCCCCTTTAGCCTACCCTCCGTACAGCAGTCTCGGCACACCTCTACTGCTTTAGTAGTAGATAGGTAGGTCTCACACGCATAGACGACCCGTATACAAATAGATGGAAGCATCTCTTACCTAAGACCTCTGTGCTGTTAAGAACATGAGCTCCTCAATGCAACTGCTATATATAACTGCTGACAAACATATGACTCAGGAATGATTGAACCAGTTATCTGTATATAACTGCAGGCCATGCAGAGCACCTTTCACAATCCCCTTTGGCAAAAATAACCAACTGTGACTTGGAATGCTGTTTAGTGGCCACTAATTGGAATCAGAGAGGTTTTATTTAGTAAAGAAGTGAAAAAATGAACTATTTGAGGTCAACATTTTGAGATCCTAAAATAATATACAAAAGTAAAAATTATAAATAGCTTTACAGCACAATTCCAAGCTTAGGATGGAGTCGTGCAAAGCACGCTGCCACTGGACTCTGAGGCAGTGGAAACTAGAGATGAGTGAATCTAATCTACTGATTTGGAATTTCCCCCAAAATTCGGATGACTTAATAGGATGGAAGATCCCTTCAGTCATCCACAGTACCTTCCTACTTACTCCACCCTTCTACCCAAATTAAGACACAAGGATACCTTCTTGGATAAAGAGTAGAGTTGAGCGAACACCTGGATGTTCGGGTTCGAGAAGTTCGGCCGAACTTCCCGGAAATGTTCGGGTTCGGGATCCGAACTTGACCCGAACTTCGCCCCGAACCCCATTGAAGTCAATGGGGACCCGAACTTTTCGGCAATAAAAAGACTGTAAAATAGCCCAGGAAAGGGCTAGAGGGCAAATCCCCTGCAAACAAATGTGGATAGAGAAATGAATTAAAATAAATTAAAATTAACCAATATCAATTGGAGAGAGGTCTCATGGCAGAGAATCAGGCTTCATGTCACCCACCACTGGAACAGGCCACTGTCAGATATTTAGGCCCGGCACCCAGACAGAGGAGAGAGGTCCCATAGCAGAGAATCAGGCTTCATGTCATAGCAGAGAATCGGGCTTCATGTCATAGCAGAGAATCAGGCTTCCTGTCACCCAGCACTGGAACAGGTCACTGTCAGATATTTCTAGGCCCCGACACCCAGACAGAGGAGAGAGGTCCCATAGCAGAGAATCAGGCTTCAAGTCATAGCAGAGAATCAGGCTTCACGTCACCCACCACTGGAACAGGCCATTGTCAGATATTTAGGCCCCGGCACCCAGACAGAGGAGAGAGGTCCCATAGCAGAGATTCAGGCTTCATGTCATAGCAGAAAATCATGCTTCATGTCACCCAACACTGGAACAGGCCACTGTCAGATATTTTTAGGCCCTGGCACCCAGACAGAGGAGAGAGGTCCCATAGCAGAGATTCAGGCTTCATGTCATAGCAGAGAATAATGCTTCATGTCAACCAACACTGGAACAGGCCACTGTCAGATATTTTTAGGCCCCGGCAACCAGACAGAGGAAAGAGGTCCCATAGCAGAGAATCAGGCTTCATGTCATAGCAGAGAATCAGGCTTCATGTCATAGCAGAGAATCAGGCTTCATGTCATAGCAGAGAATCAGGCTTCATGTCATAGCAGAGAATCAGGCTTCATGTCAGCAGAGAATCAGGCTTCATGTCATAGCAGAGAATCAGGCTTCACGTCACCCACCACTAGAACAGGCCATTGTCAGATATTTAGGCCTCGGGACCCAGACAGAGGAGAGAGGTCCCATAGCAGAGAATCAAGCTTCATGTCATAGCAGAGAATCAGGCTTCATGTCATAGCAGAGAATCAGGCTTCACATCACCCACCACTGGAACAGGCCATTGTCAGATATTTAGGCCCCGGCACCCAGACAGAGGAGAGAGGTCCCATAGCAGAGATTCAGGCTTCATATCATAGCAGAGATCAGGCTTCCTGTCACCCAACACTGGAACAGGCCACAGTCAGATATTTTTAGGCCCCGGCACCCAGACAGAGGAGAGAGGTCCCATAGCAGAGAATCAGGCTTCGGGTCATAGCAGAGAATCAGGCTTCATGTCAGCAGAGAATCAGGCTTCATGTCACCCACCACTGGAACAGGCCATTGTCAGATATTTAGGCCCCGGCACCCAGACAGAGGAGAGAGGCCCCATAGCAGAGATTCAGGCTTCATGTCATTGCAGAGATTCAGGCTTCATGTCATAGCAGAGATTCAGGCTTCATGTCAGCAGAGAATCAGGCTTCATGTCATAGCAGAGAATTAGGGATGAGCGAACTCGAACTGTATAGTTCGGGTTCGTACCGAATTTTGGGGTGTCCGTGACACGGACCCGAACCCGGACATTTTCGTAAAAGTCCGGGTTCGGGTTCGGTGTTCGTCGCTTTCTTGGCGCTTTTGTGACGCTTTCTTGGCGCTTTTTGAAAGGCTGCAAAGCAGCCAATCAACAAGCGTCATACTACTTGCCCCAAGAGGCCATCACAGCCATGCCTACTATTGGCATGGCTGTGATTGGCCAGAGCACCATGTGACCCAGCCTCTATTTAAGCTGGAGTCACATAGCGCCGCCCGTCACTCTGCTCTGATTAGCGTAGGGAGAGGTTGCGGCTGCGACAGTAGGGCGAGATTAGGCAGATTAACTCCTCCAAAGGACTTGATTAACTGATCGATCTGCAGCTGTGGATCATTGAGCTGCTGATCCTCAATTGCTCACTGTTTTTAGGCTGCACAGACCGTTTGTCAGTCTCATTTTTCTGGGGTGATCGGCGGCCATTTTGTGTCTTGTGGTGCGCCAGCACAAGCTGCGACCAAGTGCATTTAACCCTCAATGGTGTGGTTGTTTTTTGGCTAAAGCCTACATCAGGGTGAAGCTGTCACACCAAGTGCATTTAACCAGCAATAGTCTGTTCATTTTTTGGCCATATACAAAATCAGGGGCAAGCTGCGCCTGTCACCAAGTGCATTTAACCCTCAATGGTGTGGTTGTTTTTTGGCTAAAGCCTACATCAGGGTGAAGCTGTCACACCAAGTGCATTTAACCAGCAATAGTCTGTTCATTTTTTGGCCATATACAAAATCAGGGGCAAGCTGCGCCTGTCACCAAGTGCATTTAACCCTCAATGGTGTGGTTGTTTTTTGGCTAAAGCCTACATCAGGGTGAAGCTGTCACACCAAGTGCATTTAACCAGCAATAGTCTGTTCATTTTTTGGCCATATACAAAATCAGGGGCAAGCTGCGCCTGTCACCAAGTGCATTTAACCCTCAATGGTGTGGTTGTTTTTTGGCTAAAGCCTACATCAGGGTGAAGCTGTCACACCAAGTGCATTTAACCAGCAATAGTCTGTTCATTTTTTGGCCATATCCCAGTCTAATTCTGTCACTAAATCCATACCGGTCACCCAGCGCCTAAATACTAGGCCTCAAATTTATATCCAGCTAAATCTGTCCCTAGTGCTGTAGCTGGGCGAGTTATTTAGTGTCCGTTCAAGCACATTTCTTGTTCTGGGTTGAAATACAATTCTCAATTTAGCAATTTCATAATTTAGTGGTTCCTGCTATATCAGAGCTCTTTGAAATCTATCCCAAAAAGGGTATATAATATTGAAGGTGCACATAGGGTCATTCAGAGTAACTTCACACACACCCGCTACTGTGTATTTCCAAGTCTAATTCTGTCACTAAATCCATACCGGTGACCCAGCGCCTAAATACTAGGCCTCAAATTTAATTCCCTCTAAATCTCTCGTTACCCACCGCTGTACTGTTGTTGCTGGGCAAGATATTTAGTGTCCGTCAAAGCACATTTTTTGTTCTGGGTTGAAGTACAATTCCCAATTTAGCAATTTCATAATTTAGTGGTTTCTGCTATATCAGAGCTATTTGAAATCTATCCCTAAAAGGGTATATAATATTGAAGGTGCACATAGGGTCATTCAGAATAACTTCACACACACCCGCTACTGTGTATTTCCAAGTCTAATTCTGTCACTAAATCCATACCGGTGACCCAGCGCCTAAATACTAGGCCTCAAATTTAATTCCCTCTAAATCTCTCGTTACCCACCGGTGTACTGTTGTTGCTGGGCAAGATATTTAGTGTCCGTCAAAGCACATTTTTTGTTCTGGGTTGAAGTACAATTCCCAATTTAGCAATTTCATAATTTAGTGGTTTCTGCTATATCAGAGCTATTTGAAATCTATCCCTAAAAGGGTATATAATATTGAAGGTGCACATAGGGTCATTCAGAATAACTTCACACACACGCTTCTGTGCATTTCCAAGTCTAATTCTGTCACTAAATCCATACCGGTGACCCAGCGCCTAAATACTAGGCCTCAAATTTAAATCCCTCTAAATCTCTCGTTACCCACCGCTGTACTGTTGTTGCTGGGCAAGATATTTAGTGTCCGTCAAAGCACATTTTTTGTTCTGGGTTGAAGTACAATTCCCAATTTAGCAATTTCATAATTTAGTGGTTCCTGCTATATCAGAGCTATTTGAAATCTATCCCAAAAAGGGTATATAATATTGAAGGTGCACATTGGGTCATTCAGAATAACTTCACACACACCCGCTACTGTGTATTTTCAAGTCTAATTCTGTCACTAAACCCATACCTGTCACCCAGCGCCTAAATACTAGGCCTCAAATTTAAATCCCTCTAAATCTCTCGTTACCCACCGCTGTACTGTTGTTGCTGGGCAAGATATTTAGTGTCCGTCAAAGCACATTTTTTGTTCTGGGTTGAAGTACAATTCCCAATTTAGCAATTTCATAATTTAGTGGTTTCTGCTATATCAGAGCTATTTGAAATCTATCCCTAAAAGGGTATATAATATTGAAGGTGCACATAGGGTCATTCAGAATAACTTCACACACACGCTTCTGTGCATTTCCAAGTCTAATTCTGTCACTAAATCCATACCGGTCACCCAGCGCCTAAATACTAGGCCTCAAATTTATATCCCGCTGAATTTGAATACAATACATTGGGCCAAATAATATATTTGTTGTTGTGGTGAACCATAACAATGAGAAAAACATCTAGTAAGGGACGCGGACGTGGACATGGTCGTGGTGGTGTTAGTGGACCCTCTGGTGCTGGGAGAGGACGTGGCCGTTCTGCCACATCCACACGTCCTAGTGTACCAACTACCTCAGGTCCCAGTAGCCGCCAGAATTTACAGCGATATATGGTGGGGCCCAATGCCGTTCTAAGGATGGTAAGGCCTGAGCAGGTACAGGCATTAGTCAATTGGGTGGCCGACAGTGGATCCAGCACGTTCACATTATCTCCCACCCAGTCTTCTGCAGAAAGCGCACAGATGGCGCCTGAAAACCAACCCCATCAGTCTGTCACATCACCCCCATGCATACCAGGGAAACTGTCTCAGCCTCAAGTTATGCAGCAGTCTCTTATGCTGTTTGAAGACTCCGCTGGCAGGGTTTCCCAAGGGCATCCACCTAGCCCTTCCCCAGCGGTGAAAGACATAGAATGCACTGACGCACAACCACTTATGTTTCCTGATGATGAGGACATGGGAATACCACCTCAGCATGTCTCTGATGATGACGAAACACAGGTGCCAACTGCTGCGTCTTTCTGCAGTGTGCAGACTGAACAGGAGGTCAGGGATCAAGACTGGGTGGAAGACGATGCAGGGGACGATGAGGTCCTAGACCCCACATGGAATGAAGGTCGTGCCACTGACTTTCACAGTTCGGAGGAAGAGGCAGTGGTGAGACCGAGCCAACAGCGTAGCAAAAGAGGGAGCAGTGGGCAAAAGCAGAACACCCGCCGCCAAGAGACTCCGCCTGCTACTGACCGCCGCCATCTGGGACCGAGCACCCCAAAGGCAGCTTCAAGGAGTTCCCTGGCATGGCACTTCTTCAAACAATGTGCTGACGACAAGACCCGAGTGGTTTGCACGCTGTGCCATCAGAGCCTGAAGCGAGGCATTAACGTTCTGAACCTGAGCACAACCTGCATGACCAGGCACCTGCATGCAAAGCATGAACTGCAGTGGAGTAAACACCTTAAAACCAAGGAAGTCACTCAGGCTCCCCCTGCTACCTCTTCTGCTGCTGCCGCCTCGGCCTATTCTGCTGCTGCCGCCTCGGCCTCTTCCTCCGCCTCTGGAGGAACGTTGGCACCTGCCGCCCAGCAAACAGGGGATGTACCACCAACACCACCACCACCACCTCCGTCACCAAGCGTCTCAACCATGTCACACGCCAGCGTTCAGCTCTCCATCTCACAAACATTTGATAGAAAGCGTAAATTCCCACCTAGCCACCCTCGATCCCTGGCCCTGAATGCCAGCATTTCTAAACTACTGGCCTATGAAATGCTGTCATTTAGGCTGGTGGACACAGACAGCTTCAAACAGCTCATGTCGCTTGCTGTCCCACAGTATGTTGTTCCCAGCCGGCACTACTTCTCCAAGAGAGCCGTGCCTTCCCTGCACAACCAAGTATCCGATAAAATCAAGTGTGCACTGCGCAACGCCATCTGTAGCAAGGTCCACCTAACCACAGATACGTGGACCAGTAAGCACGGCCAGGGACGCTATATCTCCCTAACTGCACACTGGGTAAATGTAGTGGCAGCTGGGCCCCAGGCGGAGAGCTGTTTGGCGCACGTCCTGCCGCCGCCAAGGATCGCAGGGCAACATTCTTTGCCTCCTGTTGCCACCTCCTCCTTCTCGGCTTCCTCCTCCTCTTCTTCCACCTGCTCATCCAGTCAGCCACACACCTTCACCACCAACTTCAGCACAGCCCGGGGTAAACGTCAGCAGGCCATTCTGAAACTCATATGTTTGGGGGACAGGCCCCACACCGCACAGGAGTTGTGGCGGGGTATTGAACAACAGACCGACGAGTGGTTGCTGCCGGTGAGCCTCAAGCCCGGCCTGGTGGTGTGTGATAATGGGCGAAATCTCGTTGCAGCTCTGGGACTAGCCAATTTGACGCACATCCCTTGCTTGGCGCATGTGCTGAATTTGGTGGTGCAGAAGTTCATTCACAACTACCCCGACATGTCAGAGCTGCTGCATAAAGTGCGGGCCGTCTGTTCGCGCTTCCGGCGTTCACATCCTGCCGCTGCTCGCCTGTCTGCGCTACAGCGTAACTTCGGCCTTCCCGCTCACCGCCTCATATGCGACGTGCCCACCAGGTGGAACTCCACCTTGCACATGCTGGACAGACTGTGCGAGCAGCAGCAGGCCATAGTGGAGTTTCAGCTGCAGCACGCACGGGTCAGTCGCACTACAGAACAGCACCACTTCACCACCAATGACTGGGCCTCCATGCGAGACCTGTGTGCCCTGTTGCGCTGTTTCGAGTACTCCACCAACATGGCCAGTGGCGATGACACCGTTATCAGCGTTACAATACCACTTCTATGTCTCCTTGAGAAAACACTTAGGGCGATGATGGAAGAGGAGGTGGCCCAGGAGGAGGAGGAGGAGGATGAGGAAGAGGGGTCATTTTTAGCACTTTCAGGCCAGTCTCTTCGAAGTGACTCAGAGGGAGGTTTTTTGCAACAGCAGAGGCCAGGTACAAATGTGGCCAGCCAGGGCCCACTACTGGAGGACGAGGAGGACGAGGATGAGGAGGAGGTGGAGGAGGATGAGGATGAAGCATGGTCACAGCGGGGTGGCACCCAACGCAGCTCGGGTCCATCACTGGTGCGTGGCTGGGGGGAAAGGCAGGACGATGACGATACGCCTCCCACAGAGGACAGCTTGTCCTTACCCCTGGGCAGCCTGGCACACATGAGCGACTACATGCTGCAGTGCCTGCGCAACGACAGCAGAGTTGCCCACATTTTAACCTGTGCGGACTACTGGGTTGCCACCCTGCTGGATCCACGCTACAAAGACAATGTGCCCACCTTACTTCCTGCACTGGAGCGTGATAGGAAGATGCGCGAGTACAAGCGCACGTTGGTAGACGCGCTACTGAGAGCATTCCCAAATGTCACAGGGGAACAAGTGGAAGCCCAAGGCCAAGGCAGAGGAGGAGCAAGAGGTCGCCAAGGCAGCTGTGTCACGGCCAGCTCCTCTGAGGGCAGGGTTAGCATGGCAGAGATGTGGAAAACTTTTGTCAACACGCCACAGCTAACTGCACCACCACCTGATACGCAACGTGTTAGCAGGAGGCAACATTTCACTAACATGGTGGAACAGTACGTGTGCACACCCCTCCACGTACTGACTGATGGTTCGGCCCCATTCAACTTCTGGGTCTCTAAATTGTCCACGTGGCCAGAGCTAGCCTTTTATGCCTTGGAGGTGCTGGCCTGCCCGGCAGCCAGCGTTTTGTCTGAACGTGTATTCAGCACGGCAGGGGGCGTCATTACAGACAAACGCAGCCGCCTGTCTACAGCCAATGTGGACAAGCTGACGTTCATAAAAATGAACCAGGCATGGATCCCACAGGACCTGTCCGTCCCTTGTCCAGATTAGACATTAACTACCTCCCCATAACCATATATTATTGGACTCCAGGGCACTTCCTCATTCAATCCTATTTTTATTTTCATTTTACCATTATATTGCGATGCTACCCAAAGTTGAATGAACCTCTCCTCTGCCTGTGTGCTAGGCCTAAATATATGCCAATGGACTGTTGCAGTGGTGGCTGACATGAAGCCTGATTCTCTGCTATGACATGCAGACTAATTCTCTGCTGACATGAAGCCAGATTGTCTGTTACGGGACCTCTCTCCTCTGCCTGGGTGCTGGGCCTAAATTTATGACCATGGACTGTTGCAGTGGTGGCTGACGTGAAGCCTGATTCTCTGCTATGACATGCAGACTGATTCTCTGCTGACATGAAGCCAGATCGTCTGTTACGGGACCTCTCTGCTCTGCCTGTGTGCTAGGCCTAAATATATGCCAATGGACTGTTGCAGTGGTGGGTGACGTGAAGCCTCATTCTCTGCTATGACATGCAGACTGATTCTCTGCTGACATGAAGCCAGATTGTCTGTTACGGGACCTCTCTGCTCTGCCTGTGTGCTAGGCCTAAATATATGCCAATGGACTGTTGCAGTGGTGGGTGACGTGAAGCCTCATTCTCTGCTATGACATGCAGACTGATTCTCTGCTGTCATGAAGCCAGATTGTCTGTTACGGGACCTCTCTGCTCTGCCTGTGTGCTAGGCCTAAATATATGCCAATGGACTGTTGCAGTGGTGGGTGACGTGAAGCCTCATTCTCTGCTATGACATGCAGACTGATTCTCTGCTGACATGAAGCCAGATTGTCTGTTACGGGACCTCTCTGCTCTGCCTGTGTGCTAGGCCTAAATATATGCCAATGGACTGTTGCAGTGGTGGGTGACGTGAAGCCTCATTCTCTGCTATGACATGCAGACTGATTCTCTGCTGTCATGAAGCCAGATTGTCTGTTACGGGACCTCTCTGCTCTGCCTGTGTGCTAGGCCTAAATATATGCCAATGGACTGTTGCAGTGGTGGGTGACGTGAAGCCTCATTCTCTGCTATGACATGCAGACTGATTCTCTGCTGTCATGAAGCCAGATTGTCTGTTACGGGACCTCTCTGCTCTGCCTGTGTGCTAGGCCTAAATATATGCCAATGGACTGTTGCAGTGGTGGGTGACGTGAAGCCTCATTCTCTGCTATGACATGCAGACTGATTCTCTGCTGACATGAAGCCAGATTCTCTGTTACGGGACCTCTCTCCTCTGCCTGTGTGTGCTGGGCCTAAATATATGCCAATGGACTGTTGCAGTGGTGGCTGACGTGAAGCCTCATTCTCTGCTATGACATGCAGACTAATTCTCTGCTGACATGAAGACAGATTCTCTGTTACGGGACCTCCCTCCTCTGCCTGGGTGCTGGGCCTAAATATATGCCAATGGACTGTTGCAGTGGTGGCTGACGTGAAGCCTCATTCTCTGCTATGACATGCAGACTGATTCTCTGCTGACATGAAGCCAGATTCTCTGTTACGGGACCTCTCTCCTCTGCCTGTGTGTGTGCTGGGCCTAAATATATGCCAATGGACTGTTGCAGTGGTGGCTGACGTGAAGCCTCATTCTCTGCTATGACATGCAGACTGATTCTCTGCTGACATGAAGCCAGATTCTCTGTTACGGGACCTCTCTCCTCTGCCTGTGTGTGTGCTGGGCCTAAATATATGCCAATGGACTGTTGCAGTGGTGGCTGACGTGAAGCCTCATTCTCTGCTATGACATGCAGACTAATTCTCTGCTGACATGAAGACAGATTCTCTGTTACGGGACCTCCCTCCTCTGCCTGGGTGCTGGGCCTAAATATATGCCAATGGACTGTTGCAGTGGTGGCTGACGTGAAGCCTCATTCTCTGCTATGACATGCAGACTAATTCTCTGCTGACATGAAGACAGATTCTCTGTTACGGGACCTCTCTCCTCTGCCTGGGTGCCGGGGCCTAAATATCTGAGAATGGACTGTTCCAGTGGTGGGTGACGGGAAGCCAGATTCTCTGCTATGGAACCTCTCTCCAATTGATTTTGGTTAATTTTTATTTATTTAATTTTTATTTTAATTCATTTCCCTATCCACATTTGTTTGCAGGGGATTTACCTACATGTTGCTGCCTTTTGCAGCCCTCTAGCTCTTTCCTGGGCTGTTTTACAGCCTTTTTAGTGCCGAAAAGTTCGGGTCCCCATTGACTTCAATGGGGTTCGGGTTCGGGACGAAGTTCGGATCGGGTTCGGATCCCGAACCCGAACATTTCCGGGATGTTCGGCCGAACTTCTCGAACCCGAACATCCAGGTGTTCGCTCAACTCTACAGAGAATCATATAATGATAATCCACGGCACACCGATCTCTTTTGTTTTGCAAAATTTATTACAGGTGCAAAAAATTATTCACAGGTTTCGTCAATATATGACTAGTTGCGCCATGATTGTAATGTAAGAAAAACAAATCACATATATTTGTGGGCCATGATAATTCCCGACGTTTCGGTCCTGTCAAAGACCTTTATCAAGGGATCTGTAAAGGAGTATAAATATAGGAATTTTATTGGTGTCTCAATGCGGCGAACATAGTATATTGTTGACCCATGATAGAAAAAAAAGGGAAAAGATGAAATAAGAGGGTACATGAATGTACAGATCTCAGAATCATAAGAATGGTAGTGAGTATAAAAGTTAGTAAAGTATGTAAAGTATAGGGGATATATAAGAGGTGTGAGAATGGTTAAATAAATACTGTCTCTAATAGAGAGTATAATGATCAAGACAAGGCTCTAATGTAAAACATATCTCATCAATAGGGTATCAGATAAGGTCAGAGATCGAGATAATAGAAAGGTTAGGTTTAGTATGGTAAGCATAGGGAAGAGTATCTGTAAGAAAGAAGAAATATCTGTAGATAAATAAGGCAGCAGACTGGATATGTAGTAATATATAAACTCACCAAGGCCGGTTAATAGACTGCATAGTACGGGCGCCATGTATGTGTGCGCTCTAGTTGGCGTTTTTAAACCGAAGGGCCGGAAGTCGTGTCTGCGCTGTGACCTGGGTCCGGGTTCAGCCGGTCACATGATCGCCAGTGACGTCACGTGAACCGCGTGACCCCGGGACACAGTAGGCGCATGCGCACTACGTATTGGAACGCAGAATGGCTATGTGTTAAGGATGCCTATCCTATGGAGCCTCAAGAATTGAAATAATAGGAATATTAGGTTAGAGATAAGTCTGCTGGTTGATAAGGAGAATAGAGGAGGATTGTGTGAGAGATATTATAAATGTAGAGGATGAAGAGTATATAAAGTTCTAAATAAGTTATTAGATTGCAGAAAGTAGAGAAAATAGAGAAAACTAGTAAAAAGGATTATAATAGATAGAAAAGGGGTCACATATATCTATAAGTGAAAAATATTCTTTAAGGAAAGCATAATGAAACGATAACTTCAATGCTCGTCATATTGGAATATGAGGAATAAGGAAACAATAAAGGGGGAAAAAAATATAAATAAATAAATAAAACCAAAGATAAGAATCAAAAAGGCAAAGGCGAAAACAATCACATAATACAGTTCTTAGTTTATAGGGTATCTAGGCATATAGGTATCTATGTATACTGAAATCTTATACTATGTTCTAATCTATGATGAGAGGAGGGGTGGGAAGGAGGGAAGGGAAAGGGGGGGAGGGGGTTGGTTAGGGGGAAAAAGGGGGGGGAAAGGGAGGAAAAAAGGGTGGGAGGAATTATGGGAAAAGGAGAAAAGGGGAAGGGGGAGGGGGGGGGGTTATTTTCTCACCAACTTGTGTATTGACTATGAATATAATCCGACTAGGGAGCCTGAAATAAAGGAAAGGTATATACACATTAATATCGATGAAATGGCATTATAACATCATATCAGTCCACAGTGTTCGAAAATAAGAATGAACGTTAGAAGATTAAAGATCACAATAAAAGTCACATTCCCGATTAAGGCCTCTCGGGGATAAGGTGTCCAGCCGGTGTATCCAAAAACTCTTTGTTTCAATGTTTTGATCCTGTTACCGCCTCTCCGTGGAGTATTTATTTGTTCCAAGACCTGATAGCGTAAGGATGAAATCTGGTGGTTGTGTTCCTTAAAGTGTGCTGGGATTGGTAACAGCAATTGTTCAGTCCTAATGGTGGATTTGTGTTTGGAAATACGGTTCCTTATTTGTTGCGTGGTTTCACCCACGTAACAAAGTCCACATGGGCATTTAATAAGATAAACGACAAATGAGGAATCACAAGTATAGTATCCTTTGATGGGGAATCTTTTGCCAGTGTGTGGATGTGTAATAAAGTTGCCCTTGATTACACTCGAGCATTGTGCACAATGTAGGCACGGAAAGGTACCATATTTCGGATTCTGTAAAAAGCGTTGCTTTGGTGTTTTGTTTAGTGGTCCAATGTCTGCACGGATGAGGTGGTCCCTAATGTTTTGTGATCTTTTGTAACAAGTGATCGGAGGGGACTGGAATTCTGGAATCTCGGGATATGCTTGTGATAGTATAGACCATTGTTTTCTAATTGTTTGTTGAATTTTTGGAGCCAAGGGGTGATATGTGAGAATGCATGGTATCCGTGGTAGGGGAACGGTGGTTTGTGAGGTAGTTTGTTTACATCCTATCGATGTGTTGGTAATCAGTTGTTCAGGATAGCCTCTTTGTCTGAATTTAGATTTCATGTCTGATTGTCTCTGTTGTAATGTTGATGGATCTGTTATTATTCTTTCTAACCTTGTAAGTTGAGATTTTGGCAATGACGTTTTGGTGGCTCTAGAATGGTTGCTCGTATAATGTAGTAAACTGTTCCTGTCTGTTGGTTTGTTATAAAGGTCAAATTGAATGTGACCTGATGAATCTTTGAGGACTAGAGTATCTAGAAAACTAATTCTCTCGGTATTTGTTATGATAGTAAAGCCGAGTTCTGGATAAATATTGTCAAGATAGTGATGAAAGTGTAAGACACTCGATATGGGACCTTTCCACAAACAGAAGATATCATCGATAAATCGGAGCCATATTTTCGCATGTTGTTGAAAAAGATGATGTGTGTAGACAAACTGTTCCTCGAAGTGGATCATAAAGGCGTTTGCATAGGGCGGAGCTACATTAGCCCCCATTGCGGTACCCCGTTTTTGGACGTAATATTGATCCCCAAAGAGGAAGTAGTTTTCTTGTAACACTAGAGTGAGCAAGGATAGGCAAAATTCTTGTTGTGTGGGAGTTAGAGTAGAGGTAGTAGAGAGTAAGTGTGCTGTGGCTTTTATTCCTTTGTCATGTTCAATGGACGTATATAGGCTGTTGACGTCCATGGTCAACAGTATGGTATCTGGTTCTGGTTGAATCTGTTTGATTTTGGAAATGAAGTCATTAGTATCTAGTAGGAATGATCGTGACGTCTTAATGAGTGGGGTGAGTATACGGTCTAAGTAAATGGAGAGGGGGGACAGGATAGATTCTGTAGAGGCAACAATGGGTCCTCCGGGGGGGTTCTCTAGATTCTTGTGTATCTTGGGCAAAATATAAAATACTGGAATTATCGGATGTTGTTTAGTTAAATAAGTTGTTGTTTTACTGTCAATTACACCTTTTTCTTGATAGTGTGATAAAATGGACTGAATTTTTTTAGCTAACATAGATGTTGGGTTTGATGGTAATAGTGCATAGGTAGTAGAGTCTCTCAATTGTTTTTGCACTTCATTAATGTACATGGACTTATTCATGACTACTATTGCACCCCCTTTGTCAGCAGGTTTGATAATGATGTCCTGATTAGTTTGCAATTCTGTGATAGCCCTTTGTTCTTCTATGGGGAGATTGTTGGTATGTTTAAATTTACCAGTTTGTTGGGCCTTAATGATCTGCTGAATGGATTGGTATGTGAAAGAGATATAGGTTTCTGCTGGGTGGTAAGTTCTAGGAGGCATAAAACTGCTCTTTAATCTTAGATCTAAATTTTTTAATGATAGAGGATCTGAAGTACTAGTTTGTGATGGGATTGGTATGAGATCTATTTGGTTAAAGTGTGCCTTCAATCTTATGTTGCGGAAAAATCGCTGTAGTTCTAATTCTAGATGAAATGTGTCAAGAGGAGTGGTGGGACAGAAGGTTAATCCTTTCTGTAAAACTGAGATGTGAGCTAGAGATAAGTTCATGGAGGAAATATTGACAACTAGGTTCTCAACTTTACCTGGGAGCGAGTCTGTATTCTGTTGTCGGTATCTGTGCCTCTTGCCCCTCCGCGTTCGTTTCTGTTGTAGCGTTGGCGTGTCCGTCCTCGTCCTAAAAAAGGTTGGGAATTGTATTGGTTGTAGGATCGGTCGCTTTCGGATCCAGAGGAACTTGCGGAGAAGTGTTGTTGGCGATTATCTCGTGGTGGCCGAAAGTTGGGATCCCTCCACCTGTAGACTCGATTGGAGCGGTAGTCTTCCGCGTCTCTGATGAACTGTGTTCTTTTCCTGTTCTCTGTCAATTTCTGGAACTCAGATATCTGTTTTGTTGTTTTGTCCTTTAGGTTAGTCCACTCTTCTACTGGTAGTACGGTTGAAAGTTGATTCTCTGTGGATTCAATCTGTTTCGTTAATTCGCCAATTGTTTGATGAGCCTTGCCTATGGTCAGAAGCATTAAATCAAAAGAGCATTTATTCAGTATGCTTTCAAAGCGATTGCAGAAATCGGGGTCATCACGAAAGAGTGTAGGACGCAAATGGGACCGTAGTCCCCTCGGTATGCGACCGCTTTTGTGATATTCGGTGAGTGTACTGCAATGTAACTGCAGTAATGCTTCTGACCATAGACAAGGCTCATCAAACAATTGGCGAATTAACGAAACAGATTGAATCCACAGAGAATCAACTTTCAACCGTACTACCAGTAGAAGAGTGGACTAACCTAAAGGACAAAACAACAAAACAGATATCTGAGTTCCAGAAATTGACAGAGAACAGGAAAAGAACAAAGTTCATCAGAGACGCGGAAGACTACCGCTCCAATCGAGTCTACAGGTGGAGGGATCCCAACTTTCGGCCACCACGAGATAATCGCCAACAACACTTCTCCGCAAGTTCCTCTGGATCCGAAAGCGACCGATCCTACAACCAATACAATTCCCAACCTTTTTTAGGACGAGGACGGACACGCCAACGCTACAACAGAAACGAACGCGGAGGGGCAAGAGGCACAGATACCGACAACAGAATACAGACTCGCTCCCAGGTAAAGTTGAGAACCTAGTTGTCAATATTTCCTCCATGAACTTATCTCCAGCTCACATCTCAGTTTTACAGAAAGGATTAACCTTCTGTCCCACCACTCCTCTTGACACATTTCATCTAGAATTAGAACTACAGCGATTTTTCCGCAACATAAGATTGAAGGCACACTTTAACCAAATAGATCTCATACCAATCCCATCACAAACTAGTACTTCAGATCCTCTATCATTAAAAAATTTAGATCTAAGATTAAAGAGCAGTTTTATGCCTCCTAGAACTTACCACCCAGCAGAAACCTATATCTCTTTCACATACCAATCCATTCAGCAGATCATTAAGGCCCAACAAACTGGTAAATTTAAACATACCAACAATCTCCCCATAGAAGAACAAAGGGCTATCACAGAATTGCAAACTAATCAGGACATCATTATCAAACCTGCTGACAAAGGGGGTGCAATAGTAGTCATGAATAAGTCCATGTACATTAATGAAGTGCAAAAACAATTGAGAGACTCTACTACCTATGCACTATTACCATCAAACCCAACATCTATGTTAGCTAAAAAAATTCAGTCCATTTTATCACACTATCAAGAAAAAGGTGTAATTGACAGTAAAACAACAACATCCGATAATTCCAGTATTTTATATTTTGCCCAAGATACACAAGAATCTAGAGAACCCCCCCGGAAGACCCATTGTTGCCTCTACAGAATCTATCCTGTCCCCCCTCTCCATTTACTTAGACCGTATACTCACCCCACTCATTAAGACGTCACGATCATTCCTACTAGATACTAATGACTTCATTTCCAAAATCAAACAGATTCAACCAGAACCAGATACCATACTGTTGACCATGGACGTCAACAGCCTATATACGTCCATTGAACATGACAAAGGAATAAAAGCCACAGCACACTTACTCTCTACTACCTCTACTCTAACTCCCACACAACAAGAATTTTGCCTATCCTTGCTCACTCTAGTGTTACAAGAAAACTACTTCCTCTTTGGGGATCAATATTACGTCCAAAAACGGGGTACCGCAATGGGGGCTAATGTAGCTCCGCCCTATGCAAACGCCTTTATGATCCACTTCGAGGAACAGTTTGTCTACACACATCATCTTTTTCAACAACATGCGAAAATATGGCTCCGATTTATGGATGATATCTTCTGTTTGTGGAAAGGTCCCATATCGAGTGTCTTACACTTTCATCACTATCTTGGCAATATTTATCCAGAACTCGGCTTTACTATCATAACAAATACCGAGAGAATTAGTTTTCTAGATACTCTAGTCCTCAAAGATTCATCAGGTCACATTCAATTTGACCTTTATAACAAACCAACAGACAGGAACAGTTTACTACATTATACGAGCAACCATTCTAGAGCCACCAAAACGTCATTGCCAAAATCTCAACTTACAAGGTTAGAAAGAATAATAACAGATCCATCAACATTACAACAGAGACAATCAGACATGAAATCTAAATTCAGACAAAGAGGCTATCCTGAACAACTGATTACCAACACATCGACAGGATGTAAACAAACTACCTCACAAACCACCGTTCCCCTACCACGGATACCATGCATTCTCACATATCACCCCTTGGCTCCAAAAATTCAACAAACAATTAGAAAACAATGGTCTATACTATCACAAGCATATCCCGAGATTCCAGAATTCCAGTCCCCTCCGATCACTTGTTACAAAAGATCACAAAACATTAGGGACCACCTCATCCGTGCAGACATTGGACCACTAAACAAAACACCAAAGCAACGCTTTTTACAGAATCCGAAATATGGTACCTTTCCGTGCCTACATTGTGCACAATGCTCGAGTGTAATCAAGGGCAACTTTATTACACAGCCACACACTGGCAAAAGATTCCCCATCAAAGGATACTATACTTGTGATTCCTCATTTGTCGTTTATCTTATTAAATGCCCATGTGGACTTTGTTACGTGGGTGAAACCACGCAACAAATAAGGAACCGTATTTCCAAACACAAATCCACCATTAGGACTGAACAATTGCTGTTACCAATCCCAGCACACGTTAAGGAACACAACCACCAGATTTCATCCTTACGCTATCAGGTCTTGGAACAAATAAATACTCCACGGAGAGGCGGTAACAGGATCAAAACATTGAAACAAAGAGAGAGTTTTTGGATACACCGGCTGGACACCTTATCCCCGAGAGGCCTTAATCGGGAATGTGACTTTTATTGTGATCTTTAATCTTCTAACGTTCATTCTTATTTTCGAACACTGTGGACTGATATGATGTTATAATGCCATTTCATCGATATTAATGTGTATATACCTTTCCTTTATTTCAGGCTCCCTAGTCGGATTATATTCATAGTCAATACACAAGTTGGTGAGAAAATAACCCCCCCCCTCCCCCTTCCCCTTTTCTCCTTTTCCCATAATTCCTCCCACCCTTTTTTCCTCCCTTTCCCCCCCCCTTTTTCCCCCTAACCAACCCCCTCCCCCCCTTTCCCTTCCCTCCTTCCCACCCCTCCTTCCCACCCCTCCTCTCATCATAGATTAGAACATAGTATAAGATTTCAGTATACATAGATACCTATATGCCTAGATACCCTATAAACTAAGAACTGTATTATGTGATTGTTTTCGCCTTTGCCTTTTTGATTCTTATCTTTGGTTTTATTTATTTATTTATATTTTTTTCCCCCTTTATTGTTTCCTTATTCCTCATATTCCAATATGACGAGCATTGAAGTTATCGTTTCATTATGCTTTCCTTAAAGAATATTTTTCACTTATAGATATATGTGACCCCTTTTCTATCTATTATAATCCTTTTTACTAGTTTTCTCTATTTTCTCTACTTTCTGCAATCTAATAACTTATTTAGAACTTTATATACTCTTCATCCTCTACATTTATAATATCTCTCACACAATCCTCCTCTATTCTCCTTATCAACCAGCAGACTTATCTCTAACCTAATATTCCTATTATTTCAATTCTTGAGGCTCCATAGGATAGGCATCCTTAACACATAGCCATTCTGCGTTCCAATACGTAGTGCGCATGCGCCTACTGTGTCCCGGGGTCACGCGGTTCACGTGACGTCACTGGCGATCATGTGACCGGCTGAACCCGGACCCAGGTCACAGCGCAGACACGACTTCCGGCCCTTCGGGTTAAAAACGCCACTAGAGCGCACACATACATGGCGCCCGTACTATGCAGTCTATTAACCGGCCTTGGTGAGTTTATATATTACTACATATCCAGTCTGCTGCCTTATTTATCTACAGATATTTCTTCTTTCTTACAGATACTCTTCCCTATGCTTACCATACTAAACCTAACCTTTCTATTATCTCGATCTCTGACCTTATCTGATACCCTATTGATGAGATATGTTTTACATTAGAGCCTTGTCTTGATCATTATACTCTCTATTAGAGACAGTATTTATTTAACCAGTCTCACACCTCTTATATATCCCCTATACTTTACATACTTTACTAACTTTTATACTCACTACCATTCTTATGATTCTGAGATCTGTACATTCATGTACCCTCTTATTTCATCTTTTCCCTTTTTTTTCTATCATGGGTCAACAATATACTATGTTCGCCGCATTGAGACACCAATAAAATTCCTATATTTATACTCCTTTACAGATCCCTTGATAAAGGTCTTTGACAGGACCGAAACGTCGGGAAATATCATGGCCCACAAATATATGTGATTTGTTTTTCTTATATTACAATCATGGCGCAACTAGTCATATATTGACGAAACCTGTGAATAAGTAAATTTTGCAAAACAAAAGAGATCGGTGTGCCGTGGATTATCATTATATATTCTACGACTGACGTCCTCTACGAGCACCCACCACTATATTAAGGTGTGCGGATTCCGCAATTTTTCTTAATTAATAGCAGAGAATCAGGCTTCCTGTCACCCAACACTGGAACAGGCCACTGTCAGATATTTTTAGGCCCCGGCACCCATACAGAGGAGAGAGGTCCCATAGCAGAGATTCAGGCTTCATGTCATCGCAGAGAATCAGGCTTCCTGTCACCCAACACTGGAACAGGCCACTGTCAGATATTTTTAGGCCCTGGCACCCAGACAGAGGAGAGAGGTCCCATAGCAGAGAATCAGGCTTCATGTCATAGCAGAGATTCAGGCTTCATGTCATAGCAGAGATTCAGGCTTCATGTCATAGCAGAGAATCAGGCTTCATGTCAGCAGAGAATCAGGCTTCATGTCATAGCAGAGAATCAGGCTTTACGTCACCCACCACTGGAACAGGCCATTCTCAGATATTTAGGCCCCGGGACCCAGACAGAGGAGAGAGGTCCCATAGCAGAGAATCAGGCTTCATGTCATAGCAGAGAATCAGGCTTCCTGTCACCCAACACTGGAACAGGCCACTGTCAGATATTTTTAGGCCCCGGCACCCAGACAGAGGAGAGAGGTCCCATAGCAGAGATTCAGGCTTCATGTCATAGCAGAGAATCATGCTTCATATCACCCAACACTGGAACAGGCCACTGTCAGATATTTTTAGGCCCCGGCACCCAGACAGAGGAGAGAGGTTCCATAGCAGAGAATCAGGCTTCATGTCATAGCAGAGAATCAGGCTTCATGTCATAGCAGAGAACCAGGCTTCACGTCACCCACCACTGGAACAGGCCATTGTCAGATATTTAGGCCCCGGCACCCAGACAGAGGAGAGAGGTCCCATAGCAGAGATTCAGGCTTCATGTCATAGCAGAGAATCATGCTTCATGTCACCCAACACTGGAACAGGCCACTGTCAGATATTTTTAGGCCCCGGCACCCAGACAGAGGAGAGGTTCATTCAACTTTGGGTTGCCCCGCAATATAATGGTAAAATAAAAATAAAAATAGGATTGAATGAGGAAGTGCCCTGGAGTACAATAATATATGGTTAAGGGGAGGTAGTTATAAATGTCTAATCTGCACAAGGGATGGACAGGTCCTGTGGGATCCATGCCTGGTTCATTTTTATGAACGTCAGCTTGTCCACATTGGCTGTAGACAGGCGGCTGCGTTTGTCTGTAATGACGCCCCCTGCCGTGCTGAATACACGTTCAGACAAAATGCTGGCCGCTGGGCAGGCCAGCACCTCCAAGGCATAAAAGGCCAGCTCTGGCCACATGGATAATTTAGAAACCCAGAAGTTGAATGGGGCCGAACCATTAGTCAGTACGTGGAGGGGTGTGCACACGTACTGTTCCACCATGTTAGTGAAATGTTGCCTCCTGCTAACACGTTCCGTATCAGGTGGTGGTGCAGTTAGCTGTGGCGTGTTGACAAAACTTTTCCACATCTCTGCCATGCTAACCCTGCCCTCAGAGGAGCTGGCCGTGACACAGCTGCGTTGGCGACCTCTTGCTCCTCCTCTGCCTTCGCCTTGGGCTTCCACTTGTTCCCCTGTGACATTTGGGAATGCTCTCAGTAGCGCGTCTACCAATGTGCGCTTGTACTCACGCATCTTCCTATCACGCTCAAGTGCAGGAAGTAAGGTGGGCACATTGTCTTTGTATCGTGGATCCAGCAGGGTGGCAACCCAGTAGTCCGCACACGTTAAAATGTGGGCAACTCTGCTGTCGTTGCGCAGGCACTGCAGCATGTAGTCGCTCATGTGTGCCAGGCTGCCCAGAGGTAAGGACAAGCTGTCCTCTGTGGGAGGCGTATTGTCATCGTCCTGCGTTTCCCCCCAGCCACGCACCAGTGTTGGGCCCGAGCTGCGTTGGGTGCCACCCCGCTGTGAACATGCTTCATCCTAATCATCGTCCTCCTCGTCCTCCAGTAGTGGGCCCTGGCTGGCCACATTTGTACCTGGCCTCTGCTGTTGCAAAAAACCTCCCTCTGAGTCACTTCGAAGAGACTGGCCTGAAAGTGCTAAAAATGACCCCTCTTCCTCCTCCTCCTCCTCCTCCTGGGTCACCTCCTCTTCCATCATCGCCATAAGTGTTTTCTCAAGGAGACATAAAAGTGGTATTGTAACGCTGATAAAGGCGTCATCGCCACTCGCCATGTTGGTGGAGTACTCGAAACAGCGCAACAGGGCACACAGGTCTCGCATGGAGGCCCAGTCATTGGTGGTGAAGTGGTGCTGTTCCACAGTGCGACTGACCTGTGCGTACTGCAGCTGAAACTCCACTATGGCCTGCTGCTGCTCGCACAGTCTGTCCAGCATGTGCAAGGTGGAGTTCCACCTGGTGGGCACGTCGCATATGAGGCGGTGAGAGGGAAGGCCGAAGTTACGCTGTAGCGCAGACAGGCGAGCAGCGGCAGGATGTGAAAGCCGGAAGTGCGAACAGACGGCCCGCACTTTATGCAGCAGCTCTGACATGTTGGGGTAGTTGTGAATGAACTTCTGCAACACCAAATTCAGCACATGCGCCAGGCAAGGGATGTGCGTCAAACCGGCTAGTCCCAGAGCTGCAACGAGATTTCACCCATTATCGCACACCACCAGGCCGGGCTTGAGGCTCACCAGCAGCAACCACTCGTCGGTCTGTTGTTCTATACCCCGCCACAACTCCTGCGCGGTGTGGGGCCTGTCCCCCAAACATATGAGTTTCAGGATGGCCTGCTGACATTTACCCCGGGCTGTGCTGAAGTTGGTGGTGAAGGTGTGTGGCTGACTGGATGAGCAGGTGGAAGAAGAGGAGGAGGAAGCCAAGTAGGAGGAGGTGGCAACAGGAGGCAAAGAATGTTGCCCTGAGATCCTTGGCGGCGTGCGCCAAACAGCTCTTCACCTGGGGCCCAGCCGCCACTACATTTACCCAGTGTGCAGTTAGGGAGATATAGCATCCCTGGCTGTGTTTACTGGTCCACGTATCTGTGGTTAGGTGGACCTTGCCACAGTTGGCGTTGCGCAGTGAACACTTGATTTTATCAGATACTTGGTTGTGCAGGGAAGACACGGCTCTCTTGGAGAAGTAGTGGCGGCTGGGAACAACATACTGTGGGACAGCAAGCGACATGAGCTGTTTGAAGCTGTCTGTGTCCACCAGCCTGAATGACAGCATTTCATAGGCCAGTAGTTTAGAAATGCTAGGTGGGAATTTACGCTTTCTCTCAAATGTTTGTGAGATGGAGAGCTGAACGCTGCCGTGTGACATGGTTGAGATGCTTGGTGACGGAGGTTGTGGTGTTGGTGGTACATCCTCTGTTTGCTGGGCGGCAGGTGCCAACGTTTCTCCAGAGGAGGAGGAAGAGGCCGAGGCGGCAGCAGCAGAAGAGGCCGAGGCGGCAGCAGCAGAAGAGGTAGCAGGGGGAGCCTGAGTGAGTTCCTTGTTTTTAAGGTGTTTACTCCACTGCAGTTCATGCGTTGCATGCAGGTGCCTGGTCATGCAGGTTGTGCTAAGGTTCAGAACGTTAATGCCTCGCTTCAGGCTCTGATGGCACAGCGTGCAAACCACTTGGGTCTTGTCGTCAGCACATTGTTTGAAGAAGTGCCATGCCAGGGAACTCCTTGAAGCTGCCTTTGGGGTGCTCGGTCCCAGATGGCGGCGGTCAGTAGCAGGCGGAGTCTCTTGGCGGCGGGTGTTCTGCTTTTGCCCACTGCTCCCTCTTTTGCTACGCTGTTGGCTCAGTCTCACCACTGCCTCTTCCTCCGAACTGTGAAAGTCAGTGGCACGACCTTCATTCCATGTGGGGTCTATGACCTCATCGTCCACTGCATCGTCTTCCACCCAGTCTTCCTCCCTGACCTCCTGTTCAGTCTGCACACTGCAGAAAGACGCAGCAGTTGGCACCTGTGTTTCGTCATCATCAGAGACGTGCTGAGGTGGTATTCCCATGTCCTCATCATCAGGAGACATAAATGGTTGTGCGTCAGTGCATTCTATGTCTTCCACCGCTGGGGAAGGGCTAGGTGGATGCCCTTGGGAAACCCTGCCAGCAGAGTCTTCAAACAGCATAAGAGACTGCTGCTTAACTTGAGGCTCAGACAGTTTCCCTGATATGCATGGGGGTGATGTGACAGACTGATGGGCTTGGTTTTCAGGCGCCATCTGTGCGCTTTCTGCAGACGACTGGGTGGGAGATAATGTGAACGTGCTGGATCCACTGTCGGCCACCAAATTGACTAATGCCTGTACCTGCTCAGGCCTTACCATCCTTAGAACGGCATTGGGCCCCACCAAATATCGCTGTAAATTCTGGCGGCTACTGGGACCTGAGGTAGTTGGTTCACTAGGACGTATGGCTGTGGCAGAATGTCCACGTCCTCTCCCAGCACCAGAGGGTCCACTAACACCACCACGACCATGTCCGTGTCCGCGTCCCTTACTAGATGTTTTCCTCATTGTTACCGTTCACCACAATAAGAAAAAAATTATTTGGCCCAATGTATTGAATTCAAATTCAGGCCTTTTTTTACAGACACCTAACACTATCTGGCTATCTATTTAGGTACCGTATTACACTAATACAGGCACAGCAGTAACGACAGATTTAGCTGAATATAAATTGTAGGCCTAGTATTTAGGCGCTGGATGACAGGTATAGGTTTACGGACAGAATTAGACTTGGAAATGCACGGGACTTGGAAATGCACGGTAGCGTGTGAAGTTATTGAGGAGGACCCTATCCGCACCTTCAATCTAATATACCCTTTTATGGATAGAATTAAAGTTGGCCTGATACAGCAGAAACCACGGATTTAGGGAATTGCTAAGTTGGGAATTGTATTTCAACCCAGAACAAAAACTGTGCTTTGACGGACACTAAATAACTTGACCAGCCATAGCAATAACCACAGATTTAGGCCTCATGCACACGACAGTATTTTTTCACTGTCCGCAAAACGGGGGTCCGTTTGTCCGTGATCCGTGACCGGTTTTTCGTCCTTGGGTCTTCCTTGATTTTTGGAGGATCCATGGACATGAAAAAAAAGTCGTTTTGGTGTCCGCCTGGCCGTGCGGAGCCAAACGGATCCGTCCTGAATTACAATGCAAGTCAATGGGGACGGATCCGTTTGACGTTGACACAATATGGTGCAATTGCAAACGGATCCGTCCCCATTGACTTTTAATGTAAAGTCAGGAGTCCCTATTATACCATCGGATCGGAGTTTTCTCCAATCCGATGGTATATTTTAACTTAAAGCGTCCCCATCACCATGGGAACGCCTCTATGTTAGAATATACTGTCGGATATGAGTTACATCGTGAAAACTCATATCCGACAGTATATTCTAACACAGAGGCATTCCCATGGTGATGGGGACGCTTCTAGTTAGAATATACTACAAACTGTGTACATGACTGCCCCCTGCTGCCTGGCAGCACCTGATCTCTTACAGGGGGCCGTGATCAGCACAATTAACCCCTCAGGTGCCGCACCTGAAGGGGTTAATTGTGCGTATCATAGCCCCCTGTAAGAGATCAGGGCTGCCAGGCAGCAGGGGGCAGACCCCCCTCCCCAGTTTGAATATCATTGGTGGCCAGTGCGGGCCCCCCTCCCTCCCTCTATTGTAATAAGAACATTGGTGGCCAGTGTGCGGCCTCCCCCGGCCCCCCCTCCCTCCCTCTAATGTAATTAGTACATTGGTGGCAGTGTGCGGCCTCCCCCGGCTCCCTCCCTCCCTCTATTGTAATAAGAACATTGGTGGCAGTGTGCGGCCTCCCCCGGTCCCCCCCCCCCCGATCATTGGTGGCAGCGGAGTTCCGATGGGAGTCCCAGTTTAATCGCTGGGGCTCCGATCGGTAACCGTGGCAACCAGGACGCTACTGCAGTCCTGGTTGCCATGGTTACTTAGCAATAGTAGAAGCATCATACTTACCTGCTGGCTGCTACGCTGTCTGTGTCCGGCCGGGAGCTCCTCCTACTGGTAAGTGACAGGTCTGTGCGAAGCATTGCTAAATGAACTATACATGTCAACCAGGGATTACATACCCCATATCATCCTCAGAGCAGTGGTAAGGTTGAACGTCTCAATGGGATTATTAAGAACAGGATCTCAAAAATCATGGCTGATACTCAAAAATCATGGCCTGAATGTCTCGCTATGGCCCTTTATTCCATCAGGAATGCCCCCAGAAAGCCCCATGGGTTATCACCCTACGAAATTTTATTCGGTAGTCCTCCAAAGACGAGATTGTACTACCCTCAACAGCTGTCTTCTGTACATTCCCAGCTGACAGGGTATGTGCAGTCTCTGCAAAAGGAGCTCCAAAAAGTCCACCACCCAGACTCAATAACCGGTGTTCATTCTATTCAACAAGTTGATTGGGTCGTGCTAAAGAAATATCAGAGGACGGGACTAGAACCGAGATATCTTGGCCCATTCCAGGTGCTGCTGACAACGCCAACCTCTCTGAAACTCGAAGGACCAGACAACTGGGTCCACGCCAGTCACTGCAAGAAGCTGCTCAACTACATCAAAGAATGAGAAGTGTAATTTTAATTTATTTGTGTAGCATAGTTTATTCTAGCAAGGGAAACAATGAAAAGCATCCCAATCTTTTGTTTAAAATGCACCTCCAGCTAGCTAAGGCAGCAAACAGGACCAATTGCTGGGTGTGCTCTAAATCCCCCCTAGCCATTATACCCCAGCAATGGCAGCCGTTCATGCTATATACAACGTTCATATTGGCATGAAGAAGTATGAGAAATTAGCCAAGACCACCCAGAGACATTTGTCGATAGAATTTAACAATACATTCCTACAGGGTAACATTAGTTATAGTTTTAATATTAGCTGTGGCTCTTGCGCCTCGCTTGCCAATCCTGTATGGGTGTCTGGGCAGTTAGGTGTCCCGCAGGTATGCTTCAACATCAGCTTCGATAAAGTGGATAGATTTGTGGGATCCTCCAGTTGTGAGAAAGGTATAACAGTCAACCTTACTAATGAAACCCCCGATCTCTTTAGTAACACCCATAGACCAGATTATATCTGTTGGAAAGAAGGATGCGATGTTCAGACTGCCAGGGCGATCCCCCAGTCTATTTAGTTATTACTTAGTGCCCGAGATCGTCAGAGAAACTCCTCATGTGCTGTTCTGATAGGCCCATATCATTTCCTGTGCGGTTCCGCCGCTTATAAGGTAGTCCCCCTTAATGCAAGAGGTTCATGTGCTTTAGTGAAGCTTGTTGCAGCATCTTACATTGCAGATAATCAAGAGGATTTGATGGTGCGTAAGAAGGCAAAGATGTCTGGGAGAGCTCGTAGGGAACTGTTCTCTAGCCACGATCAGGCTTGGGCATGGTTCCCCGTGTGGACTGGATGGGGGATCGAGATTATGAAGCGATTGAACAATTTCTCTATTGTAGATGAGATGTTCAATGAAACTGTAGAAGCTGTCAGGAAGATCACCCAGGAACAACGACAGATAAAGACTCTAGTACTGCAGGAAAAGATGGCTCTTGATTGTATTTTAGCATCCAAGGGGGGTTTCTGTGAATTCATAGGTGAGGACTGTTGTACCTGGATAACGGACACCAGTAACATGGTCAAAGCACATATGGATAAGGTTAGCATCCTGCAAGGCAGAGCCAGAGCTATAGCTAGTGAAGGTTGGAATCCTTTTAAAGGTTTGGGAAGTTCGGGGATTTTTTGTTTTCCATTGGATCCTGGCTAAAGGAAATAGGAGTATATATAACTGGTGTTTCTGTTTCTATTCCTTCTATACGCCGGAGTGAGATGTTCCTGGTGTCTAATCGACAGAGTCACCAAAGCCCAAACAGATGACTACATTTTAGTTGCCGAGACGCCCTGAAGACCAACCCATGGACCAGATACAGAGGATTCCAAACTGACCGGCGACCAAAGCGACCCACCACCTCCTCTGAGTCACCTCCTGAAGAGCAGAACCTCAGAGTCAAGATTTGTTTTCAAGCTCTGTTGTTTTCCATCATCTGTTTTGCTTTTTGGATTCAGGACTTTTCGTATACAAGAGGGACTGTTTATTTTCTTTTCCAAAGAAGATCATGATTCATCGAGGGACACTAGGGACCATATGACAAAGAGGAGGGACTGTTGTGGAAATGTTATTATATGGAATTATGCAGACATTTTATCTTAGGATGTGTGTGTGTTTTATAGATTGTCATCTTTCACCCTGTGCCGGATTTAACCGAGGAACGCTCTAGCAGAGGGTACTTGGGTTGAATCGGGACCAGCGGTAAAACAGTCAGTATGAAAACCTTCTCATGGGCTTGGAGACGTGTTCTCAGCGTGTAGGGGGAAGTTTGCCGGTTTGTGAGCACTAAGTGCAATGCACTGGGCTTCGTCCTTCAAATGTCTATACACATTAGAGAAGTGAAGTCTCCATAACGAGAGATACATGTTATACCTCTGCTGCGGCTTCCTTATCCCTTTCTGGATACATATCTGCTTTTAAGACATGCATATCTGCCTTGTCGGTATACTCGTGCCGTATCCTGACAATAGCCGTAGCAATGTCCCGCGGATAGTCCCAAATCTATAAGAACCAGTAGAATGATCTTCACTAGATACTGGTCACTTTAAGCAGTATTGAATGTGGTCCATGCTGACAGTGATGGGGGATGGGCAGCCACCTGGCTGATCAGACAATGGACATGACTCATCCTTCCTTATACAGGGATGAGGTGTGTGCATTGCACTGTTCGGCCATGTTGATGCCCTCCCATGTCCTTTGATATGTACCTGCACTTTCTCGGCTGACTGGCTGAAATTGTAAAGCCATCTCTCACTGGGTGTCGTTCTATTGCCTTAATAAAGAAGGAGTCTGGAATCGATTGGGGAGCTTTTTGCACGGACTCCAGCTTGAACCAGCATTGTGTCTGACTTTTCCTGGGCTAAAGAAGTACTTCATCCCTTATACAGAAAGTACTGAATAATAGCTACGGAATTGTTTGTGCTTGGCGCACTTTAATACTGAAGTGCACCTTTTAGTGCACCGGAGATTTGTGCGCAAAGTTCAACCAAATTATCCATATCATTTCTGCCTTCTGTGAGACACCTGTTTAGTAAAAAGTACCCTTTCCACCACTTAAAATGTTCGTACAGGGGTGCTGTTTCCGTAATGTGGTCACTTCTTGGGTTTTTTTTATTTCTGGGGACCATAGGATATTTTTTTAAATGCGACATGGCAGCTAAAATCCATGTCTGCCAATTCAGGCCTGCAAAAACCATATTTTGCACTTTGCCTGTAGAGGCCTGCTGTGCGTCAATACAGCAGGCTACGAGCACATATGGGGCGTTCGCAAAATGGGGAGGAAATGCGAAAAATGGGGAGGAATGCAAAAAAAAAACTGAGGTAGAAGCAAATTTTCCTCACTTTAGGGGAATGAAAATTCCTCCCCGACTCCAATCAGGCAATCAGAATATCTCCCTGGATCAACGATATCTCTCTAGTAGCTATAGCCTGTAATATTATTACGCTCCAGAAATACATCCAGGCCCCTCTTGAATTCCTTTATTGTACTCACCATCACACCTCCTCAGGCAGAGAGTTCCATATTCTCACTGCTCTTACCGTAAAGAATCCTTTTCTATGTTTGTGTACAAACCTTCTTTCCTCCAGACGCAGAGGATGTCCCCTCGTCACAGTCACAGTCCTGGAGATAAATAGATGATGGGATAGATCTCTGTACTGACCCCTGATATATTTATACATATTAATTAGATCTCCCCTCATTCGTCTTTTTTCTAAAGTGAATAACCCTAATTTTGATAATCTTTCAGGGTACTGTAGTTGCCCCATTCCAGTTATTACTTTAGTTGCCCTCCTCTGGACCTTCTCCAGCTCTGCTATGTCTGCCTTGTTTACAGGAGCCCAGAACTGTACACAGTACTCCATGTGTGGTCTGACTAGCGATTTGTAAAGTGTTAGTACTATGTTCTTATCACGTGCATCTATGCCCCTTCTGATGCAACACATTATCTTATTGGCCTTGGCAGCAGCTGCCTGACACTGGTTTTTGCAGCTTAGTTTGCTGTTTATTAAAATTCCTAGATCCTTTTCCATGTCGGTGTTACCGGGTGTTTTACCATTTAGTATGTACGGATGACTTGCATTATTCCTTCCCATGTGCATAACTTTACATTTGTCAGTGTTAAACCTCATCTGCCACTTATCTGCCCAAGCCTCCAATCTATCCAGATCCCTCTGTAGTAGTATACGGTCCTCATCAGTGTAAATTACTTTACACAGTTTAGTGTCATCTGCTAAAATTGATACTTTACTATGCAAGCCTTCTACGAGATCATTAATAGTAATTTTTCATTTTTATAAGGGTCCATTCACACGTCCGTTTTTTCTTTCCTGATCTGTTCAGTTTTTTGCGGAACAGATCAGGACCAGATCTGGACCCATTCATTTTCAATGGGTCCTGGAAAAAATCGGACAGCACAATGTGTGCTGTCCGTTTCCGTTGTTCCGTTCCGCATGTCCATTTAAATATAAAACATGTCCTATTCTTTTCCGCAAAATTCGGATCCTGGTACAATACAAAGTCAATGGATCCGCAAAAAACGGAAGATATTCGGATGTCATTCCGTATGTCATCCGTTTTTTGCGGAATCCGTTCCTGGAAACACATAACAAATTATTATTTTTTATTTTTTTTTTCTATTTTTTTTCCAATGAATTCCAAACAACTTTATTTGATTATATAGATCATACCAGTGTATTACTGTATTGCGGCGGCAGCAGGGAGCGCACGGCGTCATAGCAACCAGTGACGCCGTGCGCTCCTGCTCTCAGGTAGGATCCAGGCCGCGGTTCCACGGCCCGCACACGGCCGTGAAACACGGCCGTGTGCATTGGGCCTAAATGTGTGCTTTAAAATAATCTCTAGTATTTCTGTCTTCTATGAGACACCTGTTTTGGTAAAAAGTACCCTTTCCACCACTTAAAATGTTCGTACGGGGATGCTGTTTCCGTAATGGGATCACTTCTTGGGTTCTTTTTATTTCTGGGGACCTCAGGATATTTTTTAAATGCAACATGGCAGCTAAAATCCATGTCTGCCAATTCAGGCCTGCAAAAAACATATTTTGCACTTTGCCTGTAGAGGCCTGCTGTGCGCCAAAACAGCAGGCTACGAGCACATATGGGGTGTTTGCAAAATGGGGAGAAAATGGGGAACATATAATGGCGTACACTTTCTCCTTTAACTCTTGTGAAAGTAAAGGTCTGCTAGTAATTTTACATTTTTACAAATGTGTGCTTTGAAATACTCTCTCTAGTATTTCTGCCTTCTGTGAGACACCTGTTTGGTAAAAAGTACCCTTTCCACCACTTAAAATGTGTGTACGGGGGTGTAGTTTCTGGAATGGGGTCACTTTTGGAGGTTCCCACTCTAGGGCCACCTCAGGGTGTCTTCATATGCGACATAGCTCCCAATTACCATTCCAGCTAAATCCTCTCTCCTAACCGCCATATGTTGCTCCTTCCACTCTGAAGCCTGCCGTGCGGCCATACATAATTTTTTGAGCACATCTAGGGTGTTGGCGTATTCGGGGGGAAATGGGTAACAAATTGTGGGGTGCATTTTGTCCTGTTACCCCTTGTGAAAGTAAAAAATGTGGGTGTAAAGCAACTTTTTGGGGAAAAAATTGTTATTTTTTATTTTCACAGCCAAGCGTTTCCTAATTCAGTGAAATGCCTGATTGGTCAAAATGCTCACTACACACCTTTAAATATTCCTTGAGGGATGTAGTTTCCATAATAGGGTCACTTATTGGGGGTTTCCACTCTAGGGCCACCTCAGGGTGTCTTCATATGCGACATAGCTCCCAATTACCATTCCAGCTAAATCCTCTCTCCTAACCGCCATATGGTGCTTCTTCCACTCTGAAGCCTGTCGTGCGGCCATGCATCATTTTTTGAGAATATATGGGGTGTTGGCGTATTCGGGGGGAAATGGGTAACAAAAATGTGGGGTGCATTTTGTCCTGTTACCTCTTGTGAAAGTGAAAAATGTGGGTGTAAAGAAACTTTTTCAGGATTTATTTTTTATTTTTTTATTTTAACAGCCAAGCGTTTCCTAATTCTTTGAAATGCCTGATGGGTCAATATTCTCACTACACACCTTTAAATATTCCTTGAGGGGTGTAGTTTTCAGAATGGGGTCACTTTTTGGGGGTTTCCACTCTAGGGGTACCTCAGGGTGTTTTTCAATTGCAAGATGGCGCCTGTGAATTATTCCGGTGAAATCTGCCTTCCATAAGCCATTTGGTGCTCCTTTCCTTCTGACCCCTGTGGTGCGCCCATATAGCAGTATACAAGCACATATGGGGTATTGCTGTGATCAGGAAAAAATGGGCAATAAATTAGGGGGTACATTTTCTCTAGTTCCCCCTTTTGAAAGTGAAAAATTTGGGCCTAAAGTCTGTTTTTCTGGAAAAAATTTTTTTTTTTTCATTTTCACAGCCAATTCTATGATTTACCTTTGAGGACAAAGTTATCTGTACACATCTTGAAATATCCCTGGAGTGGTGTAGTTTCCAGAATGGGGTCACTCTTTGGGAGTTTCCATTCTAGGGGTACTTCAGGGTGTCTTTATATGCAACATAGCTCACAAAAGCAAATCCTGCAAAATCTGTCCTCAAAAAGCCCTATGGCGCTACTTCCCTTTTGGACCCTGACATGCACCCATACATTATTTTTTGAGCACATATTGGGTGTTCGCGTATTCAGGGAGAAATGGGTAACACAATGTGGGGTGCATTTTGTCCTGTTACCCCTTGTGAAAGTGAAAAATGTGGGTGTAAAGCAACTTTTTCTGCAAAAAAATTGTAATTTTTTAGGGTTGAGCGAACCCGAACTGTAAAGTTCAGGTTTGTACCAAACATTAGGATTTTTGGACCCCGGACCCGAACCCGAACATTTCAGTAAAAGTTCGGGTTCAGTGTTTGGCAATTTCTTAGCGCTTTTTAAAAGGCTGCAGAGCAGCCAATCAACAAGCGTTTAACTGCTTGACCTTCGAAGCCATCACAGCCATGCCTACTAATGGCATGGCTGTGATTGGCCAGTGCAGCATGTGACCCAGCCTCTATATAAGCTGGAGTCACGTAGCGCTGCACGTCACTCTGCTGTGCTTAGTGTAGGGAGAGGATGCTGCTGTGAGGGAGAAAATAGGACAGAATCTGTTATCAGAACTCCAATTGAACTCAGCGATCTACATAGATTTAGTTGTGTGGGTGTAGTGCACAATATTTTTACCCTGCCCTGAGCCCAGTGACAGAGAAAAATAACTTTTATTTGTCTGTTAGGTGGGTGGCGACGCCGGCCATTTTATGCAAGCTCAGTGCACCAGCACTGCATCTGTGCTTTTGTGACATTCAAATCCAAGCTTGAAATACTGCAATAATAATCTGGTTTTAAAATAAAAACACCCTTTTTTGGCAATATTCTACATCTGGTGCCTTTGCAGGATTAGTCTGTGCAATTTAAGCTATAAATACAGCTATAATTTTCTGGGTTTTTAAAAACACCCTTTTTTGGCAAAATACTTAATTTTGCAGCCCTTGCTGCAGCTGTGATTGTTAAAAACAAGTTTGAAATACTTCAATAATTTTCTGGCTTTGAAAAAATACCCATTTTTGGCAATAACCTTCATTTTAGGCCTCTGTCGCATTAGTCAGTGTGCAATTTAAAGGGCTTCTGTCACCCGCTTAAAACTCATTTTTCATTTTTGGGCATATTAAAATCCTTATTGGACGACTATTCCCTATATAGGGCTCTTACCTTGTTCTGTGGCTTGGTTTCACTAAAAATCGATCTTTTAAAATATGCAAATGACTTCTCCGGAGGAGGAGAGCGCTCCCTGGCCCTGTCAATCAGCAGGAGGAGGAGGTGTTCTTTTTAAAGGAGGATGCGGCGGCTACCAGCAAGTAGACGCCCTTCTTGCTGGTAGTGAAGTCATTTGCATATTTTAAAAGATCGATTTTTAGTGAAACCAGGCCACAGAACAAGGTAAGAGTCCTATATAGGGAATAGTCGTCCAATAAGGATTTTAATATGCCCAAAAATGAATAATTTAGTTTTGGGGGTGACAGACGCCCTTTAAGGCCGGATCCGGATTAATGCCTTTCAATGGGCATTAATTCCGGATCCGGCCTTCCGGCAAGTGTTCAGGATTTTTGGCCAGAGCAAAAAGCGCAGCATGCTGCAGTATTTTCTCCGGCCAAAAAACGTTCCGGTCCTGAACTGAAGACATCCTGATGCATCCTGAACGGATTTCTCTCCATTCAGAATGCATGGGGATAATCTTGATCAGGATTTTTCCGGCATAGAGCCCCGACGACGGAACTCTATGCCGGAAAAGAACAAAGCAAGTGTGAAAGAGCCCTTAAAGATTATTAAAATAAGATTATTTGTAAAACACAAGCACACCACAGCTCCTCTCTCTCTCTCAAAAACACCACAAACTGGCTGCTGGGTAGTGCCTTCATTTATAAAGTGAAGAGGTAGGCTAGTTTCTGATTGGTTGCTAGGGATGTTTGCTAAGCTATTACAAAGCCTTCTCATTGGCTATTCAAGCTAGGAGAAGGGAAGGATTATGAGTCCGCTCATGTACTGTAGAAAAAAAACTAATGAATATTCGAATTGCGAATATATCGCTATATTCGAAAATTCTATCAAAAAAACAATAGGAGAAACTGCTTAACGCCCTTACGCGAATCGATTTAAGCGAATATTCAGTACCAATTATTTTTGCATAATAGAAACCATAATGAAAAGTTCAGTCAGTACTGAATGGTATTTTAGCTGTCACTGACAGTGACAGCTAAAATACCATTCAGTAGTACTGACTTTGAATTTTTATGCAAAAAATTGGTACTGAATATTCGCTTTTATCGATTCGCGTAACGGCGTTAAGTAATTTTCCTATAGTTTTTTTTATTAGAAGAAAAGTCTTTTCTGCACAGAAAAAGTATTTTCTGCACAAAAAAGTCTTCTGCATTTTCTGCAGAAAAAAAACTTGCAGCGCAAGTAATGGACACTACTGATCGGTGCTCAGTGGTTGCAAAATGCTCGTACGCTGATGGTGCGTTCGTGCAAAAATCTAAACTGATTCTAACAAATTGATTATATATATATATATATAATAGTACAGACCAAAAGTTTGGACACACCTTCTCATTCAAGAGAATGCCAAGAGTGTGCAAAGCAGTAATCAAAGCAAAAGATGGCTACTTTGAAGAACCTAGAATATGACATATTTTCAGTTGTTTCACACTTTTTTGTTATGTATATAATTCCACATGTGTTAATTCATAGTTTTGATGCCTTCAGTGTGAATCTACAATTTTCATAGTCAAGAAAATAAAGAAAACTCTTTGAAGGAGAAGGTGTGTCCAAACTTTTGGTCTGTACTGTATATATTTGTGGTCATGGCTTGCCTGTGACACGTGGGCTTGGAGACATGGTACCCCCTACCTGCCTGACTAACTAACTAAGCGGCTTGAGTTGTGCCGTAACCGTTGCGTAGGGGGGGAAGCCTAAAGTGGGCATACCCTGTAATGTTTAGATGAAAATGAGGGCGGGTTGGGAGGGTATTTTGCAATGGAACTTCAGCCTCAAGGGGAGGCGTTAGCTGGGTATAAGTGAGCTGCCGGCGCCCCTCCCACAAATACAGGCCAATGAATCAGCCTTCACACTTGTGGTCATGGCTTGCCTGTGACGCGTGGGCTTGGAGACATGGTACCCTCTACTTGCCTGAATAACTAACTAAGCGGCTAACTAAGCGTAACCGCTGCGTAGGGGGGAAAGCCTAAAGTGGGCAAAAACACTGCTATCAAACTTCACCTGACCGTTTATTCCCAAAACAACATTACATAACAAGACTCTCAAACGCGAGAGACATTTCACTATCGGGACGAGGTATGTACCTGTTGAAACATGAAGAGTGCCAGTGACCTAACTTCTGGATTATATGAGCCATCACTTTATTCCTTGAGGCAGCCGAAGCAGCCCATATCCGGAAAGAATGACCAGAAACAGACGCCGGGTTCAAACCTAAATTTTACACCAACGTGCGGACGTGACTGACAAACTGGGAGGTAGTGAGCGGAGCTTTGGGAAACGGCAACAGAGGGCTGCAAGGGTCTCGGCCTGCCAAAGACACCAGTAACTGTTTGAAAATGCGAACCGGGCACCAAGGGTGTGTCGTTGGGAAAAATTTGACTAGTGTCGGGGGTCCGGTTTGAGAAGTTTTGGTGACCGGCAAGGACAGTATGTATCCACTAGAGCACAGGCCCAGCAGGGAGATGCTGACGTAGCTGCTGCTGGAGGGAGTACACGTGAACTCGCCTGGCCTCAAAACCTCTAGAACCCTAAGTAAATGGCAGCCTTGAGCACGAGACTGGGGAGTGTACCAAAAGGGGCTCGGTCTAGTATATCGGATAAGCCCCTGAAGACTTCTCCAGTGATGGCTTGTCGTCGTGGTTGGCTTGTCCCGTGGCAGATACCCAGGCCCTTCAGGGCTGCCTTAACAATGTGAACGGAAAATAGGGACCCCGACTCCGGGTTGTTGATGGCCGAGAAATGTAGGACCTGACGGTGTTGTGTGAGAGTTTCAGATCTGAATGGTAGTACCCTATAAAGGACAAAACATAGCCAATGAAGCTAGTACTCTCTTGAGGATACTTCGCTTGGAATGTGAGGAACTTGTTCCATCCTGTCTTATAAGTCCTGGCCGTGTTAACCGAAAGAGACCTGGCTATCAGGGCATGTGCCGTAACTATGTGACTGGTCAATCCAGAATAAACTGTGAGTGAGGAGGTATCATGGCCCCTACGTTGTCCGCTTGTGGCATGACCTGTTGGAAAAGGGAAAAATTAGCCTGTGACAGAGCATCAGCCACCACATTCTGGGTACCCCTGATATGGGAACAGCAATAGCGGAAATTACACCATAATAAGAGCCAAACTAGACTCCTGGTGCAGGACATGACTAGTGGGGATTTGGATCTACCTGTCGTTAAATATCCACCATAGCTGCATTATCAGAGACTATCGTGACTGTGGAATTGGACCATGAACTACCCCATACGTATGCTGCGGCCACTATGGGGTATAGTTCAAACAAGGCTGAAGACTTGAGAAACCCCGGGATCTGTCTGACTTCCTCTGGCCATGTACCGGCCAGCCAGTGGGTGCCAGAAATGGCTGCAAAACCTATACTGGAAGAGGCACTGGAAAAAACCACAGGAGATGAACTGGTAGCTGGGGGGATGAAAAAGGAGATCCCATTCCAGTGTCTCAGGAACTGATCCCACATGACTAGATCTGCTACACAATGAGCGTCTAGCTGAACCGGGCTGTGCTGCTGTGGAGCCGCGGGAAGAAGAGCTAACAGACGGGAAATGAACGATCTTCCCTGTGGAATAATGCGCATGGCGAAGTTTAGCATCCCTAGCAACGACTGTAACTCCGCCTTTGTGGATACTCTCGTGACTGTGAATCTATGTATGACTTCCTTGATCCGGATCAGTTTATCTTCCGTTAAACTGGCTAACATGTTGACGGAGTCTAGTACGATACCCAGGAAAGTGATCACCATGGATGGGCCTTCAATTTTCTTAGGCGACACTGGCACGCCTAGCTGGGAAAAACTACTCATAGGGTGTCCAGATCCTGGGGTGTGCACCCTGGGTATTCAATCAGCAAAAAGTCATCCAAATAGTGAATAACATGACTGCAGTTAAACTTGACTTCCAACACCCAGTGCAGGGCCTTAACAAACTGGTCAAATAGCCAGGGGCTACTCTTGGAGCCAAATGTCAGTTTGGTGGCGAAATAATACAGGTTCTTCTATTTGATACCATGCCACTGCCAGAGCGCAGGCATGATGCGAAGTAGTTTGAAGGCATCTGATATGTCTGCCTTGGACAGATGACCCCCAGGCCCTGCCTGCTTGATGATGGCTATGGCTGACCCATGGACGAATACTTCATACTCACCTCTTCAGATGGGATGAGGGAATTGAGACTGGAAACATGAGAGGCATGCAGGGCTGAAAGGTCATAAACCAGCCTCTCCTTCTTGCTGAATTTACCTGTGACTACCCCCACCGGGTTGACCCGCCAGTGGTCGAACGGGGGAACCGAAAAAGGGCCTATGAGGAACTCTTTCTCTAATTCAGCCTCTATCAACACTGTTGTGGGGACTCTCACCGCGGACTGTAAGTTTTTACACTCATACGTGGCTTCAGGCAGCGTGATTAGAACTGTGTTGAAACCTGATTCGAAACCTGCGACCAGGAAATCAACAAATCCAGTGTTATGATGGCCTTGGAGGCAAGAGTGTAAATAAGCATTTTATTTTTTTTCTGGACGGGCCTGTGTGTGTGTGACATGCTGAGAAAGCCCGTGAAGGGGGAACATGTTCATGACCCCAGGTGACTGCGTGCTATGCAAAATAACAAATGTGGAACGGATCGAACCTGAATGACGTGTCAGGTATCCAATCTTTCGTTCAATGCTGGTAACGCACCGATAACAGCCTGAGGGGGCACAAACAGCGAACCCTGAGACGTGATGAGGAACACATGCATAACATGAGCCATGCACGTGCAACCTGAGAGCTCTGGAGTTCCTGATTACCTTAAGATGCACCTGTACCCATATATATATATATATATATATATATATATATATATATATATATATATATACATACTATATATTTTTTTTTTTTCTACCTTCAGCCTGCGCCCACGCTGTACAGGACGACAGCTAGTTGAAAAGGACAACTGAAAGGTGATCTGAAAGGAGAAAAGGTGCACTATGACTACCCCAACTGATTAAGGTAAAGTGCAGCTGCTGAGATCGGTGACAGAACGGTTGATGGCAGGCTATAATCGCAGGCAATGGTGGCTAGCAGATAACACCTGACAAACTGCCATCCCCTGCTGAATGGTAGGGGGCCACGGGTTACTCAGGAGTGAGCCGTAGTGCATGCAACCTCCCCATATAAGCGACTGCGGCGTTTAGATGCCTGCCGAGCACGAAATGACAGAGAACGTAGTAGCAGAGCGCATGGTGGCATAATGCAAATGGCAGGCCACAAATCACCATGTATATGTCTGATGCGTGCACAAACTTTTGCAGCAAACACATGCCCCCCAGCACATGTGTAAAACATTGTTGTATGTTATGTTACTGACTGTAGCGTAGCATCTGGAACTAGCTTCTGCGCAGTTAAACTGGAAGGCACAAGTAGACCGCACAGTCCCGCCAAAACAAACATTGTACAGCAGGAATTAGCGTCACTGATATTACCGTATAGTGGGGCACACTTCACCACCATCCTTGCGTGAGGCACGGCGCCCCATGCGAGAAACGCACCAATGAGAAAATCGTGACGGAGTCCCGCTGACTCCTGCATCCTAGTCGCACTGCCGCGTGGGTAACCAAAGCATGGGCTACTGGGCAGACCGCTCCGGTGCGGCGCGCCACTCCTCCTTACCAAAGGAGCAGACATACCGCCGGCCCGACTGTGAAGTGGACGGGCTGCACGAGCGCGCAGCATATACTTACCCAAAGCCGGGACGAACTCCATAGCGGACTCCTCGCCGCCAGCTAGGACAGATCCTGCAGAGGCTCACTCGTGCTGACTCAGAACCAAACAGGATATGTTGCAATGGAACGTGCGCCTCAGGGGGAGGTGTTACCTGGGTATAAGTGAGCTGCCAGCACCCCTCCCACAAATACAGGCCAATGAATCGGCCTTCACACATAACTAACTACCACTAACTGCAGTTATTTTTTCACACACAAAAAAATTTGAAAAAAAAAACAACTAAAAAATGTGCAGATGCTACTGAGCACACTTCTGATTGGTGCTCTGCAGCACACACGCACACACTGTAGTATAAAACTTTACTACACTGGCTAAAAATGTAACTTATATCTATATATATATATATATATATATATATATATTTATATAAAGCCCTAACTACCAGTTCTTTTTTTAACAAAAAAAAATGCTAAATTGTCAAAAATATCAGCACAAATAATCCGCAGGTGCTGATCAGGCAGGTACGCGTTGAAAAGCACTTGGTGCTCACAGCTCGCACGCAGAAAAAGTGATGCAGAGCTGGAAAATGGTAAAAAAAATAAAAAATACCCAAAAAAGTGCACGGACCAAATGGCGTCCGTAAAAAAAAGGATGGGGGGGACAGAGAGGAAGGAGTCTAGTTAGGAGTGAGTTCAGAGCACCCCCCTGCTAGGGGAAGGAAGCAGGAGCCCGTCCCTGTTGGACGTGGCCTTGCCCAGGCAAGCTAGAGCACCTTCAGCACAGCTGGAAGCCTCAGAGACCAGGAGAAAGTGTTCCCTGGTCAAAGCTAGAGACAGACCAGACTACAGAGTGAAGTACAGCATAAAGAGAGAGCTAAGTTATACAGCCGGCCTGTCAGCACAGCAAATGATGTAGCAGAAAGGAATTTGCCTGCCACAATTAATGCCAAAGCCTGCTGGAAACCAAGACAAAGCCTGTAAATCATTTGGATAAAAGTTTATTTAAGTAAAGCTGTTATCAACTTCATCACAAGGTCTGGACTCCATTTATTCTTCATCCCTACTACTACCCTCTTTTTTGTCTGCGTTTCAGAAGGTCAAGCCTGGGGTTCCAGCGTATCCAGCTAGGAGCTGTCACGGAAGGTGTACAGAAACTAGAAGACACAAAAGGAAGATCCAACTGACTGGATCCAAAACTAAGGAACCAGAGGATAAGCCCTGTAACAGACCTGGCTCTCTCCCTTAATGCTCTGCCTATGCAAAAATCTCTATGGTAGATGATTTCATATCCTCGTTCTTTGACTGTATGACACCTGAACACCCTATAATAGTGAGGGGACACGACCACCGGCTCCCTACACTTAATACAGAGGGAGTCAGGGTCACCTAGGATCCAGCAAACAGGAAAACGCAAATGAATGAATGAACAAACTTATCTGTAGAAGACTCAGTAGTAGCATCCAGCATGCACACACTTCAGGAAGTTGTATAAACCGCAAAGTGATGCAGTATAGGAAGGGATTTAAAGGGATGCAATCAGTGCAACTACATGACAGCTGAGAGAGGCTAACGAGATGAGAAATGAAAGCAAAACAAAAGGAACCTCAAGCAGGAGGTTCTGAAGAACATCTGTCAGAGCTTCTCAGATGTCTGGTGGTGACAGTACCCCTCCTTCTACGAGTGGACTCCGGACACTCAGAGCCCACCTTCTCAGGATGGGACCTATGGAAAGCCCTGATGAGACGAGTGGCCTTAATGTCCGTCACTGGGACCCACATCCTCTCCTCAGGACCATAACCCTCCCAATGTCATGGAACCATGAACCAGATGTACAACAAGAGATGAGTGGAAATAAGAAGGCTTTATTGAAAATAAAGCTGTAAGGCAAAAGTCCAAACGGATGGCTAAACCGAAGCAGGGTCTTGCGAAACCGGGGATCAGGAACCAGAAGGGTAGTCAGACGAAGCCAGGATCAGGAATCAGCAGGGTAGTCAGACGAAGCCAGGATCAGGAATCAGCAGGGTAGTCAGACGAAGCCAGGATCAGGAACCAGAAGCAGCAGCAGTCTTAGAAGCATGTGAGCACAGGAGGACCAAGCAAGGAACTGAAGCCACAGACCTCCTATATATGTGAGCTAGGCATCCAGCTCCTCCCAGTGGGAAGGAGGAGCCGCAGGGTGGGAGGCTACAAGAAACCCAGAAACCAAGATGGCCGCCAGCACATGTCAAACGAAGGAGAACAGCAAGGAGGTAAGACCATGACAGTACCTCCCCCTCAAGGGCCCCTCCTCCGCGGAGTAAGGAACGGTTTCTGAGGGAAGCGTGCGTGGAAGGCTCGGAGCAAGGCAGGAGCATGGACATCTGCGGAGGGAACCCAGGAACGCTCCTCTGGACCATAACCACGCCAATGGACCAAAAACTGCACCCGGCCGCGGACCAGGCGTGAGTCCAGGATATTGCTCACCTCATACTCCTCACGATTGCCCACTTGGACCGGACGAGGCCGAGGAATCGAGGAAGTGAAACTATTACACACCAGTGGCTTCAACAGGGAGACATGAAACACGTTGGAGATCCGCATGCCAGGAGGAAGCGCAAGGGCATAGGCTACCGGGTTTACCCTGCGAAGCACTCGGAAGGGACCAACAAAGCGAGGCGCCAGCTTGGGAGTGGGCACTCGAAGGTTGAGATTGCGGGTGGACAACCATACGCGGTCTCCGACCTGGTAGGAAGGAGCGGGCGCTCGTCTGCGATCAGCCTGGAGTCTCTGGCGCTGCGCAGAGACCTCAAGGGACCTCTGGATCTGTACCCAAGAAGCACGTAGGACGGAAAGGTGATCCTCCACAGCCGGAATATCCTGGGGAGAGAATACCTCCGGTAACACGGCAGGTTGGAACCCATAATTGGCCATGAAGGGAGACGTCCCAGAGGAAGAGTTCATCGCCGTGTTCCTGGCAAACTCAGCCCAAGGCAGAAGGTCAACCCAATTGTCTTGGTGATCGGAGACATAGCAACGAAGGAATTGCTCCAAGGCCTGATTGGATCGTTCTGCAGCCCCATTGGACTGAGGGTGGTAGGCCGAGGAGAAAGAGAGATGAATCCCCAACTGGGAACAAAAGGCGCGCCAGAACCTGGACACAAACTGACTCCCCCGATCCGACACAATCTCCTTGGGCAAACCGTGCAACCGGAAGACCTCCCTGGCAAAAATCGAGGCCAACTCTTGTGCAGAGGGTAGCTTCTTGAGAGGAACACAGTGGCACATTTTGGAAAACCGATCCACTATCATGAGAATGACCGTATGGCCTCGGGATGCAGGGAGGTCCACAATGAAATCCATCCCCAGGTGTGACCATGGACGCTCCCCGGTGGCTATGGGTTGCAAAAGGCCCAACGGAAGGTGCCGAGGGGACTTACTCTGGGCACAAACGGAGCATGCCGCTACATATGCGGCGATGTCGGAACGTAGAGAAGGCCACCAGAACAGACGTGAAACAGCCCAGGACAGCTGATTCTTTCCAGGATGCCCCGCGGCCTTGGAGTTATGGTAGGTTCGCAACAACCGAGTGCGCAACTCCTCAGGCACAAAACACCTGCTGTTGGGTCTCCCAGAGGGAGCACCAGATTGAGCCGCCAAAATCTGCTCACCCAGGGGAGAGGTCAGGCTGGTGCGAATGGCGGCCAGGATCTGATTCGGAGGTATGACCGAAGTCGGAATCGACTCCTCCCCGGACAGCTCGGAGTACTGCCGTGATAAGGCATCCGCTCTGATGTTCTTGGAACCGGGTAGGTAGGAGACCACGTAATTAAAACGTGACAAGAACAGAGCCCATCTGGCCTGACGTGGTGTCAATCTCTTGGCCTCAGAGAGGTAGGTCAGATTCTTGTGGTCCGTCAGGATGAGAACCGGAACCACCGAGCCCTCGAGCAAGTGCCTCCATTCTTTAAGGGCCTGCACGATGGCCAATAACTCCCTGTCACCAATCTGGTAGTTGCACTCCGCGGAAGACAGTTTCCGGGAGTAAAACCCACAAGGAAGCAGAGGACCCTCTGGTGTTCTACGCTGAGACAGGAGGGCGCCTACTCCCGTCTCAGACGCGTCCACCTCGAGGACAAACGGCAACCCAGGGTTGGGATGCGACAGAATCGGAGCCGACACAAAGGCGGACTTTAGAGCCTCAAAAGCTCGGATGGCCTCGGGCGGCCAGACCTGGGGATTACTGCCCTTCTTGGTCAGATCCGTGAGAGGCTTGGCTAGCATGGAAAAGTCCCTGATGAACTTCCGATAATAATTGGCGAAGCCCAAAAAGCGCTGCAGGGCACGAAGACCACTGGGCTGGGGCCACTGTAAGACAGCCGAAACCTTCTCAGGATCCATGGAGAACCCCTCAGCGGAAATGATGTAACCTAAGAAGGTTACCTGGGATCGGTGAAATTCGCATTTCTCAAGCTTACCGAACAGCTTGTTCTCTCGTAACCGTTGCAACACTCGTCTGACATCCAGAATGTGGGCCTCCATGGATTCAGAATATACCAAGATGTCATCCAAATAGACCACCACACACTGCTGCAACAGGTCACGGAAAACATTGTTGATGAATTCCTGGAAGACTGCGGGCGCATTGCACAACCCAAAGGGCATAACCAAGGATTCATAATGACCGATCCTGGTGTTAAACGCGGTCTTCCACTCATCGCCCGCCTTGATCCTTACCAGGTTATATGCCGCCCTCAGGTCGAGTTTGGTAAAGACTGTGGCCCCTTTGAGGCGATCGAACAGCTCGGAAATCAAGGGTATCGGGTAAGCGTTCTTGATCGTGATGCGATTGAGACCCCTGTAATCGATGCAAGGCCTCAACTCACCGCCCTTCTTTTTCACAAAGAAAAATCCAGCCCCTGCCGGGGACGAGGATTTGCGAATGTGTCCGCGTGAAAGCGCCTCCCTCACGTACTCCTCCATGGCCTCATTCTCCGCTACCGACAGTGGATAGACTTTGCCACGAGGCGGAACGGCACCAGATTGTAACTCTATGGCACAATCGTATGGGCGGTGCGGAGGTAGGGCAACCGCACGCACCTTATCGAATACATCCCGGTACTCCTCGTATTCAGGAGGCAACAGAGAGTCCGAGGAAGTACACAGCAACTTGACAGGCCCATGGATGCAACTAGCCCCACACTGCGGTGACCACGAGAGGATCTCGGCCGATTTCCAATCGAAAGTCGGATTATGCTTCTGGAGCCAGGGGTACCCCAAGACCACCGAGTAGTGTGGAGACGAAATAACCTGGAGACAGACCGACTCTCTGTGAACGGCACCAATGGCCATCCCCACTGGAAGGGTCTCATGAGTCACGTGTGGCGGCAGAAGGGGTCTGCCGTCTATCGCCTCAAGAGCCAGTGGGGAACCTCGAGGCTGCAGAGGAATGGAATTGGCGGCAGCGAACACACTATCAATGAACAAACCACCAGCACCAGAGTCCACCAACGCCTGGGTCGTCACCGAGCCCCCGACCCAGGAGAGGACAACAGTAATCAGTGGTTTGTCAACACGGGAAACCGGGGACGAGGAGACTCCACCCAAGATCTGCCCCCGACAGGATCTCAGGTGCGAGCGTTTCCCGGACGGTTCGGGCATGCCAACCGAAAATGCCCACCGAGACCACAGTACATGCATCGGCCCTCGCGTCTCCGGAGTACCCTCTCCCCCTCGGACAGGCGAGCAAACCCCAGCTGCATGGGTTCACCCCCAGACAAGTCATCCCCAGGAGGCGTGGGAGGAGAGGGAGGCACGGGTGGGACAGCAAACGTAGGCGCCAATCTGTTAGAAGGCCTCCGCAGGCTCTCCTTAAAGGAAGGTCTCTCCCTGAGTCTGGTGTCAATCAAAATCAGGAAAGAAATAAGAGACTCAAGCTCCACTGGTAGGTCCTTAGCTGCAACCTCATCCTTCAAGGCATCCGAGAGACCATGAGAGAAAGCAGCGACCAGAGCCTCATTATTCCAGCCCACCTCTGCTGCCAGGGTACGAAACTCAATGGCGTATTCAGCTACGGATCGTGAACCCTGTCTGATGGACATAAGGAGCTTCGCAGCAGAGGCAGCACGAGCCGGCACATCGAATACCTTCCGAAGAGAAGCAACAAAACCAGAAAACTCGGCAACCACCGGATTGTTGTTCTCCCATAAAGGGCTGGCCCAGGCCAAGGCCTTGTCCGAGAGCAGCGAGATCAAGAAGCCCACCTTTGATCTCTCAGTAGGAAAGGCATGTGGCAGCAACTCGAAGTAAATGCCCACCTGGTTAAGGAAACCTCGGCACTGAGTTGGCTCTCCCCCAAAGCGCTGTGGAAGGGGGGCAGAACCGGTCATACCCCGAAACACCGCAGGCGCAGCAACAGGTGTCGGGGTAGACTCTGGCGCAACAACCGGAGCGGCAGTAGGAGCGGGCCCAGGAGCGACAACCGACCCATCGGCAACGGAAGCTAAATGAGCCGTGCGTTCAAGCAGGGTTTGCAACGCCACAGCGAACCGACCCAACAGGTGATCCTGCTGATCAAGTCTGGCAACCAGCGTAGGTAGCGAGGATGGCCCTGTACCGTCAGAATTCATGGCTTGGTCCTAATGTCATGGAACCATGAACCAGACGTACAACAAGAGATGAGTGGAAATAAGAAGGCTTTATTGAAAATAAAGCTGTAAGGCAAAAGTCCAAACGGATGGCTAAACCAAAGCAGGGTCTTGCGAAACCGGGGATCAGGAACCAGAAGGGTAGTCAGACGAAGCCAGGATCAGGAATCAGCAGGATAGTCAGACGAAGCCAGGATCAGGAATCAGCAGGGTAGTCAGACGAAGCCAGGATCAGGAACCAGAAGCAGCAGCAGTCTTAGAAGCATGTGAGCACAGGAGGACCAAGCAAGGAACTGAAGCCACAGACCTCCTATATATGTTTGTTTTAAAATTGTTTTTATTGTTTTCCAACACGAAATAAAGCAACAACATAAAGGTCATCACTATCTCCAATCCCTGAAAGTACACACATATCCTGAGCATACATCCTAAAACGAATAATCGTATAGCTGCACATATCAAATAATCACAAGCATATTTTTTTCCAAATGACATCTTCTAAGAAGAACATCTCTGTTCATCATAATCTATCAGGTACATGCATATCCCCTATAATTTTTTATTCACTGACCTTAAATATAAACCAAAAAGAAACAAAGACAAGGACAATGGGAAAAAACAGGAGATGGGGTGGGGGGGGGGGGGAAGTAGCTTTGTAAAAACACTGAATTCCAACAAGGCAGGCACAAAGTGCAATGTCTAGCGTTAACTCCCACCAGGAGTAATCAGTGTGAGTGTCTACAACCGAAGGAGTCCTGTTCAAAGGAAACCAGCTCAGAAGGAGGAGACCCACCATCGCAAAAATAATCCTCTCGCAGTAAAAACTCAAATCCCAGAAAAATTCCTAAATGTTTTCCATGGATTCCAGATATTTTCGAACTGCATAGGGGTGCGAGCATCCCAGTGCGCAATTTGTTCTAGACGGTATAATTGATCGCATTTGAGGATCCAATTTTGAATAGTTGGCGGGTTTGGTTGTTTCCATGCTATTGCCAACATAAGTCTAGCTGTTGCTAATAATGTGTTACATAACAGGCGTTTATTTTTGGAGCACTTTATTTCACCCAGAACACCTAAAAGACAAACTTTCGGGGATATAGGCACTTCCAGACTACAAATGTCAGATATAAGTTTGCAAATCTCTTGCCAGTAAGAGGTTATCTTGTCACACTCCCACCAGATATGTGTATGTGTGCCTATCTCTAGGCTACACCTCCAGCACACAGGGCTACATTCAGGAAACATGCGATGAAGTCTTTGAGGTGTGTAATACCATCTAGTTAGAACTTTATAGCTGTTCTCTTGCAGCTTGACGCACCTGGACACCCTAAGAAACGCTCTGAGTGCATGTTTTACTTCTAAGGGGGATAATTGAATCTTCAGCTCTGCTGACCATTGCTGAATAAATATAGGGGTTTCTGACCCTTGAATTGAGAGTAGTAACTCATATAGTTGTGAGATTTTCCCTTTTGGTTCCTTTATTTGTAAAGCTAATTTTTCAAATGGCGTGTGAGTTGTCACTATCGGAAGTGATGTTAAGTGCTTTTTAATCTGTTGGAGTAAATAGGCCAGATGAAAAGTGGAAAGGTTATTCAGCGCCGGAAGAGAACGCAAATCATCGTATGTAAGAACATCCTCACCTATACCTAGATTTAAAATAGGTGTTGAAATAGATTTTGCCCTAGTAGGTAGGGTGTCTAAAAACTGTGTAGGTGCTTGAAATAATATATCCCTTGCTTGCATTAGTGTCAGATAATTTGGGGTTAATACTGAAAGCCATTTAGATTCCGACCATGTTTTTAATGAGTATATAGTTATGGAACTAGCTGTCCTCAATGTCTTTTTAGCCACTGTACCTTCCATAAACAACAAAGAGCGCAAAGGGATGTTAGCCATGCTGGACTCAATTGAAAGATCTAAGCGATTAGAATAATTTCTCAACCATTCCAAGCAGCGCAAGCACATCACTGCCTTGTGATATAGATATACATCTGGTACCCCCATTCCTCCCTTAGCTGTCCGTTGCTTGACCTGTTTAAAAGGTATCCTAGCCTTTTTTGCACCCCATAAAAACTTTAGAAGGATGCTTTGGATTTTCTTAAAGAAGGCCCTGGGAATTGGAATAGGTAACGCCTGAATGTAATACAAAACCGTTGGCATTAGAATAGCTTTAATCAGAGTTCTACGACCAAACCACGAGACAAATGGGATATCCCAGGAACTTACGAGATCTTCTATACGTTTCGGAAGAGTGTGGAAGTTCTCGTGATATAACCGGGAAAAGCTAGTGGTCAAATTAATTCCCAAAAAAGTGATATGGTCCGTAGTCCAATGAAAGGTCGTAGTGGACTTTAACCTCTCCATAGTCGCCACCGGTAAAGATACATTCAAGATCGTAGATTTAGATAAATTTACTAAGAAATTTGACAATTCAAAGAAGTCATGGAGTACCGACTCAATCTCTTTAAAGGCCGTATCAGGGTTTGTAATAAACAATAACACATCATCCGCAAAAGCTGCAGTCTGATGGTTCTCTGCACCAATCTTAACACCTTTAATTGCAGTATGGATCCGAAAAGCCTGCATGAGAGTTTCTATCACCAATACAAAGAGCAATGGGGAGAGAGGGCAGCCTTGCCTCGTCCCATTTGATATACTGAATGACGGAGACAGTGTGCCATTCACCAGAACACGCACGGTAGGCTTTTGATACATTGCCATTACTTTCGAGATAAAAGAATCTGGGATTCCGAATTTGGCCAGGGTTTGGGTCATGAATAACCAATCCACTCTGTCGAACGCCTTTTCTGCGTCCATGCTGAGAAGTGCTAGGGGGACTTTCGAATGTTGAGCCCATTGCATCAGTTGGATGACCCTAATAATGTTATTTTTCCCCTCTCTACCTGGAATAAACCCAACTTGCTCCGCAGATATAAGATCTGGCAACTACCTTTTTAGTCTATTTGCTAACATCTTAGCATACAATTTAATATCGTTGTTGAGGAGAGAGATAGGCCTATAGTTCGCACAGAGTGAATGATCTTTATTAGGTTTGGGAATAATAGTAATTTGCGCTGCAAGCATATCACTGGTGAATGACCCTACCCCCTCCACCCCATTGCAAACCTTGAGGAAGCGTGACAGAAGTATATTTTGAAAAGTGATGTAATAAATAATTGGGAGGCCGTCAGGTCCCGGGCTCTTATGAAGTGGGGAGTTTTTTAGAGCAGATTTAAGCTCCAACATAGTAAATGGGGAGTTCAGACTATCCGTTTGTTCAGTTTTTAATTTGGGTAGGTTTAAAGTGTCTAGCCACTGATTTATGCGTTGGGTCTTAGATGCTATTTGTGAGGGGGATAGAGTGTCTTGTAAATTATACAGTTGACTATAAAATTTACAAAACTGATCCGCAATAAGATCTGTTTTATGAATAATCCGATCCTCTCTTGTTTTAATACATGAAATAAACGCCGCCAATTTCCGTTTTTTTGTCTGAGCCATTAAAACCTTTGAAGCCTTATTGCCGTGTGCATAATATTTATACTGATTCGCCAAAAATAGCTTAGCTGTATTATTATTCAATATGTTTTTTAGTTCCGAACGTAGGGTGTCCAGGCGCGCCAAAACATCATCTGATACCAGCCTCCTATGTTGTTTCTCTAGTTTAGAGATCTCTGCAATGAGATCCTCTATCTTCTTCTGTTTTTGTTTCTTTACCTGAGAACCCAAAGCTATAAGATGACCTCTTATCACTGCTTTGTGCGCAGCCCATATGTTTACTGGAGATGTATCCTCCACCTCATTTAATCGGAAATACTCTTCAAGTAGCTCTGTCACTTTCGGAATATTAGATCCGTTCAATAAGGTCTCATTCAATCTCCATCTGAACTCAGTTCTGGGTAATGTCGACACTGTATATGAGACGAAAACAGGAGCATGATCAGAGAGAATAATGTTTCCGATTGTAGAACTAACACAGTGTTGGAGATTATTTGCACCTAGAAAAACATAGTCCAGCCTCTGGTAGGACTTATGGGCAGCTGAGAAGTATGTGTAGTCCTTCTCGTTGGAGTGCATTGCTCTCCACACATCGACTAAACCTTGCTGGGAAAGGGTCGAATTTATTTTGTCTAACGCCACCCCAGAGAGTGAAGACATGCCGGTGGAAGAATCTAGGGGAGGGTTCAAGGTAACATTGAAGTCGCCTCCCAAGAAACTAATACCATCAGCAAAACTCCCAAATCTACTAATGGTATCTTTGAGCCAATTAGCTTGTGCCGAATTTGGAGCATAAATATTCCCAAAGGTAAATAATTGCGAACCTATATTGCCCTTCACAAAAAGATATCTTCCTTCTTCATCTCTCAACGTGTCCTGATGCATAAACGGTACGTTTTTGTGAATCGCAATACTTACACCCTTTGAAGCAGAGGAATTTGAGGTGCTATGAATCCAATGGTTATATAACAAGTGGGACATTCTAGGGACATGATTTTTGTGAAAGTGGGTCTCCTGCAAAAGAGCAACTTGGACCTTCTTTTTATGTAAAAAATGACAAATCTGGCTCCTCTTAGTAGGGGCATTCAGACCTCTAACATTGTAAACACAAATTTGTATACTAGACATTACTATACAAACATACCACCTCCATGCGTACCAGTCTCTGCCTCAATGGAATCCCGAGCAAACTTCGAGGGAAGGGATGAAAGAGAGTAGGGGAAGAAAACATAATTCGGGAAGAACCTTAAAGGGAATAAAATAAAATAAACAACTGTAATTAACTATACAGTAATAAAATAAAATAATTTATATAGAGCACGTGAGCCCACATACCGTCCCTATATGGGGAGAAAAGAAAAGAAAAAAGGAGGGGGGGGGAGGTCGTCACAACCGACCGAGACCCTAATTGAGCCTGCTACATTGAATCATATAAAACTTCTTAAATAAAGAAAAACCAGAAAGTAAGTATATTCTTAGGGAGCCACCTCCGCCACCACCACTAGGTGTCACTCCACCATCAGTAAAGACCTTAATAGGCCACATCCAGGAACCTATGACCCTTTTCTATTGTTAGTGCTTATAAAGAAAAAAAGGCACCAAAAGAAGAACAGAAAGTAAAAATAATCTTAGGGAGCTATCACTACCTCCACCACTAGATGTCGCTCCACAATTAGTAACACCTTTAATAAGCCACATCCAGAAACCTGTAACCCTTTTCTGTTGGTACTGCTTACAAGGAGAAGGTGTAGAAAGTAAAGAAAAGAAAAGAAAAGACGGAGCGAAAAAGCTGGAATACATGTAGAAAATTTTCATATATATAAATATAACTCAATACCAGGTAGGTATACAATAACTCAAATCCCACTCTCCTAATGACAAGCCCTAGTAGCCAAAAGAACATATAGGCTAATAGGTGAGACAAAAGGAGCAAGTAAACTAACGTCCACTTTAGTATAGATCTTCTATCTTCAGGTGGGGAATCGGCTAGATTTTCTGGGTCTTTGCTTCTTTGGCGGGATTCCACGCCATTCTTCTCTCACCGGCAGTGCAGGTAAATCAGCTAAGTTCTGAACAGGGCACCAATCCGGTAACTCCAGGCCCTTAATGTCCAAAACTTCACATACTCGGATCAAGTCTGCATGACTCCGTATGACTTGTTTGTGTATCGGAGTATTAATTAATAACCCGAATGGATGGAGCCACCTGTAGGTTAACTTTTTCTGTATTAGAATCTCCAAGAACGGCTTCAAATGACGTCGCTTTCTCAATGTCATTGGGGAAAGATCCTGGTACAGTGCGATTATGGAGCCCTCAATTTCCTCCGTTTTGTTGGAACGGGCAGCCGCCAGGATAGCTTCTTTAGCCGCAAAACTGGTTAGCCGGCAAATCACATCCCTGGGGGGATCTTGGGGTCTAGGCACTGGACGGAGAGCTCTGTGGATTCTGTCCATAGCGAATAGTTCAGTTTGGACATCTGGAGCTAAACGTACAAACAGTTGAGTCACCTCTTGTAGCAGCGCTTCCTGAGGCACTGATTCCGGAACTCCTTTGAGGCGTATGTTATTTCTCCTTCCCCGGTTATCTTGATCCTCCACCAGGGAGTAAATATAATTGACATGTGCTTGCGTCTCATCCAGGCTGTGTGAAACCTTTTCACCAAAGCAAATTATAGCCTGTTGCGCCGTCTCCACTTCTTCTACTCTGTCATGCAACTGACGCATATCTTGTTTTATATCTGACAGATCGCGGCGGAGCGGCTCTAGAGATTCCTGTAAAAGATCTTTCATGAAGGACCTTGATATAGGTAAGTCCTCAGGCAAGCTGCTCTCTTCTTGATCGCTGTCTCCTTCACCTTCAGATTCAGCTTCCTTCTCCTCTACCAAGCCCGCGCGCCGCACAGGCGCCATCTTGGATTCAGATCTAGTGTCCGTTCTTCTGACAAATTTGTCTAGATCGCTCTGGCTAGCTGGTATTTTCAGCTTACCCGGCGTGTCCTTGGGTCTTTCTTTGCCAGTCTTACCCATTTTTAGCTGTGAAAAATGCTTATAAACGCTCAAGAAGGGCTCGGTCAACAGCAGAGCTCCTCACACAGCCTGCATCCGGCTCGGCTGCAAGACTCCGCCCCGACCTCCTATATATGTGAGCTAGGCATCCAGCTCCTCCCAGTGGGAAGGAGGAGCCGCAGGGTGGGAGGCTACAAGAAACCCAGAAACCAAGATGGCCGCCAGCACATGTCAAACGAAGGAGAACAGCAAGGAGGTAAGACCATGACACCCAATGAATGAGGTACTGGAGAGAACCGCGGACAACACGAGAATCTACAATCCTAGAGACCTGAAATTCAAGATTACCATCAACCACAATCGGAGGAGGCGGCAAAGACGAGGGTACAATGGGTTGGACATAAGGTTTTAAAAAGGACTTATGAAAAACATTATGGATCTTCCAAGTCTGAGGAAGATCAAGACGGTAGGCAACAGCATTGATGACGGACAAGATTTTGTAAGGCCCAATAAACTTAGGACCCAACTTCCAGGAGGGAACCTTCAATTTGATATTCTTAGTAGACAACCACACCAGATACCCAACATTTAGGTCCGGACCAGGCACACGTCTCTTATCCGCCACACGTTTATATCTCTCACTCATGCTCTTTAGATTATCCTGAATCTTTTGCCAAATAGATGACAAAGATGAGGAGAATCTGTCCTCATCAGGTAAACCAGAAGAACCCTCTCCAGAGAATGTCCCAAACTGAGGATGAAACCCATATGCACCAAAAAATGGTGACTTATCAGAGGACTCCTGACGACGGTTATTTAAAGCAAACTCAGCAAGGGACAAAAAAGAACACCAATCCTCCTGATTCTCCGCCACAAAACAGCGCAGATATGTCTCAGATTCTGATTGACGCGCTCTGTCTGGCCATTCGACTGCGGGTGGAAAGCAGAAGAGAATGACAACCGAACCCCCAAGCGAGAACAGAAAGCCTTCCAGAATCTGGAAACAAACTGCGTGCCCCTATCAGAGACTATGTCTGAAGGAATACCATGCAATTTGACAATGTGATCAATAAATGCCTGCGCCAGCGTCTTAGCATTGGGCAAGCCAGGAAAAGGAATGAAATGCACCATTTTGCTAAAACGGTCCACCACCACCAGAATCACAGTCTTCCCCGAGGAACGAGGCAGGTCCGTAATGAAGTCCATGGACAGATGTGTCCAAGGATGGGAAGGAATGGGTAACGGAAGGAGAGGACCTGATGGCCGTGAATGAGGGACTGTCACGGCTGAGGATGGGGGAAACCCTCAGCCGTGCGATGCCAGGTGGTGTAGTGGCTACTCGGCCATGAGAACAGGATAGGGAGCAGGTCACCTCCTCACACATCCCTACCCTGACCCTAACTCCTAACCTGCATGGGCCGACCTTTAAGGTAGGAGTACCCATGCGCAGGAACCTCGGAGCCCTGTCTTACCCTCCGCAGGTCCCTGAGCTAGGAGCTGGGTAAGACGACCTACTCCTCCTTGGCACGGAGGAGCAGGAGTCTCAATGGCCAAGCTTTTGGGAAAAAGGGGGACATGAACAGCCTCACGGGAATGGCAGGCGAACACCCAGTTCCACCAACGTGCCACAGCCTTGCTGACTGGATCCCTGAGCAGACAGGAAACCAGAACCGTGAGCTGCACCAAACATAAGAAGGTCCCAACAGAACAACATGCTACACCACACACATAAAGACATAGGCATAACATCTATACTTTTATGACCACAGGGGTGGCTCTCACAGGCAGGTCAAATACACAGGAGGCTGCTCCAGCTAGCAGGGCTGAAGCAACCTACTGAACCATGCAAGACACTCAGGCTTTATAGGCCAAGAAGCCACACCCACAGTCAGACACACCCAGTGAAATCACACACAGACACTGGGAAGGGAGTTAACCCTTCCAGCACTACAGAAGGGAAAACACCAACTTAAAGGGGAAGTGCACACAATACATAAACACAAGTGCACACCTACACAGATATCACACACAACCGCATGCACAGCATAACAAGCTGCCACATACATACTGTTGCCAGCGGCAACCACAAGTGAGGCAGATACCACAGGCCTCACCTGTGATTGACAAGCAAACTAAACCGTTGACAACCGCATGCGGTTCAGGAGTCACGGTCATGGCCATGGCCGTGACACTGCCCAGACAAACTACAAGTGCTTACAAAATACACACACCTAACATAGAGGTTGCTAGGTGCAACCGCATGCAACTGCAGCAAGCTGCCTAGCCACGCTCAGGCTGCTGCTGCACATACACATGAGACAAACAGTTGCCCATGGCAACCACAAGTTAGGCCACACGCCAGCGGCCCTCACCTGTGGTTTTAACCCACACGAAACCGCAGACAACCGCATGCGGTTAGAGGGACTTTGGCACGAGCGCAGGTCTCGCAGGCTGCCACAAAACCCTCAACCGACTTACGAAGCGCCGGCCACCAGAATCTCCGAGTGATGAGATCCACTGTGGCTCTTGCCCCCGGGTGCCCAGCAAGGACAGTATCGTGGTGCTCCTTAAAAATCTTGTGTCTTAAAGCGAGAGGCACAAACAACCTCCCAGGAGGACAAAGATCAGGAGGCTCTGACTAGGCTACCTGAACCTCTGCCTCCAATTCAGGATAAAGAGCAGAGACCACCACACCTTCAGCCAAAATGGGACCCGGGTCTTCAAAATTCCCACCTCCCAGAAAAAAACGTGACAGGGCATCCGCCTTCACATTCTTAACCCCAGGGCGGAACGTGACAACAAAATTAAACCTTGAAAAGAACAAAGACCATCTGGCCTGTCTCGGGTTCAGACGCTTGGCTGACTCCAAGTAGGCCAGATTCTTATGGTCAGTAAACACGGTAATAGGGTGTCTGGCTCCCTCTAGCCAATGGCGCCATTCCTCAAAAGCTAACTTGATGGGCAACAACTCCCCATCTCCCACATCATAATTTCTCTCTGCGGAGGAGAGTTTCTTCGAGAAAAAGGCACACGGTCGCCATTTGGCAGGAGAGGGACCCTGAGACAAGACCGCACCCACACCCACCTCAGAAGCGTCCACCTCAACTATGAAGGACAGAGAAATATCAGGTTGTACCAAGATGGGAGCGGAAGCAAAACTCTCCTTGATACTAGAAAAGGCCTTACACGCCTCTACCGACCAGGAGGAAAAATCTACCCCCTTTCTAGTCATATCAGTGAGTGGTTTAACAACAGAGGAATAATTCAAAATAAACTTCCTGTAATAATTGGCAAAACCCCAAAAACGCATCAGCACCTTCTGATTCTCAGGAAGCTCCCACTCAAGCACAGCGCGGACCTTCTCGGGGTCCATTCAAAAACCAGAAGCGGAGAGAAGAAACCCCAGAAATTGAATTTCTGGAACCGCAAACACACATTTTTCCAGTTTAGCGTACAATTTATTTTCCCGCAGGATGAGCAAGACCTGACGTAGGTGGTCCTTATGAGTTTTGAAATCAGGAGAAAAAATCTAAATGTCATCTAGATACACTAGTACAAATTTCCCCATTAAATGATAAAAAATGCTGTTCACAAAATGCTGAAAGACGGCTGGAGCATTCATCAAACCAAAAGGCATAACCAAATTCTCAAAATGGCCCTCAGGGGTATTGAAGGCCGTCTTCCATTCGTCTCCTTCTCTGACCCTGACCAGTTTGTATGCCCCTCTTAGATCCAACTTGGAAAAAACTTTAGCCCCAACAATCTGGTTAAACAGGTCCGGGATCAGAGGAGGCGGATAAGGGTCACGAATTGTGATACTGTTCAGCTGCCTGAAATCCAGGCATGGTCTTAAAGAAACATCTTTTTTCTTAAAGGGAACCTGTCACCGGGATTTTGTGTATAGAGCCGAGGACATGGGTTGCTAGATGGCCGCTAGCACATCCACAATACTCAGTCCCCATAGCTCTGTGTGCTTTTATTGTGTAAAAAAAAACGATTTGATACATATGCAAATTAACCTGAGATGAGTCCTGTATGTGAGAGGAGTCAGGGACAGGACTCATCTCAGGTTAATTTGCATATGTATCAAATCGGTTTTTTTTACACAATAAAAGCACACAGAGCTATGGGACTGGGTATTGCGGATGTGCTAGCGGCCATCTAGCAACCCATGTCCTCAGCTCTATACACAAAATCCAGGTGACAGGTTCCCTTTAACAAAGAAAAAAACAGCGGCAACAGGTGACTTTGAGGGTCGTATGTGTCCCTTTCTCAGACTCTCAGAGATATAAGCACTCATAGCGACCCTTTCAGGTTGGGAGAGATTGTATAAACGAGATTTAGGCAGCTTGGCGCCTGGGGTGAGATTAATAGGGCAATCATACTCCCTGTGATGGGGCAAGTCCTGAACACCACTCTCAGAAAACACATCCGAAAATTCAGAGAGAAAAGATGGTACAGTCTTAGTAGAAACCTCAGAAACAGATGTAGTGAGGCAATTCTCTCTGCAAAAGTCACTCCAACCATTTATTTGCCTCGCTTGCCAATCGATGGTGGGGTTATGTTTAGTGAGCCAGGGTAGCCCCAACACTAGAGGAGTAGGCAACCCGCTTAGGACAAAACATGACACATCCTCAACATGAGTATCACTTACAATCAAACGGATATTGTGAACTATGCCCTTCTGAGAAAGTGGAACGGAATCAATAGCAAAAACAGGTATATCCTTTCCCAAAGTGCATACCTGGAAACCATGAGTTATAGCAAATTGATTATCAATGAGATTGACAGCTGCTCCACTATCTACAAAAATCTCACAAAAAATGTTCTTGCTCTCTAGCGCCACCCTGGCAGGTAGGACAAAACGGGAACTACAAGCAAACTGAAAACCTTCAATTTCCGCATCAACCTTGCCAATAGTAACAGATGGAACGTTTTTAGAGGATTTTTTTATTTTTGTTTCTCTATTACTCTCAAAAAACTGCCTGAATCTCCTAGAGGGACAAACATTTGCCAAATGATTTATACCTCCACAACAGAAACAAACCTTCCTATGAGAGCTGAATCTTCTATTGTCAGAGGCAAGCAAACCCAGCTGCATGGGCTCCTGCTCAGAAGGGATTGAGAGCGACTGAGACCCCTGTGCACTGAATGAGACTGCCGCACTGTTCTTGGACTGAGTATGACAGGAATGAGTGATCTCTCCTCTCTTTCTAAGACGCCTGTCAATACGAACGGCCCGAGACATGGCAGAGTCCAAGGAGGTAGGTCTTTCATGAAAGGCAAATGCATCTTTCAATCCCTCTGAAAGACCATGGCAAAATTGACTTCGGAGTGCAGCATCATTCCAACCAGTATCAGCTGCCCATCTCCGAAATTCTGAACAGTATATCTCTGCGGACTGTTTACCCTGGCATAAAATACGTAGTCTAGACTCAGCCAGAGCAATACGATCCGGATCATCATATCTGACCCAGGGCTAAAAAAAATTAATCCACTGAACAGAGGGGCCGTGCCCCCACCGGCAGCGAAAAGGCCCAGGACTGAGCGTTATCCCTGAGCAGCGAGATGATGATCCCCACCCTCTGCTCCTCATCAACAGAGGAATGGGGAAGTAGGCGAAAATGGAGTTTGCAAGCCTCTCTAAAACAAACAAAATTCTCACTACCCCTGGAGAACGTATCCGGGAGCGAGATCTTAGGCTCAGAACAATCTCCATGAACGCAAGCTGAACCGGTCACCTGAAACTGAGAAACAGTTTTACGGAGATCTGCTACCTCCAATGAAAGACCCTGCATGTGTTCAGTCAAAAGTGAAACCGGATCCATGCTTGAGACGGTTTTGGCGGTTTATAATGTCACGGAAGGTGTACAGAAACTAGAAGACACAAAATGAAGATCAAACTGACTGGATCCAAAACTAAGGAACCAGAGGTTAAGCCCTGTAACAGACCTGGCTCTCTCCCTTACTGCTCAGCCTATGCAAAAATCTCTATGGTAGATGATTGCATATCCTCGTTCCTCGACTGTATGACACCTGAACACCCTATAATAGTGAGGGGACACGACCACCGGCTCCCTACACTTAATACGGAGGGAGTCAGGGTCACCTAGGATCCAGCAAACAGGAAAACACAAATGAATGAACAAACTTATCTGTAGAAGACTCAGTAGTAGCATCCAGCATGCACACACTCCAGGAAGTTGTATAAACCGCAAAGTGATGCAATCAGTGCAACTACATGACAGCTGAGAGAGGCTAACGAGATGGGAAAACGAAAGCAAAACAAAAGGAACCTCAAGCAGGAGGTTCTGAAGAACGTCTGTCAGAGCTTCTCAGATGTCTGGTGGTGACAGGAGCACTGTGACACGTGCAACACCATTAAGGGACATTTAGGCCACCTTACATCACTCTGGCATTCCTACACCTGGGTACCATCAACTACCATATCACTAAAAGGGGCCTTGTGCCCTTGTTGCTTCACTGCAACTGGCGTCACGACAAATATGTACTTTAAGAAAAGTAGTGCGCCCGATGATGCTGCATTTGGCATCACAAACAGGATTAACATGTGTCTCATTACTGGAAGGCCTAACAATACACAGAAAAAAACCTTAAATATGGCAGGCGCAAAACGGTGCACGCCGGCATCTGAAGGGCAATCCGCCATTCCTACATGCTATGGCACAGTTTCTTCTTGCTCAGTCATTATATACTGGCACTAAGGTGGTGGGAGAGCATTATATATTGGTACTAAGGGGGGGAGCATGTACTGGCACTAAGGGGGAAGGTGCATTATATACTGACAGCACAAAGTATAAAAGTTCCGTAGGCGGCGCTCACCTGGTCAGTCTTGCAGTGGAAGCACGGACGGTGCTTGGAAGGGGCACCAGTTGCAAACTGTATAAAAATAAGACGGGATGTCCAGCTTTCCAAAAAATACATTGTTCTTTATTCCAAAATAACACAGGATAAAAAACAATCCAACACGGCAAGCAGGTCTACATGTTTCCGATGCTCTAATACTGATCCTTATTCATGACACCATGAATAAGGATCAGTATTAGAGCATCCGAAACATGTAGACCTGCTTGCCGTGTTGGATTGTTTTTTATCCTGTTATTTTTGAATAAAGAACAACATCTTTTTTGGAAAGCTGGACATCCCGTCTTATTTTTATACATTATATACTGACACTATAGGGGAGCCTTATATACTGGCACTGGGGGACATTATATAATGGCACTATGGGGGAGCATTATATACTGGCACTACAGGGGGACATTATATATATATACTGGTACTATGGGGGACAGAGGAACATTATATACTGGTACTACAGGGGGCATATATATATTGGCACTACAGGGAAGTTATAACTACAAGGGGACATTAGAGCTACAGGGGGCACTGCAGGAGGAGAATTATAGTTATATTATTACTATTAGAGATACTGTAGGGGCACTATTATTATTAGGCATATTATGGAGGTCATTGCTATAATGGGGCACTGTTGGGGAGTATTATCACTATTGGGGCCACTATTACTAATGAGGGCAGTCAGAGAGGACTATTGCTATGGGGGACTATCAGTATGGCTCTGTTATTTGTATGGCACTGTATAGTGTTTGTGGGCATGGGAGAGCACAGTATTAGTAGTAGTAGTGCGGTGACAGTGGCCTACTGACCATGTATAAATTTGAGGGCTGATTTGAAAAATCTTTAACAGTCCCCATGTGCCATATAGTAATACTAGTATCTTCTTATGTGGCAGAGGGGGTTACACACAACTGACCAATGACGTCTGCATGTGATGGTCTGTACCGAATGGAGAAGAAAAGGGAAGGAAACGACTGAAATCCGTGCAGATGTCACCTGTAAGTCACTGGATATGCCCCTGACTGCTTCTTTTAAATGTGTTTTAAAAGAACACAAAGTTTACAGTTGTAACAATCAGTCAGACAGGTAACATTCTCCTTGTATTGTCAAACCCAAACTCGTCCATCAGGGTGGCTGCACATGGTGCCGATTTATGTGCAGAAAACCAGCATGAAATCCACACTAAAACTGCACAAAAAATCCGTACTACTTTTTTGGTGCATTTTTTTGTTCGGTTTCTAGTGAGGATTTGATGCAGATTTTGCGCATATCTCACATTCCATTGAAAAGTAAAAATCCGCACACAGAAAAACAATTGACATGCTGCAGATTTAAAAATGTGCACAGCGGGTCAATTACAGCACCTAAGAAAAACATCACAGTGTACATGAGATTTGTCTAATCACATACACTTTCCTAATACTGTATTACGCTGCGTTTTACATACAAAATCCACACAGAAAAATGCACGTAATCCGCACTGTGTACAGGCACCCTCAGACCGCCGGATAGCGAAGGATGATTTGTCACTTCACAGAACGTTTCCACTAAAGATGAGAGAATTTCCTGAAATTCGTTTCAATTTTATTTTATTTTCAAAAATTTGATTCAGGTACACATATCTTAGGTCTACTGGCATCAGATAGGCTTAGTGTTCTTTTCTCTTTAGAAAAAAAGCTAATTTGAATATCTCTCCCAAAAGCCCAATAGTAAGCAAATTCTCTTTTCTTTATGAAAAAAAAAACACTGACTGAAAAGTTTGAGGCTACCACCAGGGGAAAGTCTTAGGCCCCTTTCAGACGAGCGAGTTTTCCACGCAGGTGCAATGCGTGATGCGAACGCATTGCGCCCACACAGAATCCGGACCCATTCATTTCAATGGGTCTGTGTACATGAGTGTTGTTTTTCACACATCACTTGTGTGTTGCATGAAAATCGCAGCATGTTCTATATTCTGCATTTTTCACGCAGCCCTGGCCCCATAGAAGTGAATGGGGCTGCGAGAAAAACGCATCGCATCCGCAAGCAAGTGCGGATGCGATGCATTTGCAGTGACCAGGATGCGGGTACGCTGACGCCACTTTAATGCAGTGGCTGGGTCAGGTGGATAATAGTCTGTATTTTATTTGTGACTCCAATTGCAACGTACGCAGGGTACTATCACTAGGCCTGTCCAAGGTGTTAGGAATGCCAGAGCGGTGTAATGGCTTATAATGTCTCTATAGGTGGTGGTAATTGTGTCAACGGTGTCTCCCACCTGGGTACGGCTGGACTCCTGGCTCACTTGCAATAAATTTGAGTGTAGAGATAGGAGGAGTAAAAGAGGAATTTTGCAGCAGAAATGATGTCCAGACCTTTAGATGAAGTTCAAACTTTTCTTTACTGAAGATAACTTGTATCCAAACAGGATGCAGCTTTGGTCTTTGGTCCCAGCAGGTTTTGGCAATCATTGGCAGGAATAAATGCTTCTGCTTTGAACTGTACCTTCTGCTTTGTGGGGACAGACTAGCTGAGGAGGAATGGCTTTTCCTAGGTCTCTGGACTTGACTCACAGTTATATTCTCAGGGGATGCTTTCTTCCTGGAACTGGAGGTTGTCTGCAACTTTCTTCTTTCTTTTCATCCAGTTGAGCTGCAGGGCTCAGACTGGGAATTTGATCAAGTCTCAGAATGAGACTTGGTCCTTGCTGTCTTCCCTATGCAGGGGAAACCTAAAACACTGGATCAAACTGTTTTTTAACTCCCATTCTGGATGAAGACAGAATCCTCCACTTCTCCTCAGCACGGGGGCAGAATAGAACAGGATCGTTCCACTTTGAACGGCCATAACATTAAAACTATCTCTACCAATGATGCTGCCGCCTGCTGGTGAACCTGTAAAATTACATAGAAAAAATTACATTTAACATGGTTTTGATGCACATTTGTGGAGACATAATACAAATTATATCTGATGACAATATAAAAGGTCTTAAAGGGTAGTAGCGGGGTAGAGACGTGTAGTAACACAACTCTGGGTATTACATATTTCTCACTGATGGTTGCAGTTCTTTATCACGCACGTAAATAAAATGCATCAATGCGCATTTCACCCGTGCGGATAAAAACTGAACAACTGAATGCAATCGCAGACAAAACTGACTGAACTTGCTTGCAAAATGGTGTGAGTTTTCCTGAACGCACCTTGAACGCATCCGGACCTAATCCGTATTGTCCGTGTGCAAGAGGCCTTATTATAAAAAATTAATAAGTTCATTAGAATCCAAATTTTGGGGGGCGTGGCCAACTGCCGAACAGGGAGGAAGCGTCTTCACAGAGCTCCTGCACTTGAATCTCTATCTAGAGACATCCAGTGGATTTACCAGCTTGAATCTCCTCAAGATCCATCCTGCTGGACAACAGACTCCAGGCAGATTATTTTAAGCCCTCTCCTGAGAGAGCAGGACCGAGAACGACCAGTTGCCGTTTGCGGCCTAGTCACAACGCCGGAGCCTCGGATCTATATTTGTAACGCGACGGACTTAGCTATCAACACTGCAGCCTACCCGATAACAGGGCCCGTGAGCAGCGCTCGGTGAACATCTGCCGGTAAGAGGAGTTTGTTAAATCGCTCCGATACAAGCGCAACACGATCCCCGGGCCCTGGGGTTAACATCCCGCCATATTGCAGCACTCGGCCGGCATTGTACCGCTATAGCTGATCGGCGCAAATTTAAACAAGAGCCTTACCTGCAGTGAAGGTGAAAGATCCGGGCTCACAAAGGAGAATCGCTGCGACACAGCGGAGTCTGGAGCATAGCGCTTCCATTCATATACCCTGCGCACGCCACCGCAAAGTATTAGGACTGTATATTGCACTGCAACTGGTTAACCCCAGTTTACACAAGACCAGCGATCTTTCCTTTCTTTGCCCCCCCCCCCCCTGTGGCTGAATTACGGGCATTTATAGGGAAAACAAGAAGATCTGCCTTAACTGATATTTAAAGGCGCAGTAACCTCTTTAATGGTAGTACATTACCAACAGTGATAACGCATTGACGTTTCAACAGATCAATAGGACTTCACCTTAAACTGCAAACGGTAACCCCCACAGTTTTATATAACATTGCTACCCATTCATAAGCTACTATCACATCAGCATCCTCGTCTAGAGACTTTTCTTTCAGCAACCTACAACAAAGGTTAGAGGATGTATTAACCGAATAGCTTTTCTGATACAGGCATAGGTGATTACTCTCACAAGTGGTTTCATTAAATAGCCCATATGGTAAAGGTGGGAAGATTCAGAGGCACCAGCCAAGATTCGCTTGTCCCAACAAAACCTCCGCACCTTTCCCAAGCAGGTCTAGACAAATATATGATGAAAAAATCACAGACCGCCCCTGGGGCACAAATCTCTACTCCTAAAGGAGCCACACAAAAACTCATAATACGACCTACAGAAGGAGATAGTGAAGATGAAGAAGTCTTAGAACCTAGCACTGAACTACCTTTATCCAGATCCTTCATATCTAAAGCGCTATCTGATGCCTTAAATCCAGTGCTTGAAGAATTATCCGAAATAAAAAGAGAAATGAGGCAGATTGGCAATAGAGTTGAAACACTTGAGACCACACAGACCGCTATCACTAACTATACTAAACAAGCCTCAGAAACCTTTTTTAAGTATCAACAACATATCAACCATCTCCATGATTACATCGAAGATCAAGACAACAGAGGGAGGAGGAATAACATCCGCTTTAGGGGGATTCCTGAATCAGTGGCAAATGAAGCAGTCCCCAAGGCAGTGGAAGAAATATGCAAATCCCTGTTAGCAGAAGACCCTCCCAACCCCGTGGTCATAGAAAGAGCTCATAGGGCCCTGCGCCCCAAACCAAAACCGGGAGACCCTCCCAGAGACATTATTTGCAAATTACTGAACTTTGCCCAAAAAGAGGCTATCATGAAAAAAGCTAGGGAGATGGAAAGCATTGAGTATGAAGAAGCCTCAATTCAATTATTTCAAGATATTGCACCAGTAACACTGAACAAGAGACGTATGTTGAAGCCGCTAACAGACTATCTACGAAATAAAAGGATCGCTTTCAGATGGCTATTTCCTTTTGGGATTTTAATCACGTGGAGAGAGAGGAGATATACCATAAGAACACCCAAAGATCTACCAGATGTCTTAGCTGCATTAGAAATCACAGACATTGATATTCCTGATTGGTCGATCACGACGGACACCCTTATACCATCTGAAGTTCCACCTCCATCTTCATGGGAAACCGTTCTCTCCAGCAAAGCCCTGAAGAATAAACGAAGACAAGGGAAGATGACCCCCAGACGTCTTATGGCAGATGAAGATTGAAGATATGATAGTTAGTTACTCTGTATTGATCACTTACATGGAGATGCTGACTAGGCTCTACTAATCCTTTCTAAGGTTCAACTACGGGGAATTGTATCTCCGTATCTTTTTCGCTTCTTTTCTTGACCCCACTGTGCAACACATGAATGTATCTCCACTCTTCCCTTCCTCACTCAGAGTGGCACCGCGTGCTGCAGATTGGGATCAGGTCCTAGAGCCGCTCAGCAAATATTCTCCATTACATATGTTACCTTAATTGCACATATTATCTTAATAACTCTGTATAAGTTGTTGATACCAGATTTATTAGTAGTTAGATTACTACGTATCACCACCTATGCCGTACATGATACGTTTATTTGAGAATCTGTTCTTCTTTTTTTCTAAACATGTCATACTACCACTTTTTAGGTCTTTTTAAGACCTATATCCTTTGCGTTCTAACTGATTTTCCTCCCCGAAATGTAATTTCGGAAAAATTTTCTAAATGTTTGTTTATGTTTAACCTTTATTTTATCTACAATTTTTATGTCCTTAGACAGGCTTTGTTCTTTCCCTTATACCTACCTTCCTCCCCGCATGTACCCAAAGTACTGATGAATGTCCTTGGAAGATTTGAACATCCAGCAAAAGGTGTTTGGAGTTCCGCATCAGTGAGTAAACTATATGCACAAAACAACACATTCACTTCTCCCCATGGCGGAACTTAGAGTGGCTACCTACAATGTTAGAGGCTTTAAGTCTCCTGTGAAGAGAAGTCAAATCATTAATCACCTACATAGGGAAAAGGCCAATATAATTTTTCTACAAGAGACACATTATAAGCACAACAAAATACCTGAACTATCCAAGACTAAATACAATCTTTGGTTTCACAACACGTCATCAACCTCCAACAAATCTGGAACTAGCATAGGAATACACAGAAATACAGATTTCTTACACAAATCTACCAAGTCAGACGAAGAAGGGAGGTATTTGATGATCAAAGGAGAGATTAACTCCCAATTATTCACTTTGGTCAACATATACGCCCCTAACACTGCCCAAAGAAAATGGTTAGACAAATTTTGGCCCGAACTTGAGGCTTTCCGTGAATGCCTGACTATAATAGCCGGAGATTTTAATCTGACGATTAATCCACACGTTGACTCTTCAACGGGTAAATCAGCTCTTTCAAACAGATCCCTAAGACTCATTAAAAGATCCTTACACAAAAACTCCATGGTTGATGTCTGGAGAACTCTTAACCCAAAAGAAAGAGATTTCACTCATTTCTCGGCTCCACACAAATCCTATCAAAGGCTCGATTACATTTTTATACCATCCAATATACTCCAGTTCTGTACAGAAACCAAAATAGGCTCTATTATACATTCAGATCACGCACCAGTTTTCCTCACCTTTAAGATACCAAACTCTTCACCTAAATATTTCAACTGGCGTCTAAATAAAACCTTACTTAGCTCTACTGCTGTACATGATGCTATAAACAACAGATTAAAGGATTACTTCACAGACAATATTGTCGGTGAGACGTCCACACAATTTGTATGGGAAGCTCACAAAGCTGTAATTAGGGGGGAGTTCAATTCTCTAGCTTCAAACCTAAACAAAACCAGACAGAAAAAGACAAGGGAACTACTCTCTAAAATATCTGATCTAGAGTGTCACCATAAACGCCTTAAGGAAAATGATACCCTCGATAAACTTAACAAAGCCAGAGAAGAGCTGAAAATCCATCTTAATGCTCAATCAGCAAAATTATATTTAGCTTTAAAACAGAAATTCTTTGCACATGGTAACAGATCTTCTAAATTTATGATTGCTATGTTACGCCAACGGAAACGTAAATCCAGGATTGCCAGTATTAGAACAGGCGACAAAAAGTTACATAAAGATGACACTGCAATTGCACAGGCTTTCCATGACTTTTACTCTGAATTATACAACATTAATACAGCAGACACTGAAAGAACTAAACAAGACAAAAATAAACTGACCTCAGACTTTCTGGGTAGACTTAACCTTCCCAAAATCAGTGAAGACCAGAGGGTAAGATTGTCCGCCCCTATTTCTGAAGGAGAGATCATGGAGGTTCTAAAATCAATTGCTAAAGGCAAAGCCCCAGGACCTGACGGCCTTCCAGCCTTATATTATGTAACGTTCAAGGATATACTGGTCCCTTTTATGGCACAGTTATACAATGCGGCTCTAAATGGTTCACCCTTCACTCCACAAACCTTAAGCGCACATATCACCCTAATACCTAAGCCCCAAAAAAATCACACCCTCTGTTCAAGCTACAGACCTATCTCCCTATTAAATTTAGATCTGAAAATATACGCTAGAATCTTGGCAGGTAGAATAAAGCCTATACTTCAAGATCTGATTAATCCTGACCAGACTGGCTTTGTAATGGGCAGAGAGGGCAAAGACGGTATGTACAAGATCATCAATACTATCTCCCTAGCAAAAAAGAATAAAACCCCTATTGTACTGCTCGGGACAGATGCCGAAAAGGCCTTTGATAGAGTGGCCTGGCCCTTTATCAATAGCACTCTGGAGAAATTCAGATTCCCTATTACATTTATCAAAGCCATTTTCTCTATGTATACATCCCCTCGTGCGTACATAAAAGTAAATGACACTCTGTCCCGGGCAGTACATATTAGTAACGGAACCAGACAGGGATGCCCTTTATCTCCCTTATTATTTATTTTGTCAATGGAACCTCTGTTACAAGCTATAAGACAGAACCCTGACATAAAAGGCTTAAGATGTGGTGCCCTGGAAATAAAACAAGCGGCATATGCCGATGATCTACTGCTGGTCATTTCAAACCCGAAACAAGCTTTCCCTCTTGTACTTGAGACACTAGATAGATTTGGGGAAATATCCAACTTCAAAATTAATATCGCCAAGTCGCAAGCAATGGGCATTCTATACCCCCACAATTCCCTTAAACGTCTAGAAAAAGACTCACCTTTCCAATGGACTCGAAACTCCCTGAAATTCTTAGGGGTTAATATCCCTCCTGACCTTAATAATTTATTTACCTTAAACTACACTCCACTTATAAAATCCATCCCTAACATATTGAACTCTTGGAAACCTACCTTTATAACTTGGCTAGGACGGAAAAATATGTTTAATACACTAATCCTGCCTAAACTCACATATTTAATACAAATGCTCCCAATTAAAATTCCAAAACACTTTTTGACCTCCTTCAGGAAAATCTGCTCAAACTACATTTGGGGTAATATAAGACCAAGGATCTCACATGATATTCTAAAATTACCCATAACCAAAGGAGGGATCGGCGCCCCTTCATTGGATAAATATATCACCGCTGTTCATTTAGGTAGAATCATCGATTGGATGAGACATCCTGAGCATAAAACTTGGATCCCATTAGAGAACGAATTAACCAAATTCCCCTTAAAAGGTTTAGTGCTCTCGGACCCACAGATTACCCCTGTTGTGTGTAAAGACAATATACTAGTCCAGGCCACACTATCTGTCTGGAAAATTAAGTATATAAGAGACATTTGCTCTAAATTTCCCTCTCACTTAAGTAACCTTAGTGACCTCCTTATTGCAACTGGTGATGGATTTGCAACGCTGCCAGCTTCAATACGTAATAGCACTATGGCTCCAGCTGATCTCCTAGACTCAGATGGAGCGATATTGAACTTACAAGCTATGAGAGAGCACTTTGATACTCCTAAACTGAGCTACCTCCAACATAATATAATTCTAAATGCACTGAAAATAGCTCTGTCTCAAGACCACCCAACCAGAGAACCCTCCTGGTTTGAGAAACTGGTTTCTCAAACTCAAACTCCAAAGAAACTCACACACACGATAAGCAAAAACTTGCTTCTATGCACCACGCCAAAACCTCTCTATTTCTTAAGGGAATGGGAAAGAGACCTAAATACCACATTCACAAAAGAGGATATTAAAGAAATTTTACTCTCATCCAAGCTTTCTTCAAGATGTGTTAACATTCAAGAAAACTCGTACAAGGTGATATCCAGATGGTATCTCACACCTGTCAGACTGAGCCAGATGTATAGCACTACCTCAGACCTGTGCTGGAGATGTCAGACTGAAAGAGGCACCTTTTTGCACATATGGTGGTCCTGTCCACATGTACAGACCTTCTGGAATGGGGTGTTTAGTCACATTAATTGCATTTTAGACAGAAAAGACTCAAAGAGGATTGTTAGTTGCCCTAGGACCGCCCTGTTGAACATTATGCCATGCTCACTATCCCTTTTAGAGAAAAGTCTTCTAAGACCACTTATTGCAGCAGCCAGAATTATCATAGCTACCAATTGGAAATCACATGGCCCTATACCCGAGACACTCTGGTTTCTCAAAGTTGCCTCAATCTCCAGACTTGAAGAACTGTCACACTGGGAATTGAGATCACATCATAAGTACAAAAAAAATCTGGTCTCCTTGGCACAAATGGAGATCCTCTTTACCTTAATCCCCATTTACGGCCCAGACCTGACAGACCACATACTCTGACTCTAGGTAAAAGGATATTTCCCTCGGACTATTGGATGTAGTTTACTACTCCCCTTCCATCAGACACATGTGTATCTTGCTCTTGCTATATTAAGGGTACCCCCCCCCTCCCCCTCCTCTCCCCTATCTTTTACCTGTTAAGTTCCTTTTTGTTCTTATCAATGTAACTTGCTGTTGATGTCATGGCCTCATATCGGTCATTACATATATTACATATATTGTCTCCTGATATAAGTCAATAGACTAATTACCATTATTTAACTACACATTGCGGGCGTAAAAGTCCCATGTATCTATTCTAGATGACTAGGGTTCATTGATTGATATGACTCGTGTATGCACAGTACCTCTGTTACTATTTATAATGCATCTGTAATGATTCAATGTATTAAGGAGGTAGACCATTGATAGCTCGATTTACAGACTGTTTGTAATCCCCTATATGTTTATCTTTGAAAATAATAAAAAGATATTAAAAAGAAAGAATCCAAATTTTGGGGAAAATTCCAAATCAGTAGATTAGATTCACTCATCTCTAGTTTCCACTGCTTCAGAGTCCAGTGGAAGCGTGCTTTGCACCACTCCATCCTAAGATTGAAATTGTGCTGTAAAGCTATTTATAATTTTAGCTTTTTTATATTATTTTAGGATCTCAAAATGTTGACCTCAAATAGTCAGTTTTTTCACTTCTTTACTAAATAAAACCTCTCTGATTCCAGTTATTTGCCACTAAACAGCATTCCGAGTCACAGTTGTCTATTTTTGCCAAAGTGGATTGTGAAAGGTGCTCTGCATGGCCTGCAGTATATACAGATAACTGGTTCAACCAGTCCTGAGTCATATGTTTGTCAGCAGCTACCGTATATATATAGAAGTTGCATTGAGGCGCCCATGTTATTCACAGCACAGAGGTCTTAGGTAAGAGATGCTTCCATCTATTTATCTGTGGCATGTGGAGTTAACCTTAGTTTATTTTACTTTTACTATATATATATATATATATTAATAATAGCCCATAAGTTAAAGGGGTTGGCCACTTTCCGGCCACTTGTGCCCAATGTGTTTGTAAGACGATTATACTGCACTTACTTATTTTCGATATTTTATAAGGCATTCTCCTTTCTTTGCCAAGTCTTTTGTGCTGTCCACACAGAGGTCATGTCCATAAGATGGCCGCTGATGGAGGGTCATGTGACCAGGCAAATCACCTCCATGTGATGTACTCTGCATTAAAATACACTGCAACTACACTAAGCTCTCAACAGAACTAGTGCAGATGGCAGGTGCAGTGTATTTGAACAGAAGAGACATCACATGGAGGTGATTTGCCTGGTGATATGACCCTCCATCAGTGGCCATTTTATGGACTTGACCTCTGTGTGGACAGCAAAATAAACTTGACACACAAGGGAGCACACCTTATGAAATATAGAAAATGGTGCAGAATTTCAACAAAGACTATATTAGTAAGTGTCATATAATCATTGTTATCTATGATGCTGTGTGCACGATGTATGCCGCTCCGGGACATATGGCCCGCTCACGGACCGTATGTCTCGGAGGGAATATGGTTGTGTGCATAAGCCCTTAGTTAGGAAGAGCTGGAGAGCAGAAGGGAGAGATAGTGTAGGGAGTGAAATAGGAATATTTAAGTTTTTATACTTGTTATAGACCCAAAAGTCCTTTTAAGGACTATTGTGTGTGGCAGCAATATATATTTTTAGTGCAACCTACACTAAATTGCTAAGATTTGTTATATACCCAAAAGTCCTTTTAAGGACTATAGTTGTATCTGGCAGCAATATATATTATTAGCCCAACCTCAGTGTCATTTTTTTGCTGCTGGTGGCAGCGACATTACCTGTGCTACACCTCCTGTATATCGTTTACCCATCCTAAATATCCGTGACATTTCATTCAGTGTAATTTTTTCAGTAGGCAGTGGTGACAGCCTCCTGTTTAAGGTGTGCACATCCTAAATATCAGTGACATTCATTCGGTGTCATTTTTTATTAGGCGCTAGTGACAGCGACATTACCTGCGCTACAGCTCCTGTATATCGTTTGACCATCCTAAATAATAGTGATATTCATTCAGTGTAATTTTTTTGTAGGCGGTGATGACAGTGACATTACTTGCACTATACCTCCTGTTTAACGTGTGCGCATTCTAAATATCAGTGACATTCTGTGTATTTTATTTGCGCATACACTTACAAAACTTGCGCTACTGTACGTGTGACATACTTGTAAACATATATACTATTTAATATGCACAAGGCAAGCAGTAAGGGAAGGGGACATGGCCGCGCTGCTGATGGTGCACGCAGAGGCTGTGGCCCTGGGCGCGGTGAAACTGTGCCTGCTGCCAGAGCACAAGAAACACACTCATCCACAATACCTAGCTTCATGTCACAGTTTGCAGAGCGGTGCAGGACACCACTCTCAAAGTCAGAGTAGTGCAACCAGGTGGTCGATTGGATTGCAGCAGATAATGCTTCCAGTCGGTTAAGCACCACCCTGTCTTCCACAATGTCCAGTATCAGTAGTTAATAGTCTGGTCAACAGAATCCTCACCCTGATACTCATTCCACCCACCATGGAGAGTCTTAGCAAACAAGTGATTCCACACTCGGATATTGCAAGGAGCTGTTTTTATCACCATTCCTTAATTTGGGCCTCTCGCCAAGCCCACTTGAAGAGGGACATGAGGAGATCTTGTGCCCTGATTCTAAAACACTGGAGCATCCACAGTCAGAAGAAGATGACGGTGGGGAACGGCAATTAGTGTTTCTCCAGGTGGATAATGATGATGAGAAACAGTTGCCAATAAGTCAACCGCAATTAGTGTCTCAAGAGGTTCATGATGAGGATGTGTCACGGCCTATGTTGTGTTTTGTGACACATTCCTTCACTTGGTTGTCCGTGGCAGCGTGTGGTGTTGAGTGCATGTGATGGCAGTGTCTCAGCCCTATGGCTGATCCCCAGGACATGATTGCCACACATGCCGTTGCCTGCGGCAACAGGTGAAGTGTGTTTGTTTATGTGTGTATTCCCCTTTAAGTGGCCGTCTTTCCTTCCCTTGTGTTTGAAGGGTTAATTCCCTTCTGTGTGTGTGTGAACACTGGGTGTGTCTGTGTGGGTGTGACTACTTGGGCCTATAAAGCCTCAGTGAATATCACTTGTCTGAGGGGTACTTCAGCCATGGTTAGCTGGAGCATCCTCCTGTGTATTCAACCTGCCAGTGGGGGCCATCCTTGTGGTCATAAGTTTATGAGATGTTCACTTGATGTTTTCCTTTGTTATTCTGTGCAGCTATGGATCTGGGTTCCTGTGTGTGGATGTGTGTGTGCTGAGTTCATTTTGTATTGTGTGGACTTCAGCTTGCCAGCACAGGGATCCAGTCAGCAAGGCTTTGGCAGGTGGCTGGAACTAGTGCAGTTCACCTGCCATATCCATAGGATTGTTTCTGTTCCCCTTTTCCCTGCAGCTTGGCCAGTGAGACTCCTGTTCCTCCGTGTCCAGAAGGAACAGGTCGTCTTACCCTACTCCTAGTTCAGGGACCGGCGGAGGGTGAGTAGGGATCCAAGGTTCCTGAGCATGGGCCCTCCTACCTTCAAGGTCGGCCCATGCAGCTAGGAGTTAGTGTCGGATTAGGGATGCGTTAGGAGGTGACCTGCTCCCTAATTCTCTCGTCCTGGCCGAGCAGCCGTTAACATCTTCCGCTATCGCACGGCTGAGGGTTTTCCCCATCCTCAGCCGTGACAGGATGAGACACAGTTGTCAATAACTGAGGTTGTTGTTAGGTTAACAAGTCAGAAGAATGACCAGAGTGAGGAAGTGGAAGAGGAGGTGCTGGACTATGAAGTCACTGACCCAACATGGGAAGGTGGCAAGCCGAGCGAGGACAGCAGTACAGAGAGGGAGGGATCTGCAGCACTGCAACAGGCTGGAAGAGGCAGTGGGGTGGCAAAAGGGAGAAGGTGGGCCACACCAAACAGGCCCTCAACTGTTCCCCGGAGCACCCCCTTGCGGCAATCTCCCTTGCCAAGGGGTAGGTGTTTCACAGTCTGGCGCTTTTTTGAGGAAACTGCGGACGATAAAAGAATTTGCAACCTGTGCCGTACCAAAATGAGCAGGGGTAATAACACTAGCAACCTCACCACCAGCAGCATGATCCGCCACATGGCATCAAAGCACCCTAATTGGTGGGCCAAACGCCTGGGTCCACAACCAGTGTCTGCGGGTCACACCACTGCCTCCTCTTCCCTTGTGTTACATGCTGGCTAATTCCCTGTCCAAGACGCAGGCCGGGATGCCTCCCGCCCTGCACCTGTACCTTTGCAAGCACCATCAGCTAGCACATCTACTTCTGTGTCCCAGTGCAGCGTACAAATGTCTATACCCCAGGCCTTTGAACGAAAGCACAAATACCCAGCTATCCATCCACAGATTAAAGCACTAAATGCACACCTTTCCAAATTGCTGGTCCTGGAAATGTTGCTATTTAGGCTTGTGGACACTGAGGCTTTCTACAGCGGCGGCTGAACAATGACGGACCACCTAAGGGAGGGCGAAAGGAAGCCCGGAGAAGGCCCCCATACAGACCTTAAATTAAAAAGTGCAAAACCCCCTCCGCAAATGGAAACAAACAGTATAGATTTGTTTCTAAATATAGTTACTACAGAACTAGATAGACTAGAAGACAAACAGAGCAGAGGTAATAAAATATCCAATCTAGGACAAGGCGAAATTGAAGCTATGGTTAGAATTGAACGGGACCATAATATTATAATAAAATCCTCGGACAAAGCAGGTAATTTAGTTATTATGGACCACCATGAGTATAAACGTATGCCATCTTGAATGATGGTAAAAGATATAATACACTTAGAGTAGACCCTACACCTAGCTTTTATGCGGAACTAGAAACCTTGCTTCTGGAGGCCTTTGAGGCAAAACTGATATCTAGTGATGAGATGAGATTTATGTTGAAACCATACCCACAAATCCCAACTTTTTACACCATACCTAAAATCCACAAGGGCCTGATCCCACTCAAGGGTTGCCAAATAGTGGCTGGCATGAATTCTTTGACACAAAATTTTGGTATATATATTGACTGAATCTTAAAATCCTTTGTTACATCACTTCCATCTTATATAAGAGATACATCTGATCTGCTGACTAAAATTGATGGACTACATCCTGAGGAGGGTACCTTACTTGCATCTATAGACGTAGAGGCCCTTTATAGTAATATACCCCATGAGCCTAGCTGCTGTGAACCATTTCCTGAAAAGCAGGGGCACCCAATACACAGCTCATAACCGTTTTGTGTTAGGACTTATGGATTTTGTCCTACGACACAATTATTTTTTGTTCGATTCCAAGTTCTTCCACCAGCTCAGGGGCACAGGTATGGGGAGCGCCTGTGCCCCCACGTATGCTAATTTCTTCCTGGGCTGGTGGGAGGACACGGTGGTATTCACCGAGGAAAGCGTCTGGACACCCAGGATAGCCTTCTGGGGACACTATATTGATGACATCCTCATTTTTTTGAGCGGCCCCAGCGGGCTATACTCTGCCTTTTTGGCTGATCTAAATAAAAATCGGATTGGCATGCACTTTACATCAGAGATAAATGATAGAGGCCTGGCTTTTCTGGACCTGTATATCCCCCTATATAATGGTAGTATTAATACTAAAACCCACGGCAACTAACAGCTTGCTAAGATGGGAGAGTCATCATCCCTATAAACTCAAATGTGGAATACCTAAGGGTCAGTATTTAAGAATTCTGAGAAATTGCAGTGCCAAAAATGATTTTTATGATCAAGCACGAGACTTAAAGGCTAGATTTAATCAGAGGAGTTACCCAGACCAACCATTACATAGAGCTTTTAAGTCAGCAGAAAATGCCTCGAGAGTCGATTTACTTAACCCAGGGAAAGGGAAGAGAACCGAAAAAGAAATAGATCCAATTTTTCGTATAATAGGAACTTTTGATAATTGTAACAAAGAGGTCAAAGACATTTTGAAAAAATATTGGGAAATGCTCAGTCTAGATCCAGATGTAAAAGATATGCTTCCCATGTACCCAGCCATAACATATAGAAAGGGAAGATCCCTAGGAGATAGATTTATCCATAGCCACTACACCCCCATCAAAAAACTAGGTACGTGGTTAGACAGAAGACCCCTTGGCACTTTTCGTTGTGGAACCTGTATAGCTTGTCCCTTTATCTGTCAAGCTAAAAGCTTTAGAAGCAAAACAACCAATAAGACATATACAAGCAGGGACTTCGCTAACTGTAAAACCACAGGGGTTGTGTACTTGGTTAATTGCACCTGCGGACTACAGTACGTAGGAAAAACAAAAAGAGAGTTTAGAAGAAGAATTGGGGATCATTTGGGCGACATAAGGAACAAAAGAGACACAGCAATTGCTAGACATGTTCAATTCTTCCATGATGGCAATGACAAGGCAATTAACTACTGCGTGGTAGAGGTGGTACGTCCTTCACCTAGAGGTGGGGACCTGAATAGGAGGATTTTACAGAAGGAGGCGGAGTGGACTCACAGATCAAATAACTGTGAGCCCACTGGGCCTCAATGAGATTCTTTCTTTTGGATGTTTCATCTGACTCTTTATTCGTCAATGTTTTATACGGAGTAATCTGAGAGACCCCTGTGTATATGATATAAATTGATTCGTCAGAAAAAATTATTTATATCTGACCGTAAAAGGTCTAATAATTTTGATTCATGTGACGATCTAGGTTATCAATTGATTGTTTGATGTAATTTAGTAATCATTGGTTCCTCTCCTTTTGATCACCAATCCCCATCTATATGTATTTAGATGAAGGTTTCCCATGATTCTTTTAATATGCCAAGACAACCCCCGGTGATAATGTTTATAAAATATTTATACATGATGAATCCTCTATTGTAATAGGGTACCAACTACTAATTAATTTGCAATTTGTTATTCTTAATAATCGGGTATAAACAACCTGCATAACATGTAAGATATGTATCCTGTTTGCGGCTCATATGCTTTCCATTTGTTCTTGGTGTGTTTCCACTTCCTGCTGATGTACATCCGCATGTGATCGCCGCCCGTGCGTACCAGATGCGTTCCACGTACAGGATGCATTATTTCAGCCTAACTAGGCGCACTTCCGGGACGCACCTTGATGATGTCACATGTGTTCCACAGTTCATTTGTCGGCGGAAGATGGCCTCGTCTGGAACGCACGCCAGCATTAGCACACCGGTATGGGTTTATCATTAGTTTTGGGGTATTTAATAACAGCAGTGCCGGACATCGTTCTGGACTGCATCTTTTTCATCTTGGAGGACCAGCATAGGCTATCTAGCTTGTGGCTATTAGGCCATTTGTCCATCTATTTATCCCCTGATGATTCTGCCACAGTATTTGTGACAGAGGAAACGCGTCGAGATTGTGTGTTTTTTCGTGGGAGAAAAAAGTTTTTTTAGGGTTAGCTATCTAGGGTCAGCCACCAATAAGTGGGGTCGCTCAAATAGGGGGTGATTCTTCCACATTTAGGCGGGGGATTTCTCCACTTTTAGGCAGGGCCACTATAGGACTATAGGGCCAGTTCTCCCTATTTTTCCTTTATTCCCTTCTGAACCTCTCTGGAATATTTTCTGCAGTGGAAGGACCATATCTACAGCCTGAAAAAGGAAACAGCAGCATTGGAGTCCGTGACCGCGGATCCAGTACAGACATCTTAACTATCGCACATCTAAACCGTGAGTGGTTGTAAGTGATTTAGTTTGATACTTATTTGTCCTTAGGTATTGCATACCCTACTAAAACACTCCGCTAGATAATTATCTGCAGTTATCTGAAACATATGTTGTCTTGTGGGATTTATTTTAATAATTATCCTATATAAAAGTTACGTTTTAAAGTAGGTTTAATTTCTCAGTGATTTAAAGGTGCTATTGTGTCCAGAAACCGGCAGGGTGTGAGATGTGCAAATTTGGGGTACTGTATGACACAAGAGATGAGGCCTTGTATAATCTGTGATGTATCAATAGTAAAATTATGAAAAATCCCTTTCAGACTCCTACACTCATAAAGCATATGAACTAAGTTAAGGACTGCCCAAAATTACAAGGAATCGGCACTCCAATACACTCTTTGTTACACGTAAAGGAGGGCATCATACACAGCCTTGAAAAATTATGATTGATGGCCTGCTGGTGACCCTCAAAAACATTTGGAGCAAGCGCATGCTGATCTGACCATCTAAAACATTATGGGCGAGGGCCTGCTGCCGTTTTGGTGACTCTAGATAACCTGGGGCCGATCGCACGTCCCCGTGATGGCGACAATCTATTCGGATGTCTGCCCTATCAAATTAAAATTTTATTTTCAGCGCCAACCACGTTGACCACGGGTAAGGGGGAATCAGTGTTCGATTCTGGAGAGGGAGCCTAATAAACTACTACGGCTACCACATCCAAGCAAGGCAGCATGCGCGCATATTACCTATTAGGTATAATTAGGTGAGGGCCTGCAGGTGAGCTGACCCTTTAAAAGATTGTAGGTGAGGGCCTGCAGGTGAGCTGACCCTCTAAAACATGATATGTAAGGGTCTGCTGCTGAGCTGACTGTGGCGAAACCAACCTCGCCACGGTGTTTTGGAGGGGGCTGTTTGCCAGCCTCCTGCCCCAGGATTACGGCCCTTTAAGATACTTTTACTAACTTTTAAACCCCTGAACCTATTCAAGTGAATTTTGGATAGGTTTGTCCCCAAGTTATACTGGTTAAATTGATATAAGTTATATGTATGTACAATGTAAACTCACAAAGTTGTAACAATTTATAAGAAGTGTAACTTTTCAGCTTAGGAGATAGTTGAGTAGATACAGAAACTGACTCAATTATCTCCTAGACAGAGGGGAGGAAAATGCTGGGTGTGTTTCTATTGTCCCATTGTGCCATTGTCCCATTGTGTGTTTAAATGGAGATTTCTGTCCTGTTGTCTCCACATGTGTATTGGCGATTTCCCTTTGTCCTGAGAGATAATTGAATTGCTCCTCGGGTGTCTCCAGGGCAGAGAGGAGGAAACCATGATGCATTGTGGGGATGTGTTGTGTCTGTGTATCCTGAATTGCTACATATCTGTCCTGTGTCACGGTCTTCCTTCTGGTCCCTAGGGGCATGGCCACCAGATGGGGACCTGCATAAATACAGACGGGTAGCCCTCAATAAAGTGTTGCTGCTTTTATACCTTCATGAAGTTTTGGCTCATGTTTGGGGAATACGATAACTACACCTTTTGGGATTGCTATATCACAATACTCCCCTGAGTATAAGCTCTTGTAAGAGCTTGTTCATGGTTCCTGCTCTCTGGATGTAGGAGAGGTTCACCCACTGGAAGCTGAAGCCCGGTCTTGGGTCCAGAGTGGGTGAAGGACGGTGAGACCCCAACCAAGCTGCGGCGGTTCGTGGGGTCTGCAGTGCGTACAGTGTCAAGTGGAGTGCTTGGAGTCCTCGGAAAGCACTAGGAGCATCTATCGACGGAGGTACCCAGTCAGTTACAATGATTATTTAAAAAATTATGGGAGAGTGCCTGCTGCTTAGCTGACCATTGAAAAAAATTACAGTGTTCAAAGCAGGCCGGGTCGCCTTAATACTTCAGCTAGAAATAATGGAATAGGATTCCGGTTCTATTTTGTTGGTTTTTGGAACTGGGGCCACGATTAAGAGGGACAGCCGGGGGCATCCGTATTGCGCCGTTAAAGGTGAAATTCTTGGACCGGCACAAGATGAACCAAAGCGAAAGTATTTGCCAATAATTTTTTCATTAATCAAAAATGAAAGTCAGAGGTTTGAAGACAATCCGATACTGTTGCCGTTCCGACCATAAACAATGACGACCGGCGATCCGGCAGCATTATTCCCATGGCCCGCCGAGCTGCTTGGGGAAACCAAAGTCTTTGGGTTCCAGGTGGAGAATGGTTTGAAAGCTGACAAAGTACACTGTATGTCACAGATACATTTTTGAAGCACACACGTTACACTGTGCAGATGTGGCCCTGGTAAGGTCACTGTCAGAAGCAGACAACATCTATGGAAAATGTACACTGGATGTCACTGATATTTAAGGGATGCGCACACTTTGCAGAGGAGATGTGGCGCACCTAATCTCACTGTTCGCAGTGGACACAGTCTATTGAAAAAGTACACTGGATGTCACAGATATTTTTTGGATGCACACACTTTACACAGGAGATGTGGCACGGAAAATTTTACTGTCCGCAGCAGACACCGTCTACAAAAAAACTGGATGTCACTGATATTTTAGGGATGTGCACACTTTACACAGAGATGTGGTGCGAATAATTTAACTGTCCACAGCAGCCTATTACACGGTATTTAGCGCACGTTGCGCTACAAACATATAATGCTGTTGTCACACACAATAGCCCTTACAAGGACTTTTGGGTCTCTGAAAAGTTTTTGTACAAAATAAATATTAAATTACACTCCATACACTCTCTGTCCCTTCCTATGTTCAGCTCTCCCTAACTACGAATGAGCCCGACATGCATCATCGGGTGCTATATAGCACCCGATGACGCGTTCCGGAAAGCCAATCAAAGTAATGCCAGTAGACAGCATGGCTACTGGCATTACAGTGAGGGTAGTACTTACCTGCACATTTATTGGCTGCTTAGCAGCCAAAAAACGTGCAGGGAGGAGACTCGAGCATGGCGCCGAGCATGCTCGATCATCACTAGAAATAACTGATCAAATAACTGAAGTGTAAACTCAGCCTTAGGCCATTGTGTGGCAGTTCCATGCATTGGGGTCCACATCCGTGTGGACCCGCTATTTGCAGGTCGCAATACGGCCACAGCCGGGCAACGGCCGTGTGCATGCGGCCTTAGACCTAAATTTACATGCACGTATCTTAAAAAATCACCAGAACTGAAAATGTGGTTTTTAAGCTGGAAATTTTTCAAAAGTTGCAAAGTCTAAAATACAGGGAATATCGTTTTTTGAAAAGTTAGTGCACCACCCAAAAACTATATATTTCTGGAATCAATGATTGCATTTGCATTGACAGACTGTTGACAATCACGCCATCCTTAAGGTAACTTTCTGACAAACAGAAATTATTGAAAAAAAATTTTTGGACCTAAAACACGTATCACAGCAGAAGTTTACACATAAAAACAGTGTAATTTTAATACATTGAGTCGTGCAAATCTCAAGCATATACATCAACAAGAGCTTGTGCTCTTAAAACACAGGAACAGATGTCCTGTAATATAACGACCACCGCTGCTGGACTGCAGGGTGGCCGTAACCATGGAAACGAGCAGTGTATAAATGTGATGGAAAAATTAATCTAGCCAGGCAATATGGACAATCACAATACATTAGTAAATGCCTTGTATATACTTTGTATATATGAAACATGCCATTTACTGAAGTGAGGCAAACCCTTTAAGATCGATTTAGACAGGGCGATATTCAGGCAGATTATCAGGAATGAACATTTCTGGGAACGCTCTTTCCCGACAGTCTGCCCATCTAAAAGTACAGCTGATCACCCTATGAACGAGTGAACTCTTCATTCATTGGGTGAAACGGTTGTTTGTGTAGGCACCTAAATCATCGTGTCTGGGCCCAAAACAGCATGATCTGAAAGTGAAGACTAGGGTTGCCACCTTTTCCAACAAAAAATACCAGCCAAGTTAAGCCACACCCCAAAGGGGTTGAGATTGTGGGGGCATGACTTAACACATGTCATAATGTGGCTCCCAGTATTAATAGTGGCCCCATTAGTGCTCCCCAGTAATATTGATGCCTCTATTAGTGCCCCCCAGAATGGATAATGCACCCCTTAGTGTCATCAGTAATAGTAATGCCTCCATTAGCACCCCCCAGAATTAATAATGCCCCCTTTAGTGCCCCCAGTAATATAATGCCTCCATTACTAATGCCGATCGCGGTCATTAAGGCCTTTAGATGCCATGATCAAGTGAGATCACGAAATCTAAAGGGTGAAAAACCTGGTAGTAGGGTTGAGCAAACCCGAACTGTAAAGTGCGGGTTCGTACTGAACTTTAGGATTTTTGGACCCCGGACCCGAATCTGAACCTGAACTTTTCAGTAAAAGTTCGGGTTCGGGGTTCGGCGAGTTAATGACGCTGTTTGAAAGGCTGCAGAGCAGCCAGTCAACAAGAGTTGAACTTGTGTGCCCTTAGAAACCATCACAGCCATGCCTACTAATGGCATGGCTGGAATTGGCCAATGCAACATGTGACCCAGCCTCTATATAAGCTGGAGTCACGTAGCGCTGCACGTCACTCTGCTATTATTAGTGTAGGGATAGGATGCTGCAGCTGTGAGGGAGAGAATAGGAAAGAATCTTTTATCAGAAGTTCAGTTCACCAGAACAGCATATGTGCATTTGTGACAGTCAAGTACAAACTTGAAATACTGCAATTAAATTCTGGGTTTAAAAAAACAACCATTTTTTGCAAGACCCTACATCTGGGGCCTTTGCTGCATTTGTCACAGTGAAATACAAGCTTGAAATACTGAAATAATATTCTAGGTTTAAAAAACACCCATTTCTGGCAATACCCTACATCTGGTGCCTTAGCTGCATTTGACACTGTGAAATACAAGCTTGAAATGCTGCAATAATATTATTGGTTTAAAAAAACACCCATTTTTGGCAATACCCTACATCTGAGGCCTTAGCTGCATTTGACATTGTGAAATACAAGCTTGAAATACTGCAATAATATTCTGGGTTAAAAAAACACCCATTTTGTGCAAGTTACTAAATTTGCGGCCTTTGCTGCATTTGTCACAGTGAAATACAAGCTTGAAAAACTGCACTAATATTCTGGGTTTAAAAAAACACCCATTTTGGGCAAGATACAAAATTTTGCGGCCTTTGCTGCATTTGTCACAGTGAAATACAAGCGTTAGATTCTGCTGTTATATTCTTGGTTTAAAAAAACACCCATTTTTGGCAATACCCTACATCTGGGGCCTTTGTCAAGTGAAACACCTTCCTCAGGTGCGAGTAGGCGACAGAACCTTCAGCGTTATTTGGTAGGGACGAATGTGGCTCTACGAATGATGAGGCCAGAACAAGTACAGGCAATAGTAGATTGAGTGGATGACAGTGCCTCCAGTTCCTTCACATTGTCTCCCACCCAGTTTCCTGCTGAAAGATCAAAGTTGGCACCTGCAGCCCATGGCCATCAGTCTTTCACCTCACCCCCTTGCAAATCAGCCAAGCAGTCTAAGCCCCAAGTCATGGAGCAGTCTCTTTTGCTTTTTGATGACTCTGCTAGCAGGGTTTCCAAGGGCCATCCACATCGCCCTGCCCCAGAAGTGTTTGCCCAACCACTTATGTTTCAGGATGAATAGCCCTGCCCCAGAAGTGTTTGCCCAACCACTTATGTTTCAGGATGAATACATGGGAGGACCACCGCAGCACATCTCGGATGATGACGAAACACAGGTGCCAACTGCTGGGGATTTCGAAAGTGTGCAGACTGACAAGGAGGGCAAGGGTGAAGACTAGGTGGAAGATGATGTGTAGGACGATGAGGTCCTCGACCCCACATGGAATCAAGGTCATGCGAGTGACCTGTCTAGTTTGTAGGAAGAGGCAGTGGTCGCACAGAGCCACCTGCATAGCAGAAGAGGGAGCAACAGACCAATGAGTGGATGGTGCCAGTGATCCTCATGCCCGGCCGGGTGGTGTGCGATAATGGGCAAAATCTCGTAGCAGCTCTAAGACTAGCTGATTTGACGCACATCGTGGCGCATGTGCTGAATTTGGTGGTGCAGAGGTTCCTTAAAAATTACCCCGATATGTCAGAGCTTCTGCAGAAAGTGCGGGCCGTCTGTGCGCTCTTTCTGTGTTCTCACCCTGCTGCTGCTCGCCTGTCAGTGCTGCAGCGTAACTTCAGCCTTCCCGCTCACCGCCTCATTTGCGACGTGCCCACAAGGTGGAACTCCACCTTGCACATGCTGGCCAGACTGTGCGAGCATCAGTAGGCGATAGTGGAGTTTCAGCTGCAGAACACCAGTGAGTCGCTCTGCAGAACAGCACCACTTCACCACCAATGACTGGGCCTCCATGCGAGACCTGTGTTTCAAGTACTCCACCAACATGGCCAGCGCCGATGACACCATTCTCAGCGTTACTATGCAACTTCTATGCTCCTTGAAAAAACGCTTCAGGCGATGATGGAAGTGGATGTGGCACAGGAGGAGGAAGAAGGATCATTTCATAGGGTTTCAGGCCAGTCATTCACAATTGGCTCCGAGGGTGGGTTCTTGCATCCTCAAACGGCGGAGATGGAGGAGGAGGAACCGTGTTAACATCAGGGTAGTACCCTAGCCAGCTCATGGCCATCACTGGTGCGTGGCTGGGGGAATACAGAGGACACAGACTATACACCTCCCACAGAGGACAGCTTGTCATTGCCTCTGGGCAGCCTGGCACACATGAGCGATTACATGCTGCAGTGTCTCTGCAACGACCGCTGAGTTGCCCACATTCTAACTTATGCTGATTACTGGGTGGCCACGCTGCTGGATCCCCGTTCCAAGGACAACGTACCGACCTTAATTCCGTCACTGGAGCATGATCGTAAGATGAGCGAGTACAAGAGCACGCTGGTAGACTCACTGCTGGTGGCATTCCCACCTCCCACCTGACAGCGGGGGCACAGTAGAAGCACAAGGCGAAGGCAGAGGAGGAGGAAGAGGTCACCAACGCAGCTAGGGCACCGCCAGCACCTCAGAAGGCAGGGTTAGCATGGCCGAAATGTTGAAAAGCTTTGTCAGCGCGCCACAACAACCAGCATCACCAGCTGATATGGAACGTCTTAGCAGGAGGCAGCATTTCACTAATATGGTGGAGCAGTATGTGTGCACACGCCTACACGTACTGAATGATGGGTCTGCCCCCTTCAACTTCTGGATCTCCAAATTGGACACATGGCCTGAGTGTGCCCTTTACGCCTTGGAGGTGATGGCCTGCCCTGCATGGATTCCACAGGACTTGTCCGTACCTTGTGCAAAATAGACATGTATACCAGCCTTACCCAGCCATTGTTATAGTACAGCTCAATTGCTCATTGTTGTATTTTTGATATTTCCCACTCCTTTGGGGTTTACCCTAGTTTAAACAAAAAAAAATGCATTGGCTACCTCGTCCTCCTCCACCGCCGTTTCTACCTACACCGCTACGTCCACCGCCTCCTCAACCTCCTACTCCATATGGACCTCCACCTCATACATCAAGATTTTTTTGTATTTCTTTTTTACGTATTTTATTTTATTTTAAACCATTTCACTAATTTGTCTGATACATTGCTGGGTTACATATCCAACATTTTTGGCTGTGATATACCCCTGCTCTACCTAGTGGACAGGTTAATACATTTCACTAATTTTTCTGTTACATAGTTGGGTGATATTCACCAATTTTTGGCTGTGATATACCCCTGCTCTACCTAGTGGATAAGGAAATACATTTCACTAATTCGTCTGTTACATTCTTGGGTGATATTTTACCATTTTTGCCGCAAATAAATCCCTGCTCTGCATAGGTGACAGGGACCTAAATTTCTAAAAATCGTCTGTTACATTGTCAGGTCACATTTTACCAATTTTGCCGTATAAAAACCCGTTCTCTGCATAGGTGACAGGGACCAAATTTTTGTAAAATTGTCTGTTCAATTGGTGGGTGACATGAACACAGTTTTGCCGTGAATAAACCCTTGCTCTGCATAGGTGACAGGGACTTACATTTCTAAAATTCATCTTTAATTGGCCCTTTCATTCGATCCTTCTGCTTTAATAACTTGTCCCACATTTTAGCTTGATCACATTGCAGCCATTGACCTCCCTTGGATGTGGTATCCCTTTCTCACGCTCCCTCTCCGGCGTAGAACCCTGATTTGCCGCTAACCGTGATCAACATGGTAGGCGCAGAAAAGAACATTGAAAGTTTATAGAGCAGATATCCAATTGGATCGTGGACATCACGGGGACGTGCAACATGGTGGAGCAGTATGTGTGCACACGCCTACATGTACTGACTGATGGGTCTGCCCCCTTCAACTTATGCGTCTCCAAATTGGGCACGTGGCCTGAGCTTGCCCGTTACGCCTTGGAGGTGCCCTGCAGCCAGTGTATTGTTTATTGTTTAACACAACAGAAGGGGGTTATCACAGGTTATATTTCCCAATGTTTTGGGGTGTACCCTAATTTAAGCAAAACAAATAAAAAAATTAAAATTAAAACCAAAAACCAGTGTTGGCTACCTCCTCCTCCACCGCTGCCTTTACCTACACCGCCACATTCACCTCCTCCTCCTAGATCAAGAATATTATTTTTTTATTTTTACAAATGTATGTTATTTTAAGTCATTTTCCTATCCACATTGGTTTGCAGAGCACTTGTCATGCTCTTAACCACATTTTGTTGCCATTTGCAGCCCTCTAGCCCTTTCCTTGACTTTTTTAGAGCCACTTTAGTACTCCAAAGTTCGGGTCCCCATTGACTTCAATGGGGTTCGGGGTCAAGTTCGGGTCCCGAACTCGAACTATTTTGTGAAGTTCGGCCGAACCCGTCGAAACCGAACATCCAGGTGTCCGCTCAACTCTACCTGGAAGATCACTCTTTCAGGCTTCTTACCAGCATCCTTTGCAGCTAACGAAGATGCTGGTAATTAATTTCAATGCGCTAGGTTTCGGTGAAAAGACCCAGGGCATTTAAGCAGAAATTCTTATTTTGGCCAGCAGCTGGCAGGCAAACATAAGAAATTAGCAATTCTGAACAATTAAGCCTCATTCACACGTCCGTGTCAGTGCTCAAATCCGTGAGTAGGTGGTCAGTGATGCATCTGTGAAGATGTCCATGAAGGATCCGTGTTGGGTCCGTGTGTCAGTTTTTTGCTGTCCATGTTGCATCTGTGTTTAACTGACACTGAACAGTTGAAAAATTATTTTCAAAGAATATCTTCTTAATGATCCGCGAAACACAGATGCATCACGGATGGCATCCGTGGTTTTCTCGGACCCATAGACTATAACGGACGTGATGGATCCATGAACACGGATAACATAGAGCATGCATCCGTGCTAAAAACACTGACCCACGGACCGTGCTAAAACACTGATGTCTGAATACAAACATTAAAGTGAATTGAGATGTGTGCTGTCCGTGGAGAACACTTACAGCACACGTCTGTGAAACACCGACATGTGAATGAGGCTTTAATGGATCTAAATAATCCATGATTTTTTAGAATAAAAAAAAATTGATTTTGTAGGCTCAAATACGAGCTTCAAAATCAGTAAAAAAACGTATATATAAATATAAAAATATATAAAAAATGTAAAAAATTTAAGTTTAAATCATCCCCCTTTCCATAGAATAAAGAAATAAATACACAAATAACAAAAAATATAGCCATCATGGGTATCACTGTGACCGAAAACTCCTGCACTATTAAAATATCAAAATATTTTTCCGATACAGCGAATGGCGTCATGGAAAAAGGGTCAAAATTGCCAATTTGCCATTTTTGTCATCGCTTCTCTTACCCCAATTTTTTTTTGTAAAATGCGATCAAAAAGTCACACTCACAAAATGGTATCAATAAAAACTACAGATTGTCCTGCAAAAAATGAGCCCGCACACAGCTCAGTAGATAGAATTATAAAAAAAGTTATGTGGGTCAGAATATAGCTATGTAAAAATATATTTTTTTAAAAGTTTACATTTATTTTTGCACTATTTAGACAATTGTAATTATACTGACCCAGAGAATGAAGGACACAGGTCAATTGTGCCACAGAGGGAACCCCATGGGGACAAAAACCCGTAAAACTGTGGAATTGCGTTCTTTTTCAATTTCACCCCATTTGGAATTTTTTTACTACTTCCCACTACATTGTATGCTATATTAAATGGTGGCATTAGAAAGTAAAACTTGTCACGCAAAAAATAAGCCCTCATACAACTTTGTGAATGGAAAAATAAAAAAAGCTATGTCTCAAGGAAGATAGGGAAGAAAAATGAAAACAAAAAAAACTCTGGTATCCTAAGGGTTAATAATGTCTCTATTAGTGCCCCCCAAAATCAATTCCCACATTAGCGCCCCCCCAGAACTAATAATGTCCCCATTAGCGTCCCCAGAATAAATATTACCCCCATTAGTGCCCCCCAATAATATTCATGTTCTTATTAGTGACCTCCAGAATAAATACCCACATTAGCACCCCCCAGAATTAATAGTGCCCCCATTAGAGCCCCTCAGTAATAGTAATACCCCTATTTATGCCCCCCAGTAATAGTAATGCCCCCATTAGTGCCCCCTAGAATTAATAATGCCCCCTTCTCTTCTCTGTGCAAATAAAAGAACTCATCCATTTGATCGCGCTGCGGTGATGACTTGCTGCTCACTGGAAGTTCAGGACAGGACCTGTGCTCCAGTGTGATGACATCTCGCAGGTCCTGTCCTGCACATCCAGTCAGCAGCGAGTATTCACCTCGACGCAATCAAATGGAGAAGGTGAGTTCTTTTTTTTTTGTTCTTAACACAAGTGGGGTAGGGTGGGAGTTAAAGGGTTTCTACCACCAGATTTGTTCCAATTTAGCTGACTGACACTAGCGATGTGCTAGTGTCAGCAGTCCATAACAGTGTTCTTACTTATCATCTGTCTGCTGCCGTTCACCTTAAAAACATACTTTTATAGATATGCTAATGAGCCCCTAGGTGCTATGTGGGCATCATTAGCACCTAGAGAGCTCCGTCCACTAACCATTTCAGCCGCCCATCACGTCCCTCCAGCCTGTTGTGGAAATTTTATTAGGATGTGTATTTAATATATTGTGTATTGTCATCATGTCTCTCAGTGTCAGGGTAAACCATTGGAGTGGATATCTTCCCGTGTATGTCCTGTCACAGCTGCTGGGCGCAGAGGTCTCCGTCGGCGAATGGTCCATGTGCTAAGCGCTGGGCTGTGGGCCGGGGGAGACTGATGTGTTCAGCAGAGCAGTGTTTTCTTGGCTCATGTATGGATGCCGACTAGGGCCCCTGCGCAAGACGCGGATTTATTGGCTTGGCGTGGATGCATTTGTTAAGAGAACAATATAACGAAAGGAACGTGCGTTTGTTGTCTCTAGTGCGCCTGATCAGCCGCTGGCGATAATGACGCTGTATTGTAAATAAACATGCATGTGGATCATAGTAACTTTATCTGGCATTGGTCACTGAACAAGGCTGGATAAAGTTCGCTCCAGTGGTAATTTGAGATTATTGTATACATGTGTTTGTTAGCTGGCTATGTTATTCTAAATGATGGTGTCTTGTCTTCCTATGTCATCACTTCCTGTATGTCATCACTTCCTGCATCCTTGTCTTGGGCCAGCCCCTTTTACACCTTTTGTTAGTAAATAAAAGGGAACACACTGAGCAAGGTGGGGGAGATGCTCAGCAGAATTCAATCAAGATGGTAGCACCTGGGTCTGTCTTTTACTGCAGATGATAAGAATGGATTTACCTTTTTCCTTACACAAACTTTGATGTGAGCTGATTACACTATTAATTTTTATACATCAAGCCTGCGCCGCTCCTGTTGATTGACGGGAAACTTCTCAGTATCTCGTACCAATTCCCGCGCCTGCGCCGTGCGCTTCTGTATTCGGCGCAGTGAGTGAATGCCGCGCTCCTGGTGCCGTTTTCCTCACTGTAACGTAGTTGGCGCAGGCGCAGTGAGGAAGCTGGCGCCGGGAGAATACAGAAGCGCACGGCGCAGGCACGGGAATTGGTACGAAATACTGAGAAGTTTCACGTCAATCAACAGGAGCGGGGTGGGCTGGAGGGACGCGATGGGCGGCTGAAATGGTTAGTGGACGGAGCCCTCTAGGTGCTAATGACGCCCACATAGCACCTAGGGGCTCATTAGCATATCTATAAAAGTACGTTTTTAAGGTGAACAGCAGCAGACAGATGATAAGTAAGAACACTGTTATGGACTGCTGACACTAGCACATCGCTAGTGTCAGTCAGCTAAATAGGACCAAATCTGGTGGTAGAAACCCTTTAGAGGCTGTTCTAATGAGTGCTCGGACGCTCCACATTGGAAGCGCTCATTAGTAACAGTCGATATAGGAAAATTGCCTGTAGATGGCAACCCTAGTGCAGACACACCAATAACATGGCTCTGATAGGAGAGAAAAGGGTGGGATTTGGACAATACTGCTGAGCGAAATTCATGTCAATAAAAAGTTTTCACTGTAAGGCAAACATAGAACCTGCCTGCAGTTCACACAGTGCTGTTCTGGCTGGAGAAGAAAGGAGGTCATTCAGGAGGTGTGGCTTACAGCTTTAGTACTTTCTCAATAACTTCTGATTGTTAGTAGCATGTAATTGGTTAGTTTGAGTGACTGATATTTCTCATAGAATGACATAGAATTCTACTAAATGAATTTTGGAATAATTTATTATCCAGAAATACGCCTATATTAGGCGTATTTCTGGTGCAGATTGTGACGCAAAGGTTATATCTGTGATTTTTCCCTGCTCATACCAGGTCTAAAAAAGTGGGAGTGGGGGGAAGGAGACAGGCCAGCATGTCTCCCTCATTCATCATTTTCTACACCTGTTTTAGGCATATAAAATGGTCTAAATGTAAGCCAGCTAGGAAGCCGTCTTACATTTAGCCTGGCATTGGATGCACTAAAGTTATGTAGGCGGATCCACCACCAGATATGGGGGGGTTTTAAAACCAGTGTCTTAAACTCCGTTCTTAATAAATGACCCCCTTTGTCTATAAAAAATGAATTGTAAAAAAAATGCGCACCGGTGCAGAACAGAACTACAGAGTGCTTCTGTGCGTTTTCTGTACGTGTCTCCACACAACAAAAAAGTAGGTTATGCACTACTTTTTTGTGGTGCGGACCGTCAGATATGGATCGTGGACCCCATTCACAAGCGTGCATTGCGGACTGCAACTTACGGTCTGCAGCACAGGCCCAAAGTTTTCCAAAGTTTTCAAAAAATTTCCGCATGAAAAAGGCAAGAAAAAATATACATACGTGGTATCATTGTAATCATACTGACCCAGAGAATTGATGTAACAGGTCATTTTTACTGCATGGAAAAACACTGAAAAAACAAAAGACATAAAACTGTGGCAGAATGGTTTGTTAATTTATAATTCCACCCAATTAGATTTTTTTTTTCCTGCTTCCCACTACACTGTATGCAACCATAAATGGTGCCATTGGAAAGTACAACTTGTCCTTCAAAAAATAAGTTCTCATACAGTTACCAGTGGCCTCTGCTTTCTGGTCCCTGGAGGAGAAGACCTGCTTCCCTTCTTCCTGGCTGATCGGGCTGCTGGGGTACCTCTTTGATTCCCCACAGGCTACGGCCTGCTGGCTATGCAACACGCCAGACCTGCAGGGTATAGCGAAGTGAGGTCACGGTTATGGGCAAACGAGGGTTGCTCACTGTATTGGAGAACCCTAGGCAGGCATGTGGCAGTGAAGGAGAGGTATACACGGTTCCTCTGGGGCACACTCTGTATGTAGGGACCAGGCCTGATGGTGGATGAGGTGCCCTGGATATTACGGGTATTTTGAGTGCCTGGGGCAAGGTCCCTTTAAGGTTCGTGACGCCAGTGCCTGTGACGGTGGCACACCGGTGTATAATTGGAAAAAGTGAGGTACACAGATGGTATAGTGAACCAAACGTTGCTTTACTTAACAGTCCAACTTTGTACATACAGATGGTAACACAGTCTCTTAGATCACAGCTTTACAAGCAGGCTTATTCCACAAGATGGCAGGTATTGGTTATGCAAGATACTCAGAGGGTAAATCCACAATGCACTCAGAATCAGGTTGTACCTTTCCTCAGAAATAGTGTACACTGTTCCTTCTAGAACTCCTGTCTGGCTTTCTATCCCAAGGCCCGGATGCCTAAATAGTGGCTTAAATCCTTGCTATATCTATATATCTTCCTCTCGTATTAAATCCTTGCTTTGCTTTTCTAAGGCATATGCCCATCAGTGTTACTTATCTTTGCTTGTAATATCCTGACTTGTCTGGTGAAGGACTGTGGGTTCCTCCCAGGAGGTTCTGTCCTGCAACTGGGGTATCTCAACTGAGCTAAGCTTAGCTTCAGGAGCTTCAGGCTGACGAGGTAACTCCTCTAGTCCCCTGGAATGAACTAACTCTCCCCTGTCTGGGCCTTCCTATATATATCTAGGGCTCTCTAGCTCTCTCTAACGTCTGGGAGGCTAAATTACACCCTGACAGGCCTGACACCCAGATAACACAGGGAAAAACATGCACATGACATTCAATGCAATGAAACACATTAACCTGTGTAGTGACCACCTTTACCTAGTGGGACACTACATACCCCCACGCTATGACGTTGCCTGTCCTCGGCGCAACATGGAGGGTCCGCCCATCTGGAAGCGGCAACCTGAAAGACAGATGAAAACATGCATATACAGCAATCACCACATTTAACAATATAACAGTTGACAAATACACTGAAAGGAGTGGTGACAAGGGGCATCGTTCTCTTCTCTCAGGATAACATAAGGGAACAGGGGAGCTGACCTGGCACAGCGTATCAATAAACCAGGATAGTCCATATAAAACTTTAAGTGCAAATAGTCCTTGGAAAATGCAAAATAAATATAAGTCCTTGGAGGCTCAAAGGATAACATGAGTCCGTACCCAGGCTTGCAAAGGGTTAAACAGGGGTTTCCCGTGAGGGGCTACCTGGGCCCATAATGTAGTCCCCGAACCTCACAGGTGGGTGCCCCCTGGTAGAACGAGTGGACCTCCTTACTGGCAGGGATTCTTCCTGCCTGGCTTCAGGAAAGTCAGAGGAGCCCATCACCTCTGGAGCTTCTTCAGGAGCTCTCTGGGGTAAGGCGTCCTGAGGCTGAGGGCTAACAGGAACAGTAAATTCAACCAAGGCGTGAGGGCCCAGTGGAGCGGCTCTTTATCATGGATCAAGTTCTCCACAGCCTGCATAGGGTCCATATGTGGAGCCGGCAACTCTACTTCAGAAGGCTCAGGCTCCATATCCTCTGCCGCTGGTTCTCCTTCTATACAAGGTTTGAGGCGGTTCCTGTGGACGACTTGGGAACCTTTTCCGTCTCTGGAGACTTGATAGATGTGGGCTGCAGCATTGGGGATGGCAGTGATGATATAGGGAATCCTTTCCCATTTGCTGTCCAACTTGCTGGTCCGGTGGTTGTTTTTTAACCACACCTTGTCTCCGAGGGCCAGAGGTTGCACATGGGCAGCCTGATCATAGTCCTTTTGCTGCCTCTACCGAACAATCTCCATTCGTCCCTGGACGATCTCCTTAGCATTGAGGAGACGCCTTTGGTGCTCCACTACCCAATCAGTATTGGGCAGTGGGTTGATCTCATCCGGCACTTGTACCCCCAGGGAGTGATCCGCAGGCAATCTCCCTTGTCGGCCAAACATCAAATAGAACGGGGTGTAACCGGTGGAACAATGGATGGTGTTGTTGTAAGTGTACATAAGCTGCGGCAACAGAGTAGGCCAATCACCCCTCGTCTCAGGAGGTACTGCTCTCAGCATTTCAATGAGAGTCTTATTCATTTTCTCACAGAGTCCGTTACCTTGCGGATGATAAGCGGTGGTCCGGACCTTCTGGCAGTTGTGTAGCAGGCACATCTCATGAAACAGCTGTGACTCAAACGCAGACCCTTGGTCGGTGAGGATCCTTTCTGGGCAGCCGTAGGGCAGCAGGAAATGCTTCCAGAACGCCTCCGCTGTGGTCTTGGCTGTCAGGTCTTTCACAGGCACTGCTACGACAAACTTGGTGAAGTGATCAATTATAGTCATGGCATACGTATACCCTGAGTGACTCGGCTCCAACTTTACATGATCAATGGCAACAAGTTCTAAAGGAGTCTTACTTACAATAGGATGGAGAGGCGCCCTCTGATCATGGCGTTCAGTCTGCCCCACAGCACAGGCAGTGCATTCTCGGCACCATTTCTCAATATCTTCTCTCATCCCGATCCAATAGAACCTTCTGCGAATGGTAGCCTCAGTCTTTTGCACACCGAAGTGTCCGGACTGGTTGTGATACATATCCAGCACCAGGCTGGAATCCCGACATGGCAGGAGAATTTGTTACACTCTATCATAGGACACTGGATCCAGACTCCTTCTGAGCAACAGGCCTCTTTGAAGGAATAGTTGGTGGCGATGTCTCCACAGTCTCGCTAGCTCTGGGTCTGCACTCTTCCTGCGGATCCTCTCAGGGATTTTCCCACTGGTAAGAAAGTCAAGCAGTTCACCAAGGACTCTACTTTCGGACTGGAGCTTAATCCATCTTTCTTGATCGCCTCTGGACTCAGGACCATCTGATGAGGAAGGATCAGCAGCCGGGGAATCTTCAGTACGGATATTATCCTGCTGGGTAAATTTATTGTAGAACGCTGGCATCTCCACCTCTTCCCAGGCATCTTTTGGTTCATCTGGGGCTTCTGTAGTGGGGAGTCGTGACAGAGCATCAGCGTTGTCGTTGGAGCGGCCTGCCCGGTATTTCACAGTAAAGTCATAGTTGGCAAGGCGGGAGGCCCATCTTTGCTCCAGTGCCCCTAATTTGGCTGTATTCAGATGTGCCAGGGGATTATTATCCGTGAAGGCAACAAATGGTGTGGCAGTGAGATAGTCCTTAAACTTTTCAGTCACAGCCCACACTAAGGCAAGAAACTCCAGCTTGAAAGAACTGTAATTCTGGTCGTTCTTCTCAGCTCCCTTCAGGGATCTGCTGGTGTAGGCAATCACCCTTTCTTTGTTATCTTGCACTTGAGCCAACACGGCCCCCAGGCCTCTTTTACTGGCATCTGTGTAGAGGTGGAATGGCTTCTGATAATCTGGGTAACCCAGAACAGGGGGTTCAGTCAACTTCTTCTTTAGGAGTTGGAAGGCAATTTCCCGCTCTTCATTCCACTCAACAGGAATAGGAGTCTTTTGGCTCTTTTTTGGATGCCCCCTCAAGAGTTCCTGGATGGGATCCGCAATTTGTGCGAAATGCAGGATGAAACGCCTATAGTACCCTGCAAAACTGAGAAAGCTTCTCACCTCTTTCACGGTCGTAGGAGTAGGCCAGTTACGGACAGCAGCAAGTTTATCAGGATCAGGCTGTACTCCTTCGGCACTGACAATGTGCCCGAGATATTTGACGGCTGGTTTCAGCAGGTGGCACTTAGATGGCTTGATTTTGAGGCCATATTTGGTAAGAACTTGAAACACCTCACCCAGGTGCTTTAGATGGTCCTCATACGTCTTGGAGTATATAATAACGTCATCCAGGTATAATAGTACCGTCTCAAAATTCCTATGGCTAAACAACGTTCCATCAGCCTCTGGAACATTCCTGGAGCGTTACACAGTCCAAACGGCATATAATTGAATTCAAACAGGCCCATAGGTGTAGTGAAAGCAGTCTTTTCTCGATCTTCTGGGGCCATGGGTACCTGCCAGTACCCACTGGTTAAGTCCAAGGTGGAGAAATAGGCTGATGACCCCAGGGCAGTCAAGGACTCTTCAATGCGTGGCAAGGGATATGCATCTTTGTGGGTGATTTGATTAATTTTCCTGTAATCCACGCAGAACCTTATGCTGCCATCTTTTTTTCGGACAAGTACTAGGGGCGCAGCCCAGGGACTATGACTGTCCCGGATTATATTGGAGTCTTTCATCTCTTGTATCATCTCTTTCACAGACTGATAGGTAGTAGGTGGTATGGGTCTGTGCCTCTCCTTAATAGGAGGGTGAGAGCCAGTGGGTATGGTGTGTTTGATTACACTGACCTCTCCATAGTCCGTGGAGTGTTTGCTGAAAGCCTGGTGGTGCTCCTTCACCAGCTTCAGGAATCCCTCTATTTGCTCCTTTGGGGTGGATTCGTCCCCCACATGTATTTCTTCCCACCAGGATGCCGTTGGGGTGCTGCTGGTCTGTGTGGTCTGGAACGCCTCCGCGGCAGGCAGATGGATCACATCCTGGAAAGACGCCTGGAAAAGCTGAGCAACGGGGCAGTGTTTAAAGAGAGTAACGGGATGATCACCAAAGTTGATTAAACGAACAGGCACTTTACCTTGAGACACGGTCACCAGGCTCTTGGCTGTCCGTATGAAGGGATGATCTTTAATGGGAATAGGTTCCACTAGGGCTTGATAGTCCTGGCCCTGGATCCCTAATACAGCACGGCACCACAGGATGATCTGGGAATTTGGAGGCAAAATTACCGTCCGGTTATCCCGGATCCGGACAGTGCAAATTTCTCCTTTCTTGTTGGAGAACCTTTGTTGAGCACACAGCACGCTAATAGTCTTTTGAATAACTCTTCTGGAAGCAGGCGAGGCTGACGATATGGTTTGATTCAATGCTTCAAGCACCTCGGAGTAACAATTTTTAAGAACATTAGTCCCTAAGATCACAGGGTGTCCTCCTTTATCTCCTGCTTGTACCACAATCATGCCTTGCTGTGGCAGGGTGGCTTCTCCCACCTGAAGGGTAGGTTCCCAATACCCATGCACTTTCACTGGCTTACCGTTGCTAGCGATGATATCTAGCCAGGACTCTGGTGGCTGGGTGAGGAGACTTGGATCCCAGAACTTGTCAAAGGCAGGCCGTTGAATGGTGGTGACCTGTGACCCAGTGTCCAACAGGGCTTCAAAGGGTATCCCGTTGATACATATATACATTTTCGGACGGGATCCTACATACTTAGGCATCCAGCTTGGATCTTTTGGACTTACTGTTCTACCTCCCGAGGGGCGGTCCTCTGCCTCAGGGGTTACCCGTTTAACTGCCAGCACATTGATTCAGTATGTCCATATTTCTTGCAGTGGTGGCAGACAGGCTGTTTTCTGCTTCTGGTCCGGTACTTCGGTCGCCCATCAGGCTCTTTTGGATATACATCTCCATATGCAGGTGGAAGTCTTGGAGGAAAAGGACCTTCATCTTCTAGTAACAATGGTCTCTCCCACTCCTCTATTTTCTTGCACACCTTCTCTAGACTTAGAGTAAGATAGTTTACTTGCTCCATTAGTGCTGCCACTACATCCGTGACTGGAGCCTGGGTGGCTTGACAGACTCCTGCAGACCCCACATTAACAGTCTTTGGCGGACAAGCCTGGGGTTCAGGGAAGGCTGCTGGCCCTGGAGCAGGGTTCTGGCCTAGTATGCTAATGGCCAATTCCTTAAAATCCAAAAATGTACAGTGAAGGTGTTGAGCTGACAACATCCGTAGCTGGCCCTTCAAATGCTCAGTACTTATGCCCACAATGAATTACTCCCTAAGAGTCCGGTCCTGGTCCTCAGCTTCTTTAGGATCCACTTGGACTACAGCTCTCAGCGTCTCTTGTAAGGACAGGGCAAAATCGCGGAGCGACTCTCCAGGCTGCTGCTTTCTGCTGAAGAAACGCATTTTAACTTCTGACACCGTTCTGGCTTCAAATGTGGTGCCCAAGCGTTCAAAGATCTGTTCCAGGCTACTCTTCTCAGAACGGGGCCATGACATTACTTCCCTGCGGGCGGCCCCTTCTAACTGAGCTAAGAGGATCTCCATTTGTTGCTCAGCAGTTATGGGATAAAGCCGGAACAAGACCAGTATCTGCTCCCTGAAGTCTTTTAACTTGTGGGCTTCCCCTGAATAACGTGGGAACCAGGGGGCCCCAAAATAGTACGGCATGGTTAGCGGCATCAGGCTTGGCGGTGCCGCGGCGGCAGGGGCTCTAGAGTCGGTGGCGGGTACTTCGGCAGGCACGGCTGGGTCTGCCTGTCCGATTTCCTCAGCTGCGGACATGGCGTTGCTAGGTGGGTATGGCCCTTTAAATGTAGCGGAGTGGACCGGAGCGGCAGTAATTTTTTTTTTTTATTATTATTTTTTTAGACAAGTCTTTGGTTACTAGCGGGGGTCCCTCCGGTGCCCTGGCAGGGCTCGGGAAGCTTCCGGTAAGGTAAGCGGAGAAGCCGGCAAAAGTTTTTAAAGTCTGTACTTACTCCGGTGGTGCTCGCTCCAGGTCTCGCGAGATGCGCAGCTACGGGTGTCGGACGTCCTGTGTACAGCGTCAGCAGATGGGCGCGGCCTCTCGTAACTCCGGGACTCCGGTAGGCGGCACCTTCTCCTCCAGACAGGGCGGCGTTCTTTTTCCTTGTTGGCTGGGCGATGGCTCCGCCTGGTTCCTTTCGCGCCAAAGTCCCTCTTTTTCACGCCAAACAGCTCCACGAGGCGCACTTGTAATCCAATCAGGTAAGTGGGCAATATGGCTGTCTATTCACTGACAGCAAGCGGTGGACTTAAATAGGCAGCAAACTAGTCCAGATAATACAATCTTCACACCGCAATTATCACAGTTCACTTTGGCCCAGCAATTTTCAATAAAGCAATTAGGGCTTGTCACTTTAAGGCAATTAACAGCACACAGTTTTTGTATCCGCAATGGCGCAGGAATGTTCGTATCCTGTTCGTGACGCCAATTTATGCAACACGCCAGACCTGCAGGGTATAGCGAAGTGAGGTCACGGTTATGGGCAAACGAGGGTTGCTCACTGTATTGGAGAACCCTGGGCAGGCATGTGGCAGTGAAGGAGAGGTAGACACGGTTCCTCTGGGGCACACTCTGTATGTAGGGACCAGGCCTGATGGTGGATGAGGTGCCCTGGATATTACGGGTATTTTGAGTGCCTGGGGCAAGGTCCCTTTAAGGTATGTGACGCCAGTGCCTGTGACGGTGGCACACCGGTGTATAGTTGGAATAAGTGAGGTACACAGATGGTATAGTGAACCAAACGTTGCTTTACTTAACAGTCCAACTTTGTACATACAGATGGTAACACAGTCTCTTAGATCACAGCTTTACAAGCAGGCTTATTCCACAAGATGGCAGGTATTGGTTATGCAAGATACTCAGAGGGTAAATCCACAATGCACTCAGAATCATGTTGTACCTTTCCTCAGAAATAGCGTACACTGTTCTTTCTAGAACTCCTGTCTGGCTTTCTATCCCAAGGCCCTGATGCCTAAATAGTGGCTTAAATCCTTGGTATATCTATATATCTTCCTCTCGTATTAAATCCTTGCTTTGCTTTTCTAAGGCATCTGCCCAACAGTGTTACTTATCTTTGCTTGTAATATCCTGACTTGTCTGGTGAAGGACTGTGGGTTCCTCCCAGGAGGTTCTGTCCTGCAACTGGGGTATCTCAACTGAGCTAAGCTTAGCCTCAGGAGCTTCAGGCTGACGAGGTAACTCCTCTAGTCCCCTGGAATGAACTAACTCTCCCCTGTCTGGGCCTTCCTATATATATCTAGGGCTCTCTAGCTCTCTCTAATGTCTGGGAGGCTAAATTACACCCTGACAGGCCTGACACCCAGATAACACAGGGAAAAACATGCACATGACATTCAATGCAATGAAACACATTAACCTGTGTAGTGCCCACCTTTACCTAGTGGGACACTACAGCTAGGCCTCCTTTACTCTGCCCATAGGGGTCACGCTCCTTCCAGCTCTTAAAGGTTCAGTGTGCACGCACCTAAATCTTACCCAGCCTATAACTGGTCACCCAGTGGTACTTAAGGCACTTTCCCATGTGGGAGGATGCCTAAGCAATACATTCTAGTCCCCTAATGTTCTGCAAAAGTATGCTGGTCTAAATTTTTCTGCCCCTGTACCAACTTCTGCCTGTTTTCCGGGTTGCTGCGTGACCTGACCTCTTTCTGATCTCTGTTCTGATCCTGAGTTGCCTCCCCTGACCTCAGATTGTTTAGCAAATTGCACAAACTCTGCCTGCCCTGACATTGGCCTGTTCCCTGACTGCAGTTTTGCCTGATTTCTCTGTGCTCTGCATCAGTGTCCCTCTGTGCATCAGCCATCACAGCTATTTCAAGAGGCCAGGTGATTCCCCTGCAGCAAATTTCAAATTCCTATATAAAGGTTAATGGTTGAATGCCAGAGGGTCACCAAGATAAAACATAATACTTATGAGTAGCCGCAAGCAAAATCTGTTCAAGTAGCCCACTGAATCCACAGCCACTTCATACCAACCATTATAAGATCTGACATTAACATCCTGTTGGTCTCTAGACAGTAGAGAGGGGATCTGATGATCTGACAACTGTGTAGGCATTCAAGAGATGTTGTGCCTGACACAACAGCCTCAGGTGAGTAGAATACCTACTACTATTCTGTAGTTTTATTGCTCCCTCCTGTGTTTTTTTTTTTTTATGATACATGCATGCATTCCTCTATGCTCACCTCAAAAAGCCAACTTGAAATAGTGCGCCTAAATTAACCACCTCCCGACCGCTGTACGCACGGATGCGTCCGGGAGGTGGTTGTTTAGTTCCTCCTGGACGCATCGGCGCGTCCTCTCGCGAGACGCGAGATTACGTCACAGCCGGCCCGCGCATGCGCATCGCGGGCCGGCATTTCGCAGAAGACTATTTCGTCAGCAGCCTGCCGGCCACGATCATTGGCTGGCAGGCTGCTGATTTTTAAAAAATCCAATCAGCAGCCATATAACCCCACATATTAGTAAATATGATGGGGTTATATGGCTGCTGTGCTCCTCTGCTCCTTCTTTTGGTCGGTTGGTTCCAGCAGAGGAGCAGAGGAGCACATCTTTACTGTGAGTACCCACCACACCACATTTAGCCCCCAGATCACCCCAATTAACCCTTTGATCACCCCTTTTATCCCCCCCTGTCAATCACTAGTGAAAGGAAAAAAGTGATCAGTGCAAACTGTCACTTTTTTTTTTCACTGTTATTGACCGTTAGGTTTTAGGTATAGTTTAGGTCCCTTGGTTAGGTAGTTAGCGATCAGTTAGCGCCCAGCCCACCGCACCGCAGTCCGTTATTCGCTGATTAGCGTATCGCTAATCAGCATTTGTACTTTTATAGTATCTGAAAGTGATCAAAACTGATCACGGTCAGATCTATAATAGTACTAGTGTCACTTTAGTTCGCCCTCCACCCAAAACGCAGTGTTTGCCCGATCAGGCCTGATCGGTCGCCCACACGTGCGTTCGCCCACACCCGCCCCACCGCAGTGACAAAAAAATTTTTTTTTTTTGATCACTGCACATTCACTTTACACGCACTGCGGCGATAAAAAAAATCAGTTTTGATATTTTTGATCAACCGCAGCAGCCTCCGGTACTTCGCTAGCCTCCCCTTTGTAAGACAGGCTTGCTTTTTTTTTCTTGGGTAGTCTCAGGGAATACCCCTAAATTTAGTTGCCCACATGTCAAACAGGGGGTATTCCTCTGAAGAGGCCTACAGCTTCTGACCCAGTCGGATGAGGAGTGGGAACCCTCATCTGATGAATCCAGCGGGTCAGAATACGAACCTGTAGAAAGCAGTGGCTCTCTGACCCAAAGTTCGGACGAGGAGGCTGAGGTCCCTGATAGCACCAGGCGTACCCGGCCCCGTGTCGCTAGACCGCAGGTTGCGCAGGATCCGCTTCAAGAGCAGCAGAGTGGGGCTGGTGCTGTCGGATTACGTGGTGAGGCATACACCAGCAGCCCAGCCCTTCCTGGACCTAGTACCAGCACTGCCGTACAACCTGGTGATGTAGCGAGCACCAGAAGGGCAGTTGAAGCTGGTACGGTGGCACGTGCAGTAGTGACCCCGTCGCAGCCACCGCAAAGACGTGCCCGTAGAGCCCCTAGAATCCCAGAGGTGCTGGCAAACCCTGATTGGCAGTCCCCAACTTCAGCCGCACCCGTAGTTTTCCCTTTCACCGCCCAGTCTGGAGTTCGGGTTGAGACGGCTCAGATCGGTTCGGCCCTGGGATTTTTTGAGCTGTTCTTGACTGCGGAGCTTTTAGACTTAGTCGTGGCAGAGACAAACCGGTATGCCACACAATTTATCACCGCTAACCCGGAAAGCTTTTATGCCCAGCCTTTCCGGTGGAAACCAGTCCAAGTTTCCGAATTTAAAACTTTTCTGGGCCTCCTCCTCAACATGGGCCTGACAAAAAAACATGAATTGCGGTCATATTGGTCCACAAACCCAATTCATCACATGCCCATGTTCTCTGCTGCTATGTCCAGGACACGATTTGAGGTCATCCTGCGTTTCCTGCACTTTAGCGACAACACCGCCTCCCGTCCCAGGGGCCACCCTGCTTTTGACCGGCTCCACAAAATTCGGCCCCTCATAGACCATTTCAACCAGAAATTTGCAGATATTTATACCCCTGAGCAAAACATCTGCGTAGACGAGTCCCTGATACATTTTACCGGGCGCCTTGGCTTCAAACAATACATCCCAAGCAAGCGCGCCCGGTATGGGGTCAAATTGTATAAGCTCTGTGAAAGGGCCACAGGCTATACCCACAAATTTCGGGTCTATGAGGGAAAAGATCAGACCCTGGAGCCGGTCGGTTGCCCTGACTACCTGGGGAGCAGTGGGAAGACAGTTTGGGACTTGGTGTCACCCTTATTCGGCAAGGGGTACCATCTTTATGTGGACAATTTTTACACAAGTGTGGCCCTCTTTAGGCATTTGTTTCTAGAACGGATTGGCGCCTGTGGTACCACGCGAACTAGTCGCGCGGGCTTCCCCCAACGGCTCGTTACCACCCGTCTTGCAAGGGGGCAGAGGGCCGCACTGTGTAACGAAGAACTGCTCGCGGTGAAATGGAGAGACAAGCGTGACGTTTACATGCTCTCCTCCATTCACGCAGACACGACAATCCAAATTGAGCGAGCAACCCGTGTCATTGAAAAGCCCCTCTCAGTCTACGACTATAACCTCCACATGGGAGGGGTCGACTTCAATGACCAGATGTTGGCTCCGTATTTAGTTTCCCGACGCACCAGACGCTGGTATAAGAAGGTGTCTGTATATTTAATTCAATTGGCTCTGTACAATAGTTTTGTTCTCTACAGTAAGGCTGGGAGAACTGGATCCTTCCTCAAATTTCAGGAAGAGATCATCGCGAACCTCCTGTATCCAGGAGGTTCCGTGGCCCCATCCACCAGTGTAGTTAGCCGTCTACACGAGCGACACTTCCCCAGTGTCGTTGCTGGTACCTCAAACCGACCGCCACCCCGAAAAAAATGTCGTGTCTGTAGCAGGAGTGGAATAAGGCGTGACACCCGTTATTTCTGTCCTGACTGTCCCGACCACCCTGCCCTATGCTTAGGGGAGTGTTTCCGAAAGTACCACACACAGGTACACCTAGCATAGGGATCACATCTCACCAGGATAGGCACACAGGGCTATTAGGGCCCATTCACTCACAGCTGCTGCAAACGTCTCCTTTCACATGGGACAAAGTGCATAACGCACTTCGCCACATCTTTGGGCGATTTGCGCTTTGCACATTGACCCATGGGGAAGGAGAGGTTTGTTCTATAAAGGTAAAAAAACAAAAAAAACAAAAAAAAAAAAAAACAGGTAAGCAAACAGGTTAATGTTTAGTTCCAAAAGTTAAAGTTACATGTTCTGTTCCAAAGTTAATAAAATTATTGCGTTGTGGCCTGGTTTTTTCTTTTTTTTTTTTTTTTTTGTCTTTTTACCTTCCAGGTGGACCAACCGATCTACTAGCTGCAGCACCGATGTGCATTCTGACAGAAGCATTGCGCTGCTGTCAGATTACACGCAAGTCGGTGTATGCGGCGCTGCAAGACGGGATTTTCTCCTCTGCAGTGACAGATACGTTTGCCAAGGCATACGAGCTGAGGAGGAGGCGGCGTTCCTATGCTTTGGCAAGCATTTTGTATATATATATATATATATTAAAAAAAAAAAATCCCGGCAATGATTTATTCATCCACATCGATTGATGCGAATGGAGAAATCTGGTTTGCCAGGGCATACGAGCTAAGTGGGTATGGATGTAGGGCGGAGCTCCTATGTCCTGGCAGACGCCTTTCCCCTCCATTTTTTTTTTTGGCAGAGATTTTTTCATCCACATTGATCGATGCGAATGAAGAAATCTGTGCCGTTCATTTTTTTCTTTCAGCCCAGAGGCTGAACGGAAAAAAAAATCTCATTACCTGTATGCTCAATATAAGGAGAATAGCAGAAACTCCTAATGCTGGCCATACATGTAATGATTGCGGAGACCCTCAAATGCCAGGGCAGTACAAACACCCCACAACTGACCCCATTTTGGAAAGAAGACACCCCAAGGTATTTGCTGAGGGGCATATTGAGTCCATGAAAGATTGAAATTTTTGTCCCAAGTTAGCGGAAAGTGAGACTTTGTGAGAAAAAACAAAAAAAAATCAATTTCCGCTAACTTATGCGAAAAAAAAAAAAAATTCTATGAACTTGCCAGGCCCCTCATTGGATACCTTGGGGTGTCTTCTTTCCAAAGTGGGGTCACATGTGGGGTATTTATACTGCCCTGGCTTTTTAGGGGCCCTAAAGCGTGAGAAGAAGTCTGGGATCCAAATGTCTAAAAATGCCCTCCTAAAAGGAATTTGGGCCCCTTTGCGCATCTAGGCTGCAAAAAAGTGTGACACATCTGGTATCGCCGTACTCAGAAGAAGTTGGGGAATGTGTTTTGGGGTGTCATTTTACATATACCCATGCTGGGTGAGAAAAATATCTTGGTCAAATGCCAACTTTGTATAAAAAAATGGGAAAAGTTGTCGTTTGCCAAGATATTTCTCTCACCCAGCATGGGTATATGTAAAATGACACCCCAAAACACATTCCCCAACTTCTCCTGAGTACGGCGATACCAGATGTGTCACACTTTTTTGATGCCAAGGTGGGCAAAGGGGCGCATATTCCAAAGTGCACCTTTCGTATTTCACCGGTCATTTTTTACAGATTTTGGTTGCAAAGTACTTCTCACACATATGGGCCCCTAAATTGCCAGGGCAGTATAACTACGCCACAAGTGACCCCATTTTGGAAAGAAGACACCCCAAGGTATTCCGTGAGGGGCATGGCGAGTTCCTAGAATTTTTTATTTTTTGTCGCAAGTTAGTGGAATATGAGACTTTGTAAGGAAAAAAGAGAAAAAAAAAAAATCATCATTTTCCGCTAACTTGTGACAAAAAATAAAAAATTCTAGGAACTCGCCGTGCCCTTCACGGAATACCTTGGGGTGTCTTCTTTCCAAAATGGGGTCACTTGTGGCGTAGTTATACTGCCCTGGCAATTTAGGGGCCCAAATGTGTGAGAAGTACCTTGCAATCAAAATGTGTAAAAAATGCCCTGCAAAATCCGAAAGGTGCACTTTGGAATATGTGCCCCTTTGCCCACCTTGGCAGCAAAAAAGTGTGACACATCTGGTATCGCCGTACTCAGGAGAAGTTGGGGAATGTGTTTTGGGGTGTCATTTTACATATACCCATGCTGGGTGAGAAAAATATCTTGGTCAAATGCCAACTTTGTATAAAAAAATGGGAAAAGTTGTCTTTTGCCAAGATATTTCTCTCACCCAGCATGGGTATATGTAAAATGACACCCCAAAACACATTCCCCAACTTCTCCTGAGTACGGCGATACCACATGTGTGACACTTTTTTGCTGCCAAGGTGGGCAAAGGGGCGCATATTCCAAAGTGCACCTTTCGGATTTCACCGGTCATTTCTTACACATTTTGATTGCAAAGTTCTTCTCACACATTTGGGCCCCTAAATTGCCAGGGCAGTATAACTACGCCACAAGTGACCCCATTTTGGAAAGAAGACACCCCAAGGTATTCTGTAAGGGGCATGGCGAATTCCTAGAATTTTTTATTTTTTGTCGCAAGTTAGTGGAATATGAGACTTTGTAAGAAAAAAAAAAAAAAAAAAATCATCATCATTTTCCGCTAACTTGTGACAAAAAATAAAAAGTTCTATGAACTCACTATGCCCATCAGCGAATACCTTAGGGTGTCTACTTTCCGAAATGGGGTCATTTGTGGGGTAGTTATACTGTTTGGGCATTGTAGAACCTCAGGAAACATGACAGGTGCTCAGAAAATCAGAGCCGTTTCAAAAAGCGGAAATTCACATTTTTGTACCATAGTTTGTAAATGCTATAACTTTTACCCAAACCATTTTTTTTTTGCCCAAACATTTTTTTTTTATCAAAGACATGTAGAACTATAAATTTAGCGAAAAATTTATATATGGATGTCGTTTTTTTTGCAAAATTTCACAGCTGAAAGTGAAAAATGTCATTTTTTTGCAAAAAAATCGTTATATTTTGATTAATAACAAAAAAAGTAAAAATGTCAGCAGCAATAAAATACCACCAAATGAAAGCTCCATTAGTGAGAAGAAAAGGAGGTAAAATTCATTTGGGTGGTAAGTTGCATGACCGAGCGATAAACGGTGAAAGGAGTGTAGTGCCGAAGTGTAAAAAGTGGCCTGGTCATGAAGGGGGTTTCACCTAGCGGGGCTGAAGTGGTTAAGGTTATACATAACTGTAAACCAAAAGAGTCGTTTTGGTAATCCGTCTACTTAACTTTAAAAAAAGATACATTTATGCCTTGTAAAAATGTCAGAAATTATTCTGACAGACATATGCATGTAGATTAATATTGATTTTAATTAATACTATTTAATGTTTATTGAAAATAAAGGAAACGTGTTTTTTTTTATTCATTTGATAGATTTTTACATTAAAACTGCAACAGCGAAAGCACACATCATCATGGCAGTCCAACTGTTCAAGAAGACGGCATTTTCTTCAGTATATCAAAAATATATGACTCCTGTCTCCAATGAAGTAATTAACATTCTATTGTCCTATGTCAAAAGAAAAGTAAGTAGACATGTTATTGAGTGACTGTTCCAATACTATTCATATGTACAGTAGACCTGTCATCTTTAGGCATGTCTGTTTAAAGGAATTCATCAAAAGCAATTATTTTTTAAACATTTGGGAGCACTATGCCTATGAAAATTAAATACAAAATACTGTAGCAGTAATCTGAGAGAGATAAAACTCCTGAATAGGAGAGCAGAGTAATCTCAGTTTACAATGTTGCTGAATAGGGAAGGGTTATGGGCAAGGTAATCCTTGCACACATCTCCCACATTTGGATTATTAATTTGTCACTGAACAAATACCAAAATTAAAATCACATAGAAGGTAAACAAAAAACTGCACAATGTAATAAATGAATATGCGGATCTACATTGCTACATTTATAAAAGAAAAATCACAGAAAATAATGCACTAACACAATAAATCCAAACATTATATATGGACTGAGCCCTCACTCTGATATGATAAAATCTGAGAATCTCAGCCAATATTTTTTTTATCAATACATATCTGTGCCCGCCTACCAGCGCAAAGGTGGTCTCAGTCAGGCAGGACCTACTCACAACCTATCTATGCCGTTGGGCATCTACCCACCAGCACTTTTAAATGTTAGCTTAGGAGAAAAATACAGTCAGTTCCATAAATATTGGGACATCGACACAATTCTAACATTTTTGGCTCTATACACCACCACAATGGATCTTAAATGAAACAAACAAGATGTGCTTTAACTGCAGACTGTCAGCTTTATTTGAGGGTATTTACATCCAAATCAGGTGAACGGTGTAGGAATTACAACAGTTTGCATATGTGCCTCCCACTTATTAAGTAACCAAAAGTAATGGGACAGAATAATAATAATAAATAAAACTTTCACTTTTTAATAATTGGTTGCAAATCCTTTGCAGTCATTTACACCCTGAAGTCTGGAACACATAGGCATCACCAGATGCTGGGTTTCATCCCTGGTGATGCTCTGCCAGGCCTCTACTGCAACTGTCTTCAGTTCTTGCTTGTTCTTGGGGCATTTTCCATTCAGTTTTGTCTTCAGCAAGTGAAATGCATGCTCAATCGGATTCAGGTCAGGTGATTGACTTGGACATTGCATAACATTCTACTTCTTTCGCTTAAAAAACTCTTTGGTTGCTTTTGCAGTATGCTTTGGGTCATTGTCCATCTGGACTGTGAAGCGCCGTCCAATGAGTTCTGAAGCATTTGGCTGAATATGAGCAGATAATATTGCCCGAAACACTTCAGAATTCCTCCTGCTGCTTTTTTCAGCAGTCACATCATCAATAAATACAAGAGAACCAGTTCCATTGGCAGCCATACATGCCCACGCCATGACACTACCACCACCATGCTTCACTGATGAGGTGGTATGCTTAGGATCATGAGCAGTTCCTTTTCTTCTACATACTCTTCTCTTCCCATCACTCTAGTACAAGTTGATCTTAGTCTCATCTGTCCATAGGATGTTGTTCCAGAACTGTGAAGGCCTTGTTAGATGTAGTTTGGCAAACTCTAATCTGGCCTTCCTGTTTTTGAGGCTCACCAATGGTTTACATCTTGTGGTGACCCCTCTGTATTCACTCTGGTGAAGTCTTCTCTTGATTGTTAACTTTGACACACATACACCTACCTCCTGGAGAGTATTCTTGATCTGGCCAACTGTTGCGAAGGGTGTTTTCTTCACCAGGGAAAGAAATCTTTGTTCATCCACCACAGTTGTTTTCTATGGTCTACCGAGTCTTTTTGTTTTGCTGAGCTCTCCGATGCGTTCCTTCTTTTTAAGAATGTTCCAAACAGTTGTTTTGGCAGCGCATAATGTTTTTGCTATCTCTCTGATGGGTTTGTTTTGTTTTTTCAGCCTAATGATGGCTTGTTTCACTGATAGTGACAGATCTTTGGATCTCCTCTTGAGAGTTGACAGCAACAGATTCCAAATGCAAATAGCACACTTGAAATTAACTCTGGACCTTTTATCTGCTCATTGTAATTGGTATAATAAGGGAATAACACACACCTGGCACATATGCAAACTGTTATAATTCCTACACCGTTCACCTGATTTGGATGTAAAAACACTCAAATTAAAGCTGACAGTCTGCAGTTAAAGTACATCGTGTTTGTTTCATTTCAAATCCATTGTGGTGGTGTATAGAGCCAAAAATGTTACAATTGTGTGAATGTCCCAATATTTATGGACCTGACTGTATGTTCCTATGGGACATCATTATATATGTAAATAAAAATTATTCTGATTATTGACTCACAAACCTCTGCTTCATTTGGAAGCCAAATTGTTAGGAAAGGCTAAGGGCTCCTGCACATGACTGTTGGTGTCCCGTGCCCGTGCTGAGGACCGCAAATCGCGGTCTGCAATGCACCGTCAACTTACGTGATGCAGGCGCATGGGGATCGCAGACCCATTCACTTGAATGGGTCCGCGATCCCTCAGTTCTGCAAAAAGATAGAGCAGGTTCCATCTTTTTGTTGTGCGGAGGCACGGAGCGGAACCCCAGAAAGCACTCCGTAGTGTTCCGTGCTTCCGTTCCGCACCATTCTACATCTCCAGATTTGTGGACCCATTGAAATGAATAGGTCCGCATCCATGATGCGGAATGACAACGGAACGGTGCCCGTGTATTGCAATACGGGAACGGGACACCAACGGTCGTGTGCATGAGACTTAAATGTATTTGGCTATAACTAATTTGCTCATCTCTAATAACCCATCAGCATCATGCAGTCATGTCACAGGGGCAGATTGGTTGACAAAGGTAGCTCCTCTCTCTGTAACCACTTAGATGCTGCCTTTGCTATTGAGTAATGTTTTAAAGGGAATAAACTTTGAGATCAGATTTGCCTCAATTTCAACTGTTACAGCAGTAGTCTGACTATAGAACCTATACATTACATGTGTCCCAAATAGTGGGAATGACTTCCTAACAGAAGTACAATATACTGCATATGGCAGAGGTCGATAAGGGGTTATTAGAGGCATGTACAGGAACACCACGGGAGCACTCCGTAGTGCTACCGTAGGATTCCGTGCCTCCGTAATGCACCGCAGCTCTGAATTGCGGACCCATTCAAGTGAATGGGTCCTCATTCGTGGTGCGAGGAGCACATGGCCAGGGCCCGCATATTGCGGACCCACTGTTTGTGGGCCACAGTACGGCCACGGGCGGCCGTGTGCATGAGGCCTTAAGAGCAAGCATGAGAGACAGGGATGTTTGCCAAGAAGCGTGCATCGTGTAAGTCAGCACACACATCCTGGTTTCTATTTGAAAATAATTGGTCATTAATTACAGTCTTGTAAACATTAAACCCATTTTTACTTACATTGAAAAATTTACTCCCCACAGAAATAATTTGCTACATGATCACATGCTAGAATACCTGTCTGGCTCCTTCTATTTCTGCCTACACTATCTAAGGCCACTTTCAGACTGTAGTAATTTGTCAGCATTTTGCATCAGTATTTGTCAGCAAAACATCAAAAAGGTACAAATTAGAGATGAGGGAACTTCTTGAAGTTTGTTTTGTGTCTGATTTGTCAAACCGTTTGATTTGATTTGGGTCAGAATCACCTGGCCTGTGGTCTACAACAGTCTCCTCTGAGTCTCCTCTCTTCTATTTCTTTTATTTATTTATTTTTTCACATGTTTGCTCCCCCTTTCTTTATTCTCTTGAACGCAGTGACAGCAATAGCAAATAAGGTCAGATTGAGACTGACATATACAGCTATGGGTAAATGCATGGTTCCCTTACGTCCTACCAGCAGTACAAATGGGGTTAACTGCCCCTGTGGACTGGTAGGACCGGCGGAATTTTTAATGAGCCCAAGAACCAGAAACGATCTTCAGCTCCCTGAAAGAGATTTTTCATAATCTTACTTTTGATACATCACAGATTAGACATATATTATACAAGCCTCATCTCTTGTGGAAATGCAGTACCTCGCATTAACATATCTCACACCCTCTGCCAGTCCTGGACACAATAGCAGCCTTCCTGACCAAAAGGCTATTTAACATCTCACCTCACATACATTGACAGGAACCTGTGATTTCCTATTTAACTTGTTAGCATGGAGAGAAAAACCTGTTTAATGTAAAATAACCCTTTCATGTATTGTATATAGCAAATGCCAGCATTGTTTAGCAAAGTTTCAGCTGTATATTGACAAACACATGTTTCCCAAGGCCTGCTGAGATCTAGCAGGATTGGTGCAATTGGATCTGGAAGGACACTATGTTCCCACCCCCAAAAAGCCCTATAAACTATGTGCTGGGAAAATAAAGATTTCAGATATTGACAACCTATGTTGAGTCAGGGCTGTCTTATCTCTCTGATCAGAAGCAAATGGGATATTCGTTGCACAGGGAAATATTCACGGGTTGGAGGTCTGAAGCTTCATCATATAACTATCATAAACCTGCCTGAGACCGCTAACAGTTTGGTGTCAGAGGGTGGGATCTGCCAAAGCAGTATCGGGTAAGTGATTCTATATTATTACTGCCCTATACTGTAAGAGTGGATTATTTGAACCTGGTAAGCGTTTCTGATAAGCGTCTCCCAGGAATCTGATATTCCTAAAGTAATAGAGGGATCTGAAATCCCAGAGGAATCTGATATTCCTAAAGTAATAGAGGGATCTGAAATCCCGCAGGAATCTGATATTCCTGAAGAAAAAATTGGGTCTGTATTCCCCTAATCTGAAAAACAGTATTGTGTGCAACAAATATCCTTTGCTAAACCTGTATATAGCTGTATAGTTGCTTAAGCATTTTTAGTCGTTATATATATGTATAAGGTTGAATTTTACTGTATAGACTGTGTATAGATTATGTATAGATTGTATGTGAGTTCATGCTGAAATTGAAGGTATAAAATTGGCCATCAATAGTTTAAAATCTGCCATAGATTCAGGAGTAATATGAGCCTGAATTAGAAGTAATACCATCCAGACTAGTTTAAAATCTGCCATAAATTCAGGAGTAGTTATGAACCTGAATTAGAAGAAATAGGATTAAAAAAAAAACACATAAACTGATAAGCATAAGGTTTATCAGTAAGTATTTTTGCGCTGAACACAAACAAGCATCCTTTGATAAACCTCCAAATTCAGCTGATCTCACTGTATATTTTAGCTAAGTAAAAAAAAAAATGGGCAATTCTTATGGTAAGAAGGATCCCATAAAGAAACAGAATTTAAAAATTTGGAACTGAAAATCATGTACCCTGAGTCTGCTGCAAATCTCTATGGTGAAACTGTCTCCTAAAAATGAATTGGGGGGAAAGTCTAAAAAATGTTTGTCCAGAGGTGTTTAGGTCCATTTTATACTGATCCTTGGGTTGATAATATGTGTAAATGGACAGAAGGAATGAAATGTACTGACCCGTTCCCAAAAGAAGGGTCTTTTTCAGATTTCCATATGGCCATGATCAAGGGCCTATGTCTGAATGACATAGACACTTTTCCATGGTACAAAGAGACCCTCACTGGAATAAAATGTATATGAACACTTGCGGCCAAGCATGGCTATCTGTGCAGAAGTTTTGGACTTACTTGTGCAGTTCAAATACAAAACAACAAAGTAGAATCCCAATTGTGACTCCAACTCCTGTCCCACCCCCAAAATTAACAACAGAATCAGATGATAAGATATGCACACACTTGACTCTACCACAGTTTCTGGCTTTACAGAACCTGGGGAACAGGTTTTGTCTGAGCATACTAATCAGCCTATTTTACAGTCTGCACAGCCCAATAGAACAATATATGCAAGGGCATCAAAGATTCAAGGGATGACCAAAGACGCTAATGGTCTATAGTCAAAGGGAGGAGTAGTATTTAGATGGAGAGACCTTTCCCAACCCCATGGACAATGAGTCCATTAATTCTGATGCCTAGATACTTGCAGCAGATACAAGAGGAATATATGACAAAACTGATTGAAAAAATAAAAACATAGATTATGATGATATTTCGCTTTTGTTTCCCTTACCTGAGAAAAACCGCTAACAGTCCCCCAGCCCACCGTGTTTTTTTCTGTCCTTCGGACAGGTGGACTGGCGGGTCGCTCCCCCTTCGGGAGCTGAAGAGTGCAGGGGCTCTGTTTTTCTTAAACCATAAGGAAATCGCCCCTTTTTGTTGCTTTTGCCATTATTCTAGGCGTAATCGCGGCTATTTTTTTTGTACAGGGTACCGTCGGGGGGGGGGGGGGGGGGGGGGGGGCTCCCCTCCCCTCCCCTCCCCTCCCCTCCCCTCCCCTCTTCTATCTCGCCTGGATTCGGCGTCTCTGCGGTGTCCCACTCTCTCCCTGCCGCATGTGTGCGGCGCCGTGGGCACCGCCATCTTCCGGAAGTGACGCGCTCCAGCTGCACTACGTCACTTCCGTTTTTTTTCTTATCTACGATGCGGTGGGGTTTTCTCCCCACCGCTCGGTTGTTTTTCCCTTATAACATCCTGAATTGTCAGGATAGCTTGGGGAGACATATAGGTTCCAGCGCGCTGTAAAAACGCTCAACAAGGAGAAACCAATGATTCCCTATGGGAATGGTTCACACTTGGGCGTTTTACAGCGCGTACGATCGCGCTGTAAAACGCCCGACGCTCCAAAAAGTACATGAGCGACTTTTGGGGCGTTTGTGGCCATAGGACACTGTAGTGAATCACACAAACGCGCGTCAAACGCGCGTTTACTATTACAAAAACGCGCATAAAAATGTGCGTCAAAAACGCGCGTAAAACGCGCGTTTGCGCAACGCTCAAGTGTGAACCCAGCCTTAGGCTCTTTTACTTCTCTGGGCTTGTTCCGATCGAGGCCCCACCGAGGGGGCGGTGCTTCCCTTTTTAAACCAGCCAAGAGCCTGTCATTCAGTGCTCTGGTTGCATCGCTTTCACAAGCTAGCTCCAGAGTTCCCTGTGCTTTGATATATTATCTAGATATATTGATTGGCTTGGGTATTTTTTCTTCACAGTTCTATTTTGCTTCAGTGCTGGTGGGCGCCCATATGGTCTCGTTTCACCTCCACCTGGTGTTTGTAGGTGTTATGACCTGTTTTTTTCTCTTTCTTTACAGTTATGGCTTCCCCCAGAGATTCTGATCAGCGGAAGTCCACCGCCAAAAGGAAGCATTTGGCCTGTTACGATTGTAACACACCTTTGGACGACAACTGCCCTTACTCAAGGTGTGAAAGTTGTCGCACACAGGCATCCACGGAACCCACAATGCAAGAGATGTTCCAGTGGACGAAAACTTACGTGGATGATTCCATTAAAGGAGTAGTGCGCCTGCTTAATGAGAGGCTACCAGGATCCTCTCAGACTCCCATGGAAGTGGCTGCACCGGTCGAGAGACCTACCCCCTGTTCGTGGGGTCTTCTTCTGAGGAAGAAGAATCAACTTCTTGTTTTTTTCCGCCAGAGAAAACGCAGAAGTTGCTGAAGTCCATCAGGTCGGGGGACCAGGATGTTGACATGGGGGAGTCCTCCGATCCCGCCGGACGGACACAGCGTGTCTTTAGAGCGGATGAGACCCTTCTCTCTGTGATGCGTACAGAGTGGAGAAAGCCTGAAAAAGGTCCAGTCCTCACCAGGAAATTCAAGCTTATGTACCCAATGGCTAGAACCTTGGTGGAATCGTGGGGTTCCGTTCCCAAGGTGGACATGGCAATAGCCAAGTTGTCCAGGCGCACTCTGGTCCCTGCAGACGATGGGTCTAGCCTGCAGGACCCTCTAGACCGGAGGGCAGAGTGCACCCTTAGAAGGGGTTACGCGGCGGCTGCTGCCTCCGCATTGACATCCATTGCGGCCACTGAAGTAGCCTCCTTCTTACGCTCCAAACTTAATCAGATCCAGACAGACGTGGACCAGAGCGTTTCTAGAGACGACATCTTGACAGCGTTTAAGTCAGTCAATCTGGCCGTGGATTTCTTGTGTGATTCCACCCAGATGCAGTTGAAACTGGCCGCCAAAACAATGGCTCTAGTTTCGGCTGCCCGCAGACCACTATGGCTGAAGCCGTGGATCACGGACAACGCGTCCAAATTTAATCTATGTGGGCTCCCCTTCGAGCCGGATAGGCTGTTCGGGTCCGAATTGTACAAAATCATGGAGGGACTCTCCGACAAGAAAGGGAAGAGTCTCCCCCAGCAGCCCTTTTCGGGAATGCCCCAGACAGGATAAAAAAGGCGGAGACCGTTCAGGGCAGCAGGCTAAGTGCAGAGATTGGGGGGGGGGGGCCGTCTCGTAGATTCTCAAGACGCTCCCGCAAATCCACCAGGGAGGCGAAACCCTCCTGACTATGGGCCTCCCCGAGGCTCTTGGATAAGCCCTGCTACCCCCGCAGTATCTCCACTAGACTTTCCCGTACCCCTCCCCAAAATTCCCGTGGGGGGCCGTCTCTCCCACTTCAAAGTCTTTTGGGCCCAGCAGATTGCAGACCCCTGGGTTCAGGATATAATTTCTGCCGGTTACCGGGTAGATCTCATCTCCCCCCCCCCCCCCCCAGAGAGATTCATCGCCACGCGAAACTTCGGGTCTGCCAAACAAAAGATCCTAGAGTCTTATATTCAGGACTATTTCTCCAAGGGAGCCCTGGAGGAGGTGCCGGCAGGGGAGAGAGGCCTAGGGATTTATTCTCCAGTGTTCCTGGTTCCCAAGAAGACGGGAGATCTCCGGATGATCATTGACTTGAGATTCCTCAATCGATTTATAAGGAAAACCAGGTTTCGTATGGAAACCATAAGGTCAGTCAGCCATATCCTGAACTCTGGGGACGTCATGGCTACTCTGGACCTCAAGGATGCGTACCTTCACATCCCGATCCATTCCACTTCCCGGAAGTTCCTCAGGATCGCGGTCCAGATTTTAGGGGTTCGCAGGCACTTTCAGTTCGCCGCACTTCCCTTCAGAATCTCTTCTGCCCCCCTTATCTTCACCAAGGTGGTGGTGTCGGTGGTGGCAGCTTTGAGACTTCAAGGACTGACTATTATTCCCTATCTGGATGATTGGCTTTTCATAGCCTCTTCAGTTCCGATCCTTACCCACCATCTTCAGATCGCAATCTCCTTTCTCCTCCCCTGGGCTGGATCATCAACTGGCAAAAGTCGAATATGAGCCCATCGACTTCAATCCATTATCTAGGATTCGTGGTCGACTCTGTGGAGATGTCTCTCCGGTTGACTCTAGAAAGGAGAGCGCGGATTCAGGACCTGGCAAAGGTCCTTTATGTCCCTCGTCGAGTCTCCATCCGGACTCTCATGAAGATGCTGGGGCTCATGTCAGCGGCTGCGGACGCAGTCCCTTGGGCACTATGGCACCTCCATCCTCTTCAGTCGGACGTCTTACGCTTATGGAACGGCAGCCCTGCGGGGCTAGATTCCCTGTACTCCCTGTCCGGTCAAACCCGGAATTCCCTCAGATGGTGGGTTCGGCTACCAGCAGGGAAGTCTATGACCCAACCAGCTTAGCTCATATTGACTACGGACGCGTCCCTTGTAGGCTGGGGCGCTCACCTAGACGGATCCCCAGTACAGGGATCTTGGTCTCCCCTGGAGCGGCGTCTCTCCTCCAATCTTCGCGAGATGCGAGCTATCCGGCTAGCCCTCCTTCACTTCGCCCCTCAGATCCGGGGCAAAGCTGTGAAAGTCCAGTCAGACAATATGACTGCTGTTCTCTATATCAACAAGCAGGGAGGCACAAGATCATTGCCCCTTCTTTCAGAGATCGGGGTAATTCTTCGGTGGGCAGAGTCAAACCTTTCCCATCTATCTGCCACTCATATTCGAGGCTCCCTCAATATGATAGCGGACCACCTAAGTCGAGGATTACCGACCATGGAGTGGTCTCTGCACCCGGAGATCTTCAGGCAGTTAGTTCACAGATGGGGTATGCCAGAGGTGGATCTCATGGCAACCAAGTTCAACGCCAAGGTTCTGAGGTTCTGTTCCCTTTACAGGGAAGACAACCCCCTGGCGATAGATGCTCTGTTGATACCGTGGAGGTTCAGGCTGGCTTACATCTTCCCTCCGTTTTCCATGATACCAAGGGTATTGACGAAAATCCATCAGGATCAGGCCTCGGTAATAGCCATCATACCGTTCTGGCCCAAGAGATCCTGGTTTACCCAGCTCATTCAGATGAGTCGGGGACAATACTGGAGACTCCCCCCGGAGCAGACCCTGGTGTCGTGGGACACTCACCTCTGCCCAGATCTGCACAGGTTCAACCTGACAGCCTGGAGGTTGATCAGTCCCTTCCCAACATAGAAGGGCTTTCCGAGTCGGTTCTGAGAACTTTGTCGCATTCCCGAGCAGAGTCTACGAAGAAGGCCTACTCCAGGATCATGAGAATCTTCATGTCATGGTGTGATTCCAAACAGGTGGCGTCTGCAGATCCGCCCCTTTCTGCGATATTACAATTTCTTCAAGATGGATTAGATAAAGGTCTTTCTCCAGCTACCTTGAAGGTACAGATTTGTGCCATCTCGGCCCGTCTTAACAGGCCACATTCTCGGGACCCACTCATCAAACGCTTCCTTAAGGGAGCTGAAAGACTAAAGCCTACTATACTGAAACCTATTCCCCAGTGGGATCTTTCAGTAGTGCTCAGGGGGCTAGCATCTCTCCCCTTCGAGCCATTGGAGGAGGTGGGATTTAGATTTTTGACTTTAAAGATGGTTTTTCTTCTGGCTGTAGCTTCAGTCAAAAGAATCTCTGAATTGCAGGCCTTTTCCGCAATTCCCCCTTATATCATTTTTCTGCAGGACAGAGTACTCCTGAAGTTTTTACCCTACTTCAGGCCGAAGGTCCCAACCTTCCAAAATATCAACCAGGTAATCTCTTTACCAGTTTTGTTTTCAGCCTCCTCCTCGGATACTCCAGCTAGAGACCCGCTGGACATTTCTAGATGCCTCCAGGTCTATGTGGATAGATCCAGAGAGTTCAGGATAGACGAGAATCTCCTCATCCTGTTCGCCGGTAAGTCTAAAGGCCGTAAAGCGTCTAAAGCTACCATTAGTCGCTGGATTAAGGAAGCCATCAGGGAGGCCTTCGTCTTCCAATCCCTAGATCCTCCGGAGTTTGTGAGAGCCCATTCTACTAGGGCTGTCTCCACCTCTGTTGCGGGGAGAAGACTTCTCCCCTTAGAGTTGATCTGTAAGGCGGCTTCCTGGAGTTCTGAGTCAACCTTCATCTCCCATTATAGGATAGATGCTAGGATGGCAGAGTTTTCGGCCTTTGGGCAGACAGTTCTTAGTTCTGCCAGGCATGAGGACCCTCCCTAGGGGATTCTTCTTGCTATCTCCCCATCTGTGCTGCTGGTAGGACGTAAGGGAATCGTTAATTTCTAACGATAATTTGTTTTCCCTTAGTCCTAACAGCAGCACACAAATATCCCACCCTAAGTACATTATGCTTGTTAAAAACACGGTGGGCTGGGGTACGATCTCCTCCCTTTCAGGGAGCTGAAGATCGTTTATTGGTTCTTGGGCTCATTAAAAATTCCGCCGGTTCTACCAGTCCACAGGGGCAGTTTACCCCATCTGTGCTGCTGTTAGGACTAAGGGAAAATAAATTATCGTTAGAAATTAACGATTGAAACTTGATTTAGCATGCCTTCATTCCAGAATTCTGGCTTCAAAAAGTCACAAAATAGGGTTTTTGCTACCTTTTGCACTTGCTTGCATTCTTACACCCCTAATTCCAGTTTTGGAACATATGTGGAAAAATTTGTGTGGTTAGCTCACAAAGATCATTCCAAATTTATCAATGAGACTTTTTTTTTAATTCACAAAAATTTGCATCTAGTAGGAGGGTGGAGTAATAAAATGAGTAGTTTTTTCTACACAAAAGTTAGGTTTAGGCCTCTTTTACACTACCGTATGGCTATTTCAGTGTTTTGCGGGACATTTTTCACAGATCCGTTGTTCGTTTTTTTTGTTTCTGTTGTGTTTCCGTTTCGGTTCCGTTTTTTCCATATGGCATATACAGTATACAGTAATTACATAGAACAAATTGGGCTGGGCATAACATTTTCAATAGATAGTTCCGAAAAAAACTGAATGGATACGGAAGACATACGGATGCATTTCCGTATGCATTCAGTTTTTTTTTGTGGACTCATTGACTTTAATGGAGCCACGGAACATGATTTGCGGCCAAATATAGGATATGTTCTATCTTTGCACAGAACGGAGATACGGAAACACAATGCATGCGGAGTACATTCCGTTTTTTTGCGGACCCATTGAAATGAATGGTTCCGTATATACGCAAAAAACGGCCCGCAAAACGGAAAAAAAAGGTAGTGTGAAAGAGGCCTTAAGGATAAGACAAATTTATTAAGCAACATGCAACCTTTGATAAATGTGGCATAAAGAAACCAACAAAGACTCAAGCAAAACTGACTTCAAATATTCCCCTCATGATGGATTTCCCTCAATCGATATAGAATTTGGCTGGACAAGACAGTACAACGAGAGAAAAGTGGGCCTTTTCTGGCCACTTACATTACAACCTGTCTGGGGGTGGGAACAGTGTATGTGCCAGGGAAGGGGCAGAAAACTAGACCATTTTAAAAATAGGCAACTGTCATAGAGCAGAATAACATTTTGGTGAAGGTGCAGAACTGCACCACATTACCAGAACCACAAGACAATTTTTACAGACAGCTGGCTTGAGCTATTAATTAATGCCTGCTGAATTCGATTTAGGTGAAGGTGGAGAAGTGCACCACATTTGGAGAATGACAAGACACATTTTATGGACAGCTGGCCAGTAAATGCCTCCTGATTTAAATTGTGGTTAAGGTGCGGAGCTACACCACAGTAGCAACAACTTAGTGGTATGGCAACAACAGCACCGCCAGAAATTTGGCTGAGAGAAGGTTCCGCTGCTCACAAGCTAATTTCCGGTCACCAATAGCTTTCTTGTAACCACACATTCCATTATGGATGTCTCACAATGGAGCATACTTATTTGTGGATGCAGCCTAGATGCCACAAAAGAAGACTTGGAGAAAGAGGACAGACTTGTTATGATTTGGAATGCTGGCCATATCTATTTTTCCACTGAATCCAATGATGCCACCTCATGTGCTGCAATAGAGGCCTGGTACCTATGTTTGTGTTTGAATGCCCATGGCTTATTTTGATCCTGAAAATCTTGCACATGACAGTGGTTTTATGTGCCAACCTTGTGGAGAAAAAAAAATGGAAGATACTCGCAAAGAGCTAGTGGCAGCTGAGCTTGACATAGATCTGTCATGTTTTGAGCCTGCACCCACTGTATCAGTGGTATCATCACTTCTTCAGCTGACCACATTAGAAGCAGATCTGGCCCTGACAGTTTATTTTGGAGGTTTTGGCAGCATGTTGCTTCTGCTCTTTATTGTCATCGTGGCCACCACCCTCCTCCTATGATTTTATCACCTCCTCAGCATCTCGATCCAGCTCTCAGGTCCTGTCCAACACATAACCATCACCATAGTCCTCCCACCACTTTTAACAGACTGATACCCTATCTTGGTGGCTTACTTGGCTCCTCTGCCAATTCCCTTCTCTGTAGTTGCTCCAAGTGCCCCTGTTAGCACAGCTACTACTGCTCTTATTGCCACCACTGTGGCTATGTGGCTACAAATGCCACTACTGTCGCCAATCACCACCATTAACAAAGCTATGAATTTGGGTCCCCCGCCTCTCTCTCCTGGGTCTGCCTTGAATGTTTGTCATAACACGTAGTGCATTGTAGCCTCTTACGAAAAAAAGAAGCAATTACATAGAACAAATTGGGCTGGGCATAACATTTTCAATAGATAGTTCCGAAAAAAACTGAATGGATACGGAAGACATACGGATGCATTTCCGTATGCATTCAGGTTTTTTTGTGGACTCATTGACTTTAATGGAGCCACGGAACATGATTTGCGGCCAAATATAGGATATGTTCTATCTTTGCACAGAACGGAGATACGGAAACACAATGCATGCGGAGTACATTCCTTTTTTTTGCGGACCCATTGAAATGAATGGTTCCGTATATACGCAAAAAACGGCCCGCAAAACGGAAACAAAAGGTAGTGTGAAAGAGGCCTTAAGGATAAGACAAATTTATTAAGCAACATGCAACCTTTGATAAATGTGGCATAAAGAAACCAACAAAGACTCAAGCAAAACTGACTTCAAATATTCCCCTCATGATGGATTTCCCTCAATCGACATAGAATTTGGCTGGACAAGACAGTACAACGAGAGAAAAGTGGGCCTTTTCTGGCCACTTACATTACAACCTGTCTGGGGGTGGGAACAGTGTATGTGCCAGGGAAGGGGCAGAAAACTGGACCATTTTAAAAATAGGCAACTGTCATAGAGCAGAATAACATTTTGGTGAAGGTGCAGAACTGCACCACATTACCAGAACCACAAGACAATTTTTACAGACAGCTGGCTTGAGCTATTAATTAATGCCTGCTGAATTTGATTTAGGTGAAGGTGGAGAAGTGCACCACATTTGGAGAATGACAAGACACATTTTATGGACAGCTGGCCAGTAAATGCCTCCTGATTTAAATTGTGGTTAAGGTACGGAGCTGCACCACAGTAGCCATGACTTAGTGGTATGGCAACAACAGCACCGCAAGAAATTTGGCTGAGAGAAAGTTCCGCTGCTCACAAGCTCATTTCTGGTCACCAATAGCTTTCTTGTAACCACACATTCCATTATGGATGTCTCGCGATGGAGCATACTTATTTGTGGATGCAGCCTAGATGCCACAAAAGAAGACTTGGAGAAAGAGGACAGACTTGTTATGATTTGGAATGCTGGCCATATCTATTTTTCCACTGAATCCAATGATACCACCTCATGTGCTGCAATAGGCCTGGTACCTATGTTTGTGTTTGAATGCCCATGGCTTATTTTGATCCTGAAAATCTTGCACATGACAGTGGTTTTATGGGCCAACCTTGTGGAGAAAGAAAAATGGAAGATACTCGCAAAGAGCTAGTGGCAGCAGAGCTTGACCTAGATCTAGCATGTTTTGAGCATGCACCCACTGTATCAGTGGTATCATCACTTCTTGAGCTGACCACATTAAAAGCAGATCTTGCCCTGACAGTTTATTTTGGAGGTTTTTGCAGCATGTTGCGTCTGCTCTTTATTGTCACTGCGGCCACCACCCTCCTCCTATAATTTTATCACCTCCTCAGCATCTCGATCCAGCTCTCAGGTCCTGTCCAACACATAACCATCGTCATAGTCCTCCCACCACTTTTAACAGACTGATACCCTATCTTGGTGGCTTACTTGGCTCCTCTGCCAATTCCCTTCTCTGTAGTTGCTCCAAGTGCCCCTGTTAGCACAGCTACTACTGCTCTTATTGCCACCACTGTGGCTATGTGGCTACAAGTGCCACTACTATCGCCAATCACCACCATTAACAAAGCTATGAATTTGGGTCCCCCGCCTCTGCCTCCTGGGTCTGCTTTGAATGTTTGTCATAACACGTAGTGCATTGTAACCTCTTACGAAAAAAAGAAGGCAGCCACTAGGAGAGGGTAGTGAAAACTGAGATTATGCAAATGAAAGGCTTCTCTGGGGCCACAAAGAGGAGCAGAAGGGATGTGCTGAGCCCTGGCCCAAAGGCACGGTATCAAACTCAGATGTGACATCGACATCATTCTGCTGTGACTGGCAGGATAAGTAACTAACATGTTAAATCAGTATAAAAAGTAGACATTCACAATTTTCATTAAAGGGGTATTCCCATCAACAGTTTTCATACTTACCTGAGGCGAGCGCGATGTTCACTTCCTAGATTCGGCTGGGCGGGCTCAGTCAGCTTGATTGAGGTCTTCTCCCAGCCGGGCCATGGGCTGTCTTCAATGCCTGTATATAGTAGAGAGCTGGCGTGCGTGTTCGCAGCTCTCTACTATACTGGCCAGGAAGAAGTCATCATGGTGCATGCGCGTTCAGGACATTGCGCGGCCCGGCCGGGAGAAAATATTCAGTCTTCTGCGCAAGCGCAGCCACGGGATTTGACAGGCGAGAGGTGGCCGTAACTAGGGGAGACAAAAGACAACAATTAGGTAAGAGGGGACTTATTTTCTCAAAAAGGGTGGGAATTAGGTAATAAAATGTATCTACAAAATTGATCACTGTCAAATCATTAACAGATTTAACAGGGATCATTGTGATGGGAATACCCCCTGTGGGAGATTATCTCGTGGGGATCACCTTTTTCTGAAACAGACAGTCCATAAGCAGGCAGTATCCTTGAAAATCTGGCTGGTTTCCAGGTTTATTTAGGCAAAAAGGTTTGTACAGCAGAAAACAAACAAAACATAAAGTAAATCCTTGTCGTCCGGCACTAAGCTGTACAGTCGTGTCCTGACTATACGGTGTGGGGCTGCTCCCCAACACCGCCAACACAAATGGTAAAGCAAATTTTTTGCTTTTCTTGCATCCAAACATAGCTCTCTCTTCAGCAACACAGGTTACAGTCCTGAGACTCAGCACATGACTGCCCTGTTGTGCTCTCTTCCGGTTTATTTAAAGTCCACCTAGAGGTGAACTCCAGTGGACCACAATCTCTGGACCGGAACCAAGCCTGCCACAGGGGCTGGAAAAACCCGGGCCGGATTCCGGTTCAGTCCCTGACAACAGAGCGCATGCGAGGTGAAACATACCTATCATCCACCACCTCGCCTCGCATACCGTTGCTGTTAACTCTCAAGATGAGATCCAAAGAGCTGTCACTATCAGTGAAGCAAGCCATCATTAGGCTGAAAAAAAAAAAAAAAAAACCCATCAGAGAGATAGCAAAAACATTATGCATTGCCAAAACAACTGTTTGGAACATTCTTAAAAAGAAGGAATGCACCGGTGAGCTCAGCAACACCAAAAGACACGGAAGACCATGGAAAACAACTGTGGTGGATGACAGAGGAATTATTTCCCTGGTGAAGAAAACACCCTTCACAACAGTTGGCCAGATCAAGAACTCTCCAGGAGGTAGGTGTATGTGTGTCAAAGTCAACAATTAAGAGAAGACTTCACCAGAGTGAATACAGAGGGTTCACCACAAGATGTAAACCATTGGTGAGCCTCAAAAACAGGAAGGCTAGATTAGAGTTTGCCAAACAACATCTAAAAAATCCTTTAAATTTCTCAAACAGCATCCTATGGACAGATGAGAGCAAGATCAACTTGTAGTAGATTGATGGGATGAGAAGAGTATGGAGAAGGAAAGGAACTGCTCTTGATCCTAAGCATACCACCTCATCAGTGAAGCATGGTGGTGGTAGTGTCATGTCGTGGGCATGTATGGCTGCCAATGGAACTGGTTCTCTTGTATTTATTGATGATGTGACTGCTGACAAAAGCAGCAGGATGAATTCTGAAGTGTTTCGGGCAATATTAATATGCTCATATTCAGCCAACTGCTTTAGAACTCATTGGACAGCGCTTCACAATGCAGATGGACAATGACCCAAAGCATACTGCAAAAGCAACCAAAGAGTTTTTTTTAAGGGAAAGAAGTGGAATTTTATGCAATGACCAAGTCAATCACCTTACCTGAATCCGAATGAGCATGCATTTCACTTGCTGAAGACAAAACTGAATGGAAAATGCCCCAAGAACAAGCAGGAACTGATTGATGTAGAGGCCTGGCAGAGCATCACCAGGGATGAAACCCAGCGTCTGGTGATGTCTATGCGTTCCAGACTTCAGGCTGTAATTGACTGCAAAGGATTTGCAACCAAGTATTAAAAAGTGAAAGTTTGATTTATGATTATTATTCTGTCCCATTACTTTTGGTGGGGGGCCCATATGCAAACTGTTGTAATTCCTACACCGTTCACCTGATTTGGATGTAAATACCTTCAAATTAAAGCTGACTGTCTGCAGTTAAAGCACATCTTGTTTGTTTAATTTTAAATCCATTGTGGTGGTGTATAGAGCCAAAAATGTTAGAATTGTGTCGATGTCCCAATATGTATGGACCTGACTGTAAGTATCTAGGCACAGGGTGTACACTTTTCTTTAGGCCAGTGATGGTTCACCAAATATTCAAAACACACACATATTCTATAAATTCATTCTTTATTGTTTAATATACAGTATATACAGGGAGTGCAGAATTATTAGGCAAGTTGTATTTTTGAGGATTAATTTTATTATTGAACAACAACCATGTTCTCAATGAACCCAAAAAACTCATTAATATCAAAGCTGAATATTTTTGGAAGTAGTTTTTAGTTTGTTTTTAGTTTTAGCTATTTTAAGGGGATATCTGTGTGTGCAGGTGACTATTACTGTGCATAATTATTCGGCAACATTCACAAATATACATTTCTGACATTCAAAAACAAAACAAAAACAAATCAGTGACCAATATAGCCACCTTTCTTTGCAAGGACACTCAAAAGCCTGCCATCCATGGATTCTGTCAGTGTTTTGATCTGTTCACCATCAACATTGCGTGCAGCAGCAACCACAGCCTCCCAGACACTGTTCAGAGAGGTGTACTGTTTTCCCTCCTTGTAAATCTCACATTTGATGATGGACCACAGGTTCTCAATGGGGTTCAGATCAGGTGAACAATGAGGCCATGTCATTAGATTTTCTTCTTTTATACCCTTTCTTGCCAGCCACGCTGTGGAGTACTTGGACGCGTGTGATGGAGCATTGTCCTGCATGAAAATCATGTTTTTCTTGAAGGATGCAGACTTCTTCCTGTACCACTGCTTGAAGAAGGTGTCTTCCAGAAACTGGCAGTAGGACTGGGAGTTGAGCTTGACTCCATCCTCAACCCGAAAAGGCCCCACAAGCTCATCTTTGATGATACCAGCCCAAACCAGTACTCCACCTCCACCTTGCTGGCGTCTGAGTCGGACTGGAGCTCTCTGCCCTTTACCAATCCAGCCACGGGCCCATCCATATGGCCCATCAAGACTCACTCTCATTTCATCAGTCCATAAAACCTTAGAAAAATCAGTCTTGAGATATTTCTTGGCCCAGTCTTGACGTTTCAGCTTGTGTGTCTTGTTCAGTGGTGGTCGTCTTTCAGCCTTTCTTACCTTGGCCATGTCTCTGAGTATTGCACACCTTGTGCTTTTGGGCACTCCAGTGATGTTGCAGCTCTGAAATATGGCCAAACTGGTGGCAAGTGACATCTTGGCAGCTGCACGCTTGACTTTTCTCAGTTCATGGGCAGTTATTTTGCGCCTTGGTTTTTCCACACGCTTCTTGCGACCCTGTTGACTATTTTGAATGAAACGCTTGATTGTTCGATGATCACGCTTCAGAAGCTTTGCAATTTTAAGAGTGCTGCATCCCTCTGCAAGATATCTCACTATTTTTGACTTTTCTGAGCCTGTCAAGTCCTTCTTTTGACCCATTTTGCCAAAGGAAAGGAAGTTGCCTAATAATTATGCACACCTGATATAGGGTGTTGATGTCATTAGACCACACCCCTTCTCATTACAGAGATGCACATCACCTAATATGCTTAATTGGTAGTAGGCTTTTGAGCCTATACAGCTTGGAGTAAGACAACATGCATAAAGAGGATGATGTGGTCAAAATACTCATTTGCCTAATAATTCTGCACTCCCTGTATATATATATATATATATATATATATATATATATATATATATATGAAAAGAAGAAGTAGGATTGCACTCCGAAATAGTGATAAAAAGCAAACTGAAGTTTATTCACCCATATTATGGCAAGACTTGCGACGTTTCGGCTCACAAGAGCCTTTCTCAAGGTCTTTTCCCTTGAGAAAGGCTCTTGTGAGCCGAAACGTCGCAAGACTTGCCATAATATGGGTGAATAAACTTCAGTTTGCTTTTTATCACTATTTCGGAGTGCAGTCCTACTTCTTCTTTTCCTATACTACTGGGGATTGCCGCTACCCTACTTTGGACCGTGCACCCACGCTCTGGCTGGTGCTCCCACTGGACTTTTTTTCTCTCTCTCTCTCTCTCTCTCTCTCTCTCTATATATATATATATATATATATATATATATATATACAAAAAAAGGCCAAGGCCACACTCAAAATCCATATCAAACAGTGGGTGATTTATTAACCCATGTGTTAGCAGCAACGTTTCAGCTCACTCCATGGAGCCTTTGTCAAGCCATACTACAAAGTGCAAACTCAAGTGCTTATATAGCATACATGATTAACAAGGCGTTTAAACAATTATTAATAATCAATATCCACAAAAACAGTGTTAAAATCCATAGAAAAATTGTATACATACAGAGTACATAATTTTATAACCCATATAAGCAAACAATAAGTCATAAAGTGCAATGTGCCGGTATTATATACATAAATTCATGTGTTTACAGTACATATCATAAAGGACCCTTCATTAACCAATATCGCATCACAGGTGTACATGATTGTGTATGTTAAAAACAAATTGCTCAATAATCAAAAGATCTCACGAGCAGCTTGAGACGGCAGGACCTGGTCGGTGTCCGAGACATTGTATTGCGCAGGCGTGGAGTATTTCTCATCCCGCTAGAGTATCATATCACATAGAGCACATAGGCGCCTACAATCAAGATGGCGACATAGCACTAAATATCAACTGAGCATTCTCCGGCCCATAACAAGGTGAATTTAGTCTGCCGATCACATAATTCCTTCACATGACCGCCATTCGCACACAAACAATGCATTCTGCAATATTTCTTTGGTATTTACTGAAGGAAGGGGGTCAAACAATAGTATGAATCGGGCTAGTGGCATCCCGCCATCATCACCCACTAGAGCTTGCTCCCGTAACCTTACATATCAATAATTCAGGTGATGAACTCACCATGTGCAACACATCACAGTCCACTTATCCTTAACAGTCAAATACTCATTCAGGGTGCAAGGAGTCCTCCCCAGGGGTCACCTGTCTGGGGACAACGTGTAATTTCGGGGTTATGGGGCAACGTTGTTGCCGTGAAACGACTCCGCATCCGTGTCCCTATCCTTAATCACTCAGTCACAGCATCCAACATTTGCAGACTGTATAATATCTTATGGGTACAGTGAACACAGGTACATGTCCTCCAAAAGGGTGTCAATGTCCACTGTGACAAAGGCCCCCAAATTATTGTGCATAGTCTTATTCATGATTGTGGTGTCATATGTTCCATTCCAATTACATACATACATCATTATAAAAAAAGCTGAAAAACTAAAGTTGTCCAAGGCCACCTGTCTGGTCCTGCTATCTTATAGCTTTCAAGGAGATAATTCATTGTTGTAAATATTTGTATATCCATCTGTATAAAAACAAAAATAAATTATTAGAATAAATCAAATAATTGCACATGTATAAAACCTATACGAGAGAACGATCAGGAGACAGAATTCAGCAAAATAAAGGGGAGGGAAAGGACAAGGAAGGAAAAGGGGAAAGAAAAGGGGAAGGGGGGAGGGGGGAGACGGGGAAGTAAAATGGAAAAAAGAGGCCTCAATGTTAAATTTAGGGTACTATGAACATCTCTCACATTTTTCCATTTTCCTTCATAGATGTTGAGATAAGGTTATGGATATGTAAGCATCCCCTTTGGGAGACTTTTAACAGCAGGTAACCTTTACAGCAGTATATGACAATAGGTGTTTTTTTTCATGTTTTACGCTCTATACAGCACATACCGTACATACATATATTGTATGTTTATTACACCTATCTGAGTGTCACAATTTACTGAGCTGCCTGGTGGCAATATATATGGAAGTATGCTTAGGTAAGTCCAAGTAATTTATTATAACTTCAGCTCTGCTATTATAAAAGGGTGATAATTATTTGATTTTGACTAGCACAGCTGATCATCTGTAGTCTGGACTTACCTGTTATTAGTGGCTGTACAATAGTGCTATGGATATTGTGCACAGATCTTTTAAACATTGTCCTGTCGCCAGTGGGAGGGGGGGGGGGGGGGAACTATTTTTGCTGAAGTATTGTCCTGTAGTCACTGCCAATAAATGTAATCTGTCCACAATTATGTGTGTATATATATATATATATATATATATATATATATTATTTTTTTAAACAATAAAGAATGAATCTATAGCATATGTGTGTGGTTGTAGATTTGGTGAATCATTGTATACTGGCACACATATTAAGCTACTGGTGTTTTGCTAATATCAGTGTTTTTAGGCCAGTGATGGGCAAACTGCGGATCTCCAGCTATTGTAAAACTACAAATCCCATCATGGCCTGCTGTAGGCTGATAGCTGTAGGCAGACTGGGCATACTGGGAGTTGTAGTTTTATAACAGCTGGAGAGCCGCAGTTTGCCCATCCCTGCTTTAGGCTATGCAGTGCAGCCAACAGGGGGCTTCCCCCTAATGGCAGGAAAACTCCCTGCTCCTTTATTGAACAGGTTGCTGTACTTACAGTACATGTCCATAAAATCCAGTTTGGGATATAGAGCTCATTACACAGATGATCAATCTGCTTAATTGTGTATTCAGGCACTGAAGGCAAACTCCTGAGCACATATGCCATGGAGACAAGCTATATTAACCCCTTAGTGACCACCAGTATGCTTTACAGAAGTCACTAAGAGGCTTTGAGCTGGGTTGCCCTTTTCTACTGCAGCCCAGTCTAGGCCCTGCACTGTCACTTGCTCTAATGGCCCAAACTGGAAGAAGCTACAATCTGGGCCATTTAACCAGAGGATTGGAACATGGCGCAGGAAGCTGTAGGGGTGAAAATGGTAATCATCACTTCTTTTGATTCAACACATTTATTGTTGCCGGCAAAATTTTTATTGAACTTGGACAACCCCTTTAAAGGTTTTTTTAAATTTGTCTGATGCAGCGTGGCTTACCAGGGCAGTGGTGTAGCCTACCACAAAGTGTGGATTGGAACATGCCAATGTGCACCCAAAATGTGTCAAATTAGTTCTGCAAAATTCAGTTATGGAGTAAGCTAATAGGTGGTAAAGGTGAGCCATTCATCAGCTCACATAAATGGGAAAAACAAGTGGATTTTTAGGTCATCAAGTCTAAGATTACGCTGTCTCAAAATAACACAAGAATAGTAAAGCTACCCAAATGTATTTATAAAGAACATCAGCTTTACTTTACTCTGTTCTTCTCTATAGACAAATGGGCAGCCTCTTGAAATGCTGGTGGATGTTGGCTGTGGGACTGGACGCTACACTTTACCTCTAGCTCCTCACTTCAAAAATGTCCTGGGAATAGACATGAGTGAATCCCAAATAAATTTGGCTAAACAAAGTACATCCGCAAACAACAATGTGTCGTACATGTGAGTACTGTGCTGGAATTACTAGTTCTGCTAATATAATGAGGATTTGATGGCCTCAGTCACCCTGGGAATCTCTCTTCTGTCTATAGGGTGGCTTCAGCGGAGAAGATACCTGTGAAGAATGATTCTGTGGACCTGGTGCATGCTGGACTTGCTGCACATTGGTTCACAATAGACAAGTTTCTAAATGAGTCAGTTCGAGTACTGAAAACAAATGGATGCCTGGCTTTACATGCTGTATCTCCGGACATTGAGCTTGAATACAAGGATTTGTCACGTGATCTGAACGCAGTAATGTCAAAGGTAACATGCTGATGAATATTAGTGATAATGCAGATACAATGTATACATTTTTATTGTGTATAGTAGAATTCTGCTGTGTTGCATTTGCATACAAACTGAGGTTTTTTAGGCCCACCAGAGAAATTGATTCTGAAGGACCAAGCTCCATCTATACAGAACAGATGCACATCCATGTTTAACTCCAATCTATGTTATTATAGATTGTACATTTCTTTATTATTTATTATTACTATTATTATTATTATTATTAAAGTGCCATTTATTCCATGGCGCTGTACATATAAAAAAAGGGGTGCACATACAGTGGATATAAAGAGTCTACACACCCCTGTTAAAATGTCAGGTTTCTGTGCTGTAAAAAAAATGAGACAAAGATAAATCATTTCAGAACTTTTTCAACCTTTAATGTGACATTATAAACTGTACAACTCAATTGAAAAACAAACTCTTTTTAGGTGGAGGGAAGAAAACAAAAAACACTAAAATAATGTGGTTGCATAAGTGTGCACACCCTCTTATAACTGGGGATGTAGCTGTATTCAGAATTAAGCAATCACATTCAAAATCATGTTAAAAAGGAGTCAGCATACACCGGCCATCATGTAAAGTGCATCTGATTAACCCCAAATAAAGTTCAGTGACTCTAGTTGGTCTTTCCTAAAATTTTCTTAGTTGCATCCCACAGCAAAAGCCATGGTCCACAGAGAGCTTCCAAAGCATCAAAGGGATCTCATTGTTAAAAGGTATCAGTCAGGAGAAGGGTACAAAAGAATTTCCAAGGCATTAGATATGCCATGGAACAGAGTGAAGACAGTCATCATCAAGTGGAGAAAATATGGCACAACAGTGACATTACCAAGAACTGGACGCCCCTCCAAAATTGATGAAAAGATGAGAAGAAAACTGGTCTGGGAGGCTACCAAGAGGCCTATAGCAACATTAAAGGAGCTGCAGGAATATCTGGCAAGTACTGGCTGTGTGGTACATGTGACAACAATCTCCCGTATTCTTCATATGTCTGGGCTATGGGGTAGAGTGGCAAGACGAAAGCCTTTTCTTACGAAGAAAAACCTACAAGCCAGGCTACATTTTGTAAAAACACATCTGAAGTCTGCCAAAAGCATGTGGGAAAAGGTGTTATGGTCTGATGAAACCAAGGTTGAACTTTTTGGTCATAATTCCAAAAGATATGTTTGGCGCAAAAACAACACTGCACATCACCAAAAGAGCACCATACCCACAGTGAAGCATGGTAGTGGCAGCATCATGCCAAGGTGCTGTTCTTCTTCAGCTGGAACTGGGGCCTTAGTTAAGCTAGAGGGAATTATGAACAGTTCCAAATTCCAGTCAATATTGGCACAAAACCTTCAGGTTTCTGCTAGGAAGCTGAACATGAAGAGGAACTTCATCTTTCAGCATGACAACGACCCAAAGCATACCTCCAAATCAACAAAGGAATGGCTTCACCAGAAGAAGATTAAAGTTTTGGAATGGCCCAGCCAGAGCCCAGACCTGAATCCGATTGAAAATCTGTGGGGTGATCTGAAGAGGGCTGTGCCCAAGAGATGCCCTCGCAATCTGACAGATTTGGAGTGTTTTTGCAAAGAAGAGTGGGCAAATCTTGTCAAGTCAAAACGTGCCATGCTGATAGACTCATACCAAAAAATACTGAGTGCTGTCATAAAATCAAAAGGTGCTTCAACAAAGTATTCGTTTAAGGGTGTGCACATTTATGCAAACATATTATTTTATTTTTATATTTTTTCTTCCCTCTACCTAAAAGATTTCAGTTTGTTTTTCAATTGAGTTGTACAGTTTATAGGTCACATTAAAGGTGGAAAAAGTTCTGAAATGATTTATCTTTGTCTGATTTTTTTATCACAGATATCTGACATGTTAACAGGGGTGTGTGGACTTTTTATATCCACTGTACATACAGGGGTGCACCTAGCCTTTCTGCTGCCTGAGCCGAAAAAACTGAAACGGCACCCCCCATGCCAATTTCTTAACCTAACCCCTTTGCCACAATGAAAGCACTCATTGCCCATGGCCCTTCTGCTGCCCCCCTCTTGCCCCTTCCTGATGCTGCCTGAGGCGATTGCCTAACCTGGCCTCGTTGGTGGTGCACCCCTGCATACTTAATACAGACAATTGCACTAAACACGAACAAGACGAGTTGCAAACTGGTACAGAAGGAGAGAGGGCCCTGCCCGCGAAGGCTTACAATCTTTATTAATAAGGTCTAACAGGTAATTTGTGGATCAACGCATAAGAAACAGACAGAAGTAGCATGAATGGCTCCAAAGTCAGTTACAATGAGATTTTCTTGTATTGTAGTTTAAGAGACCTGTTATATTATTGTATTATGTTATATTATTTTTGTTTTTATGGCAAGTGCGGGATACGTTGTTCCAGTATTTTGATGAAACCACAGGGCACATGCTTTGTCAGTACCAAAATATATATGAGGCTATTCCACTAAAAGACAAGGAATTGTAAGTTTTAACATATTTAAAAGGGTATTCCGGTTGTTTGAAGTTCTCCTTTAGCCACAGGATAGGGAATAACTATTAGATCAGTTCAGGTCTGACCGCTGGGACCCAACCGATTACGAGAATGGGGACCCTGTACCCCTTGCAGCCCTCCTGAAATGAAGCGGACACTCGCACATGCATATGGCTACTCCATTAATTTCTATGGGAGTTCCAGAGATATCCGAGTGCAGCGCTAGAAATGAATGGAGCGGCCGCATGCATATCAGTGGGGATGCAGGGGGTTCGTAGACTCTGTTCTCTTGATCTGGTAGGACCCCTACCAATCTAATAGTTAACACAATCAAACAAACGTCAAACAATCGGAATACCCATTTAATGTCTTTTTCTCCACTTGTGCACATAGGTTTCTGAATCCTGCCCCTTACTCTTGGAAATCTCTTTTGAGCTTCCACAATCATTGTTCTCTAGTTATACAAAACCTGAATTCTGAAAGGAAATAATCATGAATGGTGAAAAAAATCATGTAATATAAAATAATTATTAGCAAGCAAAGTGAAAGTAATTTTATGAAACTGGTGTAAAGTGGATCTGGCTTAAATGCCCATAGAAACCAATCCAGTTCCTCCTTTCGTTTTCTAAAGGAGCTATCAAAAATGAAAGGTGGAATCTGATTAGTTGCTATGGGTAACTAAGCCCGTCTTATGGGGCGAAAAAAAAAGGTATATATGTGGCAACAATTAATCTAGAGTGCTATAGCGACCTATGAAGGTGGATACATTTAAACAGCCAACAAAGTGTGTTATAAGTATAATATCCATCCAGATTACTGAACAACATGGTTAACAGAGTGAGAAACCAATGGTACTATAAACAACACGCCAAGATCAAAGTAACTTTAACAAGCTTCTATTTTGTATTTTTTTATCTTCATGAATTTTTATGCAAGAGCTCCGCATTTAAAGGGACCAGATACAAAATGAACTTTTATTTATAGGTATTTTTATATGTATGTATAGTTTATGTATTTTATTTTATGATATGTAATGGCTAAATTAAATGCAAATTACTGTGAGCCAGCCAATTTTCATTTTTTATTTGGGCGTATACTTACACTGAGAGGTGGACAGTGGGCTGGGCTCCAGGCTAGCTGGTGAGCGACCCCCAATTGTTAAATTGTGTCAATAATTAAACAGTTCTATTTTTTAAACCCGTTCGCTGGCACGTGCAGCATGCATCATGGCCGGCAGATCTCTGCTGTTTCAAACAGCAGAGACCTGCTGTTAATTACCGTGACTGGCAATAATGCTGATCACCGTAATCAAAGACTTTAGATGCCGTGATCAAGCTTGCGCTTCCAGGCTTCCTACCGATATTCCCTGGGGCCAATGGGGATGTCAGTAGTTGCTTTGAATGCTGTGAATCTCGCTGACGAGACCCACAGTATTCATACTGCAATTCTTATTTTGGCCACCAGATGGCAGGCCAACATAAGAAATGTGCAATTGGCAGTAATAAACTCATTTTAAAAATACATGATGATTCAAAAAAAAATAATAATAGATTTTATAGGCTCATATATGAGCTTAAAAATCATTAGAAAAATAAAAAAATATAAAAAAATATATAAAATTAGAAACAAAAAATCAAATTACCCCCCTTCCGTGTAATAAAAAAAGAAATACATAATTGACAAAAAAAATATTAACATCACGGGTATCACTGTGACTGAAAACACTTGTACTAATCAAATATAAAAATATTTTTCCAATACTGCGAATGGCGTAACAGAAAAAAGGGTCAAAATTAGAGTTGAGCGAACACCTGGATGTTCGGGTTCGAGAAGTTCGGCCAAACTTCCCGGAAATGTTTTCGTCCTGAACCCCATTGAAGTCAATGGGGACCCGAACTTTTCGGCACTAAAAAGGCTGTAAAACAGCCCAGGAAAAGGCTAGAGAGCTGCAAAAGGCAGCAAAATGTAGTTAAATCCCCTGCAAACAAATGTGGATAGGGAAATGAATTAAAATAAAGATGAAATAAATAAAAATTAACCAATATCAATTGGAGAGAGGTCCCATAGCAGAGAATCTGGCTTCACGTCACCCACCACTGGAACAGTCCATTGTCATATATTTAGGCCCCGGCACCCAGGCAGAGGAGAGAGGTCCCATAGCAGAGATTCAGGCTTCATGTCATAGCAGAGAATCATGCTTCACATCACCCAACACTGGAACAGGCCACTGTCAGATATTTTTAGACCCCGGCACCCAGACAGAGGAGAGGTTCATTCAACTTTGGGTTGCCCTGCAATATAATGGTAAAATGAAAATAAAAATAGGATTGAATGAGGAAGTGCCCTGGAGTATAATAATATATGGTTAAGGGGAGGTAATTAATGTCTAATCTGCACAAGGGATGGACAGGCCCTGTGGGATCCATGCCTGGTTCATTTTTATGAACGTCAGCTTGTCCACATTGGCTGTAGACAGGCGGCTGCGTTTGTCTGTAATGACACCCCCTGCCGTGCTGAATAGGGGAAGGGCTAGGTGGATGCCCTTGGGAAACCCTGCCAGCGGAGTCTTCAAACAGCATAAGAGACTGCTGCCGCGCTCTGGCCACGTGGACAATTTGGAGACCCAGAAGTTGAATGGGGCCGAACCATCAGTCAGTACGTGGAGGGGTGTGCACACGTACTGTTCCACCATGTTAGTGAAATGTTGCCTCCTGCTAACACGTTCCGTATCAGGTGGTGGTTTAGCTGTGGCGTGTTGACAAAACTTTTCCACATCTCTGCCATGCTAACCCTGCCCTCAGAGGAGCTGGCCGTGACACAGTTGGCGACCTCTTGCTCCTCCTCTGCCTTGGGCTTCTACTTGTTCCCCTGTGACATTTGGGAATGCTCTCAGTAGCGCGTCTACCAAGGTGCGCTTGTACTCGCGCATCTTCCTATCACGCTCCAGTGCAGGAAGTAAGGTGGGCACATTGTCTTTGTACCATGGATCCAGAAGGGTGGCAACCCAGTAGTCCGCACACGTTAAAATGTGGGCAACTCTGCTGTCGTTGCGCAGGCACTGCAGCATGTAGTCGCTCATGTGTGCCAGGCTGCCCAGAGGTAAGGACAAGCTGTCCTCTGTGGGAGGTGTATCGTCATCGTCCTGCGTTTCCCCCCAGCGACGCACCAGTGATGGGCCCGAGCTGCGTTGGGTGCCACCCCGCTGTGAACATGCTTCATCCTCATCCTCCTCCATCTCCTCCTCATCCTTGCCCTCCTCGTCCTCCAGTAGTGGGCCCTGGCTGGCCACATTTGTACCCGGCCTCACTTCGAAGAGACTGGCCTGAAAGTGCAAAAAATGACCCCTCTTCCTCCTCCTCCTGGGCCACCTCCTCTTCCATCATCGCCCTAAGTGTTTTCTCAAGGAGACATAGAAGTGGTATTGTAACGCTGATAACGGCGTCATCGCCACTGGGCATGTTGGTGGAGTACTCGAAACAGCGTAACAGGGCACACAGGTCTCGCATGGAGGCCCAGTCATTGGTGGTGAAGTGGTGCTGTTCCGCAGTGCGACTGACCCATGCGTGCTGCAGCTGAAACTCCACTATGGCCTGCTGCTGCTCACACAGTCTGTCCAGCATGTGCAAGGTGGAGTTCCACCTGGTGGGCATGTCGCATATGAGGCGGTTAGCAGGAAGGCCGAAGTTGCACTGTAGCGCAGACAGGCGAGCAGCGGCAGGATGTGAACGCCGGTAGCGCGAACAGACGGCCCGCACTTTATGCAGCAGCTCTGACATGTCAGGGTAGTTGTGAATGAACTTCTGCACCACAAAATTCAGCACATGCGCCAGGCAAGGGATGTGCGTCAAACCGGCTAGTCCCAGAGCTGCAATGAGATTTCGCCCAGAATCGCACACCACCAGGCCGTGCTTGAGGCTCACCGGCAGCAACCACTCGTCGGTCTGTTGTTCTATACCCCGCCACAACTCCTGTGCGGTGTGGGGCCTGTCCCCCAAACATATGAGTTTCAGAATGGCCTGCTGACGTTTACCCTGGGCTGTGCTGAAGTTGGTGGTGAAGGTGTGTGGCTGACTGGATGTGCAGGTGGAAGAAGAGGAGGAGGAAGCCGAGTAGGAGGAGGAGGCAACAGGAGGCAAAGAATGTTGCCCTGCGATCCTTGGCGGCGGAAGGACCTGCGCCAAACAGCTCTCCGCCTGGGGCCCAGCCGCCCACTACATTTACCCAGTGTGCAGTTAGGGAGATATAGCGTCCCTGGCCGTGCTTACTGGTCCACGTATCTGTGGTTAGGTGGACCTTGCCACAGATGGCGTTGCGCAGTGCACACTTGATTTTATCGGATACTTGGTTGTGCAGGGAAGGCACGGCTCTCTTGGAGAAGTAGTGGCGGTTGGGAACAACATACTGTGGGACAGCAAGCGACATGATCTGTTTGAAGCTGTCTGTGTCCACCAGCCTGAATGACAGCATTTCATAGGCCAGTAGTTTAGAAATGCTGGCATTCAGGGCCAGGGATCGAGGGTGGCTAGGTGGAAATTTACGCTTTCTCTCAAATGTTTGAGATGGAGAGCTGAACGCTGCCGTGTGACATGGTTGAGATGCTTGGTGACGGAGGTGGTGGTGTTGGTGGTACATCCCCTGTTTGCTGGGCAGCAGGTGCCAACGTTCCTCCAGAGGCGGAGGAAGAGGCCGAGGCGGCAGCAGCAGAAGAGGCCGAGGCGGCAGCAGCAGAAGAGGTAGCAGGGGGAGCCTGAGTGACTTCCTTGTTTTTAAGGTGTTTACTCCACTGCAGTTCATGCTTTGCATGCAGGTGCCTGGTCATGCAGTATGTGCTAAGGTTCAGAACGTTAATGCCTCGCTTCAGGCTCTGATGGCACAGCGTGCAAACCACTCGGGTCTTGTCGTCAGCACATTGTTTGAAGAAGTGCCATGCCAGGGAACTCCTTGAAGCTGCCTTTGGGGTGCTCGGTCCCAGTATCGGTGGTCAGTAGCAGGCGGAGTCTCTTGGCGGCGGTTGTTCTGCTTTTGCCCATTGCTCCCTCTTTTGCTACGCTGTTGGCTTGGTCTCACTACTGCCTCTTCCTCCAAACTCTGAAAGTCAGTGGCACGACCTTCAGTCCATGTGGGGTCTGGGACCTCATCGTCCCCTGCATCGTCTTCCACCCAGTCTTGATCCCTGACCTCCTGTTCAGTCTGCACACTGCAGAAAGACGCAGCAGTTGGCACCTGTGTTTCGTCATCATCAGAGACGTGCTGAGGTGGTATTCCCATGTCCTCATCATCAGGAAACATAAGTGGTTGTGCGTCAGTGCATTCTATGCCTTCCACCGCTGGGGAAGGGCTAGGTGGATGCCCTTGGGAAACCCTGCCAGCGGAGTCTTCAAACAGCATAAGAGACTGCTGCATAACTTGAGGCTCAGACAGTTTCCCTGGTATGCATGACAGACTGATGGGCTTGGTTTTCAGGCGCCATCTGTGCGCTTTCTGCAGAAGACTGGGTGGGAGATAATGTGAACGTGCTGGATCCACTGTCGGCCACCCAATTGACTAATGCCTGTACCTGCTCAGGCCTTACCATCCTTAGAACGGCATTGGGCCCCACCAAATATCGCTGTAAATTATGGCGGCTACTGGGACCTGAGGTAGTTGGTACACTAGGACGTGTGGCTGTGGCAGAACGGCCACGTCCTCTCCCAGCACCAGAGGGTCCACTAACACCACCACGACCATGTCCGCGTCCCTTACTAGATGTTTTCCTCATTGTTACCGTTCACCACAATAACAAATATTATTTGGCCCAATGTATTGGATTCAAATTCAGGCCTTTTTTTACAGACACCTAACACTATCTGGCTATCTATTTAGGTACCGTATTACACTAATAAAGGCACAGCAGTAACAACAGATTTAGCTGAATATAAATTTGAGGCCTAGTATTTAGGCGCTGGGTGACAGGTATACGTTTACACACAGAATTAGACTTGGAATTGCACAGTAGCGTGTGTGTGAAGTTATTGAGAATGACCCTATCTGCAACTTGAATCTTATATGCCCTTTTAGGGATAGATTTAAAGTAGGCCTGATGCAGCAGAAACCACTAAATTAGGAAATTGCTAAATTGGGAATTGTATTTCAACCCAGAACAAAAACTGTGCTTTGACGGACACTAAATAACTTGACCAGCCACAGCAATAACCACAGATTTAGATGAATGTAAATTTGAGGCCTAGTATTTAGGCGCTGGGTGACAGGTATACGTTTACAGACAGAATTAGACTTGGAAATACACAGTAGCGTGTGTGTGAAGTTATTGAGAATGACCCTATCTGCACCTTGAATCGTATATGCCCTTTTAATGAATAGATTTAAAGTAGCCCTGATGCAGCAGAAACCACTAATTTAGGAAATTGCTAAGTTGGGAATTGTAATTCAACCCTGAATCCTTTGCCAGACAGCAGACAGTATTACAATTGGCTGGCCACAGCTGAAACACCAGATTTAGGGTACTGCTATTTTTGGCAATTGTATTTCACCCCTCAAAAAAATAGCAAGCACAGCCAAGCCCCTGATGTAGGATATAGCCAAAAAATAACCACACTATTGAGGGTTAAATGCACTTGGTGACAGATTGACCCTAATGTAGGATATAGCCAAAAAATAACCACACTATTGAGGGTTAAATGCACTTGGTGACAGCTTGAACCTGATGTAGGATATAGCCAAAAAATAACCACACTATTGAGGGTTAAATGCACTTGGTGTGACAGCTTGAACCTGATGTAGGATATAGCCAAAAAATAACCACACTGTTGATGGTTAAATGCACTTGGTGACAGCTTGACCCTGATGTAGGATATAGCCAAAAAACAACCACACTATTGAGAGTTAAATGCACTTGGTGACAGGCTCAGCTTGCCCCTGATGTAGTATATGGCCAAAAAATAACCACACTATTGATGGTTAAATGCACTTGGTGTGACAGCTTGACCCTGATGTAGGATATAGCCAAAAAATAACCACACTATTGATGGTTAAATGTACTTGGTGGCAGCTTGTGCTGGCGCACCACAAGACACAAAATGGCCGCCGATCACCCCAGAAAAAAGTGAATGAAAAACGCTCTGGGCAGCCTAAAAACTGTGAGCAATTGAATAGCAGCAGTTCAATGATCCACAGCTGCAGATCGATCACTGAATGAAGTCTTTTGGAGGAGTTAATCACTGCCTAATCTCGCCCTAACGTCGCAGCTGCAACCTCTCCCTACACTGATCAGAGCAGAGTGACGTGCGGTGCTACGTGACTCCAGCTTAAATAGAGGCTGGGTCACATGCTGCACTGGCCAATCACAGCCATGCCAATAGTAGGCATGGCTGTGACGGCCTCTTGGGGCAAGTAGTATGACGCTTGTTGATTGGCTGCTTTGCAGCCTTTCAAAAAGCGCCAAGAAAGCGACGAACACAAAACCCAAACCCGGACTTTTACTAAAATGTTCGGGTCTGTGTCACGGACACCCCAGAATTCGGTACGAACCCGAACTATACAGTTCGGGTTCGCTCATCCCTATTTGTGGATAGTCATGGCTAAGACAAAGGAGCTCAGTGAGGACCTGCAGCTACACATTGTGGCTGCTCAGTCAGAAAAGGGCTACAATGCCATTTCTAAATGTTTTCATGTTCCAGTGGCTACAGTGCAAAGTATTTTTAAAAATACAAGATGTTCCACACTGTGGAAAATCTCAGATGACGTGGTCGGAAGCCAAAAGTGACACCTTAGCTGGCCAGGAATATAGTTAGAGAGGTGAAAAAGAATCCAAGGATCACCAGCAAGGCCATCCTGGTGAATATGGGCTCTGCTGGTGGCAATGTCTCAAGGCAGACAATCTAACGGACACTGCACAATGCAGACCAAGGAGGATGCCACTTCTCCAGATAAGGCACATAAAAACTCGCTTGGCCTTTGCAAAAGCTCATCTGGACAAAGAAGACGACTTCTTGTCTTCTGTGTTATGGTCAGATGAAACAAAAATTGAATTGTTTGGTCACAATGAGGTTTCCTTCATTTGGCGTAAAAAAGGAGAAGCCTTCAACCCAAAGAACACCATTCCCACTGTCAAACATGGTGGTGGGAACCTAATGCTTTTGGAATGTTTTTCAGCCAATGGACCAGGGAACCTAATCACAGTAAATGGCACCATGAAAAAAGAGCAATACATGAGGATTCTCAACGACAACATCAGACAGTCTGCAGAGAAACTTGGCCTTGGGCACCAGTGGACATTTCAGCATGACAATACCCCACAACACACAGCAAAAGTGGTGAAGAAATGGTTAGCAGACAACATTATCGTTTGGAGTGGCCCAGCCAAAGTCCAGACTTGAATCCAATTGAGAATCTGTGGAGGGAGCTAAAGATCAGGGTGATGGCAAGAAGATCCTCCAACCTGAAACATTTGGAGCTCACTGCTAAAGATGAATGGGCAAAAATACCTGTGGAGACATGCAAAAAGCTAGTCTGCAATTATAGGATGCGTTTGATTGCTGTAATAGCCAATGAAGGCTTTTCTATTGATTATGGAGAAGGGTATGAATAATTTTGGAATTGGACACTTTTTGCTCAAATGTAAATAAAAGCTGAGAATTTTTTTTTTCCACAATAATGCCTCTTGTACATCATCTTATTATCTTTTGGGAGACACCTATGTCATTTCCCATCAAAAAATTACTTGCTGGTTGAATAAAAGTAACTTTAATAAAAAAATTGCCAGGGGTATAAATAATTATGGGAAGCACTGTATGGATATATATATATCATTTTTTTTTTTTTTTTTTTGTGGGGGGGGGGGGGGATATCGAAGGTGCTGTCATGGGCTCATGGAAAAGTGATTACCGGTAAGTAATCTAAAATTTCCCCTATGCCCATGACAGCATCCTTCAGAGACGACTAGAATAGTACCTTGCTCAGGGTAGGACAACTGCCTAAGTCTAATCTGTAGTGGTGAAAGAAAGTACTCTGGGATTTCCAGGTAGTGAGCCTACAAATTTGCTCTAGAGATGCTTCAGCCCTTTCTGCCCAAGTAGTAGAAATGGATCTTGTAGAGTGAGCAAAATCCGAAAGGGGGCGATTCCCCTGATGAAGAATAGGCTATGGTGATGGCCCCTACTATCCATCTCGATAGTGTTCTGGAAGAAACTTTATGACCTCTATTTTTACCACCAAACTGTATAAAAAGCCTAGAGGATTTTTTTCATTGATTACTGATTCTCAAATATTCTGATCATCTTTTTACATCTAGACAGTGGAGCCTCCTCTCTTTCTCATTCTTTGGGTCCTGACACAAGGATGGAAGAATAATGGCTTGGGCCCTAAGAGACCACTCTAGGTAAAAAGAAGACAAAAACACAGAAATATAGTGGCAAATCTGGGGGAGCTGCTCAACCCCTAACACTGTAGCAAGGACCCCTTGCCATGCTGAGAGCTGTGAAGTGGTGCATGTGGGCTCCGATATCTTCCTGACAGGAATATATTGGCAAAAGTCTCAGCTTTTAATATCTGCATTTATGACTAGCCAGTATAGTCAGTGGCATATCCGTTTGGTGCATTTTTTCTGTGATTTATGATTATATTTTCATCCGCACAATGCTCCGTTTTGTGATGTAATCCAGCTCACAGCCAAGCTTCCACACAACCGCCTAGCAGGACAACTAGTGCAATGTGAACAAAGCCAGACTGTAAGCCACACCCATATCAGACCATGTGATGGAGGCTACCAGGTGCAAAGGAGAGTGTTTAAATGCCAGGTAAAGGCACATACACTACATATAAAACAAGACAAAAACACAGAAATATAGTGGCAAATCTGGGGGAGCTGCTCAACCCCTAACACTGTAGCGTGTTTTTCATTGGGGGAGCAGCCCCACCGCATGTGGACCGCAGCAAACGACTATCCCCAGCAAAAAATATTTTGCATACGGTGGAGGATGTCGGCGCGGTCCACATGCACCACAAAGGCATCCTACACAAAACGGAGCATTGTGCGGATGAAAATATAATCATAAATCACAGAAAAAATGCACCAAACGGATATGCCACTGACTATACTGGCTAGTCATAAATGCAGATATTAAAAGCTGAGACTTTTGCCAATATATTCCTGTCAGGAAGATATCGGAGCCCACATGCACCACTTCACGGCTCTCAGCATGGCAAGGGGTCCTACCACTACGCTACCTATGGTGTGAACAAGGTCTGAAGGTGATGTAATCCAGCTCACAGCCAAGCTTCCACACAACCGCCTAGCAGGACAACTAGTGCAATGTGAACAAAGCCAGACTGTGAGCCACACCCATATCAGACCATGTGATGGAGGCTACCAGGTGCAAAGGAGAGTGTTTAAATGCCAGGTAAAGGCACATACACTACATATAAAACAAGACAAAAACACAGAAATATAGTGGCAAATCTGGGGGAGCTGCTCAACCCCTAACACTGTAGCGTGTTTTTCATTGGGGGAGCAGCCCCACCGCATGTGGACCGCAGCAAACGACTATCCCCAGCAAAAAATATTTTGCATACGGTGGAGGATGTCGGCGCGGTCCACATGCACCACAAAGGCATCCTACACAAAACGGAGCATTGTGCGGATGAAAATATAATCATAAATCACAGAAAAAATGCACCAAACGGATATGCCACTGACTATACTGGCTAGTCATAAATGCAGATATTAAAAGCTGAGACTTTTGCCAATATATTCCTGTCAGGAAGATATCGGAGCCCACATGCACCACTTCACGGCTCTCAGCATGGCAAGGGGTCCTACCACAAACTTGGCTGTGAGCTGGATTACATCACCTTCAGACCTTGTTCACACCATAGGTAGCGTAGTGGTAGGACCCCTTGCCATGCTGAGAGCTGTGAAGTGGTGCATGTGGGCTCCGATATCTTCCTGACAGGAATATATTGGCAAAAGTCTCAGCTTTTAATATCTGCATTTATGACTAGCCAGTATAGTCAGTGGCATATCCGTTTGGTGCATTTTTTCTGTGATTTATGATTATATTTTCATCCGCACAATGCTCCGTTTTGTGTAGGATGCCTTTGTGGTGCATGTGGACCGCGCCGACATCCTCCACCGTATGCAAAATATTTTTTGCTGGGGATAGTCGTTTGCTGCGGTCCACATGCGGTGGGGCTGCTCCCCCAATGAAAAACACGCTACAGTGTTAGGGGTTGAGCAGCTCCCCCAGATTTGCCACTATATTTCTGTGTTTTTGTCTTGTTTTATATGTAGTGTATGTGCCTTTACCTGGCATTTAAACACTCTCCTTTGCACCTGGTAGCCTCCATCACATGGTCTGATATGGGTGTGGCTCACAGTCTGGCTTTGTTCACATTGCACTAGTTGTCCTGCTAGGCGGTTGTGTGGAAGCTTGGCTGTGAGCTGGATTACATCACCTTTAGACCTTGTTCACACCATAGGTAGCGTAGTGGTAGGACCCCTTGCCATGCTGAGAGCCGTGAAGTGGTGCATGTGGGCTCCGATATCTTCCTGACAGGAATATATTGGCAAAAGTCTCAGCTTTTAATATCTGCATTTATGACTAGCCAGTATAGTCAGTGGCATATCCGTTTGGTGCATTTTTTCTGTGATTTATGATTATATTTTCATCCGCACAATGCTCCGTTTTGTGTAGGATGCCTTTGTGGTGCATGTGGACCGCGCCGACATCCTCCACCGTATGCAAAATATTTTTTGCTGGGGATAGTCGTTTGCTGCAGTCCACATGCGGTGGGGCTGCTCCCCCAATGAAAAACACGCTACAGTGTTAGGGGTTGAGCAGCTCCCCCAGATTTGCCACTATATTTCTGTGTTTTTAAAAAGAAGGGATCTGGCTAAATGAGCACTCTGTCTTCCAGGATGTTAGTATAAGGGCAAAAGGCCGAAATTTCGCCAAAACGCCTGGCTGAGGTAATCGCCACCAAAAAAGCTGTTTTGAAAAACAAAATTTAAATAGGTAGATCCTGCAAAGGCTCAAAAGGAGGTTCCATCAATCTAGATAAAACTAGATTACTGTCCCGGGTGGGGAACTGAGGATCTGACCACAGGCTTAATCCTACTAGTTGCTTTAAGGCCTCTTTTACACGGGCGTGATAGATTGGCTCCGGATGCGTTCAGGATGCATTCAGTGAAACACACACCATTTTGCAAACAAGTTCAGTCATTTTTCTTTGCAATTTCTTTCAGTTGTTCAGTTTTTTCCTGTGCGGGTGCAATGCGTTTTGATGCGTTTTTCACGTGCGTGATACAAAACGTCACCCATTGCACCCACGCGCGAAAACTCGCTCATGTGAAAGTTTAAGCACCATTCTCCTTGATCTAATTGGTTTCTGCTTGGAAAGTCTGCCACCTTGTTCTCTACCTCCCTTTAAATGTACAGCTTTGATAAAGGGAAGGTAAGGAATGACCAGAGAGAAAAAGTCTGCGGTTAAGGACAGCGTTTTTTGATTTGGTTCCTCCCCTGACAGACCTCCCCCTGACAATAAGCGCCCCACTCAGACTGGCAACCGTAGTGATGGATATATGCTCCTGGGGATCCCAATGTAGACCCTGAGACAGATTTGCAGGTTTTAGCCACCAGGTTAGAGATTGAATCACCTGAGGGGTCAGGGAAAGTGGGGCGTCTAATGGGGATAGAGATCCTGGCCACTCTTTTAGAATCTACCACCGAAGAGACCTGGAGTGAAAAAGGGCCCAATTGACCACAGGTATTGTGGAGGTCATTCTGCCCAATACTGTCACCCAATGTCTGATGGTTCGATTCTTGGAGGTTAGAAGGGACCAGACATCTTCTTTTATTTAGGATACTTTGTGTTGAGGAAGAAAACAACACTGGGTTACTGAATCCAGGATTAGACCCAGAAACACATATTTTTGGGACGGTTTCAGATTTGACTTCCCCCAGTTTATTTACCATCCTAGTTTTGTCAGGATTTCTATTAATTCCAGAAGATGAGAGGTTAGCAGCTCTCCGGATTCCGCCACCACCAGGAGGTCATCCAAATAAGGGATGACCAGAACATCTCTTTCTTTTATGTGGGCCATAACCTCTGTCATTACTTTTGTAAAGAGTCTGGGGGCCTGGGATATTCCAAACGGAAGCGCTTTGTATTGGAAGTGATGAATTTGACCTTCCATGGATACTGACCTTCTGAGATATTTCTGGAAATCTGTATGAATTGGAATGTGATAGTAAGTGTCTTTTAGGTCTATGGTGGCCATGACGGAGTCTTTGTAGAGATGCTTTATTGTGAACTGTACAGATTCCATGTAGAATTTTTTGTATTTCAGAAAATGATTTAAGTCCCTCAGATTCATCATCATCCTGAATGACCCGTCCAGTATGGGTACCAGAAAAAGGGATGAATAAAAACCCCTGCCCTTTTCCGAGTTTTGAACAGGAACTATCACCCTTTTTTCTATTATAGAAAATAGTTCTTGTCTTAGAGCCAGGTTTCTTGCAGAATTTTGAACTATATTTGTAATTTTTAATCTTTCTTCTTTCTGGTGGGGGGAGGCAAACACTAGACGGACCCCTTCTTTTATGATGCCTAATATCCACGGGCTTAACGAGATCTTTTCCCAAGCCTGAATAAATAGAGAAAGTCTTCCCCCCCCCCCCCACTGGCCAGAGACCATAATTGCTGACTGTCATTGGATCTTGAAGCAGACTGAGTGTTAAAGAGGAATCCCTTATTTTTTCTATTTTTGTTTTCTTGTTGAAAATTCTGCCTTCTGTCTGTGTAAGTTTTTTTGTTCCTGTGGAATTTTTTTTGTTTTCTTGGAGGTCTAGAAACAGGAAAATGATATTTATTATCAGATGCCTTTTCTAAATGGTCATTCAAAACAGGCCCAAAGAGAAAATCTCCCTGGCTTGGGATAGAGCAAAGTTTATTCTTTGAACCTGTGTCACCTGACCATCCTTTAAGCCAATTAGCTCTTCTCGCATAGAGCAGCTGACTTGACACTTATCTTTAAGGCATCTGCAGAAGCATCAGAAAAAAAGTCCACTGCCTTAAGGATGGTAGGAAATACTTCTAGTAATTGGTCCCTAGGGGTTTTATCTTGAATATGGGACTCCAGCTCTTGTAGCCATAATTTTAACGACCTGGCAGTAGAGACAGTAGCAATATTTGGTTTAAATGCTTGGGTTGAGGCTTCCCATGCTTTTTTTAAGGTATACCTTTACACGTCTGTCCATAGGATCTTTTAAACTACCAAGATCCTCAAAAGATAAGGCCGCCATCTTTTGACATTTTGGCGATAGGAGCGTAAAATCTAGGAGGCTTATCCCAACAGGAGGACTGTCCCTTATCAAAAGGGTATTTTCTTTTTACATTCTTGGGAATAAAGAATTTATCAGGCTTATTCTATTCTCTTTGAATTAAAGAGGTTGTCCGGGTTCAGAGCTGAACCTGGACATACCCTTATTTTCACCCCGGCAGCATCCCTGAGCCTAGCATCGGAACATGCCCTGCGTGATTTTGTTTTCAATAACACACTGCCTGGCGGGAACTTCCGCCCGGCAGTGTGTTCGGTGACGCCACCGGCTCTGAGGGGCGGGCTTTAGCTCTGCCCTAGCCATTTTACTGGCTAGGGCAGAGCTAAATCCCGCCCATCAGTGAGGTTCCTGTCAGCCCCATGGAGAGCCCCGGTAAGTCACCGGAACTCCTAAAAATGCCTTTGCCCTGTGCAATTTAGCGCAGGGCAAAGGAGAGCATCAGAGCATGAACTGCTCCGATGCTCATGTCAGGGGGGCTGCCGGGGTGAACATGGAGGGATGTCCGGGTTCAGCTCTGAACCCGGACAACCCTTTTAAACATTTTATGTTTTAATTTAAAGGGAAAACTCTTGAGCTTTTGTGCCCCAGGTCACCAAACATTATGTCCTGGACAGATTAGGTGTGCCGAGGTAAATACAATTCTGGTTACTCACTGTTATGTCGTCCCTGGGCAGGCCTGCACAAGTGATAAGGAGAACGGCACAAGAATTCTCTGGGGCACACTCTAGTGTAAGGGACACAGGCCAGATGGTGGTTCGAGGTGCCCTTGATGGTCTGTATTAATGTGCCTATGGCAAGGTCCCTTGTAGTCGTGACACCAGTACCTTTTATGGTGGTACATCCATTTACTGTAGTGTTAACTGAGGAATTGGAGACTGAGACAAGGATGGTGCAAACCAACTTAGAATCTTTACTTAACGTTGCTCCTGGTAACGGTTACATCCAAGTATAAAACAGTCTCTTGTACATCCAGATATGAAATACAGTCTTTCACGCATACGGGGGTAGGGTATTGTAAGTCCTCAGATAAAACAGGCTCTTTGTCTTATATAAATATGAAAGCTACTGCTTCAGACTAGGCTTTTGAAGAATAAAAAGACTTAGGGCTGTTTCACACGAGCGGATGCTGTGCGTGACATCCGCTGCGTGAATGACAGCCAAGACCCAATGCGAACAGCAGAAGCATGGAGCATTAACATGATTGATAATGCTCCGCACCTCTCTGTGACCTCTTTACTATGAAATCACAGTTAGATAAAGTTGTCACTGTGATTTCGTAGTAAAGAGATCACTGAGGCACGGAGCATTATCAATCATGTTAATGCTCCATGCTTTTGCTGTCCGCATTGGGTCTTGGCTGTCATTCACGCAGCGGATGTCACGCACAGCATCCGCTCGTGTGAAACAGCCCTTAGGCTGGTATTAACCCTCGCCTTATTCTAACCTGAATTAAAGGTGGTTTTCAGAATCCTTGAACATCTATTTCCAGTGCTTTTCTGACAGTTGGCCTACCTGTCCTCAGGATTTAAACTGGAGGTGTGGATGCCGGAAGCTGTTTCCTACACCTAATTGCAAAGGTGCCTGAGTACATCCGTTTGCTATCCTTTGACTTGAATAAAATATACTAGTCCCCTTGAATACTTGCTGTTTGCAACTTGCCACTGGTCACCTCGGAGGAGCAAGCTATAGAAGTAGATTTCTCACCTCTAGGCTGAATCTTGTAGGCTTTAACCCTGGACTGTGGAGTCAACAGGGAGAGAGCAGAGAGGTAGGAGGCCTCCCTCCAGCAGGCAGCTACATCATGGCTGCACACTGACTAAACTAGTCTAAACTCTGCCTAACTGGGTCTGGGCTAAGCTATATATACACTGTAACGCTGCCCCATCTAGTGGAGAAACTAGTGTAGTGCACCCTAACTAGGCCTGTATAAAGGATCTTACACATAGAATCACAAAGTAAGAATCTAAATTGGGACCTCATTCCCCTTTTATAGCCCTTTTCACTACCCATTCCAGGCCTCTCCCTTTGTTCCATGAACTATTCTTGCTGCTGCGTTTTATAACTTATGCCATCAGGGTCGGATTGAGATTACAAAACATCCCTGGCACACAAAATAGATATAATAGATGCAGTGTGTACAGACGTATAGCATATACAGCAGTGTACAGTTATGTGAGGTACTCAGTATAATATGTGCAGTGTGTACAGGTATATAGTATATACAGCAGTGTACTGATATGTGAGGTACGGGGTATAATATATGCAGTGTGTACAGATATATAATATATACAGTAGCATATGTGAGGTACGAGGTATAATGGATGCAGTGTGTACAGGTATATAGTAAATACAGCAAGGTATTGACAGCTCGTACCTCACATATCAGTACACTGCTGTATATACAATATATCTGTACACACTGCATCTATTATACCTCGTACCTCACATATTAGTACACTGCTGTATATACTATATATCTGTACATATTGCATCTATAATACTGTGTAATATATTCAGTGTATGTATGTGTGTGGGTGTGTGTGTGTTTATATATATATATATATATATATATATATATATATATATTTATATTTATATTGTGGGGGTTAGCTCTTCTCCGGGGGACATTCTCACAGATACGGCTTCAGGACACCAGGTTTCAAGTCCAAACAGTGCATTTTTTTGCGCCTCGGCAAACCAAACATAAATAATACAAAATAAAAACCTGCCCGGCTGGGCTCTAACTAAACATGAAGTTCCTGACTCACCTAAGTCACAGTTCATACCACGTGAACCCATGCGGCTTTGTCAGCCAATGTCCCACAGCCCTCTGGCTGTACAGAGTCCAATACGCCCGCTGTCTCCAGTTCAGTGTTTCTTGTGGGGGATTGGGGCTTAGTAGTCCGCCTGACTATAGCCCTGCGACCCTCCCAGGCGTCTCTTCGTCACCCAACTCCAGGCTATCTCCCAGCCTTGTGGTCCCTCAGCCTTGCCCAGCTGAGAGCACACTGACAGAGCCTCCAGGCCTCTATCCACAGGTAACACACTCCCCCCTTGCTGACACTCTGGGAGGTGCTTTATACCAGACTGAGTACCTCCAGCTGGTCTCACCTGTGGTGGAATAGGGGCGTGGATCACACTATCCACCCCTTCCTTGCCTCCAACCTGGGTGAGAGCTGTCACTGTCTCACAATATATATACAGAGCAGTGTATTGATGTGAGACATACAAGGTATAATACTGTAGATGCAGTGTTTACAGAAATATGTGGTCAGTTATGCATTATGGTCACTGTGTGTGTGAGGTACATGAGGTAGTGGTCACGTCTGAAGTATTATACATATGAGTGAGCAATGAGTAAAAATAGGGCATGGGGGAAGGGGTAAATGACCTCCTCTTACGACTCCATTCCAGTCTGTATGGATCAATGCAGAGCTGATTGTGAACTTCTAATACTTGCTGTTAGGGGTTGAAGGACCTGTGGTGATTTAATCACAGGTCCTGGCAGATGTACCTTTCAAACCTAAGAACTACACCATTTTTGGTGCAGTTCCTTTGCTAGATTCTGCAGGACCTGTGATGTTGAAGATGATGTCATCACAGGTCCTGGCAGATGCACTGTCCTAACCTGGGAACTACACTTTACACTATGCAGTTCCCTTACAGGACCTGTGATGACATAATCAAAGGTCCTTTAGCTTTTCAAAGATAGACAGGAGCAATTAGGGGGTGGGGCCTCTCCTCCACTTCGGGCCCATCTTTCTCACGGGCCCCATAGCAGCTGCGTGGTCTGCCTATATGGTAGGTACACCACTGCATGGGAGAATATGACATGAGATGAAGTACAGCATACAGGCATAATATATGACAATAAAACACAATTAAACTAGTTTGCGGTGCCCACGATCACAAGTGGGACACTGCAGTAGCTCTAATAGCTTTCAATAGGGATTCCGTATCCTCAGGGAAAAAAGAGATCTGCTCATGGCTTCTTTATCTGAAGATGAGCTTGAATTTTCCAGGATTTCTCCCTGCTCATTCTCGTCTGAAGAGTCCGAATCGGATATTATGGTAGCGTGACTCTGTTTGCCCGAGGCAGAGGAAGGGATGCATTTCTTAAACATTTTGATTGAATCTGAAACTTCAGATTTAACAATATCTTTGATACTTTGAAGTAAAGATGGGGATTCCTCTTCTACCACTTTGTTCACACAATACTGACACAGTAACTTAGACCAAGAAGGGGCGAGCTTTTTCTTGCACACAGCACATTCCCTCCCTTTGGATTTAGTGGTAGATTTCCTGGGGCCCTCTTTGATATTCTACAATTAAAACAAGAGAATAATCCCCATTAGATCTGATAGAGGAAAAATAAAATTTGGGGATTGACCCCCTTACCCCACCAGGAATACTGGTCTGGCATCATGAGTCTCCTGGTTAGCAGCACGCTGGGTACTCATCATCCATGATAGTGGGCAAGGATCGAGAGTTTTCCATTAAAGATCCTCTGAAGGGTTTAAATACCAATTCGGTCAGGTCCCTGCCGTTGCACCCATGCGACCTCAGTAGGAGCTTCCTTCTCCTACTTCCGGAACGCACTCCGCGTGCTTTCCAAGTACCGCAACAACTTTCAGTTCGCGCACAGGGCATGCAAATTAATCAAATCTTCCCCCCGCCTCTGTAAGTTTTTAAGTTTTGAGACAGGGAGAAAAGCAGAGTAAAGGCTCTTGAACACTGCCAGGAGGAACCGGCGTGTCAGCATCCCCTCTCGGTTATGCTGGGACTGCCCAGGAACACTGGCCCGATAAACTATCTAGGACCCAGAAGGATGAATCCCAGTCTTAGTAGGCGGCTCCTAGAGTAGACTTATGCCGCACCAGGTAACCTCCATAATAAAGTGCCTGCGGGGCTCCTGCAGCCTAATCCAGCTCTCCACAGAACGTCCTATCTATAGGACAGGAAACAGAAAACTGGTGGTATGGTCGACGTATCACTCCTTAAGTGCTCTCCATGAAGGTTCCTGTTTCCTGTCCTGGATGGAGGCGGTCTCTCAATGGTGCTGTTATGGGCGTAAGGGAAATAAGCCCTCATACAGCTATGTGAACTGAAATATAAAATAGTTATGTCTCAAGGAAGATGGGGAAGAAAAATTAAAACACAAAAATGAAAAAACCTCCGCTAGTGAAACGGTTAAATTCTTTTTTTTTTTTCATTTTTACTAAGATAAACTATATTATAAGCATATATTTTTCTCTTACAGGATCACAGATATACCAGATACTGTTCAGCTGTCCATTCCTGAATTTATTGGATTTATCCAGTCGATTTACATGTATCAGACATTCATGGAGAAAGATGTGAAAGGAGCAAAACATTTCCTTACCCAGACTGAAAAAAGGTGCAGTATAAATACACGGTTCTTTGCTTATAACATTTTATAGATTCAATGACAATTTGCCTGCCAATCCATATTAGTATTGAGGTGGTTAGGTCCCCTTAGGCCCCTTTTACACGGGCGAGTTCTCTGCGCCGGTGCAATGCGTGACGTGAACGCATTGCACCCCCACTGAATCCTGACACATTCATTTCAATGGGGCTGTGTACATGAGCGATGTGGTAAGCGCGGTCACGTCAGCGCAGGTCCTGCAAAAAAAAGAAAGAAGACTACAATGGATGCGCGATTAAGAGGATGAGGTGAGCCATTTTTTGTATTATTTTTTTAACCCTCAAGGGACATTTTACTTAGCATTCTGTATTATAGATTGCTTTTATTTTCCATTATAACATCTATCGAACACCGAACCCAAACCTGAACTTCAGTGAAGAAGTCCGGGTTCGGGTCTGGGTGCCACATTCAGTTTTTTATCACTCACGTGCAAAACGCACTTAAACGCTTTGCACTCGTGCGGAAAAAGCTAAACAACGCAATCGCAGAAAAAACTGACTGAAATTGCATGACGCCCACGAGAAAGGGGAGGATATATTTGGCCCTGAGCGATATGCATGGCTCCGCACTCTAGGCTACTGGAAGGAATCAGACAGACACAGTTGTAACTTAACCGAAGTGGCTTTCACTTTACTGATGTGGGGTAACAGGCATGGGGGTACAACAGTCTTTGACAGGCCACAGGCTTAGTGGTTACAATCTCCATGAAGACAGAGGCTTAGTTACAGGCAACAGAATAAATTGGTACACTGTCTCTAAGAGGCAGCAGATATATTACTGTCCTTTAAGAAGTAAAAATTCTCTCTCCCTGGGCAACAATACTTTGGCTCATGTTTCCTCAGAGTGGCAGCAATGTACATTACATTATCACAACATATACCTTTCCAAGTGGCACAGCATCACACAGTCTCTAAGGCTGCTTTCACACTTGCATATTTGCCTGATCCGGCAGGAATAAGCAAAAACGCTTCCGTGTTTGAGAATAAAAGATTGTATTATCTTTAAATTAGCAATGACAGATCCGCCATTAAAACCATTGTAAGTCAATGGGTGCCAGATACGTTTTGTATTGTGTGTCATGCTGGATCAGTTTTGCTCCGCATCCCATACTGAACAGGTATGGAAAGGCAACCAAATGGAACGGAATGCATTCTGGTTCATTTTGTTCTGTTCAGTTCAGTTTTGTCTCAATTGACAATGAATGGGGACAAAACCTAAGAGTTTTTTATCCAGTATTGAGATCCTCTGCCGATACTCTGCCAAAAGAAAAACCTTACAGGCACTTCCATGTTGCAGTATCTCACTTCACAACCACTGAACACACACTCATCTATCGCGTTATCTCTGCCTTACGAAACACACAGCTCAAGATGTCTCACTCTGCAGCAGATGCGTGTATCTCTGCAACACATACTATTGGTGACAGCCTGGCAGGTCTCTGACCTGTCTCGTCATAGGCTTCTTTCAGGATCTCAAAGAAAGAAGATTCCAGCTCAACTACAGTTCAGACACAGCGCCCTCCTGTGCACGGAACTTGCCACACATGCAAGGAGGATGTACAGACTAAGCAGCTTCTCTGCCTGTCAAAGCAAGCTTCAAGCCCTCTGTGATATTCTGCTTCCATTGCCCTAGCAAATCCCTGAGGTTTTCAACCTTTTTTTCCAGTAGCAACTGTCACAGACCTTCCCGCAACAAGTGGCAGGAGATCTGTGAGACTGGCAACATGTGATTTGATCTGACATGTTTTCCGTTTGGATCAAATGACGTCTGTGTTGTTTCTGGTGCTTGCCACACATTCTTTCCCCAGGTGTGGCTATTAGGGTAATTTAACCGTCTCTATTTATAGTTGCTTCTCCCACAATGCTGTATTGGTTTATAGCTTCTGTTTGGACCTTTGGATACATTGTGGTTGGATCTCAGCTGAGTTCATGGTGCTTCCATTGCTCCTTTGAAGTTAAGTATTTCCTTTCCCTTTAGTATTTTGTTTGGGTTCTGTGTGTTGCAATTCCCTATTGTTTGTATTAGGCCTGAAGGAGACTCCTATTTGTTCTTCCTTTTGGATGAACAGGTAGTCTTGTCCCTGCCATTAGTAACAGGGTCCTATAGGGCTTGATAGGACTCTAGGTATTCCTGCGTATAAACTCACCTACCTTTTGGGGTCTGTTCATACTGGTAGTCAGTCAGGATTTGTGTTAGGGTTTTCACTAGGAGGTGTTCATTTTCCTTCCTTAGTTCTCAGGTCTGATTCCCTGTTACCCTCCTTCCCTCCTATGCTCGGTGTGGTGTTTCCTTCTACACCGAAGCTTTACATTATATACCGCCAAAACCGTCATTTTATTGTTTGTTTTGTGTGCAGCCATGGATCCTATTGCTGCACTGGCAGGTCAGCAGCAAGGGCTATCTTTGGAGTTAGCTCAACCGTCTCCAGATGCAGAGATCACAGGCTGTTGGTCATAGTGGTAGTGGAGGAGACCAGGCCTAAAATTGCCCTCCCAGACAGATTTTCTGGGGGACGTGATAATTTCATTTTGTTTAGGGAGGCGTGCAAACTGTATTTTAGGCTATTTCCACACTCATCTGGGGATGAGCATCAGATAGTTGATGTGGTCATTTCGTTGCTTAAGGGGGATGCTCAATCATGGGCTTTTTCTTTGCAGTCTCTCCGGTCAGTAGATTATTTTTTCGAAGCTTTGAGTCTTATCTATGATGATCCGGATTGGATCTCTCTAGCCGAAACCAAGCTGCGCGGCCTTCGTTAGGGTGATTGTTCCTTTGAGATTTATTGCTGTGACTTTAGGAGGTGGGCTACGGATACGGAGTGGAACGATCCTGCTCTCCGTAGCCAGTTTTGTCAAGGGTTATCAGAGAGGCTGAAGGACGCTTTGGCCTTTTTCTTGAAACCCCAGGGTCTCTGGAGGCTGCTATGTCTCTTGCTATACACATTGCTAGATGCCTTGAATGGGTCCATAATCTATCTGCACCACCAAAAAGTAGTGTATGCACTTTTTCTTTGCGGTGCAGAGACACGGAGATAAACCCCACGGAAGCACTCTGTAGTGTTTCCGTGGGGTTCCGTGCCTTCGATTCCGCACAGGACCTTTCGGATTGTGGACCCATTCAAGTGAATGGGCCTGCATCCGTGATGTGGGGTGCACACAGGCAGTGCCTGTATTTTGTGGACCCACTGTTTGGGGGTGGCAATAGGTGCACGGCCAGGTAGCGGCCTTGTGTATAAGCCTTTATTCACATGTCAGTGTTTGGTTCGTGATTTCCATCAGTGATTGTGAGCCAAATCCAGGTGCAAGTCTAAACACAGAACAGGTGCAGATTTTTCCCTTATATCTTATGTCTGTGGAGGCTCCAATCCTGGTTTTGGCTCACAATCACTGATGGAAATCACCGACCAAACACTGATGTGTGAATGAAGCCTTAGGCCTTATGCACATGGCCGTTGTGCGGCCGTTCTGTGCATTGGGGACCGCAATGCACGGACAACATCCGTGCGGCAACCGGAACGGATCGAGACCCATTCAACTTGAATGGGTTCATGATCCGTCCGCACTGCAAAAAAATAGAGCATGTTCTATTTATTTGCAGTGCGGAGGCACGGACAGAAACACCACAGAAGCACTTGTAACACCCCAGAGTTGTGTTACTACACGCCTCTATCCCACTACTGTCTTCTAAGAGCTTTGATATTGTCATCTGATATGATTTTTCTCATGTTTTCACAACTGTGCATTTAAAACTATGTTAAATGTAAATTTCCTTGTAATTTTTTATGTTCACCAGCAGATGGCAGCGTCATTGGTATAGATAGTCTTAATGTTATGGCCGTTCAGAGTGGAACAATCCTGTTCTATTCTGCCCCCCTGCTGAGGAGAAATGGAGGTTTCCATCTTCCTGCAGCAAGGGAGGAAAAAAACTGTTAGAACCAGTTCTAGATTCCCCTGCATAGGGAAGACAGCAAGGACCAAGTCTCGTTCTGAGACTTGATCAAATTCCCAGTCTGAGCCCTGCAGCTCAACTGGATGACAAAAAGCAGAAAGTTACAGACAACCTCCAGTTCCAGGAAGAAAGCATCCCCTGAGAATATGGCTCAATTTACACACCCGCAATTACGTTCGGCATTTTGCGGAACAGAATTGCGGACCCATTCATTTCTATGATCCGGAAATGCAGACCCGCACTTCCAGGTCCGCATTTCCGTTAGAACATGGACTATTCTTGTCAGCAATTGGACCTAATCTATTAGGGCCTGAGATGTGCGGTCCACCAAATGTGGAACGCACATTGCCGGTGTTCGTGTTCTGCAGATCCGTGGATCTGCAAAACACACACGGATGTGTGAATGGACCCTATATCTGTGAGTCAAGTCCAGAGACCTAGGAGAAGCCATTCCTCCTCAGCTAGTTTGTCTTTACAAAGCAGAAGGTACAGTTCAAAGCAGAAGCATTTATTCCTGCCAATTATTGCCAAAACCTGCTGTGACCAAAGACCAAAGCTGCATCCTGTTTGGATACAAGTTATCTTCAGTAAAGAAAAGTTTGAACTTCATCTAAAGGTGTCACAGTCCTTACCTCTGGCTGTGACCTTCTGTCTATGCTCTCGCTGCAGTTCTGTTCCTGTGTGTTGTTTGTGGTTCTTTATGGGTTAACTCCCCTGTGTGCCTATTAGGAGTTAATCCTCTGTCTGCTCCATGGGTGTGGCCTCTCTGCTGCACTCATGGAATCTGTATATAAGGCTGATTTTCCCTCAGTTCTAGGTCAGCTCTCCTGGTGTGTGTTGTCTTGTCCTGCTCCTAGTTTGTACTCACTCTCCCATGCTGCTGACCCATGGGATCCGTGTCTGTATGTGCTTTGTGGGTTTCCTACTTATTCATTGCCATCCTCTTTCCTGTGTTTCTGTTATCTGTTCTGCCAGTTGTGTTTGAGTCACCTTGTGTGTATTCATATGTCTCTGTTCAGCAAGCCCTTGCTGCAGAGTGCTATGGGCAAGGCCACGCAGTATACCACTGGTGGAGCTAGTCCTTCTCTGCTCATTGCCAATCCTGTTTCCTTGAGTGAACTCCTGCTTGTGTTTTTAGTTGCCTGTTTGTTATGTTTGCCTATGTACCGTCGGTATCTTCTGGTACCTGTTGTCACTGTCTAGCTCACGCTCCAGAGTGGACCCTGGCAACTCCCTGCGGCAAAGCCTAACCCTACCATCTGGGGCCCTAGTGAATACCAGGAGTTGCTTAGTCACGCCCCTCTGGAGTATTACTAGACGGTGGCGCAGTGGGGATTTTCCTCCCACTGTGCAGACGGTACATAGAGCTCTCAATTTCCCTGTGTTTCCCTCCTTGGATTCTGTTTGTACAATACTCTTGTGTGTCTGTACCTGATTTTTATTTGTTTTTTGCTTGACGACGCGGAGGTCTCTGTTGGGACCTCTAACTCGTGACAAAAGGTCTGAATATCATTTCTGCTGCAAAATTCCTCTATTACTCCTCATATCACTACACTCAAATTTATTGCAAGTGAGCCAGGAGTCCAGGCCACTGCACACTCCGTAGTTTTTCCGTGGGGTTCCATGCCTCTGTTCTGCTTATATCTCTGCTCTTTCTGACTTCAGTTGTAAACAGTGGAGGTGTTATCAGTGATTTATTACCTTCCATGTATTAGTGTATATACATAGCTCTTTCTCAGACTGCTGTACATGGGGGTGGTCTTAAGTTTGCACTTAACAGACATGTATGTACAGTATGTATAAATTACAAGTTTACAAGCTTTCCCTGCGAAATAAATGAGCCCTCACACAACTCAGTTTGCAGAAAAGTTTAAATGTTCTGAATTATATTATTTAGTGTTTGTAATTTAATCACCCTGAACCACCAGAGATACTACCTATTAACCCATAATCATCCTAGACCACCATGGATAATATTAATATTTATTACTTAATCACTGTAGACAACCAGAGCTACTAGGTTAATCACTAACTTACTGTAGGTCACTAGGGATATTACAAGAATACATGTAGGAATTTCTAACCCCTAAACAACCATATTTAAACTTGTGTATTCTTCTAGATAACAACCTAGAAGAATATATGGTTGAAAATAACACACAGAATCATAGGTAAATGACGGGAACTAAGTGTTGTAGGTCATGTAAAAAGGATATAATCTAGTAATGGAGTGGATGACAGATGGGTAGTATACATGTAAATAGCGGATGTATGAAAACAAGCATTAAATGGGTTCTGAAGTTCTTTTAAACGGATGATCTATCCGCTGGATAGATCATCAACATCTGATCGGCGGGGGTACGACACCCAGGACCCCCGCCAATCAGCTGTTTGAGAAGGCAGCGGCGCTCAAGTAGCACCGTGGCCTTCTCTTGGTAACTCTCAGGCCCAGTGACGTCACAACTAGTATCCCTGGCCTGGGCAGGACTAAGCTCTGCTCACTTGAATGGAGCTTAGGCGCGCCCAGGCCAGTGATACCAGTCGTGACAGCAAGAAGGCTGCGGCGCTGCTGCTTCTCAAAACAGCTGATTGGCAGGAGTCCCCGGTGTCAGATCCCCGCCGACCAGATGCTGATGATCTATCCAGATGATAGATCATCAGCTTAAAAGAACTGCAGAACCCCTTTAATGGAGCAATATTGAACTGGCCATATCTAAATTCAAGCCAGCAAATCAGCTGGGACAATACAAAGTAACAAATCCCAAACTCAGCAACACAACTACACATTCCAGAAAACACACTAGACTCCGTGGAAGTTCAGATGACAGAATATATAGAAAGCACTAGACTTTGTAAAATTATGGATCCAAATATACTGTATAGAAAACACAAAAAAACTGGATTAGCATAACAGAATCTGGGAGGAAATGCACATGGCAAACACTATACCCGACAACCAGACTGAAGTGAGGCTCGGATATAAATGGGCTCAAGAATCAGCACTCTACCATAATGAATTAGGCAAGGATAGATGATAACCAAATCCAGATTCAAATGCAAGGCCATTACATAACAACTAAATATAATGGCAAGGCAGTTGTGCAGGAGCAGGCAGCCCATATAGAGAACAGACTTTTTTTTAGCAACCCCATGTAACCCATCGCTCTATATGCAGTAGTCAATGAACTACTGTGTATCGAGATCCATGCCTGCTCCGATCACAGGTGTAATGTGATCCCCATGAATCTGCAAAAGCTGCTGTGGTTAAGCAGACCCAGATCAGATGTACAGCCCTGTACAACCTCTGAGGGCTGTAGTCCCCTAGTATATGGGGCTGTTATATCAGGCAAAAAATTAAATGTTAAATGCCCCCCAAAGGTCTTAGATAACATTATGGGGGATACAAAGTGTAAAAAAATAAATAAAAAAAATAAAAAAAAAAATAGATAAAAATTGTCCACCAAATTCCACACCAAAGCTTCTACTGCTGCCCCCAGTGACCATAAACCATAAATCCCATATTTTAAATCTACTGTTATGGCAAAGGGATATTAATTATTGTTGCACATTGTGGAATTATTTTTCTGTGAATAAAAAAATTCAAACATAGTACTAAAATAAAAATGACTATAAAATAAATCCCCAGATAACACTGAAAAAGGAAAAGGCACAAATGTTATGAAACATAACCGAAAAGAAAAACTTTATGGGTTTCAGAGACAAATGTATTAAAAAAAAGACTATACAGGACTCATAATAGAACAGGACTAACAGAACAGTACTATCCTTTTCTGTAAGGCCTCATGCACACGACAGTTTTTTTTCACGGCCCGCAAAAACGGGGTCCGTGGGTCCGTGATCCGTGACCGTTTTTTCGTCCGTGGGTCTTCCTTGATTTTTGGAGGATCCACGGACATGAAAAAAAAGTCGTTTTGGCGTCCGCCTGGCCGTGCGGAGCCAAACGGATCCGTCCTGAATTACAATGCAAGTCAATGGGGACGGATCCGTTTGACGTTGACACAATATGGTGCAATTGCAAACGGATCCGTCCTCATTGACTTTCAATGTAAAGTCAGGAGTCCCTTTACTTTCACACTTGTGTTCATAATGCAGACGGTGGCTCCGTTCAGAGCAGATCCGTCTGCATTATATTGTTAAAACATTTCTAAAGTGTGAAAATAGCCTCAGACGGATCCGTCCAGACTTTACATTGAAAGTCAATGGGGGACGGATCCGTTTGAAAATTGAGCCACAGTGTGTCATCTTCAAACGGATCCGTCCCCATTGACTTACATTATAAGTCTGGACGGATCCGCTTGCCTCCGCACGGCCAGGCGGACACCCGAACATAACTTGAAGCGTCCCCATCACCATGGGAACTCCTCTATGTTAGAATATACTGTCGGATATGAGCTACATCGTGAAACTCATTTCCGACAGTATATTCTAACACAGAGGCGTTCCCATGGTGATGGGGACGCTTCAGGTTAGAATACACTGAAAAACTGTGTACATGACTGCCCCCTGCTGCCTGGCAGCACCCGATCTCTTACAGGGGGCCGTGATCAGCACAATTAACTCCTCAGGTGCCGCACTGTAAGAGATCAGGGCTGCCAGGCAGCAGGGGGCAGCCCCCCCCCCTCCCCAGTTTGAATATCGTTGGTGGCACAGTGTGCGCCCACCATCGGGCCCCCCCCTTCCTCCCTCTATAGTTAAAAATCGTTGGTGGCACAGTGTGCGCCCACCATCACCCCCCCTTCCTCCCTCTATAGTTAAAAATCGTTGGTGGCACAGTGTGCGCCCACCATGGCCCCCCCCTTCCTCCCTGTATAGTTAAAAATCGTTGGTGGCACAGTGTGCGCCCACAATCGGCCCCCCCTCTCCCTATAGTAGTAACAACCATTGGTGGCAGTGTGCGGCCTCCCATTCCCCCCCCCCCCCATCATTGGTGGCAGCGGAGTTCCGATCGGAGTCCCAGTTTAATCGCTGGGGCTCCGATCGGTAACCATGGCAACCAGGAAGCTACTGCATCCCTGGTTGCCATGGTTACTTAGCAATAGTACAATTGTAGAAGATTCATACTTACCTGCTTGCTGCTGCGATGTCTGTGACCGGCCGGGAGCTCCACCTACTGGTAAGTGAAAGGTCTGTGCGGCGCATTGCTAAAGAACTGTCACTTACCAGTAGGAGGAGCTCCCGGCCGGTCACAGACATCGCAGCAGCAAGCAGGTAAGTATGAATCTTCTACTGTGGTGGGGGCGGGGGGGGGGGAATGGGAGGCCGCACACTGCCACCAATGGTTGTTACTACTATAGGGAGAGGGGGGCCGATGGTGGGCGCACACTGTGCCACCAACGATTTTTAACTATAGAGGGAGGAAGGGGGGGGGCGATGGTGGGCGCACACTGTGCCACCAACGATTTTTAACTATAGAGGGAGGAAGGGGGGGGGCGATGGTGGGCGCACACTGTGCCACCAACGATTTTTAACTATAGAGGGAGGAAGGGGGGGGATGGTGGGCGCACACTGTGCCACCAACGATATTGAAACTGGGGAAGGGGGGGGTGGGGGGTCTGCCCCCTGCTGCCGGGCAGCCCTGATCTCTTACAGGGGAATATGATAGTACAATTAACCCCTTTAGGTGCCGCACCTGAAGGGGTTAATTGTGCTATCATATCCCCCTGTAAGAGATCGGGTGCTGCCAGGCAGCAGGGGGCAGTCTTGTACAAAGTTTGCAGTGTATTCTAACTAGAAGCGTCCCCATCACCATGGGAACGCTTCTGTGTTAGAATATACTGTCGGAAATGAGTTTTCACGAAGTGAAAACTTAGATCAGAAAAAGCTTTTATGCAGACGGATCTTCGGATCCGTCTGTATGAAAGCAACCTACGACCACGGATCACGGACACGGATGCCAATCTTGTGTGCATCCGTGTTCTTTCACGGACCCATTGACTTGAATGGGTCCGTGAACCGTTGTCCGTCAAAAAAATAGGACAGGTCATATTTTTTTGACGGACAGGATACACGGATCACGGCCTCGGCTGCAAAACGGTGCATTTTCCGATTTTTCCACGGACCCATTGAAAGTCAATGGGTCCGCGAAAAAAAACGGAAAACGGCACAACGGCCACGGATGCACACAACGGTCGTGTGCATGAGGCCTTATGCAGACAATAATAGGACATGTTCTATTTTTTTGCGGAACGGAAATACAGAAACGGAATGCACATGGAGTAACTTCCGTTTTTTTTGCTGACCCATTGAATTGAATGGTTCTGTATACGGTCCGCAAAAAAAGTGGAACGGACACGGAAAGAAAATACGTTCGTGTGCATGAGGCCTTGTAATGAAATGTGTTTTTTGCAACAGAAGATCTATTTCATAGTAGAAAGCTTAACAAGCACATATAAGATACTTACGTAATTTCTATGATGTTGCTGAATTAATCTTATCATTACAGATGCCGAGAGATACTTGGAGAAGAGGCTGATTCTGTCCGTCTGAATATGCATTTGAAACACTATTGTGCCCTTGCTTGCAAACACTAAGATGACGACCTACTGAATCTATATATTCAAATCATGAAGTCTTCTTTTTTCTTCTACTTGTTTCTTATACTGAACAAAGCTAATGTGATTAAAATCATTTCATTGAAGGGAATCTGTCAGCAGTTTTAACCTATATGGGGGCTGGGGAAACAGTACAAACATAACTTTTGTGGAGCTTTTATTAGCAATATAAACTTTTATTCTGCCAATTTCTGCTCCTGCAAGAGCCCAGGAGGAGGTGCTTCATTGTGAAGTGCTCTATGCATTGAGCTCTGCCCATCAACTCTGACTGTCAGCTGTAGTAGATGGGAGAACAGTGAGACAACTTACTAAAGAGAGCGCTTTACAGTGAACCACCAACTCCTGGGCACTTGCAGGAGGAGTGCCTGGCAGAATAAAAGTAAATACACTACTCCTGATAACAAAAGATATTTGTCCTGCTCACTTCCTACCTAGTGCTGTCAGTCATTTTCCAAGGCCAGAACTTTTTACTGTCACAGAAAAGGGGATCAGGGCTCTCTCCCTGTTTTTTAGAACGATTAGAATATAGATATAGATAGTATGGATAGATAGAGTAGGACAAGGGTAGGTGGAACAGGTGGCCACCTAAGGCACCAGTGGAATAAGAACAATGTATCCTTTTTTAATAAAATAAAAAAATTAAAGATTTTTGAAGGATTGAGATGAAGCCAAATACGAAATGGATGGCTATAAATGGATATAGATACATTGTACAGAGGCCACTTGGTCCTACACTGAGGACTGTACATGTGTAAAATGTATGGGAGGAAACTATGAAGTATGTATTGGAAATAAGAATGGTACAAACTGTGGAAAACAAGTCATTCAATTAAGGAATGTGTATCCTACATCTGTGATGGCCAACATTACAGATCAAGCATGGAGTGGGCAGATCCCTGTTTGGGCACCAGAGAAGCTGTACCACTACTGCTACATAACAGAAACAGTAGCATAAAATATAATTAACATCATACTCTAAATTACAGTGCAGGAGAAAGCTAATGTGGTCCAAGGGGGAGACGTTGCGGGTGGCAACCTGTTCCTAACAGAAAAGGGGAGCGGAGCCAAACTAAACATATATATGTGTGTGTGTGTACATATTTTTATATATATATATATATATATATATATATATATACAGTATATATATATATATATATATATATATAAAATTAGACATCATTATACTGCATTTTACTTTAACAACCAATAAATGCTTAGTGGGATCAGCGGCTGAAACAATCTGGTAGTGGGACCCATTACTAGTAGGGATGAGAGTTATACATAGAATACTACTACTTTTAATTCTATTACTTCTATTGTTTTCATTTTTTTATTTCCATTATTGTCCTCTTTGTGGAAAAAACTGCATGCATAATAAATATATTATTTGTTTACAATTTTCTCAGTTATTTGTAATGTCATAATGCAAAACAACAATGACCACTGTATATGAATATAAATTATATTACAAAATATCCCAAAAACATTTTGCTACCTATATTGCCTTCCCAAAGCCATTTTTATTTTTCTATTCACATAGCCTTGTGAGAGATTGCTATTTGCGGGACAAGTTGTAATTTCTAATGGCACCATTTACTACTGCATACAATGTAGTGGGAAGATGGTACAAATTACAAGTGGGGTGGAATTGGAAATAAAAATCAGTTTTATGGCTTTTGTTTTTATAACATACCTTTAAACAGTAAAACTGACCTGTCTTCTTAATTGTCTAGGTCAGTATGGTTACAGTGACACCACATTTACGGTATATAATTTCTTGTGTTTTAATACTGAAAAAAATAAAACTTCACCATATTCGGACCCTCAACTTCTTTACAGTTACATCTGCAGAGCTGTGTGAGGGCTCATTTATTTGAGGGGTGAGCTGTACTTTTTTTGATACCATGTTCAAGTGTGTGACATTTTGATCACTTTTTTAATTAATTATTTGTGGTAGATGAAGTGACAAAAATGGCAAATTGGCCATTTAATTTTTTTCCCTGATAAAGTGTTCACCATACAGGATAAGTCCATTTATGGTTTAGGTGGTTTGGGACAAGCCGATACCTATGATGTTTATATTTTAGTTAGTTTTTTTTTATGATAGAGAAAGTGGGGCAATTAGAATTGTTAGTTTTTTTTTTACAGTTAATTTAAGTTGAATATGAATTTTCACATATAATCACTCGCATAAATCATAGAAGTCATATTTTAGTGATCTGGATTAATTAATACTTAGCTTTTATTATAGCATTATAAAATAAATGAGATTTGTCCCTCAAATTAGAAATGGTAGGTAATCAAGAATTGCTCACAGTGTCCCACACTCGGGCGGGACTTTTACTGAAGGCAGTAGTAAAGTGTCCACAATGATGCAAATGATGTTGGACAAAAAGGTAACAGGTGTACTTGTACACTAGTACCCTAAAGCCTGAGGGTGACTAACACAGTGTATATTAGTATCCAAGCCACAGGATAGTTGGGATGATGGCATATAAATGTGCCAGCATCCAATGCATCAATAGCGGACGTACGATACAACGACAGGTAATTCACAACACAAAACATATGCACAGCGACAAACAAAACACAAAAATGACATGGGTGCAAAGAAATCCGTGTAACACAGTATACACAGATGCACCCACAGCATAAGGTGCACGGCGGCACCGCTTGAAAAAAACAGGTGTCCTACCGTACAGAATTTAGATACTCGGGACACCTCTTTGCTTCGGTCTTGCCAGACAGGGTGGTCCGTTGCGGCGGTTGAAGGATACTGTAAAAGGGATCAAATGAAGATATTCCTTAATGTCCCTAATTGGCCCTCGCAGCCCTACAATAAACCTCTAGATCTAACCACGGGGTGTCCCACTAGTTGGGCCCCCGTCCGGAACCTAACCCTGGAATTGTGGTCCCTATATGGCCCTAAAAGGATCCCTACATGCACGTTTCTGAGGTAGAGGAAAGAACCCCTCCTCTCATCAGGGGAATATAATTTCTATGGGCCAAAAGATATAGCTTTATTTGCCAAAGATGATCAAGGGCAAATACAGAAAAAAAGAGGGAAAGAGAGAGCCACCAAGAATGATAGCTCTCAAATAGCGGGAATATGGGAAGGGGGACAGATGAAAAAACGGGTATGGGTTGGTCTGGTCTAAAAAAATCGGACGAATGGCTTGTGGGGTAACCCCTACCTCTGCCTCCTCTTCCTCTCCTCTGAGTGTTTTTGTATTTGCCGCGATTCGGCCTAGTAGTTTGTTCTCGGTCGCTATCCGAGATGTCCGTCTCTGAGGTGGACAACTCAGACACAATATCCTTACTGGTTGGTCTCTCAGCAAGAACACAGTAAGCTTTATTCTCTTTGAACTCAGAAAGATCTAGATTAAACTGTCGGTGTTTTCTTTCACGTAGATAAAATTGATATTTTTCCACCGTGGTCTGGAGTAATTTCTCCTTATTTGTAAAGTCCGGATCCGAAGAGAAGGACTTTGTTATTTCAATTTGGTTTTTTAGCTTGTCACCTAAGCCCGCTAGTGAGGTTTTCTCCTCCTCCAAAAGTAATTTCATAAATTGCAGTGAGCTAGAGGTTGCAAGAAAAAGTATGTGAACCCTTTGGAATGATATGGATTTCTGCACAAATTGGTCATAAAATGTGATCTGATCTTCATCTTGAAGAAACCGGTGGCTATTCCATCTTTAAAGACCCAACCCCTGTTGTATATGTACAGCAGGGTTGCTAAATAAGAAAGAGGCATGGCCTAATATGCATCATTTTGCACCAACATAATGCCACAGTTGGGGCATAAGAGTCTGTTGCAGGCTAAGCCAACACATGGTGTAGGTCAGTGGTGGTGAACTTATGGGTGTCAGAGGCCGAACTCAAAGCCCTCTTTGTGGGCACCCACACCCTGGAAAAAGTTATTATAGCTATTATAGCTAAATGATATAGTACATGGAATATATATTACATTGGTATTCAGGTTAAATTGCCATATTGTCTCTTTCACTATAAACATGTGGGTTTTGAGTTACAGTTTGGGCACTCAGTTGGTAAAAGGTTCACCATCACTGGTGTAAGTTAAGGACAGACTGCACTGTCTGAAATGAGTAAATGTCTGCTGGGACTTTTTGTACTTTTAAATCATTTTTAATTTTTGATTGCTGAAGAAGATGGGGGGGGGTAATTTATTAAAACCAGTGTTTTTAGACGCCTGTCTTAATAACCCCTATAGCTGGCAGTGGATCAGCCGAAGTTATGAAGAGGCGCCGCCGCCGCCGGCCTCTACATATCTTCAGTGTATCCAGTCGAAATGTAACCCAGCTTTAGAGCTCGAGTCCTGCAGGAACGTGTGTGAACGGCGTTCCTGCACTTTTTGCATAGCAGGAACGCCGTTCCCTTTCAGGGTCATCTTTAATGCCGGGCAAAAGGACCAGGAAGCAGTGAAGGCTTTGTACTCACCGCTTCCTTGTCCTCGGCTGGCGGCTGTGCAGGGCTGCGCACAGGCATGAGGGCTGAGACGCTCTGTGATGTTACGCTGTGCGCAGCCTTCACAGCACAGCAAACAGCAGGATGCAGATGGCATAGGAGGAGAGGAGCGGCGGCGTCCAGGAGCAGGGCAGGGTAAGTGTTTTTAAAAAAAATATTTTATGAGGCTGGTGGAGAGGCTACTGGGGGCTGCTGTGAGGCATTGGGCTCTTATCTGAGGTCTGATTGGGGGTCATTCATATTAGGGTCGGAGCTGAGGTGTGATCTGAGGTCTTATTGGGGTCTTATTAACATTGGGCATCTTATTGGGGCTGTTAGCTGAGGTCTGATTAACACTGGGGGTCTGATTGGTGGTCTGACCTGAGGTATAATGAAATTTTTTTTTCCCGGCGCAGCTTGGAGAAAAAAGGCCTCACAGTCTCCTACACTCCTTCTGCCCGGCCAAGCCTGCCAGCACCCCTGAGGCCAAGCCTGCCAGAACCCCTGAGGCCAAGCCTGCCAGAACCCCTGAGGCCAAGCCTGCCAGCACCCCTGAGGCTAAGCCAGCCAGCACCCCTGAGGCCAAGCCAGCTAGCACCCCTGAGTCTTCAGAACTGTAAGTAAATTATATATAAGGGGAGCTTATAATATGAAAGAGACAAATTACGCCTGAACAGACACATAGCGCAAATTCTAGTTTTTGTTTATTTTTTGTTCTGATCAAGTGTACATTTGGCTCAGTCCTTTAGGGGTTAAAAACACAGTCACTAAAGGGTGGCAAACAGAATCACAAACCATATGTAATTAAGGACACAACTTCTGGAATAAAAGGGAATAATGATGAAAAACATTTTTTGTTTTTTTTGTTTTGGGGGGGGTGGTGTCGGGGGGGCAGTGGATCTTTAGTGAGTTCCCACAATTTTTTTGCTTCATTGCTGGCTTACATTTTAGACCACTTACTAAAACAGGAGTAGCAAATTATAAATGAGATGGAATCCATGGACGGCTCCTTCCATGCCTACACCACGCCCTCTTTTGTTAGACCTGGTGTGAGCGAGGAAAAGTTGCAGATTGCGGCAGAAATATGCCTAATTAAGGAGTATTTCTGGATAGTAAATGATCCCCAACGTCTTTATGGATAAAACTGTGTGGTGTAAAGTTAGACAACTATGTCTAATTATGCACCATATGAATCATCCACTGAGATAAATTTAGTGTACTGGCTTTTAAATTTGAGCATAGTTTACCTAGATCCTACATTGCCCTGGATTTTGAATGCCTAGGCTCAGGAGAGGCAAGTCTGATAGTGTAGGCTCCCATTTAAAGAAGCCACCTTGCCATTGGTAGATGGCCATACATAATTGACATAAAAAATGTGCACAAAAAGCTTCAAATTTTCAAGTACAGTAAGCATAGCAGTATTGCAATTCAGAATAATCCAATGTTTGCATGTGTCTTTGTGCATGGGGCAGTGTTCTGTGTAAGAAGGTACAAGGAATCATCGTAGATGATAAGTATGTGTCATCGAGGTTCCTGGCCTCGGTGGAGTAAGAGCCAGTTTTCTGTGTCAGCAGCAGTTGCTGTTTGACACCTTGCTATCTAGTATGGCTGTAAATAGCTGATCCTGGATGACTCTTACTGGGAGTAGTCAAAGTGCTGGGTGGGTGACTACTCCACACAGTCCAGGTCGGGTGTCACAGTGGGAAGTGGGGAAAAAAAAAACACTGTACAATATTAGGAGAATCGGGTAGCATCTAGGTCAGAAAACAGGGAAAAGGGAACTGGTAACAAACTAAGCATTCCTAAATCCTATCCCTGACTGTATGAGCCGCCCTTGATGGTAGGGGGGCTCATACTCTTGAACCTGGGCCCTACTGACCCTAACGGTCCCTGCAATATGGTGTCAGAAGGTGGAGACAACCGATTTCTCCATGACACGGAGGAACCGGAGTCTCCAAAAGGCCTAGCAATAAAGGGGAAGAAAGCAGCCAGCAGTGGATGACAAGACAGGTAAGTTTCCAGAGGCAGAAAACACCACTGCCAGCAGGACCAACATGGACACCTACCTGACACAGCTGCAACAGGAACTCGAGCTGTCCATGTCGCTACCACTGGATCCTGGAAATGCTCATAGGCTCAAACACACCAGGCAGGACTCAGCACAAACACCAAACACAGAATCCAGTAGAAACAATTTGGACCACATGAGTCATGAACAATGGTGGCACCAGGCAGAGCTTCTTGTAGTTCCCCCTATGGGGAACTCAATGGACCCCCTTCCTGAGCTAAAAGTATATGTCTGGCATCCATGCTGACCTGAAACACCAAATAGGCCAGACATGAAACACCAAACCAGACATTACAACAACCCCAAACATAAACCCACGCCAAACATACAAACAGTAAGTGAAGGTAACAGCAGCAGACACAAAGGGGTGACATCAGGTGACATTACTGTTCCATAAGGTGGGCCCCCAAGGACTGGGCAGATGGAAAAGCATCAGCTCCTCAAGACACTGAAGACAATCTGACCTCAGGCTCACAACTCAGAACAATAAGAGCCAAGAGGCCACACCCAGCTCTACTTTGCACACACATTAACCTCATACACACCAGAAAAGGGAAATAGCCTGAAAGAGGAAGTGCACACGCATGCATAACAAACAACACATTGCCACCAGCAATCATCATGCGTGTCGAAAGTGTCAATGCAAACTACCACCAAGCCGTGACACCAGGTTTTGACAGGCCTATAAAAAACAGCCAGCAGAGTCAGGTGGGGGGATTACTCCTCTCTGACACTGGAGCTGTGTGAATTGGTGGAGGATGCGTGCAAAGCAGTGAGGGTGGCGTGAACGCTGATATTTTTGCTTTCTGCATTTTTTCAGGCACGGTTGTATGTCGTACATTAAACCAGCTGGATTAAAACCAGTGCTCCACAACAACATGGAGGCTGTTGTGAAGGCCCTCATGGATGCTAATCTGCAGCAGCGGGAGACAAACTATCAACAATGCGAGGCTAATAAGCAGCAGCAAGAGACCAACCAGTTGCTGCTACAACATGTGATGGCTTTGCAGACAGCAGGAGCAACCCCGAGCGCCCACGATGCCCGGAAGGCAGTACGTGCAGCGATTCCTAAGATGACACCCAGAGACGACATAAAAACCTACCTGGTGATGTACGAGAAAGTGGCCACAAGGGATAAGCTACCTCGAGACCAGTGAGCCGAGGTCGTCGCTCCGGTCCAGGCATCCGATTCCCAGTATCGACTTGCCAGACGATCAAGCGGCTGACTACCAAAAAGTAAAGGGTGAGATTTTGGCCAGACTGGGGGTGAATGTGTTGGTCCGGCCCAGCGAGTACATCAGTGGGGGTTTAAGCCGGCTGAGCTTGCGAGACCCCAATATTATGACTTACTCCACCTCTTGCAAAAGTGGCTACAGCCTGATGTGCTGAGTCCCACAGCTATGCAGGATAGACTATTGGCAGATATCTTCTGGAGGGCTTTGCTACCACCCTCTCCAGCACTGGATCGGCCAGATATCTCCTGGCAATGCCCTGGAGATGGTGGACCTGGTGGAGCACTGTGAGGCTACTAATAATCTTAAAAGGGGTTATTTCGGGAGGGGGGCAGTCAAACCCCATCAATTTCCACTCCAGACCCAGGGACTTGTGCCAACCAAGCCTGACTGGGATGCACCCCCTATGGACCCAGCTTCGATAGTCACCCATGGACATGAACTATGGCTTCCGTCAGTCGTTATGTGCCAGGAAGCTGTGTGCAGCAGGTACCCCAAAAACTCTAAACCACCTGTGCCAGGTGGAGGTAGGAGACACTCCAGCGGAAGCTCTGCTGGACTCAGGTGGTCTGGTATCCCTAGTAAAGGCTCCACTGGTGCGGTCCGCTGAGTATACTGGCTGGAAAGTCGGGGTCATATGCATTCATGGGTACTATCCCACTGCCCTGGTGTTTCTAACTATGGGGGCCGGCAGGTAAATTCACGAAGTGGCAGTTGCCACAAACTTACACTTTCAACTTATAATAGGGAGAGACTTCCCGGGCTTCCCGGCACTGTGGTCTGCCTCGAGAGTGATTGATACACATGAGACAGAGGTAACCCCAGCAGACTAGCCTTGCTCCAGGGGGACGCCAGAACCCTGGGAACCCAAGTTGCAAGGGCCAGCGGTAGGGGTGACTGCCAGTTTGGTGGAAGAGAGGGAGACAACCCCACTGAGTGTAATGGTGGGAGACGTGGAGAACTTGCCACCAGGGCCTGAGCTGGCAGATCTCAATGTCTCCAGGGATAATTTTGGTACCGCCCAACACCGAGACACAACCCTATCCCGAGCCTGGGAAAATGTATTGATAGTAGATAGTGAACCAGAACAACGGGCGGCAGAGTCGGTGCTCCCCCGTTTTGTGGTTCATCAGGATATGTTGTATCGGGTAAAGCAACTGCGGGGTGAACATATTGAACAGTTGGTGGTGCCCCAGGCTTACTGCAAACTCATGTTGGAGTTAGCCCACCAACATGTTCTCGGGGGTCATCTGGGAATGCAGAAAACACAGGACCGAATATTACAACGGTTTTACTGGCCCAGTGTGTTTAGAGGGGTAAATGAATTCTGTAAATCTTGCTGCCAGGCAGCTAGCCCCAGCACCTTTTCTGCAGTCCCTTGGTACCTCTTCCGATCATTGAGGTACCGTTCGAGCGAACTGCTATGGACCTTGTAGGCGCAGTACCGAAGTCCGCTAGAGGACACCAACACATCCTGGTTGTCCTAGACTACGCCACTCAGTACCCGGAGGGGGTGCCACTGCAACATACAGTACAAACCAAAAGTTTAGACACACCTTCTCATTCAAAGAGTTTTCTTTATTTTAATGACTATGAAAATTGTAGATTCACACTGAAGGCATCAAAACTATTAATTAACACATGTGGAATTATATACATAACAAAAAAGTGTGAAACAACTGAAAATATGTCATATTCTAGGTTCTTCAAAGTAGCCACCTTTTTCTTTGATTACTGCTTTGCACACTCTTGGCATTCTCTTGATGAGCTTCAAGAGGTAGTCACCTGAAATGGTTTTCACTTCATAGGTGTGCCCTGTCAGGTTTAATAAGTGGGATTTCTTTCCTTATAAATGGGGTTGGGACCATCAGTTGCGTTGTGGAGAAGTCAGGTGGATACATAGCTGATAGTCCTACTGAATAGACTGTTAGAATCTGTATTATGGCAAGAAAAAAGCAGCTAAGTAAAGAAAAAACGAGTGTCCATCATTACTTTAAGAAATGAAGGTCAGTCAATCCGAAAAATTGGGAAAACTTTGAAAGTGTCCCCAAGTGCAGTCACAAAAACCATCAAGCGCTACAAAGAAACTCACATGCGGACCGCCCCAGGAAAGGAAGACCAAGAGTCACCTCTGCTGCGGAGGATAAGTTCATCCAAGTCACCAGCCTCAGAAATCGCAGGTTAACAGCAGCTCAGATTAGAGACCAGGTCAATGCCACACAGAGTTCTAGCAGCAGACACATCTCTAGAACAACTGTTAAGAGGAGAGTGTGTGAATCAGGCCTTCATGGTAGAATATCTGCTAGGAAACCACTGCTAAGGACAGGCAACAAGCAGAAGAGATTTGTTTGGGCCAAAGAACACAAGGAATGCACATTAGACCAGTAGAAATCTGTGCTTTGGTCTGATGAGTCAAAATTTGAGATCTTTGGTTCCAACCACCGTGTCTTTGTGCGACGCAGAAAAGGTGAACGGATGGACTCTACCTGCCTGGTTCCCACCGTGAAGCATGGAGTAGGAGGTGTGAAGGTGTGGGGGTGCTTTGCTGGTGACACTGTTGGGGATTTATTCAAAATTGAAGGCATACTGAACCAGCATGGCTACCACAGCATCTTGCAGCGGCATGCTATTCCATCCGGTTTGCGTTTAGTTGGACCATCATTTATTTTTCAACAGGACAATGACCCTAAACACACCTCCAGGCTGTGTAAGGGCTATTTGACCATGAAGTACAGTGATGGGGTGCTGCGCCAGATGACCTGGCCTCCACAGTCACCGGACCTGAACCCAATCGAGATGGTTTGGGGTGATCTGGACCGCAGAGTGGCAAAAGAGCCAACAAGTGCTAAGCATCTCTGGGAACTCCTTCAAGACTGTTGGAAGACCATTTCAGGTGACTACCTCTTGAAGCTCATCAAGAGAATGCCAAGAGCAGTAATCAAAGCAAAAGGTGGCTACTTTGAAGAACCTAGAATATGACATATTTTCAGTTGTTTCACACTTTTTTGTTATGTTTATAATTCCACATGTGTTAATTCATAATTATGATGCATTCAGTGTGAATCTACAATTTTCATAGTCATAAAAATAAGAAAACTCTTTGAATGAGAAGGTGTGTCCAAACTTTTGGTCTGTACTGTACATCGGCTAAACTTATAGCTAAGTAACTAATGGAGATGTTCTCCCGAGTGGGGCTACCTAAATAGGTTCTGACTGACCAGGAGACCCCTTTTATGTCCAAGGTCATGAGGGAACTCTATAAGTTGCTGCATATTAAACAGTTACAGACGTCAGTGTACCATCCGCAAACGGACAGTCTGGTTGAGAGCTTTAACAAAACAATAAAAACTATGTTAAAAAGGGTGGTGTATAAAGATGGGAAGGACTGGGACCTTCTTTTGCCTTATCTCATGTTTGCTGTGTGAGAGGTGTCCCAGGCCTCTACTGGGTTCTCACCCTTCGAATTGCTATATGGCAGACATCCTTGCGGTTTGTTGGACATAGCCAGAGAGGCGTGGGAACAAAAACCCACTCCGCATAAAAGTGTCCTTGAGTATGTTACCAAGATGCAACAGCAGATAGAGACCGTTTTGCCTCTTGTCAGGGAGCATATAGAGGCCGCTCAGCAAGCCCAGAGTGGGATCTACAGGTTCGGGTCCGGAACTTTAACCCGGGCGATCGGGTTTTGGTTCTGGTGCCAACCGTGGACAGTACGTTTCTGGCCAGGTGGCAGGAGCCCTACGAGGAACGTGAGAAAATTGGAGAGGTAAATTACAAGGTACACCAGCCAGGAAGGTGAAAGCCGGGGCAGATGTACCATGTGAATTTACTCAAACCGTGGAAAGATAGCCCGCGGCCAGGTTTTCTAGGGGAAGCGGTTTTGGCCCCTCTGTCTGAAGCAAGTTAAGCGGCTGCCACAGTAAAAAGTCCTGACAACCTCTCCTCTAAGCATGCTCAGGAGGCCAGGTAGTTTATTTGCTGGAACACGGATGTGTTTTCAGATCTCCCTGGACGAACTTCCACAATTCAGCATGACATTGTCACTAGAGTTGAGCGGACACCTGGATGTTCGGGTTCGAGAAGTTCGGCCGAACTTCCCGAAAATGTTCGGGTTCGGGATCCGAACCCGATCTGAACTTCGTCCCGAACCCGAACCCCATTGAAGTCAATGGGGACCCGAACTTTTCGGCACTAAAAAAGGCTGTAAAACAGCCCAGGAAAGGGCTAGAGGGCTGCAAAAGGCAGCAACATGTAGGTAAATCCCCTGCAAACAAATGTGGATAGGGAAATGAATTAAAATAAAAATTAAATAAATAAAAATGAACCAAAATCAATTGGAGAGAGGTCCCATAGCAGAGAATCTGGCTTCACGTCACCCACCACGGGAACAGTCCATTCTCAGATATTTAGGCCCCGGCACCCAGGCAGAGGAGAGAGGTCCCGTAACAGAGAATCTGGCTTCATGTCAGCAAAGAATCAGTATTCATGATATAGCAGAGAATCAGGCTTCACGTCAGCCACCAATGCAACAGTCCATTGTCAGATATTTAGGCCCAGCACCCAGGCAGAGGAGAGAGGTCCCGTAACAGAGAATCTGGCTTCATATCAGCAGAGAATCAGTCTTCATGTCATAGCAGAGAATCAGGCTTCACGTCACCCACCACTGCAACAGTCCATTTTCATAAATTTAGGCCCAGCACCCAGGCAGAGGAGAGAGGTCCCGTAACAGACAATCTGGCTTCATGTCAGCAGAGAATCAGTCTTCATATCATAGCAGAGAATCAGGCTTCACGTCAGCCACCAATGCAACAGTCCATTGTCAGATATTTAGGCCCAGCACCCAGGCAGAGGAGAGAGGTCCCGTAACAGACAATCTGGCTTCATGTCAGCAGAGAATCAGTCTTCATATCATAGCAGAGAATCAGGCTTCACGTCACCCACCACTGCAACAGTCCATTTTCATAAATTTAGGCCCAGCACCCAGGCAGAGGAGAGAGGTCCTGTAACAGACAATCTGGCTTCATGTCAGCAGAGAATCAGTCTTCATATCATAGCAGAGAATCAGGCTTCACGTCACCCACCACTGCAACAGTCCATTTTCATAAATTTAGGCCCAGCACCCAGGCAGAGGAGAGAGGTCCCGTAACAGACAATCTGGCTTCATGTCAGCAGAGAATCAGTCTTCATATCATAGCAGAGAATCAGGCTTCACGTCAGCCACTAATGCAACAGTCCATTGTCAGATATTTAGGCCCAGCACCCAGGCAGAGGAGAGAGGTCCTGTAACAGACAATCTGGCTTCATGTCAGCAGAGAATCAGTCTTCATATCATAGCAGAGAATCAGGCTTCACGTCACCCACCACTGCAACAGTCCATTTTCATAAATTTAGGCCCAGCACCCAGGCAGAGGAGAGAGGTCCCGTAACAGACAATCTGGCTTCATGTCAGCAGAGAATCAGTCTTCATATCATAGCAGAGAATCAGGCTTCACGTCAGCCACCAATGCAACAGTCCATTGTCAGATATTTAGGCCCAGCACCCAGGCAGAGGAGAGAGGTCCCGTAACAGACAATCTGGCTTCATGTCAGCAGAGAATCAGTCTTCATATCATAGCAGAGAATCAGGCTTCACGTCACCCACCACTGCAACAGTCCATTTTCATAAATTTAGGCCCAGCACCCAGGCAGAGGAGAGAGGTCACGTAACAGACAATCTGGCTTCATGTCAGCAGAGAATCAGTCTTCATATCATAGCAGAGAATCAGGCTTCACGTCAGCCACCAATGCAACAGTCCATTGTCAGATATTTAGGCCCAGCACCCAGGCAGAGGAGAGAGGTCCCGTAACAGACAATCTGGCTTCATGTCAGCAGAGAATCAGTCTTCATATCATAGCAGAGAATCAGGCTTCACGTCACCCACCACTGCAACAGTCCATTTTCATAAATTTAGGCCCAGCACCCAGGCAGAGGAGAGAGGTCCCGTAACAGACAATCTGGCTTCATGTCAGCAGATAATCAGTCTTCATATCATAGCAGAGAATCAGGCTTCACGTCAGCCACCAATGCAACAGTCCAATGTCAGATATTTAGGCCCAGCACCCAGGCAGAGGAGAGAGGTCCCGTAACAGACAATCTGGCTTCATGTCAGCAGAGAATCAGTCAGCATGTCATAGCAGAAAATCAGGCTTCACGTCAGCCACCACTGCAACAGTCCATTGTCAGATATTTAGGCCCAGCACCCAGGCAGAGGAGAGAGGTCCCGTAACAGACAATCTGGCTTCATGTCAGCAGAGAATCAGTCTTCATGTCATAGCAGAGAATCAGTCTTCATGTCATAGCAGAGAATCAGGCTTCACGTCACCCACCACTGTAAGAGTCCATTTTCATAAATTTAGGCACAGCACCCAGGCAGAGGAGAGAGGTCCCGTAACAGAGGATCTGGCTTCATGTCAGCAGAGAATTAGTCTGCATGTCATAGCAGAGAATCAGGCTTCACGTCACCCAACATTGGAACAGTCCATTGGCATATATTTAGGCCCCGGCACCCAGACAGAGGAGAGGTTCATTCAACTTTGGGTAGCCTCGCAATATAATGGTAAAATGAAAATAAAAATAGCATTGAATGAGGAAGTGCCCTGGAGTACAATAATATATGGTTAAGGGGAGGTAGTTAATGTCTAATCTGGACAAGGGACGGACAGGTCCTGTGGGATCTATGCCTGGTTCATTTTTATGAACGTCAGCTTGTCCACATTGGCTGTAGACAGGCGGCTGCGTTTGTCTGTAATGACGCCCCCTGCCGTGCTGAATACACGTTCAGACAAAACGCTAGCCGCCAGGCAGGCCAGCACCTCCAAGGCATAAAAGGCTAGCTCTGGCCACGTGGACAATTTAGAGACCCAGAAGTTGAATGGGGCCGAACCATCAGTCAGTACGTGGAGGGGTGTGCACACGTACTGTTCCACCATGTTAGTGAAATGTTGCCTCCTGCTAACACGTTGCGTATCAGGTGGTGGTGCAGTTAGCTGTGGTGTGTTGACAAAACTTTTCCACATCTCTGCCATGCTAACCCTGCCCTCAGAGGAGCTGGCCATGACACAGCTGCCTTGGCGACCTCTTGCTCCTCCTCTGCCTTGGCCTTGGGCTTCCACTTCTTCCCCTGTGACATTTGGGAATGCTCTAAGTAGCGCATCTACCAACGTGCGCTTGTACTCGCGCATCTTCCTATCACGCTCCAGTGCAGGAAGTAAGGTGGGCACATTGTCTTTGTAGCGTGGATCCAGCAGGGTGGCTACCCAGTAGTCCGCACACGTTAAAATGTTGGCAACTCTGCTGTCGTTGCGCAGGCACTGCAGCATGTAGTCGCTCATGTGTGCCAGGCTGCCCAGGGGTAAGGACAAGCTGTCCTCTGTGGGAGGCGTATCGTCATCGTCCTGCCTTTCCCCCCAGCCACGCACCAGTGATGGGCCCGAGCTGCGTTGGGTGCCACCCCGCTGTGACCATGCTTCATCCTCATCCTCCTCCACCTCCTCCTCATCCTCGTCCTCCTCCAGTAGTGGGCCCTGGCTGGCCACATTTGTACCTGGCCTCTGCTGTTGCAAAAAACCTCCCTCTGAGTCACTTCGAAGAGACTGGCCTGAAAGTGCTAAAAATGACCCCTCTTCCTCCTCCTCCTCCTCCTGGGCCACCTCCTCTTCCATCATCGCCCTAAGTGTTTTCTCAAGGAGACATAGAAGTGGTATTGTAACGCTGATAACGGCGTCATCGCCACTGGCCATGTTGGTGGAGTACTCGAAACAGCGCAACAGGGCACACAGGTCTCGCATGGAGGCCCAGTCATTGGTGGTGAAGTGGTGCTGTTCCGCAGTGCGACTGACCCGTGCATGCTGCAGCTGAAACTCCACTATGGCCTGCTGCTGCTCGCACAGTCTGTCCAGCATGTGCAAGGTGGAGTTCCACCTGGTGGGCACGTCGCATATGAGGCGGTGAGCGGGAAGGCCGAAGTTACGCTGTAGCGCAGACAGGCGAGCAGCGGCAGGATGTGAACGCCGGAAGCGCAAACAGACGGCCCGCACTTTATGCAGCAGCTCTGACATGTCGGGGTAGTTGTGAATGAACTTCTGCACCACCAAATTCAGCACATGCGCCAGGCAAGGGATGTGCGTCAAACCGGCTAGTCCCAGAGCTGCAACGAGATTTCGCCCATTATCGCACACCACCAGGCCGGGCTTGAGGCTCACCAGCAGCAACCACTCGTCGGTTTGTTGTTCTATACCCCGCCACAACTCCTGTGCGGTGTGGGGCCTGTCCCCCAAACATATGAGTTTCAGAATGGCCTGCTGACGTTTACCCCGGGCTGTGCTGAAGTTGGTGGTGAAGGTTTGTGGCTGACTGGATGAGCAGGTGGAAGAAGAGGAGCAGGAAGCCGAGAAGGAGGAGGTGGCAACAGGAGGCAAAGAATGTTGCCCTGCGATCCTTGGCGGCAGAAGGACGTGCGCCAAACAGCTCTCCGCCTGGGGCCCAGCTGCCACTACATTTACCCAGTGTGCAGTTAGGGAGATATAGCGTCCCTGGCCGTGCTTACTGGTCCACGTATCTGTGGTTAGGTGGACCTTGCCACAGATGGCGTTGCGCAGTGCACACTTGATTTTATCGGATACTTGGTTGTGCAGGGAAGGCACGGCTCTCTTGGAGAAGTAGTGGCGGCTGGGAACAACATACTGTGGGACAGCAAGCGACATGAGCTGTTTGAAGCTGTCTGTGTCCACCAGCCTAAATGACAGCATTTCATAGGCCAGTAGTTTAGAAATGCTGGCATTCAGGGCCAGGGATCGAGGGTGGCTAGGTGGGAATTTACGCTTTCTCTCAAATGTTTGTGAGATGGAGAGCTGAACGCTGCCGTGTGACATGGTTGAGACGCTTGGTGACGGAGGTGGTGGTGGTGTTGGTGGTACATCCCCTGTTTGCTGGGCGGCAGGTGCCAACGTTCCTCCAGAGGTGGAGGAAGAGGCCGAGGCGGCAGCAGCAGAAGAGGCCGAGGCGGCAGCAGCAGAAGAGGCCGAGGCGGCAGCAGCAGAAGAGGTAGCAGGAGGAGCCTGAGCGACTTCCTTGTTTTTAAGGTGTTTACTCCACTGCAGTTCATGCTTTGCATGCAGGTGCCTGGTCATGCAGGTTGTGCTAAGGTTCAGAACGTTAATGCCTCGCTTCAGGCTCTGATGGCACAGCGTGCAAACCACTCGGGTCTTGTCGTCAGCACATTGTTTGAAGAAGTGCCATGCCAGGGAACTCCTTGAAGCTGCATTTGGGGTGCTCGGTCCAAGATGCGGCGGTCAGTAGCAGGTGGAGTCTCTTGGCGGCGGGTGTTCTGCTTTTGCCCACTGCTCCCTCTTTTGCTACTCTGTTGGCTCGGTCTCACCACTGCCTCTTCCTCCGAACTGTGAGTCAGTGGCACGACCTTCATTCCATGTGGGGTCTAGGACCTCATCGTCCCCTGCATCGTCTTCCACCCAGTCTTGATCCCTGACCTCCTGTTCGGTCTGCACACTGCAGAAAGACACAGCAGTTGGCACCTGTGTTTCGTCATCATCAGAGACATGCTGAGGTGGTATTCCCATGTCCTCATCATCAGGAAACATAAGTGGTTGTGCGTCAGTGCAGTCTATGTCTTCCACCGCTGGGGAAGGGCTAGGTGGATGCCCTTGGGAAACCCTGCCTGCAGAGTCTTCAAACAGCATAAGAGACTGCTGCATAACTTGAGGCTCAGACAGATTCCCTGATATGCATGGGGGTAATGTGACAGACTGATGGGGTTGGTTTTCAGGCGCCATCTGTGCGCTTTCTGCAGAAGACTGGGTGGGAGATAATGTGAACGTGGTGGATCCACTGTCGGCCACCCAATTGACTAATGCCTGTACCTGCTCAGGCCTTACCATCCTTAGAACGGCATTGGGCCCCACCATATATCGCTGTAAACTGGGACCTGAGGTAGTTGGTACACTAGGACGTGTGAATGTGGCAGAACGGCCACGTCCTCTCTCAGCACCAGAGGGTCCACTAACACCACCACGACCATGTCCACGTCCGCGTCCCTTACTAGATGTTTTCCTCATTGTTATCGTTCACCACAACAACAAAAATATTATTTGGCCCAATGTATTGTATTCAAATTCAGCTGAATATAAATTTGAGGCCTAGTATTTAGGCGCTGGGTGACAGGTATAGATTTACTGACAGAATTAGACTTGGAAATGCACAGTAGCGTGTGTGTGAAGTTATTCTGAATGACCCTTTGTGCACCTTGAATATTATATACCCTTTTAGGGATGTATTTAAAGTAGGCCTGATACAGCAGAAACCACTAAATTAGGAAATTGCTAAATTGGGAATTGTATTTCAACCCAGAACAAAACATGTGCTTTGACGGACACTAAATAACTTGCCCAGCCAGAACAGTACAGCAGTAACGACAGATTTAGCGGGATATAAATTTGAGGCCTAGTATTTAGGCGCTGGGTGACAGGTATAGATTTACTGACGGAATTAGACTTGGAAATGCACAGTAGCGTGTGTGTGAAGTTATTCTGAATGACCCTATGTGCACCTTGAATATTATATACCCTTTTAGGGATAGATTTCAAATAGCTCTGATACAGCAGAAACCACTAAATTAGGAAATTGCTAAATTGGGAATTGTATTTCAACCCAGAACAAAAAATGTGCTTTGACGGACACTAAATAACTTGCCCAGCCAGAACAGTACAGCAGTAACGACAGATTTAGCGGGATATAAATTTGAGGCCTAGTATTTAGGCGCTGGGTGACAGGTATAGATTTACTGACGGAATTAGACTTGGAAATGCACAGTAGCGTGTGTGTGAAGTTATTCTGAATGACTCTATGTGCACCTTGAATATTATATACCCTTTTAGGGATAGATTTCAAATAGCTCTGATACAGCAGAAACCACTAAATTAGGAAATTGCTAAATTGGGAATTGTATTTCAACCCAGAACAAAAAATGTGCTTTGACGGACACTAAATAACTTGCCCAGCCAGAACAGTACAGCAGTAACGACAGATTTAGCGGGATATAAATTTGAGGTCTAGTATTTAGGCGCTGGGTGACAGGTATAGATTTACTGACAGAATTAGACTGGGATATGGCCAAAAAATAACCACACTATTGCTGGTTAAATGCACTTGGTGTGACAGCTTGACCAACCACACTACTGAGGGTTAAATGCACTTGGTGACAGGCGCAGCTTGCCCCTGATGTAGTATATGGCCAACAAATGAACAGACTATTGCTGGTTAAATGCACTTGGTGTGACAGCTTGACCAACCACACTACTGAGGGTTAAATGCACTTGGTGACGGGCGCAGCTTGCCCCTGATGTAGTATATGGCCAAAAAATAAACAGACTATTGCTGGTTAAATGCACTTGGTGTGACAGCTTCACCCTGATGTAGGCTTTAGCCAAAAAACAACCACACCATTTAGGGTTAAATGCACTTGGTGACAGGCGCAGCTTGCCCCTGATGTAGTATATGGCCAAAAAATAAACAGACTATTGCTGGTTAAATGCACTTGGTGTGACAGCTTCACCCTGATGTAGGCTTTAGCCAAAAAACAACCACACCATTGAGGGTTAAATGCACTTGGTGACAGGCGCAGCTTGTCCCTGATGTAGTATATGGCCAAAAAATAAACAGACTATTGCTGGTTAAATGCACTTGGTGTGACAGCTTCACCCTGATGTAGGCTTTAGCCAAAAAACAACCACACCATTGAGGGTTAAATGCACTTGGTGACAGGCGCAGCTTGCCCCTGATGTAGTATATGGCCAAAAAATAAACAGACTATTGCTTGTTAAATGCACTTGGTGTGACAGCTTCACCCTGATGTAGGCTTTAGCCAAAAAACAACCACACCATTGAGGGTTAAATGCACTTGGTCGCAGCTTGTGCTGGCGCACCACAAGACACAAAATGGCCGCTGATCACCCCAGAAAAAAGTGACTGACAATCGGTCCGGGCAGCCTAAAAACAGTGAGCAATTGAGTATCAGCAGCTCAATGACCCACAGCTGCAGATCGATCAATAATCAAGTCCTTTGGAGGAGTTAATCTGCCTAATCTCGCCCTACTGTCGCAGCCGCAACCTCTCCCTACGCTAATCAGAGCAGAGTGACGGGCGGCGCTATGTGACTCCAGCTTAAATTACTCCAGAGGCTGGGTCACATGGTGCTCTGGCCAATCCCAGCCATGCCAATAGTAGGCATGGCTGTGATGGCCTCTTGGGGCAAGTAGTATGACGCTTGTTGATAGGCTGCTTTGCAGCCTTTCAAAAAGCGCCAAGAAAGCGTCACAAAAGCGCCAAGAAAGCGACGAACACCGAACCCGAACCCGGACTTTTACAGTTCGAGTTCGCTCATCCCTAATTGTCACTTATCCTCAGGTGAAAGTCTGGCTAAAACGGCATCGGGTACCTGAGGCTCGGCGACAAGCCATCTCGGAGGAAGTGCAGATGATTCTGAGGCTAGACGTCATTCAGGAATCTAAAAGTGAGAGGGCTAGTCTTATAGTGCTAATACCCAATCTGGACAGGACACTCAGGTTTTGTAACGATTTCTAAACGAGATCTCTAAGATCGATGCATATCCCATGCCCCTGGTCGATGAGCCAATTGAGAGGTTAGGACAAGCCCGGTATTTTTCAGTTTTGGACCTCACAAAAGGGTATTGGCAGGTGCCCTTAACAGAGGCTGCTAAAGGGAAAACTGCCTTCATCACACCGGAGGAGCTATATCAGTACAAGGTGTTATCCTTTGGCTTGCATGGCGCTCCAACCACTTTTCAATGGCTCATTGACATTGTGCTGCGTCCACATCGTCGGTTCGCTTAGGCTTACCTGGACGATATTGTCATCCACAGTACCGACTGGGAATGTCACCTACCCAAAGTACAGGCTGTAGTGGACTCCCTTAGGAAGGCTGGGCTAACTGCTTATCCAAAAAAATGCACGATAGGGTTAGAAGAGACTAAGTACCTAGGGTATGTGATTGGGCGCGGAGTTATAAAACCTGAAGTGTACAAAATAGAGGTGATTCGAAATTGGTTCCGACCTGTCACCAATAGTCAAGTAAAGTTGTTCCTGGAAATGGTAGGCTATTACATGAGGTTTGTTCCCCACTTTGCTACATTGGCCGTGCCATTAACAGGGCTCTTGAAGGGACTCATGTCGGTGATGGTTCGCTGGGATGTTAGGGCGGAAGAGGCGTTCTCCGCTTTGAAGTCAGCCCTGTGTGGGTCCCCGGTTTTGGTGACGCCCGACTTCAAGCGGGAATTCATAGTAAAAACGGACGCCTCTGAAGTAGCCTTTGTGCTGTACTATCTTAGAAAGTTAACGGGGAGGAGCATCCCATTGTCTTCCTAACCAGCAAGCTTACCCCAGACAAAACCAGGTACAGTATAGTGCCTGGCTATCAAGTGGGCACTCGAGTCTCTCCGCTACTATTTGTTGGGGAGACAATTCCGCCTGGTGACTGACCACTCCCCTCTCAAGTGGATGAGCCAGGCCAAAGAGAAAAATGCCCGATTCACCAGGTGTTTCCTGTCCTTACAGGGCAGGCCGCTTGCAGGGAAAAGTGGATGCCCTGTCCCGAGTGCACTGTCTGGCGTGTGTTCACCCCTTCAGGGTTGAACAAAGGGGGGAGGTATGTAAGAAGGTACAAGGAATCATCATAGATCATAAGTATGTGTCACTGAGGTTCCTGGCCTCGGTGGAGTAAGAGCAAGATTTCTGTGTCAGCAGCAGTTGCTGTTTGACACCTTGCTATCTAGTATGGCTGTAAATAGCTGATCTGGAATGGCTCTAACTGGGAGTAGTCAAAGTGCTAGGTGGATGACTACTCCCCATGGTCCAGTCCGAGTTTTGACAGGCCGATAAAAAACAGCCAGCAGTGTCAGGTGGGGGGATTTCTCCTCTCTGACACTGGAGCTGTGTGAAACTGCTAAGATCTAAGGCCTGTGTGTGGGCTGAAATCTGAAGACAGTGTGTCGGGCGAGCAGGCCACCTAAAGCCTGCAGGTGGACTTTCTGAGGCTCAGCATTCAGCTGAGTGTGGATTAAACACCCAGAATCAAAGGTGAATGTTTTTTCTGTATGAACTGTTTTGGGTGAGAACTAACACCAATACTGAAAATGGACAGTCATACTGTGAGCCTGCAACTAATGTGAATAAGCACTGCGGTTTTTGAGTTACATCCCCACAGCTGCTATATAAAGTATTTGTCATCTTACAAACCAGGCTGGGCTCAGACATCCTGACCTTCTGTCTGTTTATGGAGAGGCTGACTTTCCTTCTGGGAATGGTTGGTGTAAGTGACTCATTGCAAAAAGAATCTAGAGATAAAACATTTTTGAGATGTGGCCGCCTATTATTCAAATTTTTCCTGTCCATATTAAATCCAGAATACCGGAATACCTCTTTTTTACAGTCTGGCTTTTAAAGCAGGCCTTGGTTGGTGGAGGCCTGTAGCATTTCTATTGAGTCCCGCCTTTTTTGTTTTGTTTTGTTTTTTGCTGACGCATATTCTTTTTTTTTTTATACAGACTCTTGTAGTGATTCTGGTCTGCAAATCCTCCCCCTCCTCTTTCTTTTCTAAGGGTCCATTCACAGGACCGTATTTTTCTGTCCGCATCTGTTCCGCAGTTTTCCAGATCAGATGCGAACCCATTCATTTCAATGGAGTGGGAAAAGATGCGAACAGCACATCGTATGCACTTCCGTTCCACAGCCCCGTAAAAAAGATAGAACATGTCCCATTTTGAAGACACGAATAGGCATTTCTATCATGGGCAGGACGTTCACCTCCACAGTATGAGGATGAACAATGGCTGCTGATTTCGCTCGGCCCCATACAAAATCATTGCTCTTGGGTGGCAGATTGCTGTTTACACAGCACAATCTTCTGTCTGGGAATAATTATTGAGGTGTCGAACCTCAGATCATTTCATCCGTTCATCTGGTGATAAGTGACAACTTTAAACAGGCTGATTATTTTGTGGCAGGCGCCGCAACACTATGAACTGCCTTTTGCACTGTGGCATTAGAAGAATTTTGATATCTCTGACTTTTAGTCAAACCAGACTGTCTGTTACTCTGTAATTCCTCTGGTGCCGTTCTATGGAAACAGTAGGTTTAAAGAGCACACCAAATGCTTGAAAATAACTTCTTTATTAACTTCAATAATTTTTCTTCATATATAACACTGCCGACTCTGCAGCAGATAGTCCATATACAAAACATGTGTTGAATAAAGTATCATAAAATGGCGGTATGATTAAGATGGTTCAACTGTACAATCTTGTCATTCAACAAAAAATAGTGGATATATTTCTCTCTTGGGTATATGTCCTCTCACTTTAAGTTATTTAATTACTTTATGATCTCTCTGAGGTCTAACTAATAGTTCTACTTGCTTAATTTCGTCACAATTTGCAGTATGCAGTTAGCAGTAACTATTTGCAGATTGGTTGAGTAGGATCTGGTATGGTTGCATGCAATTTGGAATTTGAATTTGGATTGTGAACTTTGCATTTTGCAATTGAATTTGCATGCTTGTAATTTGTAGCTTTCAGTTTATATTTGGGGGAACTGTAAGTAAAAACAAATATAACTGGTTCAGTATACAGTTCTAATCACTACACTAACAGTTGGAACATTATATACCTGCAACTGAATTAAATACCTATTTTGGCCTCTCTGCTTCCATAAAAACACAGCTCTCAGCGGAGTGAATGTCTCTTCAGCTCCTGTCTCTGGTGAATAATGATTCTAGCAGCTCCTGCTAGGGGAATTCCCAGACAGGCTGTGTGTGAGGCTGGCTGCGATTGGTGAAAACTCTTGCTGTGTGAGAAGCTGGCTTTGATTGGTCTAGACTTCTGCCCAGCAACAACAGATTAACACTATGCTTTCTGTTGTTTCTGCTGTGTCACTGAGCTTACTTTACATTACAAAATGAATCTTAAAGTCATATTATCTTTTTATGCTTCTGTGAACACAAAATATAACAGCTATATGACATCCAAAACAAGATGTCATAGTAAATAACTTTGCTTTTGTCTTTAAACATAGGAACTGTATTAAGGTTATTGGCAGGCCCAGCTGCATAAACATACAAGCTATATTAGCAACCTAGGAGAGGTCCTAGCTGGCCAGCTACACTCCCACCAAAATTACCTATAATTCTATGTTCTTAGTGGTAGGACTTGAACATAAATTTAAGGAATTTTTCATCAGGTTCTCAACTTCCAAGTGTTTTTTATCACTCTCAAGTAGAACAACTAACTTATGTATAGGATATTCCAACTTGAGTGGAGTAGTGAGACGCTTTCCTTTTTGTCAAGTTTTGAGTCTCCTATTTGTAACAACACTCTTCTTACTAGTTTTTCTTCATCCTTTTGAACTTCTAGAACTTTGAACAATTTCCATTGACTTCTAGGTAAATCTTCTTCTTTTACTAACACTATGTCACCAACTTGGACATTTCTTCTATGTGTTTCCCATTTACCTCTTAGCATAAGATTGGCTAAGTACTCTTTCCTCCATCTAGTCCAAAACTGTTCTGATAGATATTGAACTCTTCGCCATCTCCTTCTGGCATATAAATCCTCTTTGGTGAACTTGCCAGGCGGTGGCTGTATGTAATCTGACTTAAGGTGAAGTAGATGGTTAGGAGTTAAAGGGTACAAACTTGTTGGATCGTTGATGTTATCAAATGTAAGTGGACGACTGTTAACAATAGACATTACTTCATAGAATAGGGTCCTAAGTGAAGCATCATCTATTCTTCCGGCGTTCTTTTTCAACACTGAACTTAACACATTTCTCACAGTTCTGATTTGTCTTTCCCAAACTCCTTCTGTATGGCTTGCATGTGGAGCATTCATATGAGAATCACACTATTTCTCTAACAAATAATCAGTTGCTTTTTATTTATCGATCTCTTTTAGAGCTTTCTTCAATACATTCTTTGCTCTGACAAAATTAAATCCTTGATCAGATCTAAGCTCTCTGATATTACCTCTAATGGCTATGAAACATCTCAAGAGGTTGATGAATGCGTCAGTTGACAAATTTTCTAACATTTCCAGGTGAATCACTCTGAAACTCAGACATATAAATATTAGTCAATATCTCTTGTACTCCTTGCGGTTCTGTTTGGTGATTAATGAGCCAAAACAATCCATTCCACTATAAAGAAATGGTGGTGATGGGTTTACACGATCTGCCGGTAAATCTTTCCATTCTTTGTTCTTCTGTAGGTCTACGTACCTTTCTGCAGACTACACATTTACTTTAGCTGCTGTGTTGGTTGCAAAGCTAGTTGCTCTTGCAAGTCTTATATCTCTCACAGGCCTTTCTTTTAAGGATTTTAAGACATAAGATGCTGTTACTGGATTACCTGGTATTTGTGCTTCCTTATTGAAAAACTCAGCGAACTCTTTAAAACTTGGGAAGTCCTTACCTAGATCTAACTGTTCAGTCACATAGCGATTCCATCTAGAAGCCACTTCTTCAGGTAGCTTAGTTATCTAGATAATCGTTCAGTACTTCTAGTCCTCGTACATGTAGGATGGCATTGCTGCATGCTTATAACCAAAATACTTCTCAATACTAATGAGAAAATCATATGTGAGCACCAACTCAATAGATCCGATAAACAAGAACACACATGTATGTAAATCACAAAATATTTTTTTAATTAGTCACATAAAGGACAAAAAATAGACAGTAGTAAGTATGATGAGTAACAGCAGTAATGCGGCAGCACTGCAGATCAGCGCCCCACCTAGGTTACACAAAGTGGATCTATCCCCCAAGCGCACGCCACCTGCTAGCCTGAGTAAGCCAGATGGCTAAGAGGAGATAAGTTATCTCATACACAGGCCAGAGGGAAACGTGGGCTAAAGTAATGATACAAGTGTTACCATGCCAGCCGCATAATAAGTGTAAATGGACGCAGTGTGTGGATAAAATATCCACAACAACGGACTCGGTTAAATGCAGCATGCATCCAGCACCTATGGAAGGATGATGACTTATTTCCTCACTAAGTGCTGGAGATTTGCTTCCATTCTCCTGGGAGTATGAAAGAAAATAGAAGTCTGCTTCTTCACTTAATACATATTTGAACCTATGACTACTCTGATTCATATCCTCTTCGTGTACTCTAAAACTGGCTTCTATGATCTTAACTTCTTTGTTCCTTTCCAGACTTTTCAATTCAGCTTCCATTTGATGGTGCTGTGCCTCCATTTCAGATTCCATCTGATGGTGCTGTGCCTCCATTTCAGCTTCCATCTGATGGTGCTGTGCCTCCATTTCAGCTTCCATCTGATGGTGTTGTGCATTCTTTTCAGCCATCAGTTGGCGCTGCGCCTCGATGACCGCTTCCATTTCAATTTCTGCTCTCTTGACAGCAAGTTGTTCAGCTAATTCCTTTCTTTTGGCTGAAGTGCTAGTGAAGGAAGTCACACTTGAGATTGTGGTACCACCTAAGGACCTAGCATAGTCTCTCATAAAAAGCTCATTCATTCTACTTCTTGCTTTAACTTCATCATAATTTTCTGCAGATGATAGTTCTCTCATGAGCTTTACCAAATCTTTAGTGACCACAGTACATGTGTCCATGTTCCTTACAATATCCTGGGAAGGTGTCGTAAATGACTGCTGGTTGACATATGCTCCCATAAGCTCTGAGTCAGATTCTTTTACCGTCTATACCATATCACTCAAGTTCCCTTTTATACTTTCTTGCTTTAGCTTTTTATGAATGTCTTTAATGTATAATTTCCATTTATCATACATTCTGGCAAACTCTTTTCCTTTCAGTACTGCTTCTTGCTCCAAATTTTCCAGCATCTTTGGGGTTGGTTATCTGGCACGTGATGAATGTCTTAGTTCATCTGTTTGGGCTATATTTGTTTGAGGCAAGACTAATGCTGCATCAGACTCTTCTACCTCAGACAGGTTCCCTTGTTCTTCCCCCTCTACTCTATCTGTCTTTGTATCCTCAAACAGTGGCATCATAATACTAGGTTCAGACTTTTTTACTTTAAATGCTATAGCAATCAATATGAATATTAAGATTCCTTTCACTTTAAATGCAATACTGACAAATACATAAATAAATGACTGTCACTTTAAATACAACAGCGATAAATGCAGGCAAAAAATTACTTTCACTTTAAATTCTTTAGAGTCCGTGTACTACAAACTGTCCATTGTTTTTATTTAAAGTCTCTTATTTCTCAACACAAAAAATGTCTCTTTATGCCAAAGCCTATATGCAATAATAAATAATAAAATGAAAGCTCTGACCTTATTCTGAAGAGCAAGAACAAATGTCAATCGTAAGGGAGAAGTGTCTTTTCTTGATATGATGTGATGCTTGCGCTGACTTGCGATACTTGTGTGCCAGGACTGATCCGTTTGGCCCTGCTTCGTAAGGCGGACAGCAAAACGCTGCAGGCAGTGTTTTGGTGTCCCCCTCCAGAGTGGAATGGTGACTGAATGGAGGCAAACTGATGCATTCTGAGTGGATCCTATTCCATTCAGAATGCATTAGGGCAAAACTGATCCGTTTAGGACCGCTTTTGAAAGCCCTGAACAGATCTCACAAATGGAAAGCCAAAACTCTAGTGTGAAAGTAGCCTTACTTGTATCTCACCGACGCTTTAACTAGCCGCCAGGCACACTGGGATGACAGAGGAGAACCATCACCAGTCCCACAGGATTGGCGCATGGCAAATGTGGTGCCAATATCCAAAAAGGGTCCAAAAACAGAGCCTGGAAACTATAGGCCGGTAAGTTTAACATCTGTTGTGGGTAAACTGTTTGAAGGTTTTCTGAGAGATGCTATGTTAGAGCTTAATGGAAATAAGCAAATAACGCCATATCAGCATGGCTTCGTGAGGAATCGGTCATGTCAAACTAATTTAATCAGTTTCTATGAGGAGGTAAGTTCTAGACTTGACAGCGGCGAATCAATGGATGTCGTGTATCTGGACTTCTCCAAAGCGTTTGACACTGTACCACATAAAAGGTTAGTATATAAAATGAGAATGCTCGGACTGGGAGAAAACGTCTGTATGTGGGTAAGTAACTGGCTCAATGATATAAAACAGAGGGTGGTTATTAACGGTACACACTCAGATTGGGTCACTGTCACTAGTGGAGTACCTCAGGGGTCAGTATTGGGCCCTATTCTCTTCAATATATTTATTAATGATCTTGTAGAAGGCTTGCATAGTAAAATATCAATTTTCGCAGATGACACTAAACTGTGTAAAGTACTTAACACTGAAGAGGACAGTATAGTACTACAGAGGGATCTGGATAGATTGCAGGCTTGGGCAGATAAGTGGCAGATGAGGTTTAACACTGACAAATGTAAAGTTATGCACATGGGAAGGAATAATGCAAGTCACCCGTACATACTAAATGGTAAAACACTCGGTACCACTGACATGGAAAAGGATCTAGGAATTTTAATAAACAGCAAACTAAGCTGCAAAAACCAGTGTCAGGCAGCTGCTGCCAAGGCCAATAAGATAATGGGTTGCATCAAAAGGGGCATAGATGCCCGTGATGAGAACATAGTCCTACCACTTTACAAATCATTAGTCAGACCACACATGGAGTACTGTGTACAGTTCTTGGCTCCAGTGAACAAGGCAGACATAGCAGAGCTGGAGAGGGTCCAGAGAAGGGCAACTAAAGTATTAACTGGAATGGGGCAACTACAGTACCCTGAAAGATGATCAAAATTAGGGTTATTGACTTTAGAAAAAAGACGACTGAGGGGAGATCTAATTACTATGTATAAATATATCAGGGGTCAGTACAGAGATCTATCCCATCATCTGTTTATCCCCAGGACTGTGACTGTGACGAGGGGACATCCTCTGTGTCTGGAGGAAAGAAGGTTTGTGCACAAACATAGAAAAGGATTCTTTACGGTAAGAGCAGTGAGACTATGGAACTCTCTGCCTGAGGAGGTGGTGATGGTGAGTACAATAAAGGAATTCAAGAGGGGCCTGGATGTATTTCTGGAGTGTAATAATATTACAGGCTATAGCTACTAGAGAGGGATCGTTGATCCAGGGAGTTATTCTGATTGCCTGATTGGAGTCGGGCCTTCCTCTGGATCAACTTGCAGGATGACAGGCCGAACTGGATGGACAAATATCTTTTTTCTGCCTTATGTACTATGTTACTATAATACTGTCAGGGAGACAGGGGAAAGAGTTATACATAACATAGTGTAGTAACAGTTATATACAGTGCTGCCCATATTTATTCATACCCCTGGCAAATTTTGACTTAAAGTTACTTTTATTCAACCAGCAAGTAATTTTTTGACGAGAAATGACAGAGGTGTCTCCCAAAAGATAATAAGATGATTTACAAGAGGCATTATTGTGGAAAAAAATAATTCACAGCTTTTATTTACATTTGAGCAAAAAGTGTCCAGTCCAAAATTATTCATACTCTTCTCAATAATTTATAGAAAAGCCTTTATTGGCTATTACAGCAATCAAACACTTCCTATAGTTGCAGACCAGCTTTTTGCATGTCTCCATAGGTATTTTTGCCCATTCATGTTTAGCAATGAGCACCAAATCTTTCAGGTTGGAGGGTCTTCTTGCCGTCACCCTGGATCTTTAGCTCCCTCCACAGAATCTCAATTGGATTCAAGTCTGGACTCTGGCTCGGCCACTCCAAAACGTTAATGTTGTTGTCTGCTAACCATTTCTTCACCACTTTTGCTGTGTGTTTTGGGTCATTGTTATGCTGAAATGTCCACTGGTGCCCAAGGCCAAGTTTCTCTGCAGACTGTCTGATGTTGCCGTTGAGAATCCTCATGTATTGCTCTTTTTTCATGGTGCCATTTACTGTGATTAGGTTCCCTGGTCCATTGGCTGAAAAACACCCCCAAAGCATTAGGTTCCCACCACCATGTTTGACAGTGGGGATGATGTTCTTGTGGTTGAAGGCTTCTCCTTTTTTACGCCAAATGAAGGAAACATCATTGTGACCAAACAATTCAATTTTTGTTTCATCTGACCATAACACAGAAGACCAGAAGTCTTCTTCTTTGTCCAGATCAGCTTTTGCAAAGGCCGAGCTAGCTTTTGTGTGCCTTATCTGGAGAAGTGGCGTCCTTTTTGGTCTGCAGTGTCCGTTGGATTGTCTGCCTTGAGACATTGCCACCAGCAGAGCCCGGATTCACCAGGATGGCCTTGGTGGTGATCCTTGGATTCTTTTTCACCTCTTTAACTATCCTCCTGGCCAGCACAGGTATCACTTTAAGCTTCCGACCACGTCCTCTGAGATTTTCCACAGTGCTGAACATCTTGTATTTTTTGCTCAAATGTAAATAAAAGCTGAGAATGTATTTATTTTTTCCACAATAATGCCTCTTGTACATCGTCTTATTATCTTTTGGGAGACACCTCTGTCATTTCCCATCAAAAAATTACTTGCTGGTTAAATAAAAGCAACTTTAAGTCAAAATTTGCCAGGGGTATGAATAATTATGGGCAGCACTGTACATACTGTGGGGGTCATTTATCAAACTGGTGTAAAGTAGAACTGGCTTAGTTGCCCATAGCAACCAATCAGATTTCACCTTTCATTTTGGACAGATCCTTTGTAAAATGAAAGGTGGAATCTGAGTGGTTGCTATGAGCAATTAAGCCAGTTCTACTTTGCACCAGTTTGATAAAGGACCCACTGTATTTGTATGTGGCCAGCAGCGGAGAGACTAGAGGCAGGCTCATGAGCTTATCTCTGCATGTAAACAGAGATAAAAAAAAACGATAGCTTTCAGAACATGGAGACACTAAAACATCATTTTTGTCTTTCAAATATGCTATTATTGTATTAAAGTGAAATAAATAAACAAAAGTATACATATTAGGTATCTCCGTGTCCGTAACAACCAGCTCTATAAAAATATCATATGAACTAACCCCTCAGATGAACACTGTAAATAAAAATGTAAAAAAAAGCCCTTTTTGTCACCTTACATCACAAAAGGTGTAACACCAATCGGTCAAAAAGGTATATGTCCCACAAAATGATATCAATTAAACTGTCACCTCATTCCACAAAAAATGAGACCATACCTAAGAAAATCTCAAAAAAAAAAAAACATAGCTCTCAGAACATGGAGACACTAAAACCTATTTTTTTTTTTCCTTTCAAATATGCTATTATTGTGTTAAAGTGAAATAAATAAAAAGTATACATATTAGGTATTTCCGCGTCTGTAACAACCAGCTATATAAAAATATCACATCAAATAAGCCCTCAGGAGAACACCATTACAAAAAAACTGTCAAAAAAGCCATTTTTGTCACCTTACATCGCTAAAAGTGCAATACAAAGCGATCAAAAAGGTGTATGTCCCACAAAATGGTAGCAATAAAACCGTCACCCCATCTCACAAAAAAATGAGACCCTACATAAGAAAATTGCTGAAAAAGTTAAAAAACTATAGCTCTCAGAACATGGAGACATCATTTTTCTCTTTCAAATATACTCTTATTGTGTTAAAGTGAAATTAATAGAAAACTATACATAATAGGTATCTCCACATCTGTAACAACCATCTATATAAAAATATCACATGACCTAACCAAGGTGAACACTGTAAAAAATAAAAAGTGGGTAAAAAAAAAACATTTTTGTCACCTTACATCACAAAAAGTGCCACACCAAGCTGTTGTGCATTTTCATGAGTGTACAGTATTATCTAGTGATAATGGTTATGTGGCTGAAGAGGCCAAGATTAGGTCATGGCAAGTTTAGTTTATCTAAGAGTCATACTGAATATAAAAGACATTGTATTTTAAAAGTTATTGCTAAAAGATATGGGTTTATCTATAGGGAGTATACTGGCTTCTCCAGACATGTCTGTCTGAAGGGAACAATGCTTGTTTCATGGCTGAGCCATGACAAGATAATGTATCTCCTTTAGACACATCTGGTATGTGATGTCTATTCATATATTCATAAGTATTATATATATTCATGTGTGCATTTATTTAGCTTTTTAGTATGAACATATGAATAATTAATGTATAATATGCAATATTGATATATAGTATAACCAAATATCGAGGTATACTTTATGCTGTGTGTATCTCACTGAATGTATATAGTCTTAGAAGGTATAAAAAGCACTAAGGTTTTCTACTAATGGAAGTTTCTCAGAAAAGCTAATGTTATTCCAGGCATCGTTACTCAATAGATTTGACAGTTAGATATACAAACCCATGATACAAGTGTAAGGCCCATTGTATTTCTTATCAAGCCCATAAATTCAAGAGTCTGGGAGAATCATGATGGTGCCACTAAGTCTGGAAAGATTACTTCAAAGTGTCAAAGAAGTGTCCCTCCTCGTTGATGTAGGTTTCGAAGGTCAAAGGTATAATATGTAGCAAAAATCAGATGTTAATATGTTATACAACAGTGCCACCTGGAGGCAAATGGACAATATTATATTATTTTACCATTTGTTTTATACCATGTCATAGAAACATAGAATGTGTCGGCAGATAAGAACCATTTGGCCCATCTAGTCTGCCCAATATATTAAATTCTATGAATAGCCCCCTGGCCCTATCTTATATGAAGGATGGCCTTATGCCTATCCCATGCATGCTTAAACTCCTTCACTGTATTTGCAGCTACCACTTCTTCAGGAAGTCTGTTCCGTGCATCCACTACTCTCTCAGTATAGTAATACTTCCTGAAATTACTTTTAAACCTTTGCCCCTCTAATTTAAAACTATGTCCTCTTATAGCAGTTTTTCTTCTTTTAAATATTCTCTCTTCTTTTACCTTGTTGATTCCCTTTAGGTATTTAAAAGTTTCTATCATATCCCCTCTGTCGTGTCTTTCTTCCAAGCTATACATGTTAAGGTGCTTTAATCTTTCCTGGTAAGTTTTATCCTGCAATCCATGTACTAGTTTAGTAGCTCTTCTCTGAACTCTCTCCAAAGTATCAATATCCTTCTGGAGATATGATCTCCAGTACTGCGCACAATTTTCACACTGGGTAGGATACAAGATACAATAGTCACACAGAAAACCACAAAACAAGCGTCTAGGCCAGAAGCTGTTGCTAAAGGTCACCTCCTGATAAATCCCTACCAGCTCTCTCTGGACTTCTGTGCCCAAGTTCAGACCCTAAAAGTGAGAATCAACGTGCCCCTGTGCCTAAGGCTGAAGAAACCCTAAAATCCCTAAGATGGTGGAAAGGGGGAAAGAGACAGCCTGCTTCCTCAAGCCCGGAGAGGGAAGATGTCTCTCTAACAGCCTAGACAGAATACAAAAAGAAAACAAACCAACTTATCTTGTAGCTGAGCATAAACAGCGATTCCTTCCTTCCTCAAAACAAGATAAAAGCTATAACCTGCACAGGACACTGGGAAGGGGCATAATTTAAACTAATACAAATGCCCCCACCCAGTGCACCTGAAGGGAGGCGGATACAGCTCAAATCCAAACCCAAAACAAAAAACTATGCACGTGCTTCTAACCTGGCAGAACTCCGCACATAAACTGAGCAGGGCATGACAGTACCCTCCCTTCTACGGGTGACCTCCGGACGCCCCAACTTTATCCGGATGGGCCTTGTGAAAGGCCCTCACCAGCCCTCCAAAACATGGAAACAAACTGCGTGCCCCTATCAGAAACCACATCTGAGGGAATGCCATGTAATTTCCCGATGTTATCAACAAAAACCTGAAGATCCTAAGTTTCTCCTGGTATATAAATTATTGGTCTGCTTGTTAAAAGTATAACATTGGCGTTTTGTCATAAGTAACTTTAAGTTGTACTGTGCTGGTGAGATAGTGGTGCGTTAGTACCACCATGTGGCATATTATGGGTATTATTTTACATCTTCATTATTTGTCTTTGCAATTGTATTTATTTTATATAATTGGTTTGTAGTGTGTATAATAAATTACATACCATATTTATCGGCGTATAACACGCACGGGCGTATAACACGCACCTTCATTTTAGAGGGAAATTTCAGGAAAAAAAATTTAATTTCAAATAAAGCCTCTGATCTGCCCCCTCTGGTAACGCAAACCCCCCCCCCTCCCTCCCCAGTATTAATCATTGGTGGCAGTGGCCACAGGGTCCCCCTCTTCCCCCCCCATCATTGGTGGCAGTGTCAGTTCCTATCGGAGCCCCAGCAGTGTAATGCTGGGGCTCCGATCGCTTACCATGGCAGCCAGGAGTCACGCTACTGAAGTCCTGGCTGCCATGGTATGTTAGTGAGCAGAGAGCAGCGCATTATACTCACGTGCGCTGTGGCCGCCGGTCGCTCCTTCTCATAGGTCTGTGCGGCGCATTGCTAATGCTGTAAGCATTAGCAATCCGCCGCACAGACAGAAGAAGGAGCGACCGGCGGCCACAGCGCACGTGAGTATAATGCGCTGCTCTCTGCTCACTAACATACCATGGCAGCCAGGACTTCAGTAGCGTGACTCCTGGCTGCCATGGTAAGCGATCGGAGCCCCAGCATTACACTGCTGGGACTCCGATCGGAACTGTGGGATATGGCCGGCACATTCATTGGTGGCGCAGTGGCCACAGTCCCTCCCCTCCTCCTCCTACTCTGTCCTCGTTGGTCTTCAGCGGCAGCCGGGCACAGTGGGGAGGGAGGGACTCCCTCCTCCTTCCTCCTTCCTCCTCCCTCCTCCTCCCTCCGCTGTGCCGGCCGGCTCAGTCCTGCCTCTCTGGCCTCCGGAGGACACGTTTCAGCCCTAATCGGCGTATAACACGCATACATCATTTGCCCCCTATTTTCAGGGGGAAAAAGTGCGTGTTATACGCCGATAAATACGGTATATATTTTTACATAGACAATTGTCCCAAATTAAACTAGGCTACTGGATAAAAGAACTTAGAGGTGATTATGTCCGCCTGAAGGATCATATAATTTTTATATATATTTTATTTTTCATCCTCTCTTTTATATGAAGATTCTTTTTATATGGAAGATATTCGACAAAGCGATATAAAAGGCGTATGTCCCCTAAAATGGTACCAATAAAACCGTCACCTCATCCGACAAAAAATGAGACCCTACATAAGAAAATCGCTTAAAAAAATTAAAATATATAGCTCTCAGAACATGGAGACAGTAAAACATAATTTTTTTCTTTCAAATATGCTATTATTCTATTAAAGTGAAATAAATAAATAATAGTATACATATTAGGTGTCTCCGCATCCGTAAAAAACAGCTCTATAAAATATCAAATGACCCAATACCTCAGGTGAACATCGTAATTTTTAAAAACTGTGTAAAAAAAAAAGCTATTTTTGTCACCTTACATCAGAAAAAGTGCAACACCAAGAGATAAAAAAGGCGTATGTCCCCCAAAATAGTACCAATAAAACCGGCACCTCATCCCGCAAAAAATGAGACCCTACATAAGAAAATCGCTAAAAAAAAAAAAAAAGCTATAGCTCTCAGAACATGGAGACACTAAAACATAATTTTTTTCCTTCAAATATACTATTATTATGTGAAATAAATAAAAGAAAAGTATACATATTAGGTATCTCCGCGTCCGTAGCAACCAGCTTTATAAAAATATCACATGACCTAACCCCTCAGGTGAACACTGTAAAAAAAATATAATATGTCAAAATTAACAATATTTTGGTCACCTTGCCCCACAAAGTGTAATAATGAATGATCAAAAAATCATTTGTACCCCAAAACTGGCACCTTATCCTGTAGTTTCCAAAATGGGGTCACTTTTTGGGAGTTTCTACTGTAACCATTTTTGTCACCTTACATCACAAAAAGTGCAACACCAAGCGATAAAATAGATGTATGTCCCCCAAAATGGAACCAATAAAACCATCACCTCATCCCGCAAAAAATTAGTTCCTACCTAAGACAATCGGTCAAAAAATAAAAAAAGCTATGGCTCTCAGACTATGGAGACACTAAAACATCATTTTTTTGTTTCAAAAATGCTATTATTGTGTAAAACTTAAATAAATAAGAAAAAGGATACATATTAGGTATTGCCACGTCCGTAACGATCTTCTCTATAAAATATCACATGACCTAACCCCTCAGGTGAATGCTGTAAAAATAAATTAATAAAAACTGCCAAAATTAACAATTTTTTTGGTCACCTTGCCAAATAAAGTGTAATAATGAATGATGAAAAAATCATATGTACCCAAAAATGGTACCTATAAAACTGGCACCTTATCCCCTAGTTCCAAAATGGGGTAACTTTTTGGGAGTTTCTACTGTAAAGGTGTATCAGGGGGGCTTCAAATAGGACATGGCATCTAAAAACCAGTCCAGCAAAATCTGTCTTCTAAAAACCATATGGTGTTCCTTTTCTTCTGCACCCTGCCGTGTGCCCTTACATCAGTTTACGACCACATGTGGGGTGTTTCTGTAAACCGCAGAATCAGGGTAATAAATATTGAGTTTTGTTTGGCTGTTAACCCTTGATGTGTTAAAGATTTTTTTTTATAAAAATGAAAAATCTGCTAAAAAAAAAGTTACATTTAGAAATTTCATCTCCATTTTCCTTTAATTCTTGTGGAACACCTAAAGGATTAACAAAGTTTAAATTACTTGCGTTTCTACAATGGGGTCATTTATGGGGGGTTTCTACTATGTTAGCCTCACAAAGTGACTTCAGACCTGAAATGGTCTTTGAAAAGTGGGTTTTGAAAATTTTCTTAAAAATTTTAAGAATTGCTTCTAAATTTCTAAGCCTTCTAACTCGAGATGGCGTTGCGGTTCACCCGGCGGTCGTTTCAAGGCGAACTTTGCTCATGGCAATGACCGCCTGCGCCATATTCTTTTGCATTGTGCCAAACTTTGACCCATGACACATCCATCAGGTGGGACAGGACAGCCAATTGAGTTGTTTCAGCACATGAACACACCCCCTACCCTATAAATAAACCTGATCTGGCAGCGATTTTACATTAATTTTTTGCCATCCCACAACATACCAGATGTATTATGCAAATTTGCAATTTACATTCATTATTTTCATTGCAAAATATCGTCAATGTAATTTGCACGTATGCGCATGCGCAAAATAGGCGTGGCCTACTACAGGAACAGGTTTCCACTGACCCGAAGTTGGATGCGATCAGAAAATATGGTTGGCAGCAATTTTCGCAACGTTGAGGAAGAACTCCTGATTAGGTTTGAGCGAAACCGAACTGTAAAGGATTTAGGATTTTTGGACCCCGGACCCAAACCCGAACATTTATGTAAAGGTTCGAGTTTGGTGTTCGGCGCTTACTTGGCGCTTTTTGAAAGGCTGCAGAGCAGCCAATCAACAAGCGTTTAACTGTGTGACCTTAGAAGACATCACAGCCGTGCCTACTAATGGCATGGCTGTGATTGGCCAGTGCAGCATGTGACCCAGCCTCTATATATGCTGCACGTCAATCTGCTGTGCTTAGTGTAGGGAGAGGATGCTGCTGCGAGGGAGAGAAAAGGACAGAATCTGTGATCAGAACTCCAATTGAACTCAGCGATCTACATAGATTTAGTTGTGTGGGTGCAGTGCACAATCTTTTTTACCCTGCTCTGAACCCAGTGACAGAGAAAAATAACTTTTATCCGTCTGTTAGTTAGGTGGGCGGCAGCGGCCATTTTATGCGAGCTCAGTGCACCAGCACTGCATCTGTGCTTTTGTGACATTCAAATCCAACCTTGAAAAACTTCAATAATAATCTGTCTTTGAAAAAAAAAAAAACATTTTTGGCAATATCCAACATCTGGTGCCTTTGCAGGATTAGTTGGTGTGCAATTTAAGGTAGAAAAACAGCTATAATTTTCTGGCTTTTTAAAAACACCTTTTTGGGCAAAATGCACTATTTTACAGCCCTTGCTGCATCTGCATGTGTGAAATTCAAGCATTATATACAGCTTTCATTGCCTTTGCTGCATATGTCATTGTGAGATACACACTTTAGATACCGTGGTTCTATTCATTTATTTGAAAAACAACCATTTTGGGCAAGTTACTAAATTTGAGAAATATGAGGAGAGCAGCAAATAAGGGACATGGCCCAGGTCGTGGTTCTGCTGGTGGAGCTCCTGTTGCAGGGAGAGGACGTGGTCGATCTGTGCCAGCTACACGCACAAGTGGAACCACTTCCTCAGGTGCGAGTAGGCGACAGAACCTTCAGCGGAATTTGGTCGGGCCTAATGCGGCTCTACGAATGGTGAGGCCAGAACAAGTACCAGCGATAGTAGATTGGGTTGCTGACAATGCCTCCAGTTAATTCACATTGTCTCCCACCCAGTCTCCGCGCAGGAGCTGTGGACGGGCTTTGAACAACAGACCGATGAGTGGTTGGTGCCAGTGAGCCTCAAATTGCCCCGATATGTCTCAGCTGCTGCATAAAGTGCGGGCCATCTGTGCGCGCTTTCGGCGTTCTCACCCTGCTGCTGCTCGCCTGTCAGCACTGCAGGGTAACTTCGGCCTTCCCGCTCACCACCTCATTTGCAACGTGCTCACAAGGTGGAACACCGCCTTGCACATGCTGGCCAGACTGTGCGAGCAGCAGCAGGCGATAGTGGAGTTTCAGCTGCAGCACGCACGGGTGAGTCGCTCTGCGGAACAGCACCACTTCACCACCAATGACTGGGCCTCCATGCGAGACCTGTGTTCCTTGTTGTGCTGTTTTGAGTACTCCACCAACATGGCCAGTGCCAATAACGCCGTTCTCAGCGTTACTATCCCACTTCTATGCCTCCTTGAAAAAACGGTTGGTGATGATGGAAGGGGATGTGGCACAGGAGGAGGAGGAGGAAGAGGGATCATTTTGTAGGGTTTCCGGACAGTCATTCACAAGTGGCTTCGAGGGTCGGTTCCTGCACCCACAAACGCCAGGTACACAATTGTCCAGCCAGGGCACAGTTCTGGAGGATGAGGAGATGGAGGAGAAGGAACAGTGTTCAGAGCAGGGTGGCACCCAGACCAGTTAATGGCCATCACTGGTGCATGGCTGGGGGGATACAGAGGACACGGACGATGCACCTCCCACAGAGGACAGCTTTTTGTTGCCTCTGGGCAGCCTGGCACACGCAATTACATGCTGCAGTGTCTCCACAACGACCGCTGAGTTGCCCACATTCTAACTTGTTCTGATTACTGGGTGGCCACGCTGCTGGATCCCCGTTACAAGGACAATGAACCATCCTTAATTCCCTCACTGGAGCGTGATCGTAAGATGCACGAGTAGACGCGCTGCTGGTGGCATTCCCACCTGACAGCGGGGGCACAGTGGAAGCACAAGGCGAAGGCAGAGGAGGAGGAAGAGGTCGCCAATGCAGCTGGGGCACCGCCAGCACCTCAAGAGGCAGGGTTAGCATGGTCGAAATGTGAAAAAGCTTTGTCAGCATGCCACAACAACCAGCACCACGAGCTGATATGGAACGTCTTAGCAGGAGGCAGCATTTCACCAACATGGTGGAGCAGTATTTGTGCACACGCCTACACGTACTGAATGATGAGTCTGCCTCCTTCAACTTCTGGGTTACAAAATTTGGCACATGGCCTGAGCTTGCCCTTTATGCATTGGAGGTGGTGGTCTGCCCTGCTGCAAGTGTATTATCTGAACGTGTGTTTAGCACGACAGGGGGCGTCATCACAGACAACCGCAGCCGCCTGTGCACAGCCATTGTGGACAAGCTCACGTTCATTAAAATGAACCAGGCATGAATCCCACAGGACTTGTCCGTACCTTGTGCAGAATAGACATGTATACCAGCCTTACCCAGCCATTGTTATACTAAAGCACAATTGTTCATTGTTGTATTTTTGATATTTCCCACTCTTTGGGGGTTTGCCCTAATTAAAAAAATTTAAAATTTAAAAAATAAAACCAAAAACCAGTGTTGGCTAACTCGTCCTTCTCCACCCCTGCTTCCACCTACACCGCTACTTCCAGCGCCTCCTCAAACTCCTACTCCATATGGACCTCCACCTCATAAATCAATTTTTTATATTTATTTTTTTGTATGTATTTTATTTTATTTTATGTTATTTCACTAATTTGTCTGTTACATTTTCAGGTGAAAATCACCAATTTTTGGGTGTGATATACCACTGCTATACCTAGTAGACAAGAAAAAAATCACTAATTTTCTGTTACTTTTTCAGGTAAAATTCAAAAATTTTTGGGTGTGATATACCACTGCTATACCTAGTAAACAGGTAAAAAAAAATCACTAATTTGTCTGTTACATTTTTGGATGAAATTCACCAATTTTTGGTTGTGATATACCACTGCTATACCTAGTAGACAGGTTAAAAAAATTCACAAATTTGTCTGTTACATTTTTGGGTGAAATTCACCAATATTTGAGTGTGATATATCACTGCTATACCTATTAGATATGTAAAAAAAAAATCAATAATTTGTCTGTTACATTTTCGGTTGAAATTCAAAATTTTTGGGCTGTGATAGAGCCCTACTCTACCTAGTAGACAGATTAATACATTTTACACATTTTTCTGTTACATTCTTGGTTTGACATTTTACAATTTTTGCCATGAATAAACCCTTGGTCTGCATAGGTGACAGGGACCGAAATTTTTTAAAATAATCTGTTCCATTGGTGGGTGACATTAACTTATTTCTGCCGATGAAAAACCCCTGCTCTGCATAGGTGACAGTGACTTACATTTCTAAAATTCGTCTTTAATTGGCCCCTTCATTCGATCCTTCTGCTTTAATAACTTGTCCCACGTTTCCGCTTTATCCCATTGCAGCCATTGACCTCCCTTTCGCATGCTCCTTCTCCGGCGTGGAACACTGATTCACGATAACCGTGATCAACATGGTAGGCTCAGAAAACAACATCGAAAGTTGATAGAGAAGATCAATTGGATCGTGGACATAACAGGGATTTGTGATCAGGCAGAGGTTATATCGAGTCAACAAAGCAGCAGCAGGGCCTCTCCTGGCTAATGTTTCCAAATCCAAAATACCCCAGTGACATTCCCTATATTTTTTTATTAATCATTACAATAACAGGGCATCTTAAGAGTCCTGTATTGTTATTTATCGTCACTACCTCTCCGAGTCGGTAGTGGGTAAGTGCCGTGTGCCTCGTCCTTTACTTGGAAGCTTATGCTTCAATACTTTGTCCCACATTTCCACTCGATCACATTTAATTTCATCCATTGATCTCCCTTGGATGTGGTATCCCTTTCTCAGGCTCCCTCTCCGGCATGAAACCCTGATTCCCCTCCACCCGTGATCAACATGGTAGGCGCATAAAAGAACATCGAAAGTTGATAAAGAAGAGATCCAATTGAATCGTGGACATAACGGGGACATGGGACATGGTGGAGCAGTATGTGTGCACACTCCTACATGTACTGAATGATCTGAAGGGTCTGCCCCCTTAAACTTCTGGGTCTCCAAATTGGGCACATGGCCTGAGCTTGCACTTTACGCCTTGGAGGTGCTGGCCTGCCCTGCAGCCAGTGTATTGTCTGAATGTGTGTTTAGCACGACTGGAGGGGGTTATCACAGGTTATATTTCCCAAAGTTTTGGGTGTACCCTAATTTTAAAAAATTTCAATAAATTTAAAACCAAAAAGAAGTGTTAGCTACCTCCTCCTCTACCAACGCCGCTTCCACCTACACCGCCACATCCACCGCCTCCTCAACCTCCTACTCCATATGGACCCCGTCCTCCTAGATCAAGATTTTTATTTTACATATTTAATGTTATTTAAAGTAATTTCCCTATCCACATTTGTTTGCAGAGCACGTGCCATGCTCTTAAACACATTTTGCTGCCATTTGCAGCCCTCTAGCCCTTTCCATGACATTTTTCCAGCCACTTTAGTGCTCAAAAGCCCCATTGGCTTCAATGGGGTTTGGGTTAGGGGTCAAGTCAAATTTTTTAGAGGGTCAGCTCACCTGCAAGCCCGCACCTCAAAACTTTTACAGGGTCAGCTCACCTAAAGGCCCTCGCATATAATGTTTTACAGGGTCAGCTTACCAGCAGGCTCTCACATATAATTTTTTTACAGGGTCAGCTCACCAGCAGGCCCGCACCTAAAATCTTTTAGAGGGTCAGCTCACCTGCAGGCCCACACCTAAAATACTTTATTGGGTCAGCTCACCTGCATGCCCTCACCAAATTGTACCTAATAGGTAATTTGCGAGCATGCTGCCTTGCTTGGATGTGGTAGCCGTTTCTCAGGCTCCCTCTCCTGAATCAAACACTGATTCCCTGTTACCCATAGTTACAATTGTTTGCGCTGACAATAACATCGAAAGTTGATAGGCCAGACATCCGAATGGATCGTCGCCAGCACGGGGACATGCGATTGGCCCCAGGTTAACTAGAGTCAGAAGGCCCTCACCCACAATGTTTTAAATGGTCAGATCAGCATGCCCTGTATCCAAATGTTTTTGAGGGTCCCCAGCAGGCCATCAATCATCATTTTTCAAGTGTGTGTATGATGCCCTTCTTTATGTGTAATCAAGGGTGTATTGGAGTGCCGGTTTCTTGTAATATTTGTCACCCCTTTCACTTAGTGTATAGGATTTATGAGTGTAGGAGTCCCACTACATGACCAATTGTACCACAATGTTATTGAGGCACTCCTTTATGTGATATACAGGTTGTATCAGAGTGCCTCTTCCTTGTAATTTTTGTCAGCACTTGCACTTTCTTTCCTGTATATTTACTTGTATATAATGTTTTCTACAAATTTTTTCTCTAAAATCAAATTTTTATTCGGTTTTGTGCGTATTATTGTTAGTCTGTAAAAGTGGTGTACTATTCGGACAACATCGTTCTCAGCAGCGACCTGCGTGTCCAAGATGCATCCAGACATCCTCCCCATGCTGTTACAAAACCATTTTGGTGGTGTTTCCATAAATTTCTGACATGTTCCTATGAACCAGGTTCCCTCCCCTCTTCAGAGCAGGGAGTACCTAGTTTAATTCTCGGGTTCTCCCATTGACTTCCATTATACTCGGGTGCTCAGTCGAGCGCCCGAACATCCCGATGTGTTCAGTCCGAGCACTACAGTGCTCGATCAACACTACTAACCATATAATAGAGGCTTTATGGATGCTCAAAATACAGGATTTTTTTTTTTCCGTTTGTTTGTTTTATGTTCCTCTGACAAATCAGAATAAATAAACATGTGATGTTAACACAGTGACATGTGATGTTAACACAGCCTTACTGCCACTTCTGCTGCCCCCTTACTCTATCATGGGGCCACTTTTGTCATGGTTACTGCCACTGCTGCTGCCACTACCCCCACTCTGTCATGAGGCTACTACTGCCACTGCTGTCACAGTTCCCACTCTGTCATGGGGCTACTACTTGTATCTTGGTGTATGACACTGTTACGTTCACAGCGATAAATTAAGCCTGACGCTTTTATTGATCTGTAATACTGATGCACAGTAATTCCACAGCTAACAGAAGCGATTAGCTATAAATCTTGGAGCCCTGCACAGTGATGTAGGTGGCGATAAATTACAACTGCTTGTAATACTGATGACACAGTACCTACAGAATGGATTGACTATGAATGTGGGTGCACTAGACAGTAATACACATGGTGATACCCTCTCCCTGCACTCTCCCTGCAACATCCCTGTAGTTTAAGTTCTAAGCCTTCACACTGAGATTGGGCCACCAAGTGGGATGCATATGATTAGGCAGCGTGGCCTAAGTATACCAGATTTATTGCAATTCGTGACAAATTAATTCGGAACGAACCAAAAAATTTTGGCGAATTGTGCTAATCAAATTTTTCCAGACTTTGCTTATCTCTAATAATAATGCTCTTACTGTATGTCCACGTCCTAACTATTCTGATGTCATCATGCTAGATGTAAAAAAATCACTTTAAGGAGGAGACAGAATAAGGAATGTCACTGCATTGCACAGAACATAATGCTAATAAACTGCTGAGTGTGAGGTAATAATATGATATATTACACATAACACAGCTTATAATGCTGATAAAATGGTGTCTTTCAGCAGGGGCATAGTTAACGTGGTGAGTGCAGTGACGTCAGCGCAGGTTCTGCTGAATGAAAATGGAAGGTCCTTCGGTTAGAAGGGAAAATAATAAAATCAACAGAACACCTAACCCAAACCCGAACTTTGGTGAAGAAGTCCGGGTTCAGGTCTGGGTACCACATTCAGTTTATTTATCACGTGCGCGCAAAACGCATTGCACTGTCTCAGAAAAAACGGAACAACAGAACGCAATCGCCGACAAAACTGACTGAAATTGACTGCCTACTCGCGCAGGTTTGTTGCAATGCACCCGCAATGCATTCCGGACAAAATCCGTGACGTCCGTGCGAAAGAGGTCTAATACCACATGATCAAAAAGATATATGCACCCTAAAATAGTACCAATCAAACAGTCATCTCATACCGAAAAAAATGAGCCCCTACATAAGACAGTCGCTCAAAAAACTATGGCTTTCAGAGTATGGAGACACGAAAAAATCCTTTTTGGAAACAACAAAAAAGTAGTCAAATTTGGTCTTGTTGCGTCTGTAACAACCTACTCAGTAAAAATACCACATGATCTAAACTGTCAGATGAACATTGTAAATAACAAAAATTAAAAACGGGTCCAAAACAGCTATTTTTTGTTACCTTGCCTCACAAAAAAGTGTAATATAGAGAAACCAAAAATCATATGTACCCTAAAATAGTACCAACACCACTGCCACCTTATCCCATAGTTTCCAAAATTGTGTCTTTTTTTGGAGTTTCTACTGTAGAGGTACATCAGGGGGTCTTTAAATGTGACATGGCAACCTAAAATTATCCCAGTGAAATCTGCCCTCCAAAAACCATATGGCATTCCTTTCCTTCTGCGCCCTGCCGTGTGCCCGTACAGCAGTTTACGACCACATATGGGGTGTTTGTGACCTACAGAATCAGGATAATAAATAAAGAGTTTTGTTTGGCTGTCAATATTGCTTTGTTAGCGGAAAAAAATGGATTTAAATGAAAAATCTGCCCAAAAAGTGAAATTCAGAAATTTTATCTACATTTTCCTTTAATTCTTGTGAAACACCTAAAGAGTTAAGAAAGTTTGTACAATCAGTTTTGAATACCTTGAGAGGTGTAGTTTCTAAAATGGGGCCATTTATGGATTGTTTCTATTATGTAAGCCTCACAAAGTGACTTCAGACCTGAACTGGTCCTTAACCCCTTTCCAACCTATGACGTACTACTATGTTCCCGCAATTTGACGTAATAGCACGTCATAGTGATTGCGTGGGCACTGGAGCAGTGTGCGCGTGATCACTGCAGGGGCCCGGCAGTCCGTGATAGCCGGGCCCCTGCTGTATCCGCCAGCTGACCGCGAAATAGAAGGGGTTCGTGTCGGGTGAGTGATCGCATCGAGTCCCAGCGCTGCTGTGGCAGGGACCTGATGCGTCACAAGGCAGCCAGATGCCATGCAGAGGCTGCCCAATGCCTTTCACAGCATCGGGAACTGCCTTCTTTCGGTGCAGAGGAGATCCAGCCTCAGGCTGGGTCTCCTAGGCAACCTGTTAGAGTATGACTCAGTGTCATACACTAACAGGCAATGCATTACAATACAAGATGTATTGTAATGTATTGCAGAGGGGATCAGACCCCCAAAAGTGAACAGCATAAATAAAATAAAGAAAAAAAAAGTAAAAAAATGTTTTAAAATTAATAAAGTAAAAAAGAAAAACGCCCCTTTCCCCTTAATTTATAATAAAAAACTGAAAACCCCCCACACATATTAGGAATTGCCGCGTCCGTAATGACCGGCTCTATAAATATATCACATGATCCACCCTGTTCGATAAACACCATAAGAAAAAAAAAAAAAAAACGATGTAAAAAAAAAAGCCATTTTTGTCACCTTGCATCACAAAAAGTGCAACACCAAGCGATCAAAAAGGCGTATGTCCCACAAAATGGTATTAATAAAACAGTCACCTAATTCCGCAAAAAAATAGCCCCTACCTAAGACAATCACACAAAAAATAAAAAAAACTATAGATCTCAGAAAATGGAGACACTTAAACATAATTTTTTTGGTTCAAAACTGCTATTATTGTGTGTTATTAAGTGAAATACATAAAAAATATAAATATTAGGTATCACCACGTCTGTAACAACCAGCTCTATAAAAATATCACATGACCTAAACCCTCAGATGAACACCATAAAAAAAACTGTGTAAAAAAAAGCTATTTTTGTCACATTACATCACAAAAATTGCAACAGCAAGTTATCAAAAAGGCGTATGCCCCAAAAAATAGTACCAATCAGACCGTCACCTCACCCCGTAAAATATTAGACCCTATCTAAGAGATGCTAAAATATCATTATTTAGTTTCAAAAATGCTATTATTGTGTAAAACTTAAATAAATAAGAAATATTAGGTATTGCCACTAGAGTTGAGCGGACACCTGGATGTTCGGGTTCAGCAGGTTCAGACGAACTTGAAAAAAAAGTTTGGGTTCAGGAGCCGAACTTGACCCAGAACCCGAACCCCATTGAAGTCAATGGGGACCCGAACTTTTGGGCACTAAAATGGCTCTAAAATAGTCCTGGTAAGGGCGGGCTGCAAAAAGCATCAAAATGTGCTTAAGAGCATGGCAACCAGGGACGTTGCTAGAGTCTGAAGAGAGCCGGGGCACGAGCACACATGAAGCCACGCCCCCACCCCATGAAGCCACGCCCTCACCTCGTTAAGCCACGCCCTCATCACCACCGGGGGGGGGGGCCTTCACAGTAGTTATTACCCCCTTTTAGCAGTCCCCCCTTCAGTAAAAGGGGGACTGCTGAATGGGGTTAATAACTACAGTGAAGGGCCTAGCCGTCTGGGTAACCCCACAGATCAACCATAAGGGTACATGCACACGTTCAGGATTGATGTGCGGAGAATCCACACTGAAATCCGCAGGTGTTTGCAGGCAAATCTGTGCAGTCAATCCGCATTAATTGGTGCGGATTTCCATGCGGTTTCAGTGCGGATTTTCCACATGCGGATATCAAGTGAATGAATATAATAAAATAAATTGACATGCTGCGGATTTTTAAATCCGCACCGCAGGTCAAAATCCGCACGGAAAAAAACTGCATCATTTCAAATTCTCAAAGAATGCAATGTACATGACCTACGGTGCGGATTTTCCACACGCAAATCGGCGCAGAAAATCTGCACGCAATCCTGATCGTGTGCATGTAGCCTTACAGTGTCATCCACAGATCCCCCATAAGTGTCATCCACAGATCCCCCATAAGTGTCATCCACAGATCCCCCATAAGTGTCATCCACAGATCCCCCATAAGTGTCATCCACAGATCCTCATCAGTGTCATCCACAGATCCCCATCAGTGTCATCCACAGATCCCCATCAGTGTCATCCACAGATCCCCATCAGTGTCATCCACAGATTCCCCATAAGTGTCATCCACAGATCCCCCATAAGTGTCATCCACAGATCCTCATCAGTGTCATCCACAGATCCTCATCAGTGTCATCCACAGATCCCCATCATTGTCATCCACAGATTCCCCATAAGTGTCCTCAACAGATCCCCCATAAATGTCATCCACAGATCCTCTATAAGTGTCATCCACAGATCCCCCATAAGTGTCATCCACCACAGATCCCCTGCCAGTGCAAGATTACACCGAGGCAAGTGAAGTGAATAAATTAGCTAGTAGGCTGCCCTGAGCGGGGAGGGGATCTGTGGTGGATGACACTTATGGGGGTCTGTGGATGACACTTATGGGGGATCCGTGGATGACACTGATGAGGATCTGTGGATGACACTTATGGGGGATCTGTGAATGACACTGATGGGCATCTGTGGATGACACTGTTATGGTTGATCTGTGGGGTTGCCCAGACGGCTAGGCCCTTCACTGTAGTTATTAACCCCATTCAGCAGTCCCCCATTCACTGAAGGAGAGACTGCTAAAAGGGGTTAATAACTACTGTGAAGGTTCCCCCCGATGGTGATGAGGGCGTGGCTTCATGGGGTGGGGGCGTGGCTTCACGTGGGCTCGTGCCCTGGATCCCTTCAGACTCTAGCAACGCCCCTGCCGATCTCCCTGCTGATGCGGCCATAATCTGGACTCAGCTAGAGAGATTCGTTGAGGGTCATCGTATATAAGAACCCAGGGCCTCAAAAAACTAATCTACTGACCGGAGGGTCTGGGTTCCAGCTTGCAACAAAAAATCTCAGGATTGAGGATCCCCTTGAAGAAGGGAGATAACAATACCCACCCGCTGTTCCTCATTATCAGAGGAATTTGGGCGCAGCCTGAAATATAATGTACAGGCTACACGGAACACCACAAATCTGTCAGGGAGAGCAACCCTAGGTTCCGGATTGATCTGGTTACCCCTAGCAACCACTGGGCTCAAAGACTGCTGCAGCTGCTGAAGGGCCGACGCCCTCAATTCTGTCACTTCAAGAGACAGACCTTGCAACTGCTTTGCCAAAGCAGCAATAGGATCCATAGTGGATATATATATTTTTTTTTTTTCCAAAATAAGGGCCAAATATAATATCACGTCTGGTATGGCAGGTAACAGACGTGTGGCGCAGAGAGGAGGGAAACCGGGTGCCCTTACATGAGGGAGAGGGAGGAGTGGGGACCCCTAACTCAACTAGCACTGGCACCTGGCTGCCCTGACGTCCCTAGACTGGTTGCTCACCCGTACGCCGATCAAGTGCCTCGTCCCTGGCTTACCCTGAAAGAAGCCCTAGGTAGTGAGTAGGGCGGTGGGAGCACTAGTCCTCACTACTGACACCTAGGGTAACAACAGGGAGTGGACAAACAACACAAACACCACATATAATCCCCGAAGTGAGACAACAAACAGTAGAGAACAAACTGGAGAGAACCGGAGATCCGACAGCACCGGTTACAACTGCACCAGCAGCGCCATAGCAACACCACCAGAGGTCGGAATAGATAACCTGGAAGGAAGGTCTATATCTGGCAACAAGGAAGTAGGAAGAGAGAATATATAGTAGCTGGGAGTGGCAGACAAAGAACAGCTGAAAGGAAAACTACCGATACCTAGATAGGACAAATAGGATCACAAACCAAAACAGGAAAACCTGGACTGGAATCCATTCCCACATCTAGGTCATGGAGCGATCCCTTGAAAATGGACGAGTAGCCACCCGCTGCAACCTTCTGACTCCAGGCACCACAGGGTCAGCAATAGGTGGTGACACCCTTGTGACAATGAGGTTGAGATGCGATAACAAGAACAGCCATGCTTGGTAAGCTGTGGGAAGGTTAATCGGCAGTGGATTCTGGGTGTCAGAACCCCAACAATCACATACTAATAGCCAGGGGTGCACCTAGCCTTTCTGCTGCCTGAGGCGAAAACTGAAAGGGCACCACCACTCCCCAATGCCAATTTCTTAACCTAACCCCTTCCCTTCAGCCAATGGCCCTTCAGTTGCCCCCCTCTTGCTCCTACCTGGTGCTGCCTGAGGTGATCGCCTCACCTGGCCTCTTTGGTGGTGCACCCCTGCTAATAGCCTATCCTGAGGATAGGTCACCAGCATTGAACACTCAGACAAACCCGTTAAAAGGAGTGAAAAGATTTTTGGCTGGGAATTTTTTTTAACATGAATCAGAGAAATGATGTTCATAAATGATCACTCGCATGAATCATGAGAAAAAGGTAGTGAATAGTGATCTGGATTAATTTAGACTTAACTTTTACTTTTGATACGCTATAAAATATATCCCTCAAAATATACTAGAGGTTGAATGTAAAATACAATTTTCCACAGTCCCACACTCAGGGGGGCTCCTTGGAAACACAAACAGCTGTGTCTACACTTATACATTCAGTGTCAGACACTAAAGGGTGACAAGAGCCGATAGGCACAAGCACCTTAGGTGCACAAAGACAAGTTAGCAGTAATCAGTGTATACTGGCACCCTATGTGCACAATTCAAGCAATAATGCGGAAGACAACATATACAGTGGGATGCGAAAGTTTGGGCAACCTTGTTAATCGTCATGATTTTCCTGTATAAATCGTTGGTTGTTATGATAAAAAATTTCAGTTAAATATATCATATAGGAGACACACACAGTGATATCTGAGAAGCGAAATGAAGTTTATTGGATTTACAGAAAGTGTGCTATAATTGTTTAAACAAAATTTAGCAGGTGCATACATTTGGGCACCACAAAAAAGAAATGAAATCATAATTTAGTAGATCCTCCTTTTGCAGAAATTACAGCCTCTAAACGCTTCCTGTAGGTTCCAATGAGAGTCTGGATTCTGGTTGAAGGTATTTTGGACCATTCCTCTTTAGGAAACATCTTTAGTTCATTCAGGTTTGATGGCTTCCAAGCATGGACAGCTCTTTTTAAGTCACACCACAGATTTTCAATTATATTCAGGTCTGGGGACTGCTTGAGAAAGATCCCAAAGAGGTGGATCGAAACGTTGCTGTCTGGTGAATAAAAATTGTCTTTATTTTACGCCTTGGAAGTGCCGTGGAGTTTCTTTTTACTGTATGCCTTGAAGGGGGACCGCCTTCACAGCCGCTGGCACTCCACCTGTATTTTTTTCGCATTGCGGCTCCTATTGCATTTTTCTTCCAGGTCTGGGGACTGAGATGGCCATTCCAGAACGTTGTACTTGTTCCTCTGCATAAATGCATTAGTGGATTTTGAGCAGTGTTTAGGGTCGTTGTCTTGTTGTAGATCCAGCCCCGGCGCAGCTTCAGCTTTATCACTGATTCCTGGACATTGGTCACCAGAATCTGCTGATACTGAGTGGAATCCATGCGTCCCTCAACTTTGACAAGATTCCCAGTCCCTGCACTGGCCACACAGCCCCACAGCATGATGGAACCGCCACCATATTTTACTGTAGGTAGCAGGTGTTTTTCTTGGAATGCTGTGTCCTTTTTCCTCCATGCATAATGCCCCTTGTTATGGCCAAATAACTCAATTTTAGTAATTTCAGTCCACAGCACCTTATTCCAAAATGAAGCTGGCTTGTCCAAATGTGCTTTCGCCCACCTCAAGCGGCACTTTTTGTGCTGTGGGCGGAGAAAAGGCTTCCTCTGCATCACTCTCGCATACAGCATCTCCTTGTGTAAAGTGCGCCGAATGGTTGAACGATGCACAGTGACTCCATCGGCAGCAAGATGATGTTGTAGGTCTTTGGTGCTGGTCTGTGGGTTGACTCTGACTGTTCTTACCATTCGTCGCTTCTGTCTATCCGAGATTTTTCTTGGTCTGCCACTTCGAGCCTTAACTTGAACTGAGCCTGTGGTCTTCCATTTGCTCAATATGTTCCTAACTGTGGAAACAGATGGCGGAAATCTCTGAGATAGCTTTCTGTATCTTTCCCCTAAACCATGATGGTGAACAATCTTTGTCTTCAGGTCATTTGAGAGTTGTTTTGAGACCCCCATGTTGCTACTCTTCAGAGAAAATTAAAAGAGGAGGGAAACTTACAATTGACCCCCTTAAACACGCTTTCTCATAATTGGATTCACTTGTGTATGTAGGTCAGGGGTCACTGAGCTTACCAAGCCAATTTGAGTTCCAATAATTAGTTCTAAAGGTTTTGGAATCAATAAAATGACAACAGTGCCCAAATTTATGCACCTGCCTAATTTTGTTTAAACAATTATAGCACACTTTCTGTAAATCCAATAAACTTCATTTCACTTCTCAAATATCACTGTGTGTGTCTCCTATATGATATATTTAACTGACATTTTTTATCATAACAACCAACGATTTATACAGGAAAATCATGACGATTAACAAGGTTGCCCAAACTTTTGCATCCCACTGTAACAGTGTATACATAATGCACAGCGGTATAAAGAAAAAAACAAAAAACACACAAGGATTAGGTGCAAGAAGATACCGTGCAACGGAAATGCACAGCTGCACCTATGTCATAAAGGTGCACGGCGGCACGATTGAAACCCAGTGTCCTACCCTACAGGTGATGGGCTCTTCAGAAACCTCTGTTCCGTTGTTTCTTGGTAGGATGGTCCGGTTCGATGGTAGGAAGTCTTCACGATATGGGGGGATCACAGGAAGATGTTCCTATTTGTCCCTAGACGACCCTCAGGCCCCTACAATCGCCCTGTTAATCTAACCACGGGGTGTCCCACTAGTTGGGCCCCAGTCCGGAACCTAACCCTGGAATTGTGTTCCCTATTTTGCCCTGAAAAGATCCCAACATGCACGTTTCTGAGGCAGAAACAATCCTCTCATCAGGGGAATATGAAAATTGGGCTAAAATATGTTTCGCTTGCCGGAGACGGTGTTCACCACCAAGCATTTGCTGGGAGGAGTACTCGCCAGCAGGTACAAGAACCACTGGGAAAGATGGCTCCCAAGTGGAATAGAATGCACAGGTAGGTGCAATACAGAAAGGGAAAAGAGAAAGGGACAGATGAAAGACCCCCTCCCTTCGTTGCGGTACACAATTGGGGCCGCAGGCATTGATGTTACCTGGCCGTAGGGTAGGACACTGGGTTTTAATGGTGCCGCCGTGCACCTTTATGACATAGGTGCAGCTGTGCATTTCCGTTGCACGGTATCTTTTTGCACCTAATCATTGTGTGTTTTTTTGTTTTTTCTTTATGCCGCTGTGCATTATGTATACACTGTTATATGTTGTCTTCCGCATTATTGCTTGAATTGTGCACATAATCAGTATACACTGATTACTGCTAACTCGTCTTTGTGCACCTAAGGTGCTTGTGCATATCAGCTTTTGTCACCCTTTAGTGTCTGACACTGAATGTATAAGTGTAGACACAGCTGTTTGTGTTTCCAAGGAGCCCCCCTGAGTGTGGGACGGTGGAAAATTGTATTTTACATTCAACCTCTAGTATATTTTGAGGGATATATTTTATAGCGTCTCAAAAGTAAAAGTTAAATCTTAATTAATCCAGATCACTATTCACTACCTTTTTCTGGGGATTTTCTTTACCTAACAATTTAGTGCCTCAGACAGTACTGCAAAAGTGACAATGTGGCAGTAGACCTAGTTGTCCCTTTTGCAAAGTGGCTACCACTGTGTAACAGTAGAAGGCCAATATTTCAAAGTCAATATTTATCCCCAGCAATCAATTTATCATAGGAGAAGCAGTATCATACATATAAAGTGTCATACATAGCTAACATATGACTATGCACTCTTCGGTGTATTCATATACAATGTTTTTTTGGCAAGGACATTGAGGGCTACCTGTAGGCCTACTGCAGTTTTCCAGTCAGCATAATAAAGCTTATTTATATTGATTGAGTTAAACCAACTGCAGTGAAGGAGATTTTGGTGAAATTGTCTGTCATCTGCAGTTCCTATCTGATAGGCTCCAGGTAATAATTTGTATTTCTCAGATTCATCCAAAACTTTGAAGCTTACATACTTGCCGAACACCATTTTGCCTTCAAAATCTTGTAGATCAACACTTAGTTCCCAATTTCCTAGAAAAAGATAAACACAGGAGCTTAGAAACTGAAAACTAAAATGGTTACAAAAACATGGAACTGTGCTTGAAGAGCCCTTCTAAAACTCATTCCGACAACATAGAGGAGATCGTAAAATGCTTCTGAGTAAACCACTTCATAGTAAACCATTCTGTGCAACCCTAACTGCAGTAGAGATCTGTCTGTTTAATAGAGTTAGGCTCCTACATTCAAGTCGGGTCTTATAAAAAAAACTACTGACCTGAGAAGTACATATCATGCCTGGGAGAGGGAAGAGATGGAGGTAGAGGATTAGGCCAATAGCTGTCTTATGTGTATGACCCTCTTTAGACCTTCATAATCATTATGTTTGGTTTAGATCAGTTGGTGAGGGATTTCCAGAGTGGTAGTGTGGCTCTCATGTGGATGCAGACCACCAAAATTGTAACCTAATCTGGTTTTCATAGTTTGATAAATCAGGTAACAAGATGAGTACAACCCTCAAATAATGAAGCTCCAGGCAAGCTAGTCCATAAGTCAACTAGTCCTGGACCCTTCAACGTTGGAAACACAGTAAGGGTCCATTCACACGTCCGTTTTTTCTTTCCTGATCTGTTCCGTTTTTTGCTGAACAGATCTGGACCAGATCTGGACCCATTCATTTTCAATGGGTCCTGAAAACAAATCTGACATTGTGCTGTCCGTTTTTTTTCAGGACCCATTGAAAATGAATGGGTCCAGGTCTGGTCCAGATGTGTTCAGCAAAAAACGGAACAGATCAGGAAACAAACAACGGACGTGTGAATGGACCCTAATAGGTCCAGCAATGAGTAGAAAAGATCAAAAAGGAGATGTTCAGCAGGTTTCTCATTGCCTGTTGAAGTTATTTGATGAATATTTTCATTCCCCAGCCAAAATTCACTTAGCCGAATTCCAAAGCCTTTCTTATAAGCATTCCAAGTGCGGAAAAGTTCTACTGACCCATTACAACGATTCTGTATTACATAAAGGCAAGAGAAGAACAGATTATCGAGGCTGGTTGTATCTACGTTTAAGAAAGGAAAAAGGGTAGAAGAACATCTATGATGGTGCTTCCAGTAAGGACATCAAACGTGTTAAGTATTTTAGCAAGATGATTTATTTGTCAACGTGTTTCAAGGGCGAAGTGCCCTCTTCCTCTGGACAAACATCGATTGTTTGATTGTCAAGAGGAAGAGGACGCTTCGACCTTGAAACGCGTTGACAAATAAATCATCTTGCTAAAATACTTACCACGATCAATGTCCTTTATTGGCAGCGCCGTCATAGAGGTTCTTCTTTTTTTCTTTTCTTAAACTGTCACCAGGCAGAGCAGAAAGTGGCTAGAAATTGCATCTTTATCTCCAGAGGACCCTGCATTCTGAGCACACAGACATACCATTGAGTGGAACTTGTATAATACTTAGTTTCCCCTTTGGTGGTGTTGTATGGGAATTGAACACTAGCTTCCAGGTTTCCCCACAAAGTACAACTAACTATGCTGAGTCCTAGCAGCAAAAGACCTTCTGGTCAACTTGTCAGGGGACCCTTGGTTCATATTGGGACACTTAGTGGAGCAGACGTTAATTTATTACTAAAGAGCAGATTATCTACCCGGTGATCATAGATTGGTCCCTGTATAGTTTGCATAATTGTCAGCAACATTTCCCCTGTTTAACAGAGGGAATGTGCTGCCAACAAAGAATAATGTTCACGTTCACATAAAAGGTGCAATCAATATCAAACTAGCGTTGTCTCATTTGTCGATGATGAACGGATGATCACTTGGATGATCATTACCCCATTTAATGACAACTGACTTACCATAGACTGGCTCAGTCGGCCCTGTTTCTCCTTTCTTTCCTATAAGAAAAAGAAAATATACAGTGAGGAACAGAAGTATTTGAACAACCTGCGACTGAAGTTCTCCCACTTCAAATCATGGAGGGGTCTGAAATTCACATTGTATGTGCATTCCCACTCTGAGAGATAGAATTAAAAAAAAAAATCAGGAAATCACATTGTATGATTTTTAAAGAATTTATTTGTCTTGCACTGCTGAACATAAATATTTAAGCACCTGAGAAACAGCAAGAATTCTGGCTCTCAAAGACCTGTTACTGTGCCTTTAAAAAGTCCACCTCTACTCCTCTCATTAATCTAACTTAGTAGCACAGGTCTGAGCTCTTTAAAGACACCTGTCCACCCCACAGTCAGTCAGACACCAACTACTACCATGGGTAAGACCAAAGAGCTGTCAAAATACACCAGAGACAAAATTGTGGACCTCCACAAGGCTGGAAAGGACTACGGGGCAATTGCCAAGCAGCTTGGTGAAAATAGATCAACTGTTGAAGCAATTGTTAAAAAATGGAAGAGGCTAAAGATGACTGTCAGTCTCCCTCGGACTAGGGCTCCATGCAAGATCTCACCTCGTGGGGTATCACTGATGATAAGAAAGGTGAGGAATCAGCCCAGAACTACAAGGGAGGAGCTGGTCAATGACATGAAGAGAGCTGGGACCACAGTTTCAAAGGTCACTGTCAGTAGAACCCTATGCCGTCATGGTTTCAAATCATGCATTGCACGGAAGGTTCCCCTGCTCAAGTCATCACATGTCCAGGCCCGTCTGAAGTTTGCCAATGACCATCTGCATGATCCAGAGGAGGCATGGGAGAAAGTCATGTGGTCAGATGAGACCAAAGTAGAACTTTTTGGTCTAAACTTCACTCATCGTGTTTGGAGAAAAAAAGAAGGATGAGTTGCTTCCCAAGAACACCATCCCTACTGTAAAGCATGGGGGTGTTAACATCATGCTTTGGGGGTGATTTTCTGCGAAGGGGTCAGGATGACTGAACTGTATTAATGGGCCATTTATTGTGAGATTTTGAGCAACAACCTCCTTCCCTCAGAGCATTGAAGATGGGTCGTGGCTGGGTCTTCCAACATGACAACGACCCGAAGCACACAGCCAGGATAACCAAGTAGTAGCTCCGTAAGAAGCATATCAAGGTTCTGGAGTGGCCTAGCCAGTCTCCAGACCTAAATCCAATAGAACATCTTTGGAGGGAGCTGAAACTCTGTGTTGCTCAGCGACAGCCCCGAAATCTGACAGATCTAGAGGAGATCTGTGTGGAGGAGTCGGCCAAAATCCCTGTGTGCAAACCTGGTCAAGAACTACAGGAAACGTTTGACCTCTGCAATTTCAAACAAAGGTGTCTGCACCAAATATTAACACGGATTTCCTCAGGTGTTCAAATACTTATGTTCAGCAGTGCAAGACAAATACATTCTTTAAAAATCATACAATGTGAATTTCAGACCTCTCCATGATTTCTAAGTGGGATAACTTGCAAAATCGCAGGGTGTTCAAATACTTCTGTTCCTCACTGTGCAGCGTGCTGGTCCCCAGGGGAGAATGCATGAGGTTCACGGTGGGCTGACGGGTGCCATAGCTTATCGTTACTCGCGGTTAGCAGACGCCTCCCTGGGCCAGCAGTGCAGTGAAGGGGAGAACAGCACCAAATTCTCCGGGACACACTCTATTACAGGGACAACGACCAGGTGGTGATCAAGGTTCCTTTGATGGGTGGATTTCTTGGTGCTTGTGCGGCTGGGCCCCTGAATTAGGTAATGTCGTGACACCAGCACCTTGGTGGTGCAAATTGATGAGAGTGATTGTAGTATGGAGATAGAAGAATGAGACAGGGTTCGAATCCAACTAAGAACTTTACTGTAACCAGGATCTTGACAGCAGTTTATATCCAGTTATAAACAGTCTCTTATGAATATGTAGGTTGGATGTGGCAAATCCAAGTAACAAGCTGTATATGTGGCTATATCTCAGGCTATAGTAGGAGGTTGTGTACTCACTGGTAGTCAGCTCTTTGCCTTGTTTTAATCTCAGTAAAGGTGGTTCAAGTCCTTATCTTCTACACACAAGTGATGCAACAGATGGCCTGTCTGTCCTTGAAGTAACGGTGAGGCTGCCGGAAGCTAATAAAGCCTTCACCTTAATACAAAGGCGCCTAGAATAATGGCTAGTGTCCTTCCTTTGTCTTTCCACATAGAAATTAGTAAAAATCCACTTGGCACCCTGGAAGAGTAGACGGTAGAATGAAGGTTTCACCTATGCCTGCTTTCCTTACTTGACACTGATACAATAAATTGGCTCCTTTGGGCCATGGAGCCCAAGACAGAGCTGAGAGAAGGGGGTCCTCACCTTCCCCCTTGCCCCTCACTCCATCTCCTCCAACTTCCACACTCTAACTCCAACTCCCTAACTAGGCCTGAACTGAGGTATACAGGTCCTTTTAAAAAAAATAGCATATTGTGATAAAGTTCATTATTTTCTGTAATGTACTGATAAACATTAGACTTTCATATATTTTAGATTCATTACACACAACTGAAGTAGTTCAAGCCTTTTATTGTTTTACTATTGATGATTTTGGCATACAGCTCATGAAAACCCCAAATTCCTATCAAAAAAAATTAGCATATCATGAAAAGGTTCTCTAAACGAGCTATTAACCTAATCATCTGAATCAACTAATTAACTCTAAACACCTGCAAAAGATTCTTGAGGCTTTTAAAAACTCCCAGCCTGGTTCATTACTCAAAACCGCAATCATGGGTAAGACTGCCGACCTGACTGCTGTCCAGAAGGCCATCATTGACACCCTCAAGCAAAAGGGTAAGACACAGAAAGAAATTTCTGAACGAATAGGCTGTTCCCAGAGTGCTGTATCAAGGCACCTCAGTGGGAAGTCTGTGGGAAGGAAAAAGTGTGGCAGAAAACGCTGCCCAACGAGAAGAGGTGACCGGACCCTGAGGAAGATTGTGGAGAAGGACCGATTCCAGACCTTGGGGGACCTGTGGAAGCAGTGGACTGAGTCTGGAGTAGAAACATCCAGAGCCACCGTGTACAGGCGTGTGCAGGAAATGGGCTACAGGTGCCGCATTCCCCAGGTCAAGCCACTTTTGATCCAGAAACAGCGGCAGAAGTGCCTGACCTGGGCTACAGAGAAGCAGCACTGGACTGTTGCTCAGTCGTCCAAAGTACTTTTTTCGGTTGAAAGCAAATTTTGCATGTCATTCGGAAATCAAGGTGCCAGAGTCTGGAGGAAGACTGGGGAGAGGGAAATGCCAAAATGCCTGAAGTCCAGTGTCAAGTACCCACAGTCAGTGATGGTCTGGGGTGCCATGTCAGCTGCTGGTGTTGGTCCACTGTGTTTTATCAAGGGCAGGGTCAATGCAGCTAGCTATCAGGAGATTTTGGAGCACTTCATGCTTCCATCTGCTGAAAAGCTTTATGGAGATGAAGATTTCATTTTTCAGCACGACCTGGCACCTGCTCACAGTGCCAAAACCACTGGTAAATGGTTTACTGACCATGGTATTACTGTGCTCAATTGGCCTGCCAACTCTCCTGACCTGAACCCCATAGAGAATCTGTGGGATATTGGGAAGGGAAAGTTGAGAGACGCAAGACCCAACACTCTGGATGAGCTTAAGGCCCCTTTCACACGGGCGAGTTTTCCGTGCGGGTGCGATGCGTGCGGTGAACGCATTGCACCCGCACTGAATCCTGACCCATTCATTTCTATGGGGCTGTGCACACGAGCGGTGATTTTCACGCATCACTTGTGCGTTGCGTGAAAATCGCAGCATGCTCCTCTTTGTGCGTTTTTCACGTAACGCAGGCCCTATAGAAATGAATGGGGTTGCGTGAAAATCGCATGCATCCGCAAGCAAGTGCGGATGCGGTGCGATTTTCACGCATGGGTTCTAGGTGACAGTCTATTCACTATTATTTTCCCTTATAACATGGTTATAAGGGAAAATAATAGCATTCTGAATACAGAATGCTTAGTATAATAGTGCTAGAGGGGTTAAAAATAATAAAAAAGTTAACTCACCTTCTCCTCTTGTTAGCGTAGATGCCGGTCTGTTCTTTAGCTGTGGGCTTAAGGACCTGTGGTGACGTCAGATCACATGCTCCATCACCATGGTGATGGACCATGTGATTGGAGCATGTGATCTGACATCACCTCAGGTCATTCAGTCCACAGCTAAAGAACAGACCGGCATCTACCCGAACAAGAGGAGAAGGTGAGTTAACTTTTTTATTATTTTTAACCCCTCCAGCACTATTATACTAAGCATTCTGTATTCAGAATGTATTATTTTCCCTTATAACATGGTTATAAGGGAAAATAATAGCAATCTTCAGAACATCAATCCCAAGGCTGAACTTCTGTGAAGAAGTTCGGGTTTGGGTACCAAACATGCGCGATTTTTCTCACGTGAGTGCAAAACGCATGACAATGTTTTGCACTCGCGCGGAAAAATCGCGCATTTTCCCGCAACGCACCCGCCTCTTATCCGGGCAAAAAACATGACGCCCGTGTGAAAGAGGCCTAAGGCCGCTATCGAAGCATCCTGGGCCTCCATAACACCTCAGCAGTGCCACAGGCTGATTGCCTCCATGCCACGCCGCATTGAAGCAGTCATTTCTGCAAAAGGATTCCCGACCAAGTATTGAGTGCATAACTGAACAGAATTATTTGAAGGTTGACTTTTTTTGTATTAAAAACACTTTTCTTTTATTGGTCGGATGAAATATGCTAATATTTTTAGATAGGAATTTTGGGTTTTCATGAGCTGTATGCCAAAATCATCAATATTAAAACAATAAAAAGGCTTAAAACTACTTCAGTTGTGTGTAATGAATCTAAAATATATGAAAGTCTAATGTTTATCAGTACATTACAGAAAATAATGAACTTTATCACAATATGCTAATTTTTTTTAGAAGGACCTGTATATACTGTGGTGCTATCCCCATCTAGTGGTGGAATATGTGTAGTGCACCTAACAGCCTGTTAACAGGGATCTCTATACAAAAGTGCAATACAACATGATACAACATATAATATAACAAGATTTGCAGTGCCCATGTACAGGAGCGGGACGCTGCAACTGTATATCAGCTTAAGAGGGTGTCATAAAAGCAGTTGTCATTCCATATCCCACCTACAACCCTCAGATAGATGGTAGAACATACAATCAGACTCGGGAGGGCATGTGCGGTCGCTGGCCGGGTGCATGAGTAGGGATTTTCACAGCATTACCTACCGCTGAGAGCTCATTATGTACTCGCTGAGCGGCAAAGAAGAGGACTTTAGTGGCCCCCTGGGCATCGGCAAACTGGTAAATTTCCCTGTAGGGTTTATGGCCAGTCCGCCCCTGTTGGAATTCTATGTGCAGCATCAGGCTCATTATTGTATCACATCCTGGGTTCACCGGAGGATCTTCTGATACTGTGGTTGGGCCAGCTTGATCTGGTTAATGTGGACAACATGTTGTGTTTCTATAACACATATTAATTTCTGACTGATGGATATGTCTCCAATATTCCACACCCGTAGGGGTACAGAAAGTGGGGTTCTCATAGTGCAGAGCTGCATAAAGGCCTTTTTACACAGACCAGGGATCATCTCAATGAACTTTTGCAGCATACGGGTAGGCTACCCGACACTGCTAGATTGTAATGTGTATTTCCCTTTAAGCCACTCAGGCCTGGTACAGGCGATCCTTGTCACAGCCAGCAGAGGGAGCCCCCAGTTCAGTATAAATAGGCTAGGGCCTAGCCCAGGAGGGTGTTCAGAAGTTTCTAGACTCAGTGCTGAGAGGGTCAGAGCTCAGTCGGCAGTGCAGAGATTGCATCTCTGGTGTGGAGGGTCATACCCACCCAGCTTTCCAGGTTAGTGATACCTGAAGAACTCCAAGGACAGAGCCAGCCGTCAGGAGGGAAGAAGACCTCTACCAAGTATTTGCTCAAGGGTTATTACCAAGAATTAGGTGTCTGGACCTTGAGGGTTTTGCTGCAAGTAGAGTAAGAGGAAAGCCCTGAACCTAGGAGGCCTGTCTCGAAGTTAACCTTGTTGTAATTGAAAACCTGAACCACCACTGTTAACTGCATGATAAAGTGTGAAATAACTCTGGAACTGTGTTATCTGGCTGTTTACCCTACTACATATCCATGCAGTAAAGTTGACCTGTTGTATGAATACCTGAGTTACTCCATTATTCCACCTATCATTACACGGTGTGTCACCGTTCAATTGACACTGGCGTCACGACATTCATCACCTGCCTGTTCCAGTGCTGACCCGTTTGAAGACGACAGTGAGCCCCAGGTTAGTGGGTTACCCTGCACTACAAAGCCCAGCATACCTAAAGCTACACTACTGACCCCCTGGGACACTGCACTTTCATTCCCGATCATAGTAAACACGCCCAGCGATCAGCTGAAAGTGAGCAAACGCTCTTTTGTTGTTGATTACATCTTTTATGTGGGTATAAAAAAATTGCAGGCAGCACCAGTACAGCTAGCCATATCTCAGCTTCCTGGGACCTTTTTAGAAGGTGTGACCTGTAATTTGGGCTCCCCAGACGAAGGTACGCCGAAACGAAGCGTGTTGAGGTCGCGTCCACCATTGACCACAATTGGAAATGAGTTTGAATATTGGTATTAGTTTTTTATACTCTGCTCTGGACACAGTTATTACTATTTATTCCTGGCACTATTTGTAACTACGTTGTTTACAGGGCACTATCCCAGTGTGTGTAGTCCAGACCATACATTATAATATACACACCTTTCCATATTCACCCCCATCTGTAAATCATGCGGTCTCTGGAGGATGCTTTTCCTGCCACCTGTCCTTGCATCATGTGATTTTTAATAAAAAAAATATTTTTATGTTATTTGTATACACAATAAAGCTTTATTATATTTTATGGGTACTGTTTTGGGCTCATTTCTTCTTTGCAGGTTGTTTGCAGTTTTTGAGCTGGTACCTTGGTTACCATAATAGATGCGGTTAGCATACAGAGGTTACAAAGCATAAATGTCGAATAATCCCCCAGATATAATACTGGGAATTGCAACAAACCCCCCACAAGAACCCACTCAGTATACAGTGAATGCACCTACATAAAGAAAAACTGAGACTAAACAGGTTATAAATCAAAAATATATTTTACTAGCAGAAGGAGCGGCTTCGCTCGGGTAGATTTCATCTATTTCATTTAATGTTTGTGTGTGTCATTAAAAGATATCAACACTATCCATTATAACAGTGACCTCCACAGCCCCCCACCCCTTAACATTGCCCCCCCCCACAGTGCCCCATCCCTTAAAATGGGACCTCCACAGCAGCCCACCCCCTTAACTTTGACCTTTACAGCAGCCTTCCCCTTTAACAGTGACTTTCACAGCATACCACCCACTTGACAGTGACCTCCACAGGAGCCCGCCCCTTTACTGGATCGGGGGCGTGTCCTTTTGAACAGCTCACTGTAATACAGCAGCACTGTGCTGTCTGAGTGTGAGCTGCAGGGAGAAAGTCGCCCTCCCTCCCACCCCTGCAGATGACAGAAGTTGATTTTTACCTTCATTTTTTCAATCCCCGGAGGCTCAGGAGTGGGAGGAGCGTGGCCTAACCAGTTCTGGGCGTGGATTAGTGGGACCTGGGGGCGGGGTTTATGTCCTTTGATGGTGGGCACATTGTGGAAGGGGGTGTGATACGATATATCAGTATATATAAGCAGTCTGTGCCTTTAGTGTGATTGCACTGTAGATATGGAGAACTTACAGTGTATTCATTCCAGACAGGAAGCATTCATGATATGTAGGTTCCCCCTGTAACAGGGAGAAGTCTGTCAATCAGGAATACATTACATTCCTGTTACTGGCATTGGCCTGAAACAAGTAAACTGTATGTTTTCATATATGCAAATGAGCCTCTAGGAGCAACAGGGGCGTTTCTGTTACACCTAGAGGCTCAGCTCTCTCTGCAACTGCCGCGCCCTCTGCACTTTGATTGACAGGAGAAAGCAGAAGGGTCCGGGATCCAAGGAGTTATTGTGATTGCCTGGAGCCGGGAAGGAATTTTTACCCCTAAAAGCAGGAAAATTGGTTTCTACTTCATGGAATTTTTTTGCCTTCCTTTGGATCAACTTAGAGGATAACAGGCTGAACTGGATGGACTGTTGTGCCGCCTCATTAATGTATGGGGGTAATAGTGATCTTCCTACAGTGGTCTGTTAGTAACAGTACGGTGGTAATATTCAGTCAGTATTTAGCTGTATTACTAGTAGTCATGGTGCGGCATTATCTGGATTGGGGGCCACTCAGGTGACGGGTGCTGACCCCCTATCTATGCCCCGCAGTCATGCCACTGATTATGACTCTGTAGCCGATGACATCACAGATAGTGTTTCTAAGGAAACAAGACACGTTATCGTGCCAGGATTCTAATGGTGACATCACAAAATGTGTTATCATGGCAGGATTCTAATGATGACATCACAAAGGGAGGCTTAGTATGAGAGCGGCCATCTTGAATGTACTTTATTAACCTACCCTTAATGGAGATATCGCTAGTGGATGGAGTATTACCTGGGGCATCATTTATTTGAGACTTGTACTAGTTTCCGGCTATAATAACAGTCACAAACTTTAGCACATGCTGATTATATGGAAAAATGTGTGACTTTAAATATAACGCTTTTAAATATTGGTAACGCGCCCCTTCAGGATCCAGCTCGGAGCTTACTTACTATACCCTTAGGATACCCATAGAAAATAGGGGCTGAGTACGATTTGTGCAATTTGATAATTAAGAGAAATAAAACACAATTTTTAAAAACAAAAAACACTATGTTTATTTATAAAAGGTTTTGAATGAATTTTCTGCAGCTCTGGTTCCGTCTTCAGGATTGGCTGGATTCAGGTCCGCTAACTTGTAGAGAGGAGGTCGGAGGTCGCACCTCTGGCAGATTGTCAGGGACAGGATATTGTCACCAGAGGTTCCTGATGTTGTCGGATCCTAGAAGAGAAAATACCCAAATAAAAAAACGGTTTACAAAAACACAAGGAGAAGACGGAGGGAAGCGGTCAAACTTACCGGACCTGGTGGTGCTCTGCTCGTCTTCACTGGAATTTCAGATAGTTTGGATGGTAAAACCATCTATAGATGGTAAGTGGGCCCCAAGGGGTAGATGGTAAGTGGGCCCCAAGGGCTAGATGGTAAGTGGGCCCCAAGGGGTAGATGGTAAGTGGGCCCCAAGGGGTAGATGGTAAGTGGGCCCCAAGCTGCAGATGGTAAATGGCCCCAAGCCGCAGATGGTAAATGGCCCCAGGCGGCAGATGGTAAGTGGGGCCAAGCAGCAGATGTTATATGGTGGCCAAGGGGCAGATGTTATAGTAAGGGCCTATCGGCAGATGTTACAGCCGGCGGCAGATGTTACAGGTTGGCCGCTTTCTCTTCCGGGTACTTAAGGCCCTGATGTTAGTAGTGTTCCCCAGAAGATCCTCCATCTCCACGTCATCCGGATATTGGCGAGGGCCAACATCCATTTTTTCATCACCATCATCGGACTTCATCTCAACATCATCCGGATATTGTCGAGGGCCGACATCCATTTTCTCTACAGGGTTCACCACAGGAATCGTCTTTCGCACCAACCTCCTCTTCTTCGCGGACTTCCCCATGGTGAGAGACAGCTAGAGATACTGACACTGCTGTCAGGGCGTGACCCCAATTTATGGGATTAGACCACACCCCCTGATTATTATGTCATAAGTAAATGAGTCATGCCCCATTATGACATCACAAGTAAAAAAGGTCATGCCAGAGGAGGGGGGGCCAGGGGGACAAGCATCTATTGATGACATCACAATAAGAGCGGCCATATTGGATGTACTGAACTCACGTTTTTAATACCACATCATGTACATACATGTTCTTGCCTGAAATTTTCTTCATGTTTGTTCATTCTTTTCACATAGATTTTGGGATGAGGGGTGGGATATATGACCCCAGAGGACTTTGGTTCCTATAGAAGCCAATCACATCGCAGCTTTCAGTTCGTATTTGGCTCTTTGAAAATAAAAGCAGCGCTGTGATTGGTCGCTATGGGCAACAAAGACACTTTTACTGTTAATCTCACCCGATGTGTTAGATGATGGGAGTGATATAGTGTGTAAGAGATGATGGGAGTAATGAATTATGTATAAAATGATGGGAGATACGCATTGTGTGGGACATGATAGGAATAAAACATTGGTTGTATGATGATGGGGGTGATAAACTGTGTATGAGAGGATGGGAGTGATACATTGTGTGTGAAATGATTGGAGTGCTTACAGATATTTATCTATAATGTAACTTTTTCACAATAAAAAAATATTTTAAAGATATTTCTGATACTTTACAGTGGATTATTGTGTAATATACAGGACTATACATGGGGTGCAGTGTAATATACAGGACTATACATGGGGGCAGTGTAATATACAGGACTATACATGGGGTGCAGTATAATATACAGGAATATACATGGGGTGCAGTATAATATATAGGACTATACATGGGGTGCAGTATAATATACAGGACTATACATGAGGTGCAGTGTAATATACAGGACTATACATGGGGTGCAGTGTAATATACAGGACTATACATGGGGTGCAGTGTAATATACAGGACTATACATGGGGTGCAGTATAATATACAGGACTATACATGGGGTGCAGTATAATATACAGGACTATACATGGGGTGCAGTGTAATATACAGGACTATACATGGGGTGCAGTGTAATATACAGGACTATACATGAGGGGCAGTGTAATATACAGGACTATACATGGGGCAGTGTAATATACAGGACTATACATGAGGGGCAGTGTAATATACAGGACTATACATGGGGCAGTGTAATATACAGGACTATACATGAGGTGCAGTGTAATATACAGGACTATACATGGGGTGCAGTGTAATATACAGGACTATACATGGGGTGCAGTGTAATATACAGGACTATACATGGGGTGCAGTGTAATATACAGGACTATACATGGGGTGCAGTATAATATACAGGACTATACATGAGGTGCAGTGTAATATACAGGACTATACATGGGGTGCAGTATAATATACAGGACTATACATGGGGTGCAGTATAATATACAGGACTATACATGGAGTGCAGTGTAATATACAGGACTATACATGGGGTGCAGTGTAATATACAGGACTATACATGGGGTGCAGTGTAATATACAGGACTATACATGGGGCAGTGTAATATACAGGACTGTACATGGGGTGCAGTATAATATACAGGACTATACATGGGGTGCAGTGTAATATACAGGACTATACTTGGGGTGCAGTATAATATACAGGACTATACATGGGGCAGTGTAATATATAGGACTGTACATGGGGTACAGTAAAAAATACAGGACTATACATGGGGTGCAGTGTTATATACAGAACTATACATGGGGCGCAGTATAATATACAGGACTATACATGGGGTGCAGTATAATATACAGGACTATACATGGGGTGCAGTGTAATATACAGGACTATACATGGGGCAGTGTAATATACAGGACTGTACATGGGGTGCAGTATAATATACAGGACTATACATGAGGTGTAGTATAATATACAGGACTATACATGAGGTGTAGTATAATATACAGGACTATACATGGGGTGCAGTGTAATATACAGGACTATACATGGGGTGCAGTGTAATATACAGGACTATACATGGAGTGCAGTATAATATACAGGACTATACATGGGGTGCAGTGTAATATACAGGACTATACATGGAGTGCAGTGTAATATACAGGACTATACATGGGATGCAGTATAATATACAGGAATGTACATGGGGTGCAGTGTAATATACAGGACTATACATGGGGTGCAGTATAATATACAGGACTATACATGGAGTGCAGTATAATATACAGGACTATACATGGGGTGCAGTGTAATATACAGGACTATACATGGGGTGCAGTATAATATACAGGACTATACATGGGGTGCAGTGTAATATACAGGACTATACATGGGGTGCAGTATAATATACAGGACTATACATGGAGTGCAGTGTAATATACAGGACTATACATGGGGTGCAGTATAATATACAGGACTATACATGGGGTGCAGTATAATATACAGGACTATACATGGGGTGCAGTGTAATATACAGGACTATACATGGGGTGCAGTATAATATACAGGACTATACATGGGGTGCAGTGTAATATACAGGACTATACATGGGGTGCAGTATAATATACAGGACTATACATGGTGTGCAGTATAATATACAGGACTATACATGAGGTGTAGTATAATATACAGGACTATACATGGGGTGCAGTGTAATATACAGGACTATACATGGGGTGCAGTATAATATACAGGACTATACATGGGGTGCAGTATAATATACAGGACTATACATGGGGTGCAGTATAATATACTGAATGGACATGTTGTTCAAGTAGCTTTGAGGCATACGGAAGAAGTGAAATGGAGAATCTTGTGTAACCGCGAGCAGTTCTTGGTTACACAAGGCAGCCCTCTGCCCCCTTGCAAGACGGGTGGTAACGAGCCGTTAGGGGAAGGCCCGGCGACTAGGTCGCGCGGTGCCACAGCAGCCAATCTGTTCTAGGAACAAATTGTCCACATAAAGATGGTACCCCTTGCCAAAAAAGGGTGACACCAAGTCCCAGACTGTCTTCCCACTGCTCCCCAGGTAGTCAGGGCAACCGACCGGCTCCAGGATCTGATCTTTACCCTCATAGATCTGAAATTTTTGGGTATAGCCTGTGGCCCTTTCACAATTTGACCCCATACCAGGCGCGCTTGCTTAGGATGTATTGTTTGAAGCCAAGGCGCCCGGTAAAATGTATAAGGGACACGTCTACGCAGATGTTTTGCTCAGGGGTATACAAATCTGCAAATTTTTTGTTGAAGTGGTCTATTAGGGGCCGAATTTTGTGGAGCCGGTCAAAACCTGGGTGGCCTCTGGGACGGGAGGTGCTGTTATCAAGCGCAGGAAATGCAGGGTGGTCTCAAATCGTGTCCTGGACATAGCAGCAGAGAACATGGGCATGTGATGAATTGGGTTTGTGGACCAATATGACCGCAATTCATGCTTTTGGGTTATGCCCATGTTGAGGAGAAGGCCCAGAAAAATTTTAAATTCGGAAACTTGGACGGGTTTCCACCGTAAAGACTGAGCATAATAGCTTCCCGGGTTGGCGGCTATAAATTCAGTGGCATATCGGTTTGTTTCTGCCACAACTAAGTCCAAGAGCTCCGCAGTCAAGAACAGCTCAAAAAACCCCAGTGCCGAACCGATCTGAGCTGTCTCAACCTGAACTCCAGACTGGGCGGTGAAAGGGGGAACTACTGGTGTGGCTGAAGTTGGGGACTGCCAATCAGGGTTTGCCAACACCTCAGGGACTCTAGGGGCTCTACGGGCCTGTCAGTGCGGTGGCTGCGACGGGGGAACTAATGCACGTGCCACTGTACCAGCTTCAACTGCCCTTCTGGTGCTCGCCACTTCACCATGTTGTACGGCAGTGCTGGTACTAGGTCCAGGAAGGGCTGCGCTGCTGGTGTATGCCTCACCACGTAATCCGACAGCGCCAGCCCCACTCTGCTGCCCTTGAAGCGGATCCTGCGCAACCTGTGGTCTAGCAACACGGGGCCGGGTACGCCTGGTGCTATCAGGGACTCCAACCTCCTCGTCCGAACTTTGAAAGCCACTGCTTTCTACAGGTTCATATTCTGAAGAAAAAAAGCAAGCCTTTCTTACAAATGGGAGGCTAGCGAAGTACCGGAGGCCGCTGCGATTGATAAAAAATATCAAAACGGATTTTCTTTTTATCGCCGCAGCTCTTGTAAAGTGATTGTGCAGTGATAAAAAAATTTTAAATTTTTTTGTCACTGCGGTGGGGCGGGCGAGGGTGAACGCACGTGTGGGCGACCGATCAGGCCTGATCGGGCAAACACTGCGTTTTGGGTGGAGGGCGAACTAAGGTGGCACTAATACTATTATAGATCTGACTGTGATCAGTTTTGATCACTTACAGATACTATAAAAGTACAAATGCTGATTAGCGATACGCTAATCAGCGAATCAGTGACTGCGGTGCGGTGGGCTGGGCGCTAAACGATCGCTAAACTACCTAACCAAGGGGCCTAAACTATCCTAAAACCTATCAGTCAATACCAGTGAACAAAAAAAAGTGACAGTTTACACTGATCACTTTTTTCCTTTCACTAGGTGATTGACAGGGGCGATCAAGGGGTTAATTGGGGTGCTGGGGAGTGAAGTGTTTGGTGGCTACTCACTGTGATCTGTGCTCCTCTGCTGAGACCAACCGACGAAAAGGACCAGCAGAGGAGCACAGCAGCCATTTAACAGATTATATTTATAAATATAAAGTGTTGACTGGCTTCTGATTCGATTTTTAAAAAATCATCAGCCTGCCAGCCACGATCATTGGCTGGCAGGCTGATGACGAAATACTCCTCTAACTTTTGCCTGCCCGCGATGCGCATGCGCGGGCCGGCTTTGCCCGAAATCTCGCGTCTCCCGAGATGACGCACCGGCGCGTCCACCCGGAATAACAGGGCCGCCGCAAAGACGCAATCCTGCGTACGGCGGTCCTGTAGTGGTTAAATTATTCCCTCATATGACATAACATCCAAGTATCACATACCTATTATAGGGAGATCCACCTCAAGAGAGCGCAACACCCCAACGCACTTTTCGGCGATGCCTTCCTCTGGGGGCGCAGCTCTCCTTGTAAATGTGCTTCTTATAAAACACCCAGCTCACCTGGTAGAAATAATACAAATTAAAAATGCCCTCCTAAAAGGAATTTGGGCACCTTTGCGCATCTAGGCTGCAAAAAAGTGTCACACATCTGGTATCGCCGTACTCGGGAGAAGTTGGGGAATGTGTTTTGGGGTGTCATTTTACATATACCCATGCTGGGTGAGAGAAATATCTTGGCAAAAGACAACTTTTCCCATTTTTTTATACAAAGTTGGCATTTGACCAAGATATTTATCTCACCCAGCATGGGTATATGTAAAATGACACCCCAAAACACATTCCCCAACTTCTCCTGAGTACGGCGATACCAGATGTGTGACACTTTTTTGCAGCCTAGATGCGCAAAGGTGCCCAAATTCCTTTTAGGAGGGCATTTTTAGACATTTGGATCCCAGACTTCTTCTCACGCTTTAGGGCCCCTAAAAAGCCAGGGCAGTATAAATACCCCACATGTGACCCCACTTTGGAAATAAGACACCCCAAGGTATTCAATGAGGGGCCTGGCGAGTTCATAGAATTATTTTTTTTTGGGCATAAGTTAGCGGAAATTGATTTTTTTTGTTTTTTCTCACAAAGTCTCCATTTCCGCAAACTTGGGACAAAAATTTAAATCTTTCATGGACTCAATATGCCCTTCAGCAAATACCTTGGGGTGTCTTCTTTCCAAAATGGGGTCATTTGTGGGGTGTTTGTACTGCCCTGGCATTTTAGGGGCCCTAAAGCGTGAGAAGTCTGGAATATAAATGTCTAAAAAATTTTACGCATTTGGATTCCGTGAGGGGTATGGTGAGTTCATGTGAGATTTTATTTTTTGACACAAGTTAGTGGAATATGAGACTTTGTAAGAAAAAAAATGTAAAAAAAATTTCCGTTAACTTGGGCCAAAAAAATGTCTGACTGATACATGGATCGGATCCGCAAAACACATACGGACGTCTGAATGAGCCTTACAGGGGGATGATCAATGACAGGGGGTGATCAATGACAGGGGGGTGATCAGGGAATCTATATGGGTGATCACCTCCCTGTTATTGATCACCCCCCTGTAAGGCTCCATTCAGACGTCCGTATGATTTTTACGGATCCACGGATACATGGATCGGATCCGCAAAACACATACGGACGTCTGAATGGAGCCTTACAGGGGGATGATCAATGACAGGGGGGTGATCAATGACAGGGGGGTGATCAGGGAATCTATATGGGTGATCACCTCCCTGTCATTGATCACCCCCCTGTAAGGCTCCATTCAGACGTCCGTATGTGTTTTGCGGATCCGATCCATGTATCCGTGGATCCGTAAAAATCATACGGACGTCTGAATGGAGCCTTACAGGGGGGTGATCAATGACTGGGGGGTGATCAGGGTGTCTAGATGGGTGATCACCCCCTGTAAGGCTCCATTCAGACGTCCGAATGCGTTTTGCGGATCCGATCCATGTATCCGTGGATCCGTAAAAATCATACGGACGTCTGAATGGAGCCTTACAGGGTGGTGATCAATGACTGGGGTGATCAGGGAGTCTATATGGGTCATCACCCCTCTGTCATTGATCACCCCCCTGTAAGGCTCCATTCAGACGTCAGTACGTGTTTTGCGGCTCCGATCCATGTATCCGTAAAAATTAGAGTTGAGCGAACACCTGGATGTTCGGGTTCGAGAAGTTCGGCCGAACATCCCGGAAATGTTCGGGTTCGGGATCCGAACCCGATCCGAACTTCGTCCCGAACCCGAACCCCATTGAAGTCAATGGGGACCCGAACTTTTCGGCACTAAAAAGGCTGTAAAACAGCCCAGGAAAGAGCTAGAGGGCTGCAAAAGGCAGCAACATGTAGGTAAATCCCCTGCAAACAAATGTGGATAGGGAAATGAATTAAAATAAAAATTAAATAAATAAAAATTAACCAAAATCAATTGGAGAGAGGTTCCATAGCAGAGAATCTGGCTTCCCGTCACCCACCACTGGAACAGTCCATTCTCAGATATTTAGGCCCCGGCACCCAGGCAGAGGAGAGAGGTCCCGTAACAGAGAATCTGTCTTCATGTCAGCAGAGAATTAGTCTGCATGTCATAGCAGAGAATGAGGCTTCACGTCAGCCACCACTGCAACAGTCCATTGGCATATATTTAGGCCCAGCACCCAGGCAGAGGAGGGAGGTCCCGTAACAGAGAATCTGTCTTCATGTCAGCAGAGAATTAGTCTGCATGTCATAGCAGAGAATGAGGCTTCACGTCAGCCACCACTGCAACAGTCCATTGGCATATATTTAGGCCCAGCACACACACAGGCAGAGGAGAGAGGTCCCGTAACAGAGAATCTGGCTTCATGTCAGCAGAGAATCAGTCTGCATGTCATAGCAGAGAATGAGGCTTCACGTCAGCCACCACTGCAACAGTCCATTGGCATATATTTAGGCCCAGCACACACACAGGCAGAGGAGAGAGGTCCCGTAACAGAGAATCTGGCTTCATGTCAGCAGAGAATCAGTCTGCATGTCATAGCAGAGAATGAGGCTTCACGTCAGCCACCACTGCAACAGTCCATTGGCATATATTTAGGCCCAGCACCCAGGCAGAGGAGGGAGGTCCCGTAACAGAGAATCTGTCTTCATGTCAGCAGAGAATTAGTCTGCATGTCATAGCAGAGAATGAGGCTTCACGTCAGCCACCACTGCAACAGTCCATTGGCATATATTTAGGCCCAGCACACACACAGGCAGAGGAGAGAGGTCCCGTAACAGAGAATCTGGCTTCATGTCAGCAGAGAATCAGTCTGCATGTCATAGCAGAGAATGAGGCTTCACGTCACCCACCACTGCAACAGTCCATTGGCATATATTTAGGCCTAGCACACAGGCAGAGCAGAGAGGTCCCGTAACAGACAATCTGGCTTCATGACAGCAGAGAATCAGTCTGCATGTCATAGCAGAGAATGAGGCTTCACGTCACCCACCACTGCAACAGTCCATTGGCATATATTTAGGCCTAGCACACAGGCAGAGCAGAGAGGTCCCGTAACAGACAATCTGGCTTCATGTCAGCAGAGAATCAGTCTGCATGTCATAGCAGAGAATGAGGCTTCACGTCACCCACCACTGCAACAGTCCATTGGCATATATTTAGGCCTAGCACACAGGCAGAGCAGAGAGGTCCCGTAACAGACAATCTGGCTTCATGACAGCAGAGAATCAGTCTGCATGTCATAGCAGAGAATGAGGCTTCACGTCACCCACCACTGCAACAGTCCATTGGCATATATTTAGGCCTAGCACACAGGCAGAGCAGAGAGGTCCCGTAACAGACAATCTGGCTTCATGTCAGCAGAGAATCAGTCTGCATGTCATAGCAGAGAATGAGGCTTCACGTCACCCACCACTGCAACAGTCCATTGGCATATATTTAGGCCTAGCACACAGGCAGAGCAGAGAGGTCCCGTAACAGACAATCTGGCTTCATGACAGCAGAGAATCAGTCTGCATGTCATAGCAGAGAATGAGGCTTCACGTCACCCACCACTGCAACAGTCCATTGGCATATATTTAGGCCTAGCACACAGGCAGAGCAGAGAGGTCCCGTAACAGACAATCTGGCTTCATGTCAGCAGAGAATCAGTCTGCATGTCATAGCAGAGAATGAGGCTTCACGTCACCCACCACTGCAACAGTCCATTGGCATATATTTAGGCCTAGCACACAGGCAGAGCAGAGAGGTCCCGTAACAGACGATCTGGCTTCATGTCAGCAGAGAATCAGTCTGCATGTCATAGCAGAGAATCAGGCTTCACGTCAGCCACCACTGCAACAGTCCATGGTCATAAATTTAGGCCCAGCACCCAGGCAGAGGAGAGAGGTCCCGTAACAGACAATCTGGCTTCATGTCAGCAGAGAATTAGTCTGCATGTCATAGCAGAGAATCAGGCTTCATGTCAGCCACCACTGCAACAGTCCATTGGCATATATTTAGGCCTAGCACACAGGCAGAGGAGAGGTTCATTCAACTTTGGGTAGCATCGCAATATAATGGTAAAATGAAAATAAAAATAGGATTGAATGAGGAAGTGCCCTGGAGTCCAATAATATATGGTTATGGGGAGGTAGTTAATGTCTAATCTGGACAAGGGACGGACAGGTCCTGTGGGATCCATGCCTGGTTCATTTTTATGAACGTCAGCTTGTCCACATTGGCTGTAGACAGGCGGCTGCGTTTGTCTGTAATGACGCCCCCTGCCGTGCTGAATACACGTTCAGACAAAACGCTGGCTGCCGGGCAGGCCAGCACCTCCAAGGCATAAAAGGCTAGCTCTGGCCACGTGGACAATTTAGAGACCCAGAAGTTGAATGGGGCCGAACCATCAGTCAGTACGTGGAGGGGTGTGCACACGTACTGTTCCACCATGTTAGTGAAATGTTGCCTCCTGCTAACACGTTGCGTATCAGGTGGTGGTGCAGTTAGCTGTGGCGTGTTGACAAAAGTTTTCCACATCTCTGCCATGCTAACCCTGCCCTCAGAGGAGCTGGCCGTGACACAGCTGCCTTGGCGACCTCTTGCTCCTCCTCTGCCTTGGCCTTGGGCTTCCACTTGTTCCCCTGTGACATTTGGGAATGCTCTCAGTAGCGCGTCTACCAACGTGCGCTTGTACTCGCGCATCTTCCTATCACGCTCCAGTGCAGGAAGTAAGGTGGGCACATTGTCTTTGTAGCGTGGATCCAGCAGGGTGGCAACCCAGTAGTCCGCACAGGTTAAAATGTGGGCAACTCTGCTGTCGTTGCGCAGGCACTGCAGCATGTAGTCGCTCATGTGTGCCAGGCTGCCCAGGGGTAAGGACAAGCTGTCCTCTGTGGGAGGCGTATCGTCATCGTCCTGCCTTTCCCCCCAGCCACGCACCAGTGATGGACCCGAGCTGCGTTGGGTGCCACCCCGCTGTGACCATGCTTCATCCTCATCCTCCTCCACCTCCTCCTCATCCTCGTCCTCCTCGTCCTCCAGTAGTGGGCCCTGGCTGGCCACATTTGTACCTGGCCTCTGCTGTTGCAAAAAACCTCCCTCTGAGTCACTTCGAAGAGACTGGCCTGAAAGTGCTAAAAATGACCCCTCTTCCTCATCCTCCTCCTCCTCCTCCTGGGCCACCTCCTGTTCCATCATCGCCCTAAGTGTTTTCTCAAGGAGACATAGAAGTGGTATTGTAACGCTGATAACGGTGTCATCGCCACTGGCCATGTTGGTGGAGTACTCGAAACAGCGCAACAGGGCACACAGGTCTCGCATGGAGGCCCAGTCATTGGTGGTGAAGTGGTGCTGTTCTGTAGTGCGACTGACCCGTGCGTGCTGCAGCTGAAACTCCACTATGGCCTGCTGCTGCTCGCACAGTCTGTCCAGCATGTGCAAGGTGGAGTTCCACCTGGTGGGCACGTCGCATATGAGGCGGTGAGCGGGAAGGCCGAAGTTACGCTGTAGCGCAGACAGGCGAGCAGCGGCAGGATGTGAACGCCGGAAGCGCGAACAGACGGCCCGCACTTTATGCAGCAGCTCTGACATGTCGGGGTAGTTGTGAATGAACTTCTGCACCACCAAATTCAGCACATGCGCCAAGCAAGGGATGTGCGTCAAATTGGCTAGTCCCAGAGCTGCAACGAGATTTCGCCCATTATCACACACCACCAGGCCGGGCTTGAGGCTCACCGGCAGCAACCACTCGTCGGTCTGTTGTTCAATACCCCGCCACAACTCCTGTGCGGTGTGGGGCCTGTCCCCCAAACATATGAGTTTCAGAATGGCCTGCTGACGTTTACCCCGGGCTGTGCTGAAGTTGGTGGTGAAGGTGTGTGGCTGACTGGATGAGCAGGTGGAAGAAGAGGAGGAGGAAGCCGAGAAGGAGGAGGTGGCAACAGGAGGCAAAGAATGTTGCCCTGCGATCCTTGGCGGCGGCAGGACGTGCGCCAAACAGCTCTCCGCCTGGGGCCCAGCTGCCACTACATTTACCCAGTGTGCAGTTAGGGAGATATAGCGTCCCTGGCCGTGCTTACTGGTCCACGTATCTGTGGTTAGGTGGACCTTGCTACAGATGGCGTTGCGCAGTGCACACTTGATTTTATCGGATACTTGGTTGTGCAGGGAAGGCACGGCTCTCTTGGAGAAGTAGTGCCGGCTGGGAACAACATACTGTGGGACAGCAAGCGACATGAGCTGTTTGAAGCTGTCTGTGTCCACCAGCCTAAATGACAGCATTTCATAGGCCAGTAGTTTAGAAATGCTGGCATTCAGGGCCAGGGATCGAGGGTGGCTAGGTGGGAATTTACGCTTTCTATCAAATGTTTGTGAGATGGAGAGCTGAACGCTGGCGTGTGACATGGTTGAGACGCTTGGTGACGGAGGTGGTGGTGGTGGTGTTGGTGGTACATCCCCTGTTTGCTGGGCGGCAGGTGCCAACGTTCCTCCAGAGGCGGAGGAAGAGGCCGAGGCGGCAGCAGCAGAATAGGCCGAGGCGGCAGCAGCAGAAGAGGTAGCAGGGGGAGCCTGAGTGACTTCCTTGGTTTTAAGGTGTTTACTCCACTGCAGTTCATGCTTTGCATGCAGGTGCCTGGTCATGCAGGTTGTGCTCAGGTTCAGAACGTTAATGCCTCGCTTCAGGCTCTGATGGCACAGCGTGCAAACCACTCGGGTCTTGTCGTCAGCACATTGTTTGAAGAAGTGCCATGCCAGGGAACTCCTTGAAGCTGCCTTTGGGGTGCTCGGTCCCAGATGGCGGCGGTCAGTAGCAGGCGGAGTCTCTTGGCGGCGGGTGTTCTGCTTTTGCCCACTGCTCCCTCTTTTGCTACGCTGTTGGCTCGGTCTCACCACTGCCTCTTCCTCCGAACTGTGAAAGTCAGTGGCACGACCTTCATTCCATGTGGGGTCTAGGACCTCATCGTCCCCTGCATCGTCTTCCACCCAGTCTTGATCCCTGACCTCCTGTTCAGTCTGCACACTGCAGAAAGACGCAGCAGTTGGCACCTGTGTTTCGTCATCATCAGAGACATGCTGAGGTGGTATTCCCATGTCCTCATCATCAGGAAACATAAGTGGTTGTGCGTCAGTGCATTCTATGTCTTTCACCGCTGGGGAAGGGCTAGGTGGATGCCCTTGGGAAACCCTGCCAGCGGAGTCTTCAAACAGCATAAGAGACTGCTGCATAACTTGAGGCTGAGACAGTTTCCCTGGTATGCATGGGGGTGATGTGACAGACTGATGGGGTTGGTTTTCAGGCGCCATCTGTGCGCTTTCTGCAGAAGACTGGGTGGGAGATAATGTGAACGTGCTGGATCCACTGTCGGCCACCCAATTGACTAATGCCTGTACCTGCTCAGGCCTTACCATCCTTAGAACGGCATTGGGCCCCACCATATATCGCTGTAAATTCTGGCGGCTACTGGGACCTGAGGTAGTTGGTACACTAGGACGTGTGGATGTGGCAGAACGGCCACGTCCTCTCCCAGCACCAGAGGGTCCACTAACACCACCACGACCATGTCCACGTCCGCGTCCCTTACTAGATGTTTTTCTCATTGTTATGGTTCACCACAACAACAAATATATTATTTGGCCCAATGTATTGTATTCAAATTCAGCGGGATATAAATTTGAGGCCTAGTATTTAGGCGCTGGGTGACCGGTATGGATTTAGTGACAGAATTAGACTTGGAAATGCACAGAAGCGTGTGTGTGAAGTTATTCTGAATGACCCTATGTGCACCTTCAATATTATATACCCTTTTAGGGATAGATTTCAAATAGCTCTGATATAGCAGAAACCACTAAATTATGAAATTGCTAAATTGGGAATTGTACTTCAACCCAGAACAAAAAATGTGCTTTGACGGACACTAAATATCTTGCCCAGCAACAACAGTACAGCGGTGGGTAACGAGAGATTTAGAGGGATTTAAATTTGAGGCCTAGTATTTAGGCGCTGGGTCACCGGTATGGATTTAGTGACAGAATTAGACTTGGAAATGCACAGAAGCCTGTGTGTGAAGTTATTCTGAATGACCCTATGTGCACCTTCAATATTATATACCCTTTTAGGGATAGATTTCAAATAGCTCTGATATAGCAGAAACCACTAAATTATGAAATTGCTAAATTGGGAATTGTACTTCAACCCAGAACAAAAAATGTGCTTTGACGGACACTAAATATCTTGCCCAGCAACAACAGTACACCGGTGGGTAACGAGAGATTTAGAGGGAATTAAATTTGAGGCCTAGTATTTAGGCGCTGGGTCACCGGTATGGATTTAGTGACAGAATTAGACTTGGAAATACACAGTAGCGGGTGTGTGTGAAGTTATTCTGAATGACCCTATGTGCACCTTCAATATTATATACCCTTTTAGGGATAGATTTCAAATAGCTCTGATATAGCAGAAACCACTAAATTATGAAATTGCTAAATTGGGAATTGTACTTCAACCCAGAACAAAAAATGTGCTTTGACGGACACTAAATATCTTGCCCAGCAACAACAGTACAGCGGTGGGTAACGAGAGATTTAGAGGGAATTAAATTTGAGGCCTAGTATTTAGGCGCTGGGTCACCGGTATGGATTTAGTGACAGAATTAGACTTGGAAATGCACAGAAGCGTGTGTGTGAAGTTATTCTGAATGACCCTATGTGCACCTTCAATATTATATACCCTTTTAGGGATAGATTTCAAATAGCTCTGATATAGCAGAAACCACTAAATTATGAAATTGCTAAATTGGGAATTGTACTTCAACCCAGAACAAAAAATGTGCTTTGACGGACACTAAATATCTTGCCCAGCAACAACAGTACAGCGGTGGGTAACGAGAGATTTAGAGGGATTTAAATTTGAGGCCTAGTATTTAGGCGCTGGGTCACCGGTATGGATTTAGTGACAGAATTAGACTTGGAAATGCACAGAAGCGTGTGTGTGAAGTTATTCTGAATGACCCTATGTGCACCTTCAATATTATATACCCTTTTAGGGATAGATTTCAAATAGCTCTGATATAGCAGAAACCACTAAATTATGAAATTGCTAAATTGGGAATTGTACTTCAACCCAGAACAAAAAATGTGCTTTGACGGACACTAAATATCTTGCCCAGCAACAACAGTACAGCGGTGGGTAACGAGAGATTTAGAGGGATTTAAATTTGAGGCCTAGTATTTAGGCGCTGGGTCACCGGTATGGATTTAGTGACAGAATTAGACTTGGAAATGCACAGAAGCGTGTGTGTGAAGTTATTCTGAATGACCCTATGTGCACCTTCAATATTATATACCCTTTTAGGGATAGATTTCAAATAGCTCTGATATAGCAGAAACCACTAAATTATGAAATTGCTAAATTGGGAATTGTACTTCAACCCAGAACAAAAAATGTGCTTTGACGGACACTAAATATCTTGCCCAGCAACAACAGTACAGCGGTGGGTAACGAGAGATTTAGAGGGATTTAAATTTGAGGCCTAGTATTTAGGCGCTGGGTGACAGGTATGGGTTTAGTGACAGAATTAGACTTGAAAATACACAGTAGCGGGTGTGTGTGAAGTTATTCTGAATGACCCAATGTGCACCTTCAATATTATATACCCTTTTTGGGATAGATTTCAAATAGCTCTGATATAGCAGGAACCACTAAATTATGAAATTGCTAAATTGGGAATTGTACTTCAACCCAGAACAAAAAATGTGCTTTGACGGACACTAAATATCTTGCCCAGCAACAACAGTACAGCGGTGGGTAACGAGAGATTTAGAGGGATTTAAATTTGAGGCCTAGTATTTAGGCGCTGGGTCACCGGTATGGATTTAGTGACAGAATTAGACTTGGAAATGCACAGAAGCGTGTGTGTGAAGTTATTCTGAATGACCCTATGTGCACCTTCAATATTATATACCCTTTTAGGGATAGATTTCAAATAGCTCTGATATAGCAGAAACCACTAAATTATGAAATTGCTAAATTGGGAATTGTACTTCAACCCAGAACAAAAAATGTGCTTTGACGGACACTAAATATCTTGCCCAGCAACAACAGTACACCGGTGGGTAACGAGAGATTTAGAGGGAATTAAATTTGAGGCCTAGTATTTAGGCGCTGGGTCACCGGTATGGATTTAGTGACAGAATTAGACTTGGAAATACACAGTAGCGGGTGTGTGTGAAGTTATTCTGAATGACCCTATGTGCACCTTCAATATTATATACCCTTTTAGGGATAGATTTCAAATAGCTCTGATATAGCAGAAACCACTAAATTATGAAATTGCTAAATTGGGAATTGTACTTCAACCCAGAACAAAAAATGTGCTTTGACGGACACTAAATATCTTGCCCAGCAACAACAGTACAGCGGTGGGTAACGAGAGATTTAGAGGGAATTAAATTTGAGGCCTAGTATTTAGGCGCTGGGTCACCGGTATGGATTTAGTGACAGAATTAGACTTGGAAATACACAGTAGCGGGTGTGTGTGAAGTTACTCTGAATGACCCTATGTGCACCTTCAATATTATATACCCTTTTTGGGATAGATTTCAAAGAGCTCTGATATAGCAGGAACCACTAAATTATGAAATTGCTAAATTGAGAATTGTATTTCAACCCAGAACAAGAAATGTGCTTGAACGGACACTAAATAACTCGCCCAGCTACAGCACTAGGGACAGATTTAGCTGGATATAAATTTGAGGCCTAGTATTTAGGCGCTGGGTGACCGGTATGGATTTAGTGACAGAATTAGACTGGGATATGGCCAAAAAATGAACAGACTATTGCTGGTTAAATGCACTTGGTGTGACAGCTTCACCCTGATGTAGGCTTTAGCCAAAAAACAACCACACCATTGAGGGTTAAATGCACTTGGTGACAGGCGCAGCTTGCCCCTGATTTTGTATATGGCCAAAAAATGAACAGACTATTGCTGGTTAAATGCACTTGGTGTGACAGCTTCACCCTGATGTAGGCTTTAGCCAAAAAACAACCACACCATTGAGGGTTAAATGCACTTGGTGACAGGCGCAGCTTGCCCCTGATTTTGTATATGGCCAAAAAATGAACAGACTATTGCTGGTTAAATGCACTTGGTGTGACAGCTTCACCCTGATGTAGGCTTTAGCCAAAAAACAACCACACCATTGAGGGTTAAATGCACTTGGTGACAGGCGCAGCTTGCCCCTGATTTTGTATATGGCCAAAAAATGAACAGACTATTGCTGGTTAAATGCACTTGGTGTGACAGCTTCACCCTGATGTAGGCTTTAGCCAAAAAACAACCACACCATTGAGGGTTAAATGCACTTGGTCGCAGCTTGTGCTGGCGCACCACAAGACACAAAATGGCCGCCGATCACCCCAGAAAAATGAGACTGACAAACGGTCTGTGCAGCCTAAAAACAGTGAGCAATTGAGGATCAGCAGCTCAATGATCCACAGCTGCAGATCGATCAGTTAATCAAGTCCTTTGGAGGAGTTAATCTGCCTAATCTCGCCCTACTGTCGCAGCCGCAACCTCTCCCTACGCTAATCAGAGCAGAGTGACGGGCGGCGCTATGTGACTCCAGCTTAAATAGAGGCTGGGTCACATGGTGCTCTGGCCAATCACAGCCATGCCAATAGTAGGCATGGCTGTGATGGCCTCTTGGGGCAAGTAGTATGACGCTTGTTGATTGGCTGCTTTGCAGCCTTTCAAAAAGCGCCAAGAAAGCGTCACAAAAGCGCCAAGAAAGCGACGAACACCGAACCCGAACCCGGACTTTTACGAAAATGTCCGGGTTCGGGTCCGTGTCACGGACACCCCAAAATTCGGTACGAACCCGAACTATACAGTTCGAGTTCGCTCATCCCTAGTAAAAATCATACGGACGTCTGAATGGAGCCTTACAGGGGGGTGATCAATGACAGGGGGGTGATCAATGACAGGGGGGGGATCAGGGAGTGTATATGAAGTGATCAGGGGTTCATAAGGGGTTAATAAGTGACGGGGGGGTGAAGTGTAGTGTAGTGTAGTGTAGTGTTTTGTGGTACTTTACTGAGCTACCTGTGTCCTCTGGTGGTCGATCCAAACAAAAAGGACCACCAGAGGACCAGGTAGCAGGTATATTAGACGCTGTTATCAAAACAGCGTCTAATATACCTGTTAGGGGTTAAAAAAATCACATCTCCAGCCTGCCAGCGAGCGATCGCCGCTGGCAGGCTGGAGATCCACTCGCTTACCTTCCGTTCCTGTGAGCGTGCGCCTGTGTGCGCGCGTTCACAGGAAATCTCGCGTCTCGCGAGATGACGCGTATATGCGTCGCTGAGCGCACAGCTGCCACCTCCGGACCGCAGATCAGCGTTAGGCGGTCCGGAGGTGGTTAAGGAGCATAGTGACAATATGTGAATTACAAAACAAAAAAAAATTATTATATCAAAAATCACAAATCGAATACCATAATTGCCAAACAATTAAATAAATGAGTGTCTGAATAAGTCTGAATAAGATGATGTGTGAGATGAAAGGAAAAAACAACATTTTGTCTTTATGTATTTCTGTTTTTCAAAAGTTCTTCTCTTCTTAACTTCATCTCTTGGAGTAATCAGTAATCAGCTAGGAAATATAATAAAACAAATCTAAGTATTATGAGATATACGTAGAAAAGCACAAAACAAGGACAACATACATGACATACAAAGATAAAAGATAACATGTATACAAAAAATACAAGGAATACAAAAAATTCCTAACCATATGTCATAATAGTGCTCAGAGAAATGGACCGAAGCTCAGAACATCATTAAGTCCCTTGGGCTGCATTGTATCCAGGGTCCAAATCCATCTTGTTTCACGTTGTGTGTCTCTGTGTGTGTGTGTATATATATATATATATATATATATATATATGTGTATATATATGCATTATTTAGAATATATATTTTATGCCGTGTATATCCCACTGACCATATAGACTTTTAAGATTTAGAAAAGTATTGAAGTTATTTCCTACTAATTGGATTTCATGAGGAGAGCGGAATATTATTAGCCAGCCGTGTGGGCAAGTTAATGAATCCGGATGTTAAGTAAAAGGAACCATTGTCCATTGTCCCTAAGAAGACAGTAGGAGATGGTGACTCCAACATGTCTAGATTAGGGGTAATTAAAATGTCAGGAAGAAACCCTTAATACTGATGTATATTTAATAGGTTAATAAGGTCATGTTAATGTATTATTAGGTATTTAGAGTTAATGTTGAAATTGTCATGTGGTACAACAGTGCCATCTAGAGGTAAATTAATAATAGTATGTCATTTTCACCAGTATTCCAAGGGTTAAAATGACATCATTGGTATCTGCATACGAATACACCCACCTTGTCTGATTGGAGATCCCTAATTTGGAAGGGGATGAGTTTTTAGATAACATGGGGTATAAAGTATGCATGTAAAGACATTAAAGGAAGCTATCTATGAATCTACACTCTTCAACTTAAATAACTGCAACTAACAATTTACTTCAACAACAAAAAGAAACTTGGATTAATTTTTGTCTACTGGAAGAGTTTTAAGAAACCTGTCCATCCTTGACTTGGTAACGTATGTTATATTTTTGCTTGTGATATTATTAAGATATTCCTCTCAGCGTATAGTCAAGAGTTCCCATATTGCGGGAACGTATAGTGTTAATCACCTCCCTAATGCTAGTTGTCCTCTTAGCAAAGATGCATATTGCTAATGGGAGATTAGACATTGTCTGAGTAGAGGAAAACTCTGGGAAATTATATTTCCATAGTCTGGTTGTTAAGTGGGATATAATATCATATTAATATCATTTATATTTTTGATTGTCATAGGCTGAGACAGAGTTAAGGGACAACATTTATTGTTCTTGTATTAATCTGTATTTTGTCATGTTATAACCTGTTGGTAAACAGAAAATCCTGAGCTTCTCTTGATGTATTAATTATTGGTCTGTTTGATAAAGATATAGCATTTATTTCTTATCATATGTTATTTTTAATAATTCTGTGATGATGAGAAAGTGATAGTGGATTACACCACCATCTAGTGGTGGTTTGTTGGTACTGCGTCAATTTGTCTATCCATTGATCTTATGTCAGTTTTATATTGGATTTGTACTCATTTATAAATAAATTATTACAGATATTTTGCATAATTGGTTGCCCCTTTGTTTTCATTAATTGCATAAATTAAATTTAGAGTCTCAAGATAAAAGAAAGGCGTTTTATGTCCGCCTAGTGGATTTCCTGACTGATTTCCATATTTTATTATTTTATTTAAAAAAAAAAATTGTATATAAAATATTTATATTTTATATAAAAGATATATTTGACAAGACCTAAAGATTGTCTCCGTCCCTTGGGGGGAATAGTAAGACTTTACAAGATAGTCTCTCAAATTCTTTGACCTCCTAGCCACCAAAGTTGGAAAGGGTGTCAAAAATTACTCAAGGGTAGGATCCGTTCTTAGGATCGGCCAAACTCTTTTTAACAAATCACGCATATTCTCCCACTGAGAATGATAGTTGGTGATATATCTCACCGTTTCATCTAATTTATCCTTTAGTTTGGAATAGACTAAGCTCTCCCGAGTCATATTCTTGGCCCTATTATAGGCCTTCTTGATGGATCTCTTGCTGTATCCTCTTTCAAGGAAACAATTTTTTAAAATGTCTGCTTGACGTTCAAAGTCGTCATTATTCGAACAAATCCTTCTTATCCTAATAAATTGGCCAGTTGGAATTCCTCTAATTGTCTGCTTCGGATGTGAGGATGATGCATGTAGTAACGCCTTCAAAGACGTCTCCTTCCTATATACATCCGTCTGTAAAAGCTAAATACGTCAACCTTAATCGTGACATCCTAAAAAATCTATTTACTTTGGGTTATAATTGAAAGTTAAATGGATGTTGTATTCATTTACATTAAGATCCCCAATGAATTGTTGAAGTGTATCAGACGTACAATGCCAGATCAGAAAGATGTTGTCAATGTACCGGGTCCAAAAAATGAAAACATGGTGTGTGACGGACTAAATCGTCACTGGGGAAGCTGGAGAAGACTTCTGGAACTGTATATATACTGAGTTGATCTTCAATAAAGTGAGTTCCTGTTTTACATTCAACATAGAGCCTCGTCTCATGTGTGTGGGGATTGCTATACGTGTATACTCCCCTGGCTATTACTCCTAGCTCTTGTAAGAGCTGGTCCTGTTCCTTGTTCCTGTGGTGGTTACGGTGTCGAGCGGAGTGCTTGGAGTCCTCGGGAAGCATGCTATACATGCTATGATATCTATTTATATGGATTTTTTATGTCTCTACATATTTTTATGTCTCTACATATATTTTTTGCTATATGGATGTTACTGTATTCATAATTCTTTTTGTTATCTGATGGGTCCGATCATTTGTCTGGACTGCTACTATCCCTGCATCCTTTATGTATATATGCCATGATATCTATTTATATGGATTTTTATGTCTTTATATATTTTCGCTATATGGAGGTTGCTATATTCATAACTCTTCTTGTTATTTGATGGGTCCGATTATTTGTTTGGTATAGCGCGGTATGTCAGCTAAAGGACCTTCCTGTGTTGGCGGTCATTTCTTTTGTGACATGGGTGGGCACATGACTGGCCATCACGTGTCTGCGCGCGTCACGTGGGCGGAATCGTGCGCGCAATCACCCGACTGGTCATCGGGTGTTCGGTGCACACCTCCTTGCCCACACGCCGTCTACGATCCCCAGAGAGCTGCGCAAATGAAAGCACGGTTTTTAATTTGTATTATTTCTACCAGGTGAGCTGGGTGTTTTATAAGAAGCACACTTACACGGAGAGCCGCGCCCCCAGAGGAAGGCATCGCCGAAACGCGCGTCGGGGTGTGCGGCTCTCTTGAAGTGGATCTCCCTACAATAGGTATGTGATACTTGGATGTTATGTCATATGAGGGAATCATTAAATTATATTTTGCACGTGCACTTTTATAACATTATTATGCTAGACATTTTGTATTCAGGCTTTTTCATATATAAATTCATGTGATGTAATCAGCTGCTCCGCCAGCCATGATATATGCACTTGCACTTCAATACTCCTATCATGTTGGTGGACTTTACAATCATGTATTTATATGAATTAGTCTTCTTCCCTTATATATGAATTTTGACATTATCTCCTCAGGGGTAGACCGCACTTTATATTTGATGTATCATGTCTCTTTTTACTTACGTTACATTGTGTATTTAATAAAATATATTGGATTTATAACTTGTTTAGTCTCAGTTTTTCTTTATGTAGGTGTATTCATAATAGATGCGGGTACTGCCCAAGCACAGTGTACTGTACACCCGTGATTTAGGTGTTATTAGTGCTTGTTTTTTTTAGTTATTCACCATGTACCAACCTTTTTCTCCCGGTGCCCCAACATCTCCTTTTTGACTTGGAAGGCCAGGATGACCAGGGCAGCCTCGAAGAATTGATAATTTGTCTTTGTCCCCAATCCCTAAAATTTTGACTTCTGTCAATAAGAAATACACAAATATAAAGGACAACTAAAATATTACAAACATGTAATAGACATGAACATGGAAATTAAATGAAGGCCACTCATCCATAAAAACACAAGGAAAAAATACAAAATACATTCATACATTATTCATACACTATACAATATGTTAAGTTAATTTACAGATATTAAACTGCTTCCTGACTCTTCCTTATATCAATATATGATATATGTGTAGGTAAGGCTGTGTTCACACAATGCAAGTGTATTGTTTTTGTTTTTTATATGATTTTTCAAACATTGCTGTAAAATGGCTGTGGTATCATAAATCTGTGCTACTGGTATAATAATTTTCACAAAATCATGTCAGAAACCACAAAACAATCGTAACCTGTGAACACAGCCTAAGATTAATGATCAGTTGCTCATGAAGTACTCACCCGGACATGACTGATCACTGCTACAGAGCCCGGACACCATTCCCAGCAGTAGTAGTACTGGCACACACATGACGGCCTCAAGACATTTACACCGGTCTTCAAGATTTCTAAATAAATTTGTGGCCAAGACCCTTCCCTTTTATATGTCATGTGCCCCCCTCCACTTGTCCCAATGGAGCTTTACTTTCCCAGCCATGTCCTTATTAAATATTTCCCAACAGACTATGATACATAGGCCTTAACTGTTTATACATTTAACTCATTCCCTCCAACGATTGGAAGAGTTTCTTGATTATGTATCAGTTAGATCCAGGGAAAACCTTCTTATGACATATGATTATATGTAGATCTTGGACTCCACCAGTGTTCTGCCCAGCAGAGTTTGAGTATCATTACAGTTCATTTTATCAGAGTTTGATATCTATGTAGTGATTAGCGAGGTTATAGCACCATCTAGCGGTGTTTAATTGTATTGCACTTGTTTTCCGTGTTACAAAGACTGCTACCTTGTGTGAGGTGCCAAGCATTGTGGAGTGAAAAGCATCCTGGGAAAGAGAACTCACCAGGACACAGTACAAAGCTGTCCTCCTGCGTATCTCCTTCTTAATCTCGACCATCCTGGTAGAAGCATATCTGGTGAGAGATATAACTTTGTTTCTGGGACATTATGTTATGCAGAGCTGTTCAGCTAGGTATCATTGTCTCAGGGAAGTTCTTATACTGTTATATCTATACTTTATACCTATACTTTCTATCTGTATTCTTACAATTTTACCAATCAATTGATCACACATCAAATACTCCTGTTTTGCCAATAAACAAGTTAGACTACAAAGAACAGTCCTCTTATTTGGAAGACAGAATTGGTTTATGCTGAATGTCGGACTGCACACTGTGTGAACGTGTATGAAGACAGAACAACCAGTGTCATATCCTAAAAAAGTTTCTGCGCCATTGCAGAGCTGTGATAGGGAGAGAGCTGCAGCAGAAAAGACATACCCCTGTGATAGTGAGAGAGCTGCAGCAGAAAGGACACACCTCCTGAGCTGTGATAGGGAGAGTGCTATTGCAGGTTAAATAACTGTAGTAGAGCATTTGGAGCAATGAAGGTAGAGATCTCTGGATCCATGTGAGGTGGATCCTCCTGTGGTGGACATGTCTTCCATTTCACGCTTCAATGTCATATGTAGTGTCTTGAGATGCTCCCTTAGGTGGGTGTCACGCTCCATCCTCTTAGACAATAAACCAGGTATAACTTACAAGCTATAAGCACACATTCAGGATTTAGGTGCTGATTCTGTGTTGAAATCCTCATAAAATCCCCTGACGTGTATCCCGGCATGCTCGGACTGGCCCTCTGGGGAGGCAGGGGAATCCTCGGTTTATCCCCAGTCTCCTGCGCCTGGAGATAAGACAGAGGAGTAATTATTTCTCTTGTTTCTCAGGAGAGATAATTATTGTAACCCCTAGGTGGTTATCGCACAGTGATGCAGCCTCCTATGGTGTAAATTGTACAGCAGAAGGCCCCGTAGTATCTTCTAAGCTTCTTGGCTGCTGGCAGTGAAGGAGGAGAGAACATGTCTGGCTATCCTCCTGCCCTCCCTGCTGTCAGAAAACTGGCTGCTGGAGAGAAGGACTCCTCTGCGGTGCTGGGCTGATTTCTCAGGTGTGTGACAGTAGTGAGCTGTAGGAGACTGTAAGGGGGAAATAGGGAATTTGTTTATAGCAGACACAGATCTATGAATGTGTGCTGCTCTCTGCAGAGTTCAGCGTGGCATTGGGTGGACTCTGCCCTAGGTCCCCCCCAATGCCTTTGCTTTAGGTGTACCCTCATAAGTGCCCCAGCTCCAGATGCCTCCCAATGCCGCCACTCTAAATGCACCCCTAATAATCTTTTCCAGTTGCACCTCTAATACTTACCTCTGCTCCAGGATCACCACTATTGCCCTGCATCAGGCGACCCTAATGCCTCTGCTTTAGGTGCACCCCCATTAGTGCCCCAGCTCCAGATGCCCCCACTCTAAATGCATCACCAATATTGCCTCTTCTCTAGTTACACCTGCTCCAGGATCCCCACTAATACCCTGCCTCAGATAACTCTAATGTCTCTGCTTCAGTTATGACCCTTCGTTTGCGCCCTTTGCTCACGTTGCTCCTCTAGCACTTTTCTTAAAGGTTATGCAAATGGGTTGGACTTATGACTGAAGAATTCTGCACAGTGCGTCATATTTTCCAGTATTGACACGAATGGTTTAGGGTACTTTCACACTTGCGTTAAACTTTTCCGGTATTGAATTCCATCCTAGGCGCTAGGGCTGTCAAATATAATCGATGCAGCGATGCATCGCGATTCGACCCCCGGCGATTCTGCATCGATGCGGTTGCTTTAAATAATCGATGCATGTTGATGACGTCAGCGTCGCGTCCGCCGTGCAGCCGAGTCGAAAAAAGTTTTTGGGCGCCTTCTTTCCCGCCTCCCGCCGACGTGTCAGAGGGGGTGGCCACAACATTGAGTGAGCCAGGTCTGAGTGAGGAGGAGCCGGAGGCGTGGTTTCCGGCTTTCCGCGCATCTCCGGCTCCCAGTCAGACACTCAGAAGCCGGCGGCAGAGTGGACGTGCGGTGGCTTGCGGCGAGGTGAGTTTTGTCACCTATGAGTATGTAATATCTAGTACCTCCAAAGCGCCTGCCAGTGCTGCCACCTACACAGCATATACACCTACCGCCTGCCACCTACACAGCTCATATTGCCGCTTCTCATACCTTTGCCGCCCGCGCCATGTTTCTTCTTTATCTTTTTCGGTTGTGTCTCTCTTATTCTTCCCCTCCGTCTACAGTGGACGGAACTTTAGGTTCCGGGTCTATGAAAGGCGGTCAAACAGCGGCCCCTAGTGGCCAGTCTGGGAATGTCTACATTTATCTCACACTATTCAGGAGATTGCTCCCAGCAGGAGGTGATCCGATTCCACACTGACAACTCTCAGCTAAGGGCAGGGATCTGAAACTGCTGGGGTGTCAGATTTACTGACAGTTACTGATCCTGCACCATCAGAGCCCCTTCACAGTTCACTTCACACGTGTATCAGACTAAGGCTACTTTCACACTAGCGTTCGGGCGGATCCGTTCTGAACGGATCCGCGCATAATAATGCAGACGGAGGCTCCGTTCAGAACGGATCCGTCTGCATTAAAATGGCAAAAAAAAAAGCTAAGTGTGAAAATAGCCTCGGACGGATCCGTCCAGACTTTCAATGTAAAGTCAATGGGGGACGGATCCGCTTGAAGATTGAGCCACATTGTGGCATCTTCAAACGGATCCGTCCCCATTGACTTACATTGTAAGTCTGGACGGATCCGCATGGATCCGCACGCCTCCGCACGGCCAGGCGGACACCCGAACGCTGCAAGCAGCGTTCAGCTGTCCGCCTGTCGGTGCGGAGGCGAGCGGAGCGGAGGCTGAACGCCGCCAGACTGATGCAGTCTGAGCGGATCCGCTCCATTCAGACTGCATCAGGGCTGGACGGCTGCGTTCGGGTCCGCTCGTGAGCCCCTTCAAACGGAGCTCACGAGCGGACCAGCGAACGCTAGTGTGAAAGGAGCCTCAGTCCCTACTGAGAGGATGGTTATTGTGGATACAATGTAGCATACACAGGATCTATCAACCTGAAACCTCCAGGACTAACATACTGATGGTCTCTCAGGTTCTTTCACACTTGCGTTTTTCTTTTCCGGCATAGAGAGTTCCGTCCTAGGAGCTCAATACCGGAAAAGAACTGACCAGTTTTATCCTAATGCATTCTGAATGGAGAGCAATCCGTTCAGGAGGCATCAGTTCAGTCCCTCTTACGTTTTTTGACCGGAGAGAATACCGCAGCATGCTACAGTTTTCTCTCCTGCCAAAAATCCTGAACACTTGCCGGATCCAGCTTTAAACTTATATTGAAATGTATTAGTGCCAGATCCGGCATTAAAATTGCTGCATTGACGGATCCGTTCTTCCGATCTGCGCAGACCTTTAAATCTGTGAAAAAAATAAACACCGGATCCGTTTTTCCAGATGACACCGGAGAGACAGATCCGGTATTTCAATGCATTTGTCAGACGGATCCGCCTGACAAATGCATCCGTTTGCGTCCAGATTGCCGGAATCCTCTGACGCAAGTGTGAAAGTAGCATTAAGCACAGCCTCGAGCACCAATGTAAACTCTCTACCGCCGCCTACCAGCTAGAAATGACTGGGCCCCATAGCAAAAAAAATTTATGGGCCCCCCGGTGGTGACCTCTATGAACCTTGTAAAGAAACCAAGACAATGGGGACACGGGACATAGCTTTCTGTAGCAGTTACATCTGACTCCGGTCCCCAAGGGGCCCAAAGGCACCAGCATTATAAATGGCACATGGCATGTGCCATTTATAATGCTGGTGCCTTTGGGCCCCTCGGGGACCGGAGTCAGATGTAACTGCTACAGAAAGCTGTGTCCCCATTGTCTTGGTTTCTTTACAAGGTTCATAGAGGTCACCACCGGGGGGCCCATAAATTTTTTTTGCTATGGGGCCCAGTCATTTCTAGCTACGCCCCTGCGCAGGTGCCACGTGCCAGCCAGACTCTGCCACCTTGTTGTGACAGGTAGGTGACCATCACACAGATACACCACTCACAGAGACTGCAGCTGGTCACTGCCTGTTATTACCGTACCTAAAAAAAAAAATTGTGTCACCTCACCTGTCCGTTTTTCCTCACTCCTCAGGCTCAGTCCAGTCCACCACAGGCAGGAGGAGAATCGCTCCACCACCAGCAGCCAGCAGTGTTACTTTTTCTGTTGATCTCGTGGCAGGCTTTAGGCTTAGTCACTCAAATTCAAGACTTGTGTCATCCCTACTCACAAATTCACATAGATGCCTGGCATGCATTGCATTTGCTAGTAAATAAAAATGGCAGAAGTAGAACAAAAGGAACGAGAGATAAAAAATGCACCTAGCTTTTTAAAAGCAAACATCTGGGAACATTTTGGCTTTTATGAAAAAAGTAGGAAGCACGAATTGGACAAGTCATACGCTGTGTGTAAAATCTGTCACACAAAAATTAAATATCTAGGGAATACTACTAATCTGAGAAACCACGTCAGCCGTTTTCACCCAGAAATGCTAAAACCTACCACCACCACCACCACCACCACCAAGGAAATGAACCCAGATCAGCCAAGAATTGATGCAATGTTACAGTCAACTTTGCCGCCCAACTCTGAAAAGGTAAAGAGAATAACAAAAGCTGTGGCAGCTTTCATAGCGAAGGACCTGCGCCCTTACTCTGTTGTGGAAAACAGTGGGTTTCGCTACCTTTTGAAGACGATAGAGCCGCGTTACAAGATCCCGTCACGAAGTCACTTTACAGAAAACGTCATACCTGCACTCTACCACGAAACCAAAGCTAAGATAATTGCATCAATGAGCCAAGCAAGTCGAGTCGCAATAACGTGTGATTCCTGGACTTCAGTCACGACAGAGTCTTATGTTACAATAACAGCACATTACGTTAGTAAGGACTGGCAGATTTTGTCGCATGTACTGCAAACGAGAGCCATTTATGAGTCTCACACGGGTGCTCATCTGGCAGAGCTACTTTCTCATGTTGTGGAAGAATGGCAGCTGTCCGATAAATCTGTAGTGCTTGTGACCGACAACGCGTCAAACATGATAGTTGCAGCTCAAGTTGGAAAATTCCCCCATGTGAAATGCTTCGCCCATACACTGAATCTTGCATCCCAGCGAGCGTTGAAAGTGGCCACTCTCTCTCTAGGCTTCTTGGCAGAGTACGTCGGATATCCACATTCTTTCACCGCAGCACTAGAGCAAGCCACTGTCTAAAAGAGAAACAGAAATGTCTTGGCCTGAAGAATCATAAGCTGATAACTGATGTGGCAACAAGATGGAACAGTGCATACGACATGGTCGAGAGGTTCTTGGAACAACAACCTGCAGTCTGTGCCACCTTGCTGTCTCCAGAAGTCAGAAGAGGAGAGTCCGATCTCTGCACTCTAAACGAAACAGATGTGTCAAATGCAGAGGACGCCGTGAGTGCATTAAAGCCAATGAAGGATGCAACCATGCTGATGTCAGAAGAGCGCAATCCAACAGTTTCTCTCATTGCCCCTATAAATGCACAACTTCTCCAGAGCATGACAGACACGATGGGAGACACACCCATGATCCATGAGATCAAGAATTCTATTAGAACAGATCTCCAGAAGAGGTACAGCAGTGAGGCCGAGAAGAAGATCCTTCATACAGCCTCTGCACTGGATCCTCGCTTTAAGGGACTGCCTTTCATCCTCACAGATGAAGAAAGATTGGAGATATTTAAAGGAGTCACTGAGGAAGCTGCATCCTTGGAGGTAATTAAATTAATTTGAAGAATTCCATCATGTTTCTTCTTGAAACGACAGTAGCACTACCACGCTTCTGAATCTGATGCGGTGCGGGAACTGTACTGTCCGTTTCCTGTGCTTTTTCATCACCCCATCAGAATCAAAGGCATTGACATTTGTGTTTTTACTTATTGTTTTTTTTCCGTTTCTTTTTTGTTCAAACACAGATTACATCAGATGAGAGTGAGAGGACACAAGAGGATCATCAAGTGCCTAGAAGAAAACAAACTCTGGAAGAAGAGGACAGTTCACCCATCGAAGACAACCATTCTGAATCTCCACCATCTCCTCCCAAAAAGGCCAGATCGCTGCTCGTGAGTTTGCTGGGACAGTCTTTCACTGACACTGAAGGTACAATAGAACCCAAAAAGACCCCCTATGCCAAGGCTGAAGAGGAAATGGAAAACTATTGTAAAGCCCCACCTCTGCCTCTCACTGAGGACCCTTTGAACTGGTGGCGTGAGCATGAGGTCATATTTCCCCTCCTTTCTCGGCTGTCAAAGCAATACTTGTGTATCCCAGGTACAAGTGTGTCTGCAGAGCGGGTTTTCTCCACTGCAGGAGATGTGGTAACTGCAAAAAGAAGCGCCCTCAAACCAGACCATGTAGATCAATTGGTGTTCTTACAGAAAAATCTACATGTTCCAAAATGCTGAGCAGTGTTTTTAATTTTATAGATTTTGTTTATAGCATTGTCTCTGCCACTGAAATTTTTTATTTCTCTGTCTCCCCTGCCAGTGCCAGACTCCCCTTTTCCCTTCCCCTCCCCTTTTCCCCCTTCCCCTTCCCTTTTCCCTTCCCCTCCCCTTTCCCTCCCCCCCTTCCCTTTTTCCTCCCCTTTCCCTTTTTCCTCCCCACCCCTCCCTCACGACTAGTTACTCCAACTCCATCCCTGCCATTGTCAACAAGACCAGTTACTTAACGGTTAACGCCAGTTATGCCACTCTCGTCCTCAACGGAACGCACTCAGTCACTGTGACTGACTGACTGGTGGGGTGCCGTCGTGGCACTGGCAGTCAGACTGGCAGTGACCGCCTGCAGGTGACTGGCAGTGGTCGGCAGGTCGTGGCAATTGCAAACGATCAATGAATGTAACATTTTGTTATAATATGTATATTTGTAATTGTATAATATCATATATTCTAAGTTCACTGTGATGATTAATCAGAATATATGATATTATTCTAGCTTTTAGCAGCACTGGAGTGGAGAGGAGATGGAGAATGGTTTTCTATTATGCGACTGTCCGTCCGATCCATTTTGTATTTTTACACTGACGTGTTTTTTGGTGTTTTCCCAATGTGTCTGTCATGCTCTGTGAATTTCTGACTCTGTTTAGGGGTTTAACCTTCAACCAAAAGAATTCTGTATTTAATTCCAGACAACTGACGCCCGCCAAGCCACCAGAGGAAGGCAAATCCTTGAAAGAATAAATTGAAACTTAAAACCTGGAGTAAATCTTTATTGGATCACACAAATACACATTCACACAAACCAAAAAAACACACACCGACCTTCTGACATCATGTCTGACTATGGTGGCTGTGCCACATTGCCCGTCCTGTGGCCTGCCCTTTACCATTATGATTCAGTGAGGAGGATGTGTGTTTATTTTTTTTCTGGTATTCTGTGGTGTGTGTTTGTGATCCCATAAAGATTTGTCCAAGGTTTTCAGATTCAGTTGAAAATGTATTCTGTCAAGGATTTTCCAGCTTCCTCTAATGGTGGCATGGCTTGGCTTCAGTTGATGTATCGTGGTAGAGTGCTTGCTGAGTGCTCAGTGCAGGTAACGTTTTCTGCAAAGTGACAACTCTGAGAGCTTATAGCACTGATCTAGACGTACTACCCATCTGGTGGTGGTGCTGGTGGTGGTGCTGGTGGTGGTGCTGGTGGTGGTGGTGCTGGTGCTGGTGGTGCTGGTGGTGGTGCTGCTCCTGCTGCCAAAACAATCACGGTGAACCAGGAAGTTCTGCAACACAGACAACTTGAACACACTGTGTGACAGACAGTTCCTGACTGGCAAACATCACAGTGAGTGAACCTATAACACAGTCACTGTCACACTGACTGTGTTATAGGTTCACTGACTCACTGTGATGTTTTACAGTCAGGAACTGAAGTGCTCCTTTTTTTGTAGGTACTGTTTAATATTATATAATATATAATATATATTATATGGTAAAACTATTGTAAAACTTATAAACTAACTGCACCAGCCAGGCCAGCACAACAGTTTAATGTTACAGAGACACTGACAGTACTGTTTTAAATAAATACTGTTGTCTGCTGCACTGTTTTGTTCATTCAGACTTTGCTATATGATATGCAGGGAACTTGGTATGATTTGTTTAAATAGCAGATACAAATAAATATTTGTGTGCAATTTCTGACTGATTGAATTAATTTTTTGATGTAAAATTGAAAAACAAGGGGACTTGGGTAATAATCTTGATGCATCGTGATGCATCGCCGAATCGAATCGAATCGTGGACTTGATAATCGTAATCGCATCGAATCGTGAGACGAGTGAAGATGCGCAGCCCTACTAGGCGCTCAATACCAGAAAAAAAAAGATCAGTTTTATCCTAATGCATTCTGAATGGAGAGCAATCTGTTCAGGATGCATCAGGATGTCTTCAGTTCAGTCACTGTACAGTTTTTGAACTGAGAAAATAGCGCAGCATGCTGTGGTATTTTCTCCGTCCAAAATTCCAGAACACTTGCCGGAATGCCGAATCATTATTTTACATTGAAATGCATTAATGCCGGATCCGGACCCAAGTGTTCCGGCAAAATGTATCCGGTTTTGCGGTCTGCGCATGCGCAGACCTTTAAAATTGTGAAAAAGATAAATACCAGATCTGTTTTTCTCAGTGACAACCGTAGAGACGGATCCAGTATTGCAATGTATTTGTGAGACGGATTTGCATCCGGATCCGTCTACAAATGCTGTCCGTTTGCATACAGATTGCCGGATCTGGCAGGCGGTTTCGGCAATGGAACTGCCTGCCGGAATCCAGCAACGCAAATGTGAAAGTACCCTTACATGGTGGTAGTGATGATATTCTGTATTTATAGGCATCACTGCTGCCATGTAAAGAGATACTGGTGGAGTGGTGGAGGATTTAAAGGGGTTGTCCAGGTTTTCAAGTTATCCTCTCCACACCAAAGGGCATAACTATATAGTATGATTAGTGGGGTCCGATTCTGCAACCCCCCACTGATCCCAGGAACGGGTCCTGTTCCCCCTTTTTGATGGTGTGACGGGCCACACATTTGCCCTGCTGCTCCATTTATTCTCTTTGGGACCACTGGAAATAGCCAGCGCTGTACTCCGCCATTTCCGGAGACCCCATAGAGAATGGATGGAGAGGCAGGGCAAGAAGGGGGATGAGTGGGGGCTCCAGCGTTCAGACCACCACGGATCACTTAGTTATCCCCGATCCTGTGGATACAGGATAACTAGAAAAGTGGACACAGGCCCTTTATCAGGCAAACATTTCTATTTTAGTTTGACACATATTTTGGGCCAGATTTTTTATAATTTTTTTACACCCAAAGAAAACCTTTAAAGATGGGGAATGTGAAAAGTTCCAACAGCTATGACACGACAGGTGATAAGTGTCTGATTGATGGGGGTCTGACTGCTGGGACCTCCATGATCAAGGGAACGTGGTCTTAAGACCCTTGTGTACATAGATTGGCGGTAATGTAATTGAATGTCTCAGGACGCCTTTTTTCATGATCAGTGGGTGTTCCAGCAGTCAGACCCCAGCAATCTGATATTTATCACCTATGCTGTATATAGACATTATAGCAGGACAACCCTTTTAAATATACTGTAGATTATGTGCAATCTGAGGAGGTTACGATTTGGTAAATTTCATGCCAGACACTTATGCTTAAAGAGGTTAAAGGATTTGTCTCACTTCAGTAAATGGCATTTATCATGCAGTTAATACAAGCCACTTACTAATGTATTGTGATTGTCCATATTGCCTCCTTTCCATCACATTATACACAGCACATATCGGTGATTAATACCACAGCGTAATCCAGCAGCGGTGGCCGTGCTTACACACTATAGGGAAAGGCTGAAAATGTGCATATGTAACACCCCAGAGTTGTGTTACTACGCGCCTCTACCCCACTACTATCTGTTAAGAGCTTTTACACTGTTATCAGATATATTTTACATTATGTCTTAACAAATGTGCATGTAAAACTATGTTAAATGTAAATTTCCTTGTAATTTTCCATGTTCACCAGCAGGTGGCAGCAACGCATTGGTAAGCTCCAAGGTCCTAGTTTAGTATATCTAGGCTGGAATGGATAGTTCCAGCTTAACTTCCCCTCTGTGGAGGTGTGGACTGTTCCCACATCCTGCAGCTTGGGTGGAGAAGGAAGTTAGCGTCAGTGTGCCAGCCACCCCGGTTGGGGAAGGCTGTGTGATAGAGTTCAGGAGTCCCCCTGCATAGGGAAGAAAGCCAGGATCTTGTCTCGCCTGAGACATTGATCTTATTGCCAGTCTGAGCCCTGCAGCCTCAGCTGGATGAAAAGAAAGCAGACAACCTCCAGAGTTCCAGGATGAAAGCATTCCCTGAGAGCCTATCCGAGAGTCAAGTCCAGAGACCTAGGAGAAGCCATATCCTCCTCAGCTAGTCTGTCCCCACAAAGCAGAAGATATAGAGAAGCGCAGAAGATAAATTCCTGCCACAGTTACAGAGCTACTAAGCAGACGTCTTATCCTGCAAGCTCCGGATTTATAGTGCAGAAGATGTATTCCTGCCAACCATTGCCAAAACCTGCTGGACAAAAGACCAAAGCTGCATACTGCTTGGATACAAGTTATCATCAGTAAAGAAAAGTTTGAACTTCACCTAAAGGTTTTGACATCATTTCTGCTGCAAAATTCCTCTATTACTCCTACTATCACTACACTCAAATGTATTGCACGTGAGCCATGAGTCCAGCCGTACCCAGGTAGGAGACACCGTTGACACAATTATTACGACCTATAGAGACATTATAGGCCATTACACCACTCTGGCCTAACCTAGGACATGCATTATAACACCTTGGGAGGACCCTGTGGTAGTTACCTGCGCACGCGACAATTGGCGTCACAAACAAACTATATACTATCATCTATACCTGACCTGGTCATTGCATAATTTGGTGTCAGCGTTACCCTGTATCCTGCTCATTGCACATAGGCCAACACCTTAACCTATAGTGTGCAAGCGCGGCCACCGCTGCTGGATTACACGGTGGTAATAACCACGGATACATGCTGTGTATAATGTGATGGAAAGGAAGCAATATGGACAATCCCAATACATTAGTAAGTGTCATGTATTAACTTTCTCTACATGATAAATGCTGAAGTGAGACAACCCCTTGTTGTGGAAATTTTATTAGGATGTGTTTTTAATATTTTGTGTATTGTCATCATGTCTCTCAGTGTCAGGGTAAACCATTGGAGTGGATATCTTCCTGTTTATGTCCTGTCACAGCTGCTGGGCGCAGGGGTCTCTATCGGCGAATGGTCCATGTGCTAAACACTGGGTTGTGGCCGGGGGAGACTGATGTGTTCAGCAGAGCAGTGTTTTGTTGGGTAATGTATGGACGCCGGCTAGGGCCCCCGTGCAAGACGCGGATTTATTGGCTTGGCGTGGAGGCATTTGTTAAGAGAACAATATATGAAAGGAACGTGCGTTTGTTGTCTCTAGTGCGCCTGATCAGCCGCTGGAGATAGTGACGTTGTCCTGTAAATAAACCTGCATGAGGATCATAGTAACTGTCACGACCATGGCTATGACCGTGACTCTTCAACCGCATGCGATTGTCAGCGGTTTTGTTTTGTTGTCAATCACAGGTGAGGGCAGTGGTATTTGCCCTACCTGTGGTTGCTGCTGACAACGCTATGTATGTGGCAGCTTTACTGCTGTGCATGCGGTTGCACCTAGCAACCTCTATGTTAGGTGTGTGTGTATTGTGTTCACTGTGTTGTATGTCTGTGTGCACTCTGTGTAGTGTGTTGTGTGCACTGACACTTTTCCTGCACTGTGGTTGCGCGTGGCAACGTCTGGCTGTCTGTACATGTGGTGGCAGTGTCCCGGCCTCCGGGCTATCTCCCAGGACACGGTTGCCACCCATGTCGTTGCCAGCGGCAACAACCACAGTGTGTTGCTACTGTTGGACACTTTTCCCTTTAATATGGGTTTCCCTTCTCTGGTGCTGGAAGGGTTAACTCCCTTCCCAGTGTGTGTGTGTCACTAGGTGTGTCCGACTGTGGGGTGTGGCTTCTTGGCCTATAAAGCCTCACTGTTAGTTCAGGTCTGAGGGTTGCTTCAGTCATGCTTGGCTGGAGCAGCCTCCTGTCTATACTACCTGCCAGTGAGAGCCACCCCTGTGGTCATAAAGATATTGTCGTTATATTTATGTCTTCTTGTGTGTCATGTTGTATGTGATGTTCTGTTGGGACCTTCCTATGTGATTTGGTGCAGTTTACGGTTCTGGATTCCTGTTTGCACAGGGATCCAGTCAGCAAGGCTGTGGCAGGTTGGTGGAACTTCTTGTTCGCCTGCCATACCCGTAAAGCTGTTTGAGTTCCCCTTTTCCCAACAGCTTGGCCATTGAGACTCCTGTTCCTCCGTACCTTGGAGGAGTAGGTCGTCTTACCCAGCTCCTAGCTCAGGGATCTGCGGAGGGTAAGTCAGGGCTCCGAGGTTCCTGCGCATGGGTCCTCCTACCTTAAAGGTCGGCCCATGCAGGTAGGAGTTAGGGTCAGGTTAGGGATGCTTGAGGAGGTGACCTGCTCCCTAATCCTGTTGTCCTGGCCGAGCAGCTATGACCTCATCTGGCACCGCACGGCTGAGGGTTTCCCCCATCCTCAGCCGTGACAGTAACTTTATATGTTTTTGATCACTGAGCAAGGCTGGATAAGGTTCGCTCCAGTGGTAATGGTAGATTATTGCATACACATGTTTGTTGGCTAGGGTATTCTAAATGATGGTGTCTTGTCTTCCTGTGTCATCACTTAATGCATCCTTGTTATGGGACAGCCCCTTTTACATCTTTTGTGAGTAAATAAAAGTGAACCATGTGACCAGTGCAGAGGACTGGTGAAAGACCTGTGGCCTATCCCTGTGAGGGGGCGGAGCTTCTGTGTGGTGCCTGGAGGAGAGGTTAGTGGTTTTCTGGGATAACCCATAACATCCTAGAAAAGCTGGGAGTTGTAGTTCTGTCCTATTATATCCTTCTCCGTGTAATTTAAATGTATGCCCTAGTACAGTCTGGTAATGCTGGGAGTTGTAGTTCTTCTGTCCTATTGTATCCCTCTCCATGTAATTTCAATTTATGCCCTAGTACAGTTTAGCAATGCTGGGAGTTGTAGTTCTCTCCTCCTATACCCCCTCTCTGTAATGTATACTGATGTCCCATAATAAGTCTGGCCATACTGGGGGTTATAGTTATTTCTTTTTAAAGTTCTCACCTAGTACAACTAGATGTCCTATAATAATCTGGACATGCTGGGAGTTGTAGTTCTCTCTTCTTAGGCTGGGTTCACATCACTGTTTAGTTTTGCGTGCAGGACTTTTTTCCGTCTAAAATAACGGATCTCCGACAGAAATGGCTTAAACGGATGCCAAATGTGAAGAACTGATGCTTGAAATACAAGATCCGTTTTTTCTTTATTTTTCTGTTCACCTGACGGATCAGAAGAACGGAAAACTAAACGGTGATGTAAACTCGGCCTTATACTCTCTGTGTAATATTTACTTGTATCCGATAATAACAGCCTGGACATGCTGGGAGTTGTAGTTCTCTCCATTTTACCTCTTCCTGTGTTGCTCTCTAATTTCCAATAATAACAATCTGGTGATGATGAGGCGTATAGTTCCCTTGTCTCTATTATAAAGTTCTGCAGCCGCTGAGGTGTGTATTAGGCTTTGTTCACATCTGTGCTGGTGGCGTTCGCTGCTCTTCTCAGTCATAGGAACAAATCAACGAAAATCACTGCAGTTCCAGATCTGGCACTTCATGGACAACAAAACCCGACGGATCCCGCTGACTATGATGAGATCTGACGGGTTTCCATCTGCCAGGCTATAAAATAGTGTCCAGAATTTATGACCTGATATGTGAATGAGGCCCCAACACAGATGTGGTCAAAGCCTTTTATGTTCTCTAGCATCAGATTATGAGGTTCTGCAGCAGCTGAGGTGTGTATTAGGAGGTTCTGCAGCAGCTGAGGTGTGTATTAGGAGGTTCTGCAGCAGCTGAGGTGTGTATTATGAAGTTCTGCAGCAGCTGAGGTGTGTATTAGGAGGTTCTGCAGCAGCTGAGGTTTGTATTAGGAGGTTCTGCAGCAGCTGAGGTGTGTATTATGAAGTTATGCAGCAGCTGAGGTGTGTATTATGAGGTTCTGCAGCAGCTGAGGTGTGTATTGGGAGGTTCTGCAGCAGCTGGGGTGTGTATTAGGAGGTTCTGCAGCAGCTGGGGTGTGTATTAGGAGGTTCTGCTGCAGCTAAGGTGTGTATTAGGAGGTTCTGCAGCAGCTGAGGTGTGTATTATGAAGTTCTGCAGCAGCTGGGGTATGTATTAGGAGGTCCTGCAGCAGCTGGGGTGTGTATTAGGAGGTTCTGCAGCAGCTGAGGTGTGTATTAGGAGGTTCTGCTGCAGCTGAGGTGTAATATGAAGTTATGCAGCAGCTGAGGTGTGTATTATGAAGTTATGCAGCAGCTGAGGTGTGTATTATGAGGTTCTGCAGCAGCTGAGGTGTGTATTGGGAGGTTCTGCATCAGCTGAGGTGTGTATTAGGAGGTTCTGCAGCAGCTGAGGTGTGTATTATGAAGTTATGCAGCAGCTGAGGTGTGTATTATGAGGTTCTGCAGCAGCTGAGGTGTGTATTATGAAGTTCTGCAGCAGCTGGGGTATGTATTAGGAGGTCCTGCAGCAGCTGGGGTGTGTATTAGGAGGTTCTGCAGCAGCTGAGGTGTGTATTATGAAGTTCTGCAGCAACTGAGGTGTGTATTAGGAGGTTCTGCAGCAGCTGAGGTGTGTATTATCACTTGCGATCAGATTTTGGTATTCTGTTCCAGCCACCAGCAGAATACCAGAATCGCCAGATCCAGCATATGCCAAACACTGCTGCCACCTGCCGGATCCATTCACAATAATGGGGTCATTCAAGATTGTTTTGCCCTTTGTTTTTGCTAGAATCTGCAACGGAGGCTTTTGCTGGAACCTCTGCAGTAGATGTGCACGTACCCTAAGGGATGCGATGGGTCACTCACAAGGGGGCCCAATTCAGATTCTTGCCATGGGGCCCGGTGATTTCTATGTACGCCCCTGTTTCCATATATGTGAACATTCTGCCACATGTATGTTTGTGCATGTTGCTGTGACTGTCTGCCATCATACTTCTGTAGTGTCCCACTAGGTAGGGGTGGGCACTACACAAGGGTCAATTGGTGTGCGTGTTACTCCTACTCACAAGGAACAGAAATGTCATATTTAATTCTGCATTTAATGTATGTTTTAATGTGTTGTTATATGCAATGTACCCCTGTATGATGCAACAGCAGGCCTAGTTGGGTGTAGTTAGACATCCCAGACACTAGAGGGAGATAGGGAGCCCCTAGTATAAATGTCCAGGCCCAGACAGGGAGAGGGAGTGCAGAGTCAGGAGTCTGAGAAGACAGAGGTTAAGAAGCCTGCTCCTGACATGCAGCTGGATAGCCCTGGCTGCTAGTGATGTCCAGGAGGCTGTTGAGAAGCTCCAGCCTGCCTGAGAACAAGAGAGCCTAAGTTAGCTCTGAAGATACCCCAGTTGCAGGAACCAACCTCCTGGGAGAAACCTACAGTTATCCACCTGATAGGAGGAGGCGACCCAGGGTAAGCAAAGTGACCCTGATGGGCAGAGGACCTTAGAAAGTGTAGCAAGAATCTAATACCTGAGGAAGAAAGTAACCAAGGATTTAAGCCACCCTTTTAGGCATCCGGGCCTTGGGAGATATAGAGCCAGAGCAGGAGTTCTAGAAAGGACACTGTACATTGATTCTGAGGAAAGGTACAACCTGCTGCTGAGTGCTTGTGAAGTTACCCTCTGCGTATCTTGCATGACTATTGCCTGCCATATTGTGAATAAGCCTACTTGTGGAACTGTAATACAAAGACTGTACTTCTACCTGCTGTACAAAGTTGGATTGTCCAGTAAAGTTACGTTTTGGTTCACTATATACTTGTGTACCTCCATCATTCCAACCACCAACCGGCGTTCCACCGTCCAAAGGCACTGGCGTCACCAATACCACAGGGACCTTGCCCCAGGCACACAAAATACCTATAACATCCAGGGCACCTCATCTACCATCAGGCCTGGTCCCTATCTACAGAGCGTGCCCCAGAGGAACCGTGTCTACCTCTCATTCACTGCCGCGCGCCTGCCCAGGGTTCTTCAAATATAGTGAGTACCCTCGATTGCCCATAACCGTGACCTCACTTCGTCATACCCTGCAGGTCTGGCGTGTTGCACTTCATCTTTAATATTTCTGTTATCACTGTAAGGGCTCATGACCACGACCGTTGGATGTATTGCAGTCTGCAAATTGCGCATCCGCGGACATGGAGAAAGAATACGTTTGTGTGCAGGAGCCCTAAGGTGGGCCCCCAGAATCAGTAACACTGGTGGGCCCTAAGTACCCCAGTCCGACACTGTATCCCGGCCTAATACTACGTGACAATCAGAGTTTCCCCATAAACAGGAGGAGATGGGGCTCTCCTTATGGGAAGCACTGACACAAAAAATATGACTATTATTATAAATGGCTCATGGAGGGTGAGGGAGGTTCTGTGGACAGTTGTGACATATGAGGCCCATGATCCTGTTTTAATCAGAAGAAGTTCCTGAAACTCATATCAGTAAAGCAGCCAATGAAAATACAGGAATGTCATAGATTTACTGTTTTACATACATTTTATATATAGGATATCAGCATTAGGAATGGTTTCATATGGAGTCCTCGTTAGTTACAGTATTTGGAGGTCCAGTCATTGCTTTTGAACTTGGGCCCAGGATGTCTACACTTTCCCAGTCCTACCTAGAACCAGAGTTAGGGCTCATTCACACGACCGTGGTTTTAATCCGCATCCGAGCCGCAGCTCGGGTGCAGACCCATTCACTTTAAAGGGGCCACAAAAGATGCGGACAGCAGTCCGTGTGCTATCTGCATTCATTGCTCCATTCCGTGGCCCCGCAAAAATGTTGAGTTATGTTCTATTCTTGTCCGTTTTGCGGACAAGAATAGGCATTTCTATAATGGGCCTCCTGTTCCGTTCCGCAAATTGCAAAAGGCACACAGGCGGCATCCGTATTTTGCGAATTCGCAAAAAACGGCACGGTCATGTGAATTACAGGGAGCTATTTTCAAGGACTAACTATGGGGAAGGGAAGCTGGTGAGACATTTGCACTGGGTGCTGGGCCACCACACATTGGTCAGGGTATTTAGATACAGGCCTACAGCACAGAACATAATGGTCTCCCCAGGTGAAGGAAAGCCTAGCTAAGGCTATGACCAGGCAGCCAGTACCCTCAGCCTACTACAGCCAAACTGATCCCTTCACCCACTAGGCCCTTGCAGCCAGGGGCACCTCGAGTGTGTGTTTTAACATCCATCAAGACTCTTATAAAATCAATGCAAGAAATTTTTAACAAATAGTAGAAAATCCACAAATTGCTGGGACTGTTCCTCCATCTAAACAGGTCTAATCTTCATTTCCGCATGCTTGTACGAGTATTTATACCCTCTGCCAGTATACCAGTTGATGCCTTCTGCACTAGATGTGTGCTCTCCTAGGTGGTAGAGTCCATTAAGGTTTGCCCAGTGACAATTATTATACCACCAGCCGCCTTTAAACCTCAGGGAACAATGGCTGTCATAAATGTCGTTGTCTTCATCTTTAGTACTAAATCTCATGTTGTTTAGATCTCCCATAGAATGTCCTACAAAATGACAGAGACAAATCCCAGAATGGTTTAAGAGTCACCAGTCTACATCCTCACATCTACTGACTTTATTCTACTGAAAACTCCACTTTATACAAGTAGAGATGTATATAGAAGAGGTAGAGCCCAGTTGCAAAGTTCAAATTATGGATTTGCAATCAAGGACAGAAAGGGTACGACCACATGGGGCGGCCATTTTGCCATTGGGATTTGGCCGCATCCATGTCATCATCATACCCAAAGGCTTTTCCTTTCCTTCCTTTTCCATCACCCTTGAGCGAGTTCCCCACCCCCTTTTTTGTTCTCTCACCTTGTAACAAAGAGAATGGATCCAACCAGGACTGGAACTCCTTTCCCCATTGCAGCCACTTTACAATGTTTAATTCCACTTAAAGGGGTTCTCTGCTTTGAACATTCCCTGCTTGTTAGAAATGGTCCTTTGACAATAAGGAAATCACATAGTTGGTGGGGAGGTCTGGCAGTAATTGCTCAGTTTCCCTTCAGCGCCACCACAGGGGAAGTGGAGCATTGCACAGTGCCTATTCAAACTAATGGGTTGTCTGTGTCTTACAGGACAGGACAAGTCCTCCAGAGTGAGAGACACTTATTATAATCGCTTCACTCTGGAGATGAAGATCTTGAACATCGGATAATTAGAATTCCCTAATAGGGAAACAAAACAACTCCTTAAAAACCTAAGGATTCACTATAGTAGATATAAGATTATGGGCCCAATATTCTATCATTGTCCCATGTCCTAGAGGAGTCTAGGAAGCCGACATAGAATGGCTCTCCTGCTGTAGACCTTTGCTGGCAATTTTCATTTCCTTAACAAATGAGTGTTGCTGAGAAGGTACTGCAAAAGTGACAACCATTGTGGCAGCAGAACCACTTTTGCAAGATGCCCACCAATGTGTAAGAGTAGAATGCCAATATCGCGAAGTCCGAATTTAACTTGAACAAATAATTTATCAGAAGGGCAGCACTGTATTTTCCCAAATGTTATATTATTTCAGGGCCACCTGTAGACCTACTGCTTCCTTCTAGTCAGCATACTAGAGGTTATTTTTTATGGATTTAAAAGGGTTTTCTGAGATTTTTATACTGATGACCTATCTTCAGCTGATTGGTCTCCCACTGATCAGATACTGATGACCTATCCAGAGGATAGGTCATCAGTATTAACATTTCAGAAAACCCTTTTAAACCAACCTCTGTGAAGGACATTCTGGCTAAATTGTCTCTCACCTGCAGTTCCTTCTTGAAACGGTCCTATTAATAATTTGTATTTCTCAGATTCATCCAATACTTTGAAGCTTGCATACTTGGCAAACTCCATTTTACCTTCAAAATCTTGTAGATCAACACGTAATTCCCATGTTCCTAGAAAAAGATATACACAGGACATTTAGAAATTAGAAACTAAAATGGCTACAAAAGCATGGCCCTGAGCTTGAAGAGCATTTCCAAAACTCAACTCATTCCCACAACATAGAGAAGACCACACTCAGGAGTAAACAAGTCTATGCAACCATAAGTGCAGCAGAGACTTGGGACAGGTCCCTACATTGAAGCCAGGGGCTCTGTTAAATACCTGGTCTTAGGACCAGATGTTAGCACGATGGTCCACGCAAACCAATGTTCCGCTCTCCTGGGCAGGAATGGACGCTGTCTTACTCACCTCTTCCGTACTGGCCAGTCGCCTGGACCCTCTGTCTCTGCTCGTCCTCTCCCATAGCAAGGATGGCCGCTGAATTGTCTTCTGCACAGTCTGTTTCCTGCTCTCATACGGCATGTGCGTGCTTCCTGATGGGCCAATACCTGCATAACCTAAGTCTTCCCCTACATTTTACTGGCTGTCCCAGGGTACTTAAAGGGGTTCTGCAGGAATAATTAAAAATGGCCACCAGCATCCTGTTCTAAAATGGGGGATATTCATCAAGACTGGCGTTTTCTGCGCCTGTCATGATATCCCCTGCGTTGCCGGAGGATGCGCCTAATTTATGAAAAGATGCACACCTCGTCCTAAATTAGGCGCATCCTCCTGTAGTCCGTGCGCCTAACAGCTCAGAGCTGCCATAGATTACTGGCTTCATTTACACAAGAAAACTGAAATTTGTTGCAGCGGATGACCACGCCGCCTTTCCCGCCCCTGCCATGGCCCCTTTCAGAAAAGTGCAGAGGACGACAAAAAGTAGTAGGAAAATGCGTCAATTTATAGCACATGCGACTTTTTCAGGTGCATAGGGAAGGAGAAATCTCCCCCTGTTCGACCTAGGGTACAATAAATATATAGAGACTAGATAGCTGAAAGCTATATAAACCCTGTTTATGACCTAGGTATTAAAACATAAAGTTTTTTACTTTATTAAATAAAAGTTTTAATACACTAGATCAGAGATGCTCAACCTGTGGCCCTTCATCTGTTGCAAAACTACAACTCTCAGCATACCCTAATAGATGTAGGCTGTTCAAGCATGCTGGAAGTTGTACTTTTAAAACAGCTGGACACCCGCAGGTTGGGCATCCCTGCACTAGGTCATAAACAGGGTTTATATAGCTTTCACCTATTTACTCTCTATATCAGGGCTGGCCAACCTGTGGCTCTCCAGCTGTTGCAAAACTACAACTCCCAGCATGCCTAGACTGCTTACAGCTATCAGCCTACAGCAGGTCATGGTGGGAATTGTAGTTTTACAACAGCTGGACAGCCGCAGGTTGGGCATCCCTGCACTAGGTCATAAACAGGGTCTTTCACCTATTTACTCTCTATATCACTACACATTACGCTCTGGCACTTGCATATACCTATATATTGGCAAGTGTTTCTGGCAGGCTCCTCAGTCATTATAGCATATCATAGGCAGGATCATATCATTACCATCCATGTAGAGCAGTGTAGTCTGTTGTGAGGTCCTGCACCCTCACCCCCTAGGAAGCTCTACAAGTGGAGGCAACTAGTCCCAGCTGTCCTTGGGTAATTAGGGCAGCTCCCTCAATGGAAGGGCGCCTGAGCGTTAAGTTCTTGGTTGTCTAGTTAACCAGTGAAGTTGTGTTGTCCTGTCTCTCTGATTAGTTGGCACAGTGGGTCTATGCCCACTGTCTGTTACACTAGCAGGGGTGGACTGGGAACTTAGAAGGCTGGGCCAGCAGTACTGTAGTGCAGAGCAAAATACCACCCCAAATACCACAGTGCAGCACAAAGTTCTGCCGCCAGCCACACAGTATGAAGCTGTTTCATCGTCTTGCGGACAGCAATACAGCTAAATTCAGGAGGGCGCCTGCAGCCGCTGGCCAGGTGCATAAATGCCTGACGCTCCTACATTATTTAATGCTGAGAGCATCAGATCTTTATGTACCTGTCTGGAGGCCTTGCGTGGCTTCCTGGGCATCGGCCCACCGGGAAATTACTAAAACGGATCTGAGAAGTACTTATCATGATTCAGATAGGGAGGGTGTTGAGTAGCATTAGTCCAACAGCTGTCTTATGTTTATGGCCTACCTTAGTCCTACATAGTCATTAGGTATGGCAAAGAGAGAGATGGTGGGGGATTTGCAGAATAGTGTGGCTCTAATGTAAGTTCAACTCCAAAAACTCTAACCTAATCTACTTCACATAGTTTCATAAATCAGGGAAGATGATGAGCAGTGTCCTCAAATAATGGAGCTCCAGGTCAGCAAGTCTATAACAAGCCAGCATCTGCCACTTATAGACCCTTCAACCTTTGATACACAGTAAAGGGTTCAGCTACGAGCAGAAAAAAATCTATAAGAAGATTATTTACGGGTTCCTCATTACCTGTTGAAGTTATTTGATGAATATTGTCATTCCCCAGCCAAAATTCACTTAGCCGACTTCCAAAGCCTTTCTTATAAGCATCCCAAGTGCGGAAGAAGTCTACTGACCCATCCCAACGTCTCTGTATGACCTAAAGGCAAGAGAAGACCAGATAATCGGGACATGCCTATTCATTGCAGTTCATTTAAAGAAAGGAATAGTTCTGGTCTAAATAATAGAATCTACTAGAAGGCTTCCATTATTATAGAAACTATACAAAAGTAAAATATGAAGTTTCAGCCCCTCTAAGCTAAGGCTTAATCCGATAGGAAATGATATGGTCATAATGGATCCATATTTTCCTAATAAATTACCTCCTTGTGACTTCCCGTTCACGTGTTGTATATACTTACAATCCATCCTCCGTCATCTGTGTCCATATCACACAGGACCTTCAGGGGCCAGCTGCCATCTGGGTATATGGTGTACCAGTCACTGAGGACTGCACCCTTATGTCGTATTTCTTTGCAGTTCCTGGCAGCTAGGAGACATATAGGAAAATTATTTTAGTCAATTTTGAGTTAATAGAAGGATAGGGTTCTCCATTTAGGATTGTCACCTATCATGAGGAGCAGAAAGCAGCTATAAAGAGCATCTTTCATTTCAGAAGACCCTACATTTCTGAGCACAGACAGACCATTGAGTTACGTAGTAACATAGTTTACAAGGTCGAAAATAGACATCTGTCCATCCAGTTCAGCCTGTTATCCTGCAAGTTGATCCTGAGGAAGGCAAAATACCCCTGTGAGGTAGAAGCCAATTTCCCTCACTTTAGGAAAAAAAAATCCCTTACCGACTCCAATCAGGCATCAGAATAACTCCCTGGATCAACAACCCATCTCATAATCAACAACCAATCTCAATAGAAACTGTGTAATACTTGATCTCCCCTGTGGTGCTGTTGTAGGGGAACTAAACACTTGCTCCCAGGTCCCCTCACAAATTACAACTGATCACATTGGGTCCTGGCAGCAGAAGACCTTGTGGTCAACTTATTGTCAGGGGGACCCTTGGTGGAGCAGAGGTTCAGCTCTCACTGAGGATCCATTTACACGGGCAGATAATCAGCCATAACGAATGTAGATACTATATAGTAACAGTCCCTTTACATGGGCTAAGAATCCGCTCATTAGCAATTATCTGGTGGTAAAAAGGTGCTGCCGATTACCCAATGAATGAGTGAAATGCTCGTTCTTCGGGTAATTGGATCATTTCTGCAGGCATCTAAATCGTTGTTTGCCGGCAGAAAATTCTGTTGTCTAAATACTGTGGAGGAGATTGCTGCATGTAAATGCAGCAATCTCCTCCACTGATGAGCAGGTGATTGCCGGAAAGGAAGGTTTTCTTCCTGACAATTGCCTACTGAATTGATCCATCTAATGCGACCATAAGTTGCTCATATTTTTCAATTTGTATTTGAGGATGGTCGTAGTTCCTCATATGGTTTGCGTATCTGTCAGCAGCACTTCTGCGTTAACTGATGGGATATGCTGGCGACTAGCCATAATTTCTATGTTCGCATAAAAGATGATTAACAATAAATGAGCGTTGTCTCGTTTGTTGATGATTGATGGGCGTGCTTACACAGGGCCATGATAGGGAATGATCACTTGGACGATCATTTCCCCGTGTAATGGGGTCTTTAGACACATAACTTACCATAGACTGGCTCAGTCGCCCCTCTTTCTCCTTTCTCTCCTATAAGGAAAAGATATATATAAATGTAAAGGAGTATTATTAGAGCAGTTGTCCTTCCATATCCCCCCTCAGCGCTCAGGCAGATGGTAGAACGTACAATGCAACTTCACCAAAAATGCCCATGGTTTGAAAGATCTGAAAATGCAGGCCGGAAAGAAAGATTTTAACATCCTGATATTTTTTGGTCTGCTATGACAGTGCCCATGGAATCTCTACTAGTGATGAGCGGCATAGGCAATATTCAAATTCATGATATTTTGTGAATTTTTAGCTGAATATTCACCATAAATTCACAAATTCAAAAATTTGCAATTGCAAAAATCAGCAATGTAATATGCATGTATTTTGCACGCACAATTTCATTACTTATAAAAAAAAAACAATCACGCAAAAGCTATATGCCAATGGCTGGGTATGTGCAAGCCGACAATCTATCCATGAGACAGATACTGTCAGCATACCTTACAATGGCAGCCTTGTGTACAGTGAGACATTCCAGACTCATCTGACTGAGAACCAGTAAGCCTCAAAGTCGCTTAATTTGAATTGGATAGCTTGGGGGACCTGCGAACCTAGATTATTATCATTAGGGTGACAACAATTGTAAATTTGTGTGTTAACGGGAATGATTTATTTAAAAAAATAAAATAATATAGCATCTATAAAAAGATATTGTTAATGATAGATAAAATAATTATAAAATAAAAAGGTATGGATGATAAATAGCATAATAGAAGAGAAGCTATATACAGTAAATAAAAAAAAGATTAGAGGTTTATCTAGTGCTAAAAAAAAATCTAGAATATTTGTAATTATGAATATATAGCACTATATTCTACACTTTTGCGAATTCTTGAAGTGCTGATATTTGCAATAAAAATTCACGATTAAAATATTTGCGCTCAACACTAATCTCCACCAACTATATGAGAACTTGGGCTCATTATTGTATCAGAGCCTGGGTTCTGCAAGGGATCTTGTGACCCTCTGGTTGTGGGGCCAGGCCAACCATGTCAAAGTGGACAACATATTTAGAATCGATAAAACATGATCAGTTCTGACTGACTGGAGTTCTGACTCCAATATTCCACACTGTAGGGCACCAGGAAGCTGAGATATGTGGAGCTGTTTGGTGGAGTTCTTATAGCGCAGAGCTGCATAAAGGCCTTTCTACACAGGACAGTAATCATGTGAACGAACCTGAACCTTCATTCCCGATCATTGGCTATCATGTGAACATCCCTCTGCTATCAGCTGAGAAATGAGCATCTTACATCTTCTATGAGGGCACAAAAATGGTCACAGCACCAAACAGCTAGCAGTATCTCAGCTTCCTGGAACCTTCTCAAAAAGGTGACATGTATCTTGGAATGCAACGGCCGATGGTAAAGATGGCCATAGACATTAGATAAATGTCAGTCAATACTTGCTGATTTCGTCAGCCATGTAACATGTATGGTTCTCAATTCTCCCACGCCAGCAGATGTTATGGGAGATGAGGATCAAGCAGATGAAATCAATCTTTTGTTCCCAAGGAGATAAGCCATCGCCAGATCTGTCTGGCAGCAACTTACCCCCTCTCCCCATTCCCTACACATGCAGAACTGGCCAAGCTGAGCAGGAATGTTTACGAGGGGAACATGGAGATATGTTTTCTGACAGCTATCTCATAGGTATGGCCAGTCTTAGGCAAAGTCTCAGGAGCCATGGCTCAGTAAGTCCTTAAAAGTTGAAGGCACCAGAAAGATGACACCCTTGCCATGCTTTCAGTTAACGAAAGAATACAGATTTATCTGAATTTCACATTGTAATATATTATTATATGTTAAAGTTCTTTACTAACCTTTTTCTCTTGGAGGTCCAACTTTTCCTCGTCCCCCCTCAGATCCTGTTTGCCCTGGAAAAAAATAGCAATACAATAGACTTACATTCAGCGTGATACACAGACAATGGGAACTCCATAGCAAAGGTAAAAATTAGGCGGCTTGACACCACCGCATCCCTGTGCCAGATCTCACCATCCATCACAATGGGGTCAAAACCAAACTGGAGCCCCATAGCAGCCGCATGGACTACCTCTATGGTATGTGTGCCCACTTATTGTAAATTCATAGATTTCTGAGAGTAGAGGGACACTTTATAAGATGAAACACATGGCGATATTCTATAGTTCCATAAACATCATTAGTTATTATCTTTGTACCAACCTTTTTCTCCCGGTGCCCCAACATCTCCTTTTTGACCTGGAAGGCCAGGATGACCAGGCCAGCCTCGAAGAATCGACAATTTGTCGGTGTCCCCAATCCCTAAAACTTTCACTTCTGTCAATTTTGTGAATTTTTAGCTGAATATTCACCATAACTTCACAAATTCAAAAATTTGCAATTGCAAAAATCAGCAATGTAATATGCATGTATTTTGCACGCACAATTTCATTACTTATAAAAAAGAAACAATCACGCAAAAGCTATATGCCAATGGCTGGGTATGTGCAAGCCGACAATCTATCCATGAGACAGATACTGTCAGCATACCTTACAATGGCAGCCTTGTGTACAGTGAGACATTCCAGACTCATCTGACTGAGAACCAGTAAGCCTCAAAGTCGCTTGATTTTAATTGGATAGCTTGGGGGACCTGCGAACCTAGATCATTATCATTAGGGTGACAACAATTGTAAATTTGTGTGTTAAAGGGAATGATTTATTTTAAAAATTAAATAAAATAGCATCTATAAAATGATATTGTTAATGATAGGTAAAATAATTATAAAATAAAAAGGTATGGATGATAAATAGCATAATAGAAGAGAAGCTATATACAATAAATAAAAAAAAGATTAGAGGTTTATCTAGTGCTTAAAAAAATCTAGAATATTTGTAATTATGAATATATAGCACTATATTCTACACTTTTGCGAATTCTTGAAGTGCTGATATTTGCAATAAAAATTCACGATTAAAATATTTGCGCTCAACACTAATCTCCACCAACTATATGAGAACTTGGGCTCATTATTGTATCAGAGCCTGGGTTCAGCAAGGGATCTTGTGACCCTCTGGTTGTGGGGCCAGTCCAACCATGTCAAAGTGGACAACATATTTAGAATCGATAAAACATGATCAGTTCTGACTGACTGGAGTTCTGACTCCAATATTCCACACTGTAGAGCACCAGGAAGCTGAGATATGTGGAGCTGTTTGGTGGAGTTCTTATAGCGCAGAGCTGTATAAAGGCCTTTCTACACAGGACAGTAATCATGTGAACGAACCTGAACCTTCATTCCCGATCATTGGCTATCATGTGAACATCCCTCTGCTATCAGCTGAGAAATGAGCATCTTACATCTTCTATGAGGGCACAAAAATGGTCACAGCACCAAACAGCTAGCAATATCTCAGCTTCCTGGAACCTTCTCAAAAAGGTGACATGTATCTTGGAATGCAACGGCCGATGGTAAAGATGGCCATAGACATTAGATAAATGTCAGTCAATACTTGCTGATTTTGTCAACCATGTAACATGTATGGTTCTCAATTCTCCCACGCCAGCAGATGTTATGGGAGATGAGGATCAAGCAGATGAAATCAATCTTTTGTTCTCAAGGAGATAAGCCATCACCAGATCTGTCTGGCAGCAACTTACCCCCTCTCCCCATTCACTACACATGCAGAACTGGCCAAGCTGAGCGGGAATGTTTACGAGGGGAACATGGAGATATGTTTTCTGGCAGCTATCTCATAGGTATGGCCAGTCTTAGGCAAAGTCTCAGGAGCCATGGCTCAGTAAGTCCTTAAAAGTTGAAGGCACCAGAAAGATGACACCCTTGCCATGCTTTCAGTTAACAAAAGAATACAGATTTATCTGAATTTCACATTGTAATATATTATTATATGTTAAAGTTCTTTACTAACCCTTTTCTCCTGGATGTCCAACATTTCCTGGTCCCCCCTCAGATCCTGTTTGCCCTGGAAAAAAATAGCAATACAATAGACTTACATTCAGCGTGATACACAGACAATAGGAACCCCGTAGCAAAAGGTAAAAATTAGGCGGCTTGACACCACCACATCCCTGTGCCAGATCTCACCATCCATCACAATGGGGTCGAAACCAAACTGGAGCCCCATAGCAGCCGCATGAACTACCTCTATGGTATGTGTGCCCACCTATTGTAAATTCATAGATTTATGAGAGTAGAGGGACACTTTATAAAATGAAACACATGGCGATATACAAGAGTTCCATCAACATCAATAGTTATTATCTTTGTACTAACCTGTTTCTCCCAGTCCCCCAACATCTCCTTTTTGACCCGGAAGGCCAGGATGACCAGGGCAGCCTCGAAGAATTGACAATTTGTCGGTGTCCCCGATACCTAAAACGTTCACTTCTGTCAATAAAAAAAATTACACACATATAACGGACAGCTAAAATATTACAAGCATGTAACAAACACGCAAATAGAAATTAAATGAAGACCAAAGGAACAAATACAAGATACATTTATACACAGAAAAAGTTCATTTACTGATATTGTGCTGGTTTCTGACTCACCCTCATATTAATATATGACGTGTGGTTAAGGCTGTGTTCACACAATGCATTGCTTTTCTCCTTTTTTCATATTATTTTTTAAATATTGTCGTAAAATGGCTGTGGTATAAATCTGTGCTACTGTTGTCTTAATTTTCACAGAATCATATCATAACTTGTGAAGACAGCCTAAAGAGTAATAATCAGCAGTTGCTCATGAAGTACTCACCTGGACATGACTGATCACTGCTACAGAGCCCGGACACCATTCCCAGCAGTAGTAGTACTGGCACTCGCATGGCGGCTTCAAGAAGTTTACACCGGTCTTCCAGATGCCACAAGTACTTTCAAGATAAAGTTATAGCCAATCCCCTTCCCTTTTATATATGTCATGTCCCCCCCCCCCCCCCCGCTTGTCCTAAGGAAGCTGTACTTTCCCAGCTATGTCCTTATGAAATATTTCTCAGAAGACCTAATGACTTAATGATATGTAGGCGTCAACTGTTTACTTTACAAATTTAACTCATTCTCTCCAATGATGGGAAGTTAAGTAGAATTTCCTGATCATATACAGGGTACGTCCAGCCAAAGCCTTCTTATGACATGTTTCCACAACGTTGCAGATGATGCATTTTGAGTAGACTGTCCCTTTAAACTAGTTGTCCTGTTAAAATGATAAATTTCTCAAACCAGAACCTGGTGTGACGGTCACGTACACTACACACAGGTGGGAGGATAGTGACCACTGCGCTCCACCCTCACCCCTGGCCCTGCCTACTTGCATCGCAAGTCCTAATGACAGGGGACAACTAGACTGCAGTCCCTAACTTAGGATACGTGCTGGGAAGATAGACAAGACAAATAACGGAACGTGAGGGAAAACAAACCAGGCTGGTGTAGTGAGCTGCATCTATATTTATTTATATAAGGAGCTATATAACGCGAGTTTGACCGCGACGCGTGGTTGATTAAGTGTCTGGTTGCGTAAGTGTGTGACTTAAGATTAAGTGACTTTAGATTCAGGGACTTCAGTGGGGGACTGTAATTAGCCAGTTTCTTAGTACTACATTATATTGTATTTTTTTGCTTTGCTGGTTTAATCCCCACTTAGTATGTGTTGCACAATTGACAACGCAGTCCAGTGCACATCTTGCATGATGTATGCAGTCCTGGAACAGGAGTTCAAGGGTGCATATCTTTGTTCAAGATGTGAGCAAATTACCCGTTTGGAATCGCAAATCGAGTCTCTAAATAGACAAGTTGCAACACTGAGAGGCATTGACAATTTGCAAAAGAGTTTGCTTCTCACCGAGCAAGCACTCTTTGGGGTAGATGAGGGGGAGGGTGACAGAGAGGAGGCTGAGGAAAGTGAGGTAGCTAGCTGGGTAACTGTTAGAAAGCAGGGTAGAGGGAAGAGTGCTAGGGAGGTGTCACGGCCACGGTTATGGCCGTGACTCCTTGGGAGCCGCATACAGTTGCCCGCGGTTTGGGTAGTTGTTTCAACCGCAGCTTGGGGCATGTTGTTGTTTGCCTTAAGTGCGGTTGCCGCGGACAACAGTGATGTGTGCGGTTCCCTGGGAGTTTTGTGCATGTGTGTTTGCACGTTTGTATGTCTGGTGTGCACTTTGACATCTTCCTTTCTCTGTGGCTGCCCGTGGCAACGTTTGGTATGTTGTACATGTGGTGGCAGTGTCCTGGCCTTCGGGCTGTCTCCCAGGACGGTTGCCACCCATGTCGTTGCCTGCGGCAACAGCCACAGTGTGATCTTAGTTTGGTCACTTCCCCTTTATGTTGAGTTTCCCTCCTATGGTGCTGGAAGGGTTAACTCCCTTCCCAGTGTGTGTGTGATGTCACTGGGGGTATCCGACTCTGGGGTGTGGCTTCTTGGCCTATATAGCCTGGGTGTTTAGCATGGCTCAGTGGGTTGCTTCAGCCATGCTTGCTGGAGCAGCCTCCTGTGACCTCCATCTTCCTTGCCAGTGAGAGCCACCCCTGTGGTCATAAAGTATTGTTGCTATGTTAAAGTATTGTCGTGTTGTTGATGTCTTTATGTGTGTGATGTGGTATGTTGTTCTGTTGGGACCTTCCTACGTTTTGGTGCAGCTCACGGTTCTGGATTCCTGTCTGCTCAGGGATCCAGTCAGCATGGCTGTGGCAGGTTGGTGGAACTTGGTGTTCGCCTGCTATTCCCGTAAGGCTGTTTATGTCCCCCTTTGCCCAACAGATTGGCCGTTGAGACTCTTGCTCCTCCGTGCCTAGGAGGAGTAGGTCGTCTCACCCAGCTCCTAGCTCAGGGACCTGCGGAGGGTAAGTCAGGGCTCTGAGGTTCCTGCGCATGGGTCCTCCTACCATCAAGGTCGGCCCATGCAGGTTAGGAGTTAGGGTCAGGTTAGGGATGCGTGAGGAGGTGACCTGCTCCCTATCCTGTTCTCATGGCCGAGTAGCCACTACATCACCTGGCGTCGCACGGCTGAGGGTTTCCCCCATCCTTAGCCATGACAGTATGACCACAGCGGCTCCTCGCGTGGCGGTTCCCTCGAAAGAGGGTAGAGCATGCACCGCAGTCTGCGGAAGGGGTGCATGCGTGCTCTTCGGAGGGAGAGCGTTCTGGGGGTCTCGCCTCTGACAGCGCGGTGAGTGGCGTTTCCTCGCCTTCCTTTCACCGTTGCATCGTTTGGCATCCCCCTGAATTTTATTGCACGTGGTGTTTATTTGGTGTGCGGTTTTGCACACCTTCGGAAGAGGGTGCAGTATGCAGTGCCATCTCCTTGTGGCCTGCATGCGCGTTCTCCGGAGGGAGAACGTCCCGGGGGGATCACCGTTAACGGCACGGATGGTGGCTTATTCCCCGCCACCGTACCTTCCGTGTCCGTGTTGGTGGTCCCTCGTCCCTCTCCATGTTCCCATCTCTGGTCGTTTGCTGGCAGCACTCCGTAAGTGGTCCGGCTGCGTGCTGGTTAGGAGTGTCTGCTGGCAGCGACTGGAGTGGGGACGTGAGTGGAGAGTCCCCTCGTCCATCTCTCAGTGGTTCTCTCCCCTGTGTCGCTGGTGCGGGCTGCAGGCCTCGTCGGACTGGCTAGTGTGAGCTGGGAGAGGATGGGAACCGTGGCTGAGAGTGGACGTCCCTTTCTCCCATCCCCTTGTGTGGAGTCCCTCACGTGTTTTTTTTTTTGGTGGGGGGGGTCTTTGAGGGGTGGGAGTGTCACGGCCACGGTTATGGCCGTGACTCCTTGGGAGCCGCATACAATTGCCCGCGGTTTGGGTAGTTGTTTCAACCGCAGCTTGGGGCATGTTGTTGTTTGCCTCAAGTGCGGTTGCCGCGGACAACAGTGATGTGTGCGGTTCCCTGGGAGTTGTGTGCGTGTGTGTTTGCACGTTTGTATGTCTGGTGTGCACTTTGTGTTGTCTGGTGTGCACTTTGACATCTTCCTTTCTCTGTGGCTGCCCGTGGCAACGTTTGGTATGTTGTACATGTGGTGGCAGTGTCCTGGCCTTCGGGCTGTCTCCCAGGACGGCTGCCACCCATGTCGTTGCCTGCGGCAACAGCCACAGTGTGATCTTAGTTTGGTCACTTCCCCTTTATGTTGAGTTTCCCTCCTGTGGTGCTGGAAGGGTTAACTCCCTTCCCAGTGTGTGTGTGATGTCACTGGGGGTGTCCGACTGTGGGGTGTGGCTTCTTGGCCTATATAGCCTGGGTGTTTAGCATGGCTCAGTGGGTTGCTTCAGCCATGCTTGCTGGAGCAGCCTCCTGTGACCTCCATCTTCCTTGCCAGTGAGAGCCACCCCTGTGGTCATAAAGTATTGTTGCTATGTTAAAGTATTGTCGTGTTGTTGATGTCTTTATGTGTGTGATGTGGTATGTTGTTCTGTTGGGACCTTCCTACGTTTTGGTGCAGCTCACGGTTCTGGATTCCTGTCTGCTCAGGGATCCAGTCAGCATAGCTGTGGCAGGTTGGTGGAACTTGGTGTTCGCCTGCTATTCCCGTAAGGCTGTTTATGTCCCCCTTTGCCCAACAGATTGGCCGTTGAGACTCCTGCTCCTCCGTGCCTAGGAGGAGTAGGTCGTCTCACCCAGCTCCTAGCTCAGGGACCTGCGGAGGGTAAGTTAGGGCTCCGAGGTTCCTGCGCATGGGTCCTCCTACCATCAAGGTCGGCCCATGCAGGTTAGGAGTTAGGGTCAGGTTAGGGATGCGTGAGGAGGTGACCTGCTCCCTATCCTGTTCTCATGGCCGAGTAGCCACTACATCACCTGGCATCGCACGGCTGAGGGTTTCCCCCATCCTTAGCCGTGACAGGAGGCTAGCCCTGATCTGACACACCCCAACAAGTTTGCACGTTTTGGCAGATGAAGGGGATGTCAGTCCAGGGATGGCACTGCCGCAGCCAGACACTTCCTCTGACAGTCAGGGGAATGTCAGCTCCGGTAAGCAGGGGACCAGGAGAGCAGGGCAGGCCAGACAGGTGCTGGTAGTGGGAGACTCAATTATTAGGGGAACAGATAGGGAAATCTGTCACAAAGACCGTGATCACCATACAGTGTGCTGTCTTCCTGGCGCTAGAGTTCGACACATCGCGGATTGGGTTGACAGATTACTGGTAGGGGCTGGAGAAGATCCAGCGGTCATGGTCCATATCGGAACCAATGACAAAGTTAGGGGTAGGTGGAGAGTCCTTAAAAATGATTTCAGGGATTTAGGTCAAAAGCTAAGGGCAAGGACCTCAAAGGTAGTATTTTCAGAAACACTACCTGTACCACGGGCCACACAAGAAAGGCAGCGGGAGATTAGGGAGATTAACAAGTGGCTCAATAACTGGTGTAGGAAGGAGGGGTTTGGGTTCCTGGAGAACTGGGCCGACTTCTCTATCGGCTACAGGCTCTATCGCAGGGACGGGCTGCACCTCAATGGGGAAGGGGCAGCTGTGTTGGGGAAGAAGATGGCTAGAAGGTTGGAGGAGTGTTTAAACTAGGGACTGGGGGGGAGGGTAATTATGTTATAGGATGGGAAGATAGAGCAGATAGAGACCGGGGGCAAGGTAATGGGACTGGGGGAGGAATGGAAGGAGGGACTAGAACAGTTCAGAAGGAAAGGTATAGGGTAAAAAATATACATAAACCTCTCAAATGTATGTATACTAATGCCAGAAGCCTGACTAATAAAACTGGTGATGTGTGAGGAGGACTATGATATAGTGGGAATAACTGAGACATGGCTGGATGATAGCTATGACAGTGGGAATAACTGAGACATGGCTGGATGATAGCTATGACTGGGCAGTTAATGTACAGGGTTACAGTATGTTTAGAAAGGATCGTCAAAACCGGAGAGGGGGAGAGTCTGCCGTTATGTAAAGTCTTGTCTAAAGCCCACACTCCGTGAAGATATAAGTGAGGGACATGAACATGTGGAGTCACTGTGGGTAGCGATACATGGCGCTAAAAACAATAATAAATTACTAATAGGAGTTTACTATAAACCACCTAATATACCGGAGTCCACAGAAAATCTACTACAAAACGAGATAGACGAGGCGGCAGATCATAATGAGGTGGTTATTATGGGGGACTTCAACTACCCAGATATAGACTGGGAAACTGAAACTTGTATATCTCAAAGGAAACAGGTTCTTGGCAATAACCAAAGACAATTACCTCTCCCAACTGGTTCAGGACCTGACTAGAGGGACGGCCATACTGGACTTAGTATTAACCAATAGACCTGACAGAACAACAGACGTGCAGGTTGGGGGACACCTGGGAAATAGTGACCACAAATTAATAACCCTCCAATTATCATTCAAGAGAGCATTTCTACAGGGAGGAACAAAAATACCAAACTTCAAAAAAGCTAAATTTAGCCAACTAAGAGAGGCCATAGGCCTAACTAAATGGGATAAAGTCCTCACAAATAAAAATACAGCCACAAAATGGGATATCTTTAAAAGCATCCTAAAATCTCATTGTGAGAGGTACATACCTTATGGGAATAAAAGGTTAAGGAACAAAAAGAAACCAATGTGGATAAACAGAACTGTAAAGAAAGCAATAAATGACAAAAAGAAAGCATATAAAACACTAAAACAGGAAGGTAGCACGGAAGCACTGAAAAACTATAAGGAAAAAATAAGAACATGTAAAAAACAAATAAAAGCGGCCAAACTAGAGACTGAGAGATTAATTCCCAAAGAGAGTAAAACTAACCCTAAAATGTTCTTCAATTATATAAATGTTAAAAAGTATAAATCTGAAGGTGTCGGCCCGTTAAAGAGTAATGAGGGGGGAGTCGCAGAGAGCGATGAGGAGAAAGCAAAGCTGTTAAATATTTTTTTCTCCAATGTATACACTGAGGAAAATAAACTGTCAGATGACATGCCGAATGTTGAAATAAATTCCCCATTAAAAGTGTCCTGTCTGACCCAGGAAGAAGTACAACAGCGACTTAAAAAGATTAAAATAGACAAATCGCCAGGACCGGGTGGCATACACCCCCGTATCCTAAGGGAATTAAGTAATGTCATAGCCAGACCCTTATTTATGATATTTGCGGACTCTATACTGACAGGGAATGTCCCACCGGATTGGCGCATGGCAAATGTGGTGCCAATATTCAAAAAGGGTCCAAAAATAGAGCCTGGAAACTATAGGCCGGTAAGTTTAACATCTGTTGTGGGTAAACTGTTTGAAGGTTTTCTGAGAGATGCTATCTTAGAGCATCTCAACTGAAATAAGCAAATAAAACCATATCAGCATGGCTTCGTGAGGGATCGGTCATGCCAAACTAATTTAATCAGTTTCTATGAGGAGGTAAGTTCTAGACTTGACAGTGGCGAATCAATGGATGTTGTATATCTGGACTTCTCCAAAGCATTTGACACTGTACCACATAAAAGGTTAGTATATAAAATGAGAATGCTCGGACTGGGAGAAAATGTCTGTATGTGGGTAAGTAACTGGCTCAATGATAGAAAACAGAGGGTGGTTATTAACGGTACACACTCAGATTGGGTCACTGTCACTAGTGGAGTACCTCAGGGGTCAGTACTGGGCCCTATTCTCTTCAATATATTTATTAATAATCTTGTAGAAGGCTTGCACAGTAAAGTATAAATTTTCGCAGATGACACTAAACTGTAAAGTAATTAACACTGAAGAGGACAGTATACTGTATATATACTACAGAGGACAGTATACTGTATATATATACTACAGAGGACAGTATACTGTATATATACTACAGAGGACAGTATACTGTATATATATACTACAGAGGACAGTATACTGCTACAGAGGGATCTGGATAGATTGGAGGCTTGGGCAGATAAGTGGCAGATGAGGTTTAACACTGACAAATATAAAGTTATGCACATGGGAAGGAATAATGCAAGTCACCCGTACATACTAAAGGATGAAACACTCGGTAACACTGACATGGAAAAGGATCTAGGAATTTTAATAAACAGCAAACTAAGCAGTAAAAACCAGGGTAGGCAGCTGCTGCCAAGGTCAATAAGATAATGGGTTGCATCAAAAGGGGCATAGATGTCCGTGATAAGAACATAGTCCTACCACTTTACAAATCGCTAGTCAGACCACACATGGAGTACTGTGTACAGTTCTGGGCTCCTGTGAACAAGGCAGACATAGCAGAGCTGGAGAAGGTCCAGAGGAGGGCATCTAAAGTAATAACTGGAATGGGGCAACTACAGTACCCTGAAAGATTATCAAAATTAGGGTTATTCACTTTAGAAAAAAGACAACTGAGGGGAGATCTTATTAATATGTATAAATATATCAGGGGTCAGTACAGAGATCTATCCCATCATCTATTGATCCCCAGGACTGTGACTGTGACGAGGGGACATCCTCTGCGTCTGGAGGAAAGAAGGTTTGTACACAAACATAGAAGAGGATTCTTTACGGTAAGAGCAGTGAGACTATGGAGATCTCTGCCTGAGGAGGTGGTGATGGTGAGTACAATAAAGGAATTCAAGAGGGGCCTGGATGTATTTCTGGAGTGTAATAATATTACAGGCTATATGTCACGGCCATGGCTATGACCGTGACTCTCTTTCCGCATGCGGTTGCCTGCGGTTTCGTGTGGGTTAAAACCACAGGTGAGGGCCGCTGGCGTGTGGCCTAACTTGTGGTTGCCACGGGCAACCGGTAGTCTCATGTGTATGTGCAGCAGCAGTCTGAGCGTGGCTAGGCAGCGTGCTGCAGTTGCATGCGGTTTCACCTGACTCCCTTTTTGTTAGGTGTGTGTGTTGTGTGCACGGTGTATTATGTTTTGTGTGCACTTCCCCTTATATGGGTGTTTTCCCTTCTGTGTGATGGAAGGGTTAACTTCCTTCCCAGTGTGTGTGATGTCACTGGGTGTGGTTGACCGGTGGGTGTGGCCTTTTGGCCTATATAGCCTGAGTCTCTTGCAGGCTTCAGTAGGTTGCTTCAGCCCTGCTAGCTGGAGCAGCCTCCTGTGTCTTTGATCTGCCTGTGAGAGCCACCACTGTGGTCATACTGTCACGGCTGAGGATGGGGGAAATCCTCAGCCGTGTGATGATAGAGGATGTCCGGTCGCTGCTTGGCCAGGACCACAGCCTTAGGGAGCAGGTCACCTCCTATTGCATCCCTAACGCTGACCCTGTCTCCTGTCAGTATGAGCCGACCTTGAGGGTAGGAGGGCTCATACGCCGGAACCTAAAGTCCCTACAAGCCCTCAAGTCGGCCCTGACCTAGGTGACAGAGTAGGACAACCCACTCCTCCAAGACAGGGAGGATCAGGAGTCCCAAAGGCCAAGCAGTAGAGAAAAGGGGAACACAAATGCAAACCAATGTATATGGCAGGTGCTGCACTAGTTCCAGCCACCTGCCACAGCCCTGCTGACCAGTGTGCAGGAAATCTGAAGTCCACAAATACATCCACACACCGGAACCCAGATACATGGCAGCACACAACTATACAAGAAAGCATAGACCGAACATCACACAGACAAAGACAAACAGAACTTAAACATAAACTTAAACTTATGACCACAGTGGTGGCTCTCACAGGCAGATCAAAGACACAGGAGGCTGCTCCAGCTAGCAGGGCTGAAGCAACCTACTGAAGCCTGCAAGAGACTCAGGCTATATAGGCCAAAAGGCCACACCCACCGGTCAACCACACCCAGTGACATCACACACACTGGGAAGGAAGTTAACCCTTCCAGCACACAGAAGGGAAAACACACATATAAGGGGAAGTGCACACAAAACATAATACACCGTGCACACAACACACACACCTAACAAAAAGGGAGTCAGGTGAAACCGCATGCAACTGCAGCACGCTGCCTAGCCACATGAGACTACCGGTTGCCCGCGGCAACCACAAGTTAGGCCACACGCCAGCGGCCCTCACCTGTGGTTTTAACCTACACGAAACCGCAGGCAACCGCATGCGGAAAGAGAGTCACGGTCATAGCCATGGCCGTGACACTCCCACCCCTCAAAGCCCCCCTCACCAAAAAAAAACCACGTGAGGAACTCCAACACAAGGGGATGGGAGAAGGGGACGTCCACTCTCAGAGCCGGTTCCAAAAAAGGGTCGCTGTCAGCTGCATCCTCTCCCGGTTCACACTAGCCAGTCCGACGAGGATTGCAGCCCGCACCAGCGACAAAGGGGAAAGAACCACTGAGAGATGGACGAGGGGACTCTCCACTCACGTCCCCACTCCAGTCGCTGCCAGCAGACACTCCAAACCAGCACACAGCCGGACCACTTACGGAGTGCTGCCAGCAGACGACCAGAGATGGGAACATGGAGAGGGACGAGGGACCACCAACACGGACACGGAAGGTACGGTGGCGGGGAATAGCCACCAACCGTGCCGTTAACGGTGATCCCCCCGGGACGTTCTCCCTCCGGAGAACGCGCATGCAGGCCACAAGGGTATGGCACTGCATGCTGCACCCTCTTCCGAAGGTGTGCAAACGCACACACCAAATAAACACCATGTGCACCAAATAAACACCACGTGGAATAAAAATAGGGGGACGCCAAACGAGGCAACGGTGAAGGGAAGGCGGGGAAACGCCACTCACCGCGCTGTCAGAGGCGAAACCCCCAGAACGCTCTCCCTCCGAAGAGCGTGCATGCACCCCATCCGCAGACGGCGGTGCATGCTTTACCCTCTTTCGAGGGAGAGCGTTCTGGGGGTTTCGCCTCTGACAGCGCGGTGAGTGGCGTTTCCCAGCCTTCCCTTCACCGTTGCCTCGTTTGGCGTCCCCCTATTTTTATTCCACATGGTGTTTATTTGGTGCACGTGGTGTTTATTTGGTGTGTGCGTTTGCACACCTTCGGAAGAGGGTGCAGCATGCAGTGCCATACCCTTGTGGCCTGCATGCGCGTTCTTCGGAGGGAGAACGTCCCGGGGGGATCACCGTTAACGGCACGGTTGGTGGCTATTCCCCGCCACCGTACCTTCCGTGTCCGTGTTGGTGGTCCCTCGTCCCTCTCCATGTTCCCATCTCTGGTCGTCTGCTGGCAGCACTCCGTAAGTGGTCCGGCTGTGTGCTGGTTTGGAGTGTCTGCTGGCAGCGACTGGAGTGGGGACGTGAGTGGAGAGTCCCCTCGTCCATCTCTCAGTGGTACTTTCCCCTTTGTCGCTGGTGCGGGCTGCAGTCCTCGTCGGACTGGCTAGTGTGAGCCGGGAGAGGATGCAGCTGACAGCGACCCTTTTTTGGAACCGGCTCTGAGAGTGGACGTCCCCTTCTCCCATCCCCTTGTGTTGGAGTTCCTCACGTGTTTTTTTTTGGTGAGGGGGGCTTTGAGGGGTGGGAGTGTCACGGCCATGGCTATGACCGTGACTCTCTTTCCGCATGCGGTTGCCTGCGGTTTCATGTGGGTTAAAACCACAGGTGAGGGCCGCTGGTCGTGTGGCCTAACTTGTGGTTGCCGCGGGCAACCGGTAGTCTCATGTGTATGTGCAGCAGCAGTCTGAGCGTGGCTAGGCAGCGTGCTGCAGTTGCATGCGGTTTCACCTGACTCCCGTTTTGTTAGGTGTGTGTGTTGTGTGCACGGTGTATTATGTTTTGTGTGCACTTCCCCTTATATGTGTGTTTTCCCTTCTGTGTGCTGGAAGGGTTAACTTCCTTCCCAGTGTGTGTGATGTCACTGGGTGTGGTTGACCGGTGGGTGTGGCCTTTTGGCCTATATAGCCTGAGTCTCTTGCAGGCTTCAGTAGGTTGCTTCAGCCCTGCTAGCTGGAGCAGCCTCCTGTGTCTTTGATCTGCCTGTGAGAGCCACCACTGTGGTCATAAGTTTAAGTTTATGTTTAAGTTCTGTTTGTCTTTGTCTGTGTGATGTTCGGTCTATGCTTTCTTGTATAGTTGTGTGCTGCCATGTATCTGGGTTCCGGTGTGTGGATGTATTTGTGGACTTCAGATTTCCTGCACACTGGTCCAGTCAGCAGGGCTGTGGCAGGTGGCTGGAACTAGTGCAGCACCTGCCATATACATTGGTTTGCATTTGTGTTCCCCTTTTCTCTACTGCTTGGCCTTTGGGACTCCTGATCCTCCCTGTCTTGGAGGAGTGGGTTGTCCTACTCTGTCACCTAGGTCAGGGCCGACTTGAGGGCTTGTAGGGACTTTAGGTTCCGGCGTATGAGCCCTCCTACCATCAAGGTCGGCTCATACTGACAGGAGGCAGGGTCAGCGTTAGGGACGCAATAGGAGGTGACCTGCTCCCTAAGGCTGTGGTCCTGGCCAAGCAGCGACCGGACATCCTCTATCATCACACGGCTGAGGATTTCCCCCATCCTCAGCCGTGACACTATAGCTACTAGAGAGGGGTCGTTGTTTCAGGGAGTTATTCTGATTGCCTCATTGGAGTCGGGAAGGAATTTTTTATTCCCCTAAAGTGGGGAAAATTGGCTTCTACCTCACAGGGTTTTTTTGCCTTCCTCTGGATCAACTTGCAGGAAAACAGGCCAAACTGTATTGACAAATGTCTTTTTTCGGCCTTATGTACTATGTTACTATGTTATGTTACCTTAATATTTATTACCTTGATTCTGCAGTTTACAGAAACACCCCATATGTGGTCATATGCCACTATTTGGGCACACGACAGGGCACAGAAGGCAAGAAGCGCCATATGGTTTTTACGGTCATTACGGACCCAATGATACCAAATATGTATATTTTTTTTATTTTAACGTTTTACACAATAAAAACACTTTCTTTTTTTAATCATGTTTTTGTGTTGCAATTTTCATAGAGCCATATTTTTTTTATTTTACTGGCTATGGTCTTGTGTGGTGGCTAATTTTTTGAGGGATGAGGTGATGTCTTTATTGCTACCATTTTGGGGTACATACGATTTTTTAATTGATTAAAACTATGTTTTTTGGAAGGTGAGCTGTGTTTTGGCACAATGTTTATTTATTTATTTTACGGCATTCACCAGATGGGGGTAGATCATATGATATTATTATAGAGCCGGTCATTGCGGACGCGGTGATACAAAATATGTCTATTTTATTTTTTTTCTTATATTATAACGGATTTGGGGGGAATTTTTCTTTTAATGTGAAACTTTTAAAAAAAATTTTTTCAAAACACTATTTATTTTTTATTTTTTTTACACTTTGTGTACCCCATAAGGTCATTCAAGACCTCTAGAGGACATTTAACTTCATTTTTTTTTTTTTTTACTATTGATTTCTCCTGTAACTGGGGATGACCTAGTAGCCCCAGTTACAGGGGAAATACACCCCCCAGAGAGGCTATACAGCATTTACAGCGCAGGACTGAGGTCTATGGAAGACCCGACAGCTCCTGCACTCTCACGGCCCCGGAGGTCACATAACCACCGGGCCGGGACAGGAAGCGGTATAGCATAGAGTGATCTAGAAAGCAGGGACACCCAAGAACGGTCACTGCCTTCTCTCTGGGGTGCCCTGCTGTTACTGACCGCAGGCCCCCGGCTCGACAGCTGCACAATTAGCGTGCAGCTGCCATCTCTGAAAGGACGTTCCAGAACGTCCATTCAGAGATAAACCCAACCGCCCAGGAGGTTTATAGTCAATGGGCGGTTGGGAAGTGGTTGATGACAAAATTCACAACCAGTGTTTGATCCATGAATCGGCCAATAAATTACTTAGAATTGGTATTTAAACTGTACTCCTCATGCTGTTCACATTTTGACATAATGAGACCAAGACGACGCCTAACAATTGATCAACAATACCTGGCCATTGCAAGGCTTCAAGCAGGATGTTCTCAGACAGAAGTGGCCACTGAGCTTATAGTGTCACAGAGTGTCATCAGCAGATTGCAACAGAGAGACGAAGAGTTGTTCTTTAGCCACATCCCACACTGATGACCGCTTCATTGTGAACAATGCCCTGCGGAACCGGATGATGAATGCCACACAACTACAGGCACATTTAAGGAAGGTGAGAGGCACCCAAGTGTCACCTCAGACAATTCAAAACCATTTACATCAGCGTGTTCTGCATGCTAGATGACCTGGAAGGGTATCTGACCACAGGCATCATTGTCTTGCATGGGCCAGGGAGCATCTACGCAGGATGAGGGACCAGTAGGCCTTAGTGCTGTTCACTGATGAAAGTCCATGCTGAGCAGAAATGATGGCCACCAACATTGTTGGAGACGTCAAGGAGAGCGCTATGCATCAGTCACTGTTGTCACCAGATGACCATTTGGTGGTGGTGCTGTTACAGTGTGGGCAGGAGTGTCTAGTCCATACAGAACTGCCCTACACTGTTAATGCTACAGTGACAAGCCCATACTACTTGAATAACATCATTAATCAAGTCATTGTGCCTCTGCGTGAACAACACAGGCCAAATTTCATCTTCATGGAGGACAATCCAACAGCTCATTGAGGTCGCATTATTAGGGAACGGCTGCTGGAGACTGGGGTACCTCAAATAGAGTGGCCTGCATTTTCTGCCGACCTGAATCCCATTAAAAACCTGTGGAATCAGCTGGGTCGCCGTGTAGAGGCTTGTAACACTGTACCCCAGAAAGTCAATGACCTGAGGGCCACCCTTCAAGAAGAGTGGGATGCCATGCCTTGGCAGACAATAAGTCGACTTGTGAAATGCATGAGACATCGTTGTCAAGCTGTAATTGATGCTGAAGGCCACATGACAAGTTTTTGAGACAGTGACATTTTTGTGGAGGTAGACCCACCACTGGTGTTGGCTTTTGTTTCAATAAATTATTGGAGATGAGGAAATCACCATTGCTGCGTCTACTGAAATGCCCTACTTTCATGATATATCATCGCTGTAGTGTGAACTTTTAACATTTTCCATAAATTTCAACCGAAAGCCAAATATCCCTAACTTTTTGTGAGTAGTGTATGTGGATCTTGTACGAGGAGACCAAGATCCACATACACTACTCACAAAAAGTTATCATATCCTAAAGAGTTTCCACAACATTGCAGAAGATCAATTTTGGATGGACTGCCCCTTTAAAGAGGTTATCCCATGGAAAATATTTTATAATTTTCAAACCAGCACATGGATCTCAAAATATTTGAAATTATACGTAATTAGAAATTTAGTATAGCTACTGAGTTATTCAATAAAATAAATTAGCATAGAGCTACCCTCTGTTTATTTTCCAGTTTTCTATGTCCACCTAGCATTTCTTAGGTGGTTGCACATGCTCAATTTCTTCCTTCAACTGCCATTAGTACTGTTAGAAGCTGTAACAGTTACGTACAGAGAGCTGCTACTAAAAGGACACACCTTCTGAGCAGTGATAGGGAGAGAGCTGCAGCAGAAAAGAAACTCCCCCTAAGCTGTGATAGGCGAAGTGCTACAGCAGAAAGGACTCGCCTCCTGAGCTGAGATAGGGAGAGTGTCATTGCAGAAAGGGCATGTAGAGCAATTGCAGCAATGAATGTGGAGATTTCTGGATCCATGTGAGGTATAGGGCTGGTTATAGCTTTGTCACAGAGAGATTATCATGTACTATATGTCTGATTTCCATTTTTTACAGATTTCTTTTTAAATAATAATCATGAGTTAACCCCTTAAAGGGGTTTGCTCCTCTCACACATTGGTGGCATATCACCATGACACATGCGTGGCGTGCTCTCCACTAACTTCTATGGGAGTCCTGTAAAGAACTCAGCTATTTCTGGAACTCTCATAGAAGTGAATTCAGAACGTGCCGCACAAGCGCAAACACCTTGCTATTCACCTTTATGAGAGTTTTGGAAATAGCCAAGATGGCGATAGCCTATTTTCAGCACCCCCATAGAAGTGTATGTAGGGTGGCCACCCTAGTGCAGTGCACCCTCGCTCACTTTGGGGGCCGCATTCTAGAAATAGGTGCAGGTGCCAGATGTAGGACCCCCACCTATCTGACATCCGTGGTATATCTTAGAGATATGCTATCAATGTGCAAGATGGGCCAATCAATTTAAAACATGTCTTCTTCAGGGACTACATGCCATCATTCCTGTGGTGGACATGTCTTCCTGCTTGGGCTTCAATGCCACATCTGGTGTCTTGAGATTCTCCCTTTGATGGGAGTCACGCTCCGTCCTCTCAGATAAATAACTGGGTATAAACTACAAGCTATAAGGGGCAGCTGCCCCAGGCCCAGTTGCTCCTGGGGGGCCCAAGGCAGCTGCCTCTTGAGCCCTGCTAGCTACTGCCCCGGGTGTCAAGCTGTCTGTGTACTTTAACGTTGTGATCTAGGACCTTAATGACATCATCACCATGTGACCAGTAACCTAGCAATTACTGGTCACATGACTATGAGGTCATCACAGGTCCTGTGGAGTGTTGCAGAAGTTAACTGTGGAGCTTTTTTGTGTGAAGATTACATCAGAAAAAGGTGACAGGGGCTGTTATGTTAATATACTGTAAACTACTGTATAGTGGGGTGCTGTATACTGTGTGGGGGCCTGTATACTGTGGGGGGCTGTATATTGTGTGGGCAGGGGCGTTGCTAGGGTCTGAAAACATCCGGGGCACAAGCCCAATGTGTTGAAATTTGCATAATAAGAATTAACATACAAGGCAACGTACTTAAATAACAGATTTTATTCTTCCATTCAGAATAATAACTGTTTGAAATGTTGATAACAATGAGTTTACAACAAACCTCCGAAAGTTAGATAAAACTATTAAACTAATGAAAACATTTCTATTTCTTATGCACCAGTAAGTGGCGTCTTTTGTGCTTATCCGGTCAATCACTGCTTCTTCTGAAACTGAAAGCAGAATTCTTTTCTCAACTGCTAGGATAGCAAGATGATTCAGTCTTGTTTGGCCCATTGTCTGTCTTAGCCAGGTATGGAGTCGTCGTAATACAGAAAATGATCTTTCACAGCTGCAGCTGCTTACTGGAATGGTTAGGACAACTTGAATGACTCTTTTTAAAGATGGGAACATTAGTGGATCCAGGTCTTCATAGAGAGTGTTCAAGCTGTACTTTTCTGCACCTTTGTGCTTTCTTGCCAGGTAACTCTTGGCCACAAGTACTTCTTCATTTTTCAAATAAATTTTATAATGTTCAGCTAATGCTTGTAGGTCAGATGAAAGAAAATTATTTGACTTTGGATTACATGCTTGAATCCCATTCAAAAGTTCTGGTTTTATGCTGGAAAATCTGTTGTCCAGTTCAGATAACATCCTATCTAAACATGGGTAAAGCATCTTTTTTGTTAGTGTATCTGGCATATTAAGCTCTTCCCTCATGACACAGGGTGTCTGAACCACAAAGTCATCCATTTTTTTCTGTTTTCTCCTTGGTGCCCCAGCCTCTGGAATTGGAATATTGTTGACGTTAAGTAAAGCAACTGATTTATCATATATTTCCTTTCCCTTTTCAGCAGTTCTCATATCTTTTAATGTATTATACACAGCCTCTTTACAATCGACTGCTGTTGCAAATTCCAGATCTTCTTTTTGCAACAATCGGCGGAAACCTTCAGTTGTTGAAAGTAGAGATTGAAACATAAAAAGGCTGAAAACTGTAGACAGCTTCTTCAAGGTGTTTAGTAAACCAGTTGCAACCGGTGATCTAATTTCTGAAAGACACTGAATTATTGGAGAGAAATTGGAAATCACTGCATTGACAGACCGGATTTGACAAGCCCAGCGCGTGTCTGAAAGCTGTACAAGTTGGCTTTCTCTTAAACCTAAAGAGCTCTGAACATCCATGAATTTATTGTGGTTCACCAGAGATGTAGTAAAAAATGTATACAGTGTCTCTAAGGTGTCAAAGAAATCACTTGCCTCATGTACTGCCTTACAAGTGTAACATAGGACAAGATTTAGCTCATGAGCATAACAATGCACATATATGGCTTCCGGGTGATTGTCTTGAAATAGCGCTTGTACACCACCACTCGCCCCACTCATAACAGCAGCTCCATCGTAAGTTTGAGCAACACAGAGAATTCTGTCCAGTCCATGCTCTCTAAGGCTGGTCTCCATGGAATCTGTGATAGTCTTTGCATCAAATTCCCTTAGCTCTTTGAATCCCAGAAAATATTCTGAAACTGTACAACTTTCAGGGCTGACACACCGTATACAAAGAGCTAATAGTTTTCTACGACCATCCCTGGCCTCATCTGCCATAACAGAATACATCCCAGATTTTTTTATATCTGTAATTATTCTGGCAATTACTTCTTCGGCACAACAATCAATGATTTCATTCTGGGAAGATGGAGATATATATGTAGCATTGCCAGGGGGGGTGTATTGTTGTAGAAATGGATAAAATTTTTGTAATAAACTCAAGCATTCCATAAAGTTTCCTCTATTAAGGCTGCTTTCTGTCTCATCATGTCCACGAATAGGTATTGCATTACGTGCCAAAAATCCTATAATGCTGACAAGTCTTGCCATATAGTCACGTCTCTCTCTTATTTGACTCTCTGTGGCAATATATAGCTGATCCATAATAGTTCCATGTTTTTGGAGATCTTTGAAGGCAAGCCATCCCTGTGTGCTTGATATATGAGCTGATGACGTCTCGTGTTCTTTAAAGGAATCCAATGCTCGTTTCCAGTTTTTGAAGCCACCAGAACTAATTAAGGCATCCTTGTTACTCCGCTTTTGGTGGTGTCCAAAATGTCTACATGGAAAACAAAATGCAGCATTTTATTGCACAGAATATTCAAGCCAGTTCTGCTTTTCAAACCAACTGTAGTTGAAAGCTCTCTTACTTAGGCCATAACGTTCATATGGAAACTGTGCCAGTTTGGGCTGTACAGGACCATTTTCACGTTGCCCTAGATCAGAAGGTATGATTGTGCTTTGCACTGCTTTGGAACTGCTTGGTTGTTCTTTTCCAGAGCTTGAGGAAACATTTTCTTCTGTTTCTTCTGTCTCAGTCACAGAAGTAGAGCTACCATGCTGTTGTGCATTTTTGCTGCTTTCCGTTTGATGAAGGTTGCCTCTGACTGTGTCTTTTCCATGAAAAAATCTTCTGATGTCCATTGTTACATCAAGATGTTTCCACTATCTGGTATAAATGGAAAGAGAAGAAGAACTAATTTCTCTTATTGAGAAAGCCATCCTCTAATGAAATTATGAAGTGATTTCTATCGTATATAAATAAATGTCTGATTATACGTACATGAGCTTTTATCATCCCATCCTAAATCCATATATATTAATACGGAGTTGTTGCAACTTCACTCTTCTGGGAAGGCTTTATACAAGATTTTGGAGTAAGCATTTTTGACATCATACATTCAGATACTGATGATGGATGAGAAGGGCTGTTTCTCTGTTGTAGTTCATCTCAAAGGTGTTTAGGGGGTGGAGGTCAGGGCTCTATTCTGACAGTTAAACTGCCCCAACCATACTTCCATGGACCTTGCTTTGTGCCCTGGAACACAATAATGCAGGAACAGAAAAGGGCCTTCACCAAACTGTCCCCACAAAGTTTAAAGGATATAATTGTCCAAAATGTCTAGTGTGTGCTGAAGCATTACAATTTTCCTTCATTCAAATGAAGAAAACCATTGTCCCATCTCCACCAAGCTTTACACCTGGCACAATGCAGTCAGATAGGTAATATCCTCCTCCTGGTATCACCAAAGTCATCCATCAGCCAGAAAGAGAAGAGTGATTCATCATTCCACAAAGGATGTTTTTACTGCTCCAGAGTCCAGTGGTGGCACTTTTACACCACCCCATCTGATGCCTGGCGTTGTGCTTGGTGATATAAGGCTGGCATGCAGCTTCTTGGCAATGGAATTTCACGGTACACAGTTGCAGATGTTTATGGAAAATGAGGTTGGGACTGATTTGCTATGGTTCAATCCATTTTACAATAATACTACTCACAGGTAATGGTGGAAGATCTAGTAGGGAAGATATTGCTGGAAGTGACTTGTAATAGCAGTGGCTCCTATTACAGGACCACACTGGAATTTAATGAGCTCTTTAGAATGAGCCTTTCATTTGCAGATATTTGTAAAGGTGACTGTATGGTTAGGGACTGGATTTTATACACCTGTATCAAAAGCCCTGAATGAAACCCCTGAATGCAATGGGTGGCTGGGACGTAATACCTATTGGGATTTCTTCTGATAGGCAGGGTGAGGGATGTAGAGTAGTACAGAGGCACAAAACAATTCTTAACCAGAACTCAGAGTTTTATTCACACTTTGCAGGTTTAACAGAACAGAAACACCTTAGTTTTAAGTCCTGATGTACCGCGTATAGAGGTCAAATCTTGGTGTGTGTTCCCACCTTGCAACAGATCTGCTTAAAGAGTTCAAGTCCTCAATATCTTTGACCTGTCCTCTAGACAGGTCGCAAACATGTATACAGGCACAAGCAAATTAGCACAGACAGACCTACTGCACTCCAGCTTGATTTTAAGACCGTTAGATGTCCGCAAAGCCCGGAACGGCATTTGAGATCCTGTCCGGTGCTTGACGTCACCTGCGTGTCAATCAGTGTCAGCAGCACATGCTGGGAGGAACATACCTCCCACCTACCAACCAACCCCTCACTGTGTCACACTATACTATAATAGAGCAACTGGTCTTGTTATATTTTCTCTTAAACATGTTTTGCTACTCATCCAACTGGCTTTCCCAATTTATATTTGAGAGCCAGTCGGAAGACTGGTAAAATGTCTTCAATAGAAAATATAACAAGTCCAGTTGCTCTGACTAATTGCTAATGATATACCGTGACCTGGATAAATGAGAACCTGCGCAGACACTTATATAATCTATATATGGTTTGTTGAAACATATTTATATATGAAGTAAAAGATACAAAAAGCAAAACTAAGTTAATTACTCACATTCATGGAAATAGGACAAGATGAGAAGATTTGACTTTCAATATATGAATAGGAAGTACTGCAGATGATGTTCTGTAATAAAAGTATGAAATGGTTATGGATGATATTCTGAAAAATGTTATGAAAAGACTATTTAAGTTAACTACACCCTGTTCCACTATGTCTCTATATTATATGGAGAGGATGGACATGCCGAGAGGCGGCTGGACAAACCTACAGCATGCTGCGGTATTTGACCGGCCGTCGCTCGGCTTGTTTGCCATGCTGCGGCTGGAAATTTGAATAATCCTTTAATCAATGCTAAAAATAAAATTTGTAAAAACATAAATGTTAAGGTGCGTTTTGTGTAACTTGCGAACTTTGCATACAGTTATCAGGAAGGAACAGTTCCATCCTGATAACTGTCTGCTGCTTGTTAGTGGAGGTGAAGAACTACGTCATTTACACTTACAGGCTGTCATGCCATCATGGAAGATGTGTGCACAGTCATGCACATTAAAGACATGCTTAAAGGGGTGTTCTGGTTACGGAAATGAAGTGCTGTCATATATAATACAACATTTGGTAACTTTCCATTGTTTCCAATATGTATAGATATATGTATATTTGATTTCCTCACCACTGTCACTGGCACTTCTGCAGAAATCTTTGGGCGCCCAAAGTTTGGTCCCTTTAATATTAATGGGAGTGGAGTAGACCCTGGGCAATCCCACAGATCATCCCCCCCCACCCCCTTGTACTCTTGCTCCGCTGATCAGATGATCCGCTACTTGTGGGCTGCGCTGGCACGAGTTCAGTCACTTCCGTGCGCAATCCCATCTTGCGGCACGTGATGCCGCAAGACGCGACACGGGAGGTCATGGGTCTTGCGGGATCATGCGCCGCAGGACCAGATTGCGCATGGAACTGACTGAAGTACTCATGCCGGCAACGGCCTGCCAGTAGCGAATCATCCGATCATCAGAGGAGCACAAATACATGGGGGCTGGGGGGATGATCTTTTACCCAGGACCAGTGGCAATTGTAGGATCAATAATGGGGGGGGAGGGGGGAGATACACAGTCAAAAATGGGGGGGCACTAATAATTTTCGGCAGTTAATCATACTATTGAAAAAAATTAAATAAGTATCTATAAATAAGATATAATACGAGAGTATTGCGGTATGCAGAGATACCTTTTTATTAATACACAATGCTGTACAGTATATAATACATGCTGTACAGCCTGGTGTATGAACTATACTATATATTGTACAGCATGGTGTATGGATTATATGTACATTGTATAGCATGGTGTAGGGATTATTCTGTATATTGTATGGCATGGTGCAATGATTACACTGTATACTGTACATAAATGTATGGAGGTTACACCATGCCGGACAATATAACCTCTGTGCCATGCTGTACAATAAACAGTATAACCCCCTACACAGTGCAGCGGTATACTGTATATTGTGGGGCACAGTGTAGAGGTATACTGTATGTTGTGTGGCACAGTGTAGAGGTATACTGTATATTGTGGGGCACAGTGTAGAGGTATACTGTATATTGTGGGGCACAGTGTAGAGGTATACTGTATATTGTGGGGCACAGTGTAGAGGTATACTGTATATTGTGGGGCACAGTGTAGAGGTATACTGTATATTGTGGGGCACAGTGTAGCGGTACTGTATATTGTGTGGCACAGTGTAGAGGTATACTGTATATTGTGTGGCCACAGTGTAGAGGTATACTGTATATTGTGGGCACAGTGTAGAGGTATACTGTATATTGTGTGGCACAGTGTAGAGGTATACTGTATATTGTGTGGCACAGTGTAGCGGTATACTGTATATTGTGTGGCACAGTGTAGAGGTATACTGTATATTGTGTGGCACAGTGTAGCGGTATACTGTATATTGTGTGGCACAGTGTAGAGGTATACTGTATATTGTGTGGCACAGTGTAGGGTATAATGTATATTGTGTGGCACAGTGTAGAGGTATACTGTATATTGTGTGGCACAGTGCTAGAGGTATACTGTATATTGTGTGGCACAGTGTAGCGGTATACTGTATATTGTGTGGCACAGTGTAGAGGTATACTGTATATTGTGTGGCACAGTGTAGCAGTATACTGTATATTTGTGTGGCACAGTGTAGAGGTATACTGTATATTGTGTGGCACAGTGTAGAGGTATACTGTATATTGTGGGGCACAGTGTAGCGGTATACTGTATATTGTGTGGCACAGTGTTTGCTATATGTGTATAACATAAACATACTCCACATGAAAACTTACAATTACTTGGCTTGGACCTTGGGGATCTCGGACACCACTATGGTTTTTTGGTTCTTTTCTTTGGACTCTGTACAAGAGGTAATGGGGTAATATAACTGAGTGGTATGAGGTTACATTATACAGGGGTAATATAACTGAGAAGGGCCATCAGGGGACATTATACAGGGTATAATATAACTCATATTACCCCCTGTATAATGTCCCCTGATACACCTCAGTTATATTAACCCCCTGTATAATTTACTCAGATACCCCTCAGTTATATAATATAACTGAGGGGTATCAGTTATACAGGGGTAATATAACTGAGGGGTATCAGGGTACATTATACAGGGGTTAATATAACTGAGGGGGGCTATCAGGGGACATTATACAGGGGGTAATATAGCTGAGGGGGGCTATCAGGGGACATTATACAGGGGGTAATTCACCACCATAATGTCCCCTGATAGCCCCCCTCAGTTATATTACCCCTGTATAATAATGTACCCTGATACCCCTTATATTTATTACCCCCTGCATTATTTACCCCAATACCCCTTAGTTATATAATATAACTGAGGGGTATCAGGGTAACGCTACTTTCACACTGGCGTTTGGGGATACACTTGTGAGATCCATTTCAAGGATCTCACAAGCGGCCCCAAACGGATCAGTTTGACCGCAATGCATTCTGAATAGATGCGGATCCGGGTGGATTTGATTTAAATAGAACTGATTTAAATCACGATTTAAATCACTAGTCACTTATACATAAAGACTAATTCTTGCTGGTATAACTTATGCAAGTAGATGAAGATTTTTAGAATAACAACTTTTCATATTAGTTTTAGGGGTTGATTCTGTATCCATAGGTTTGTAGAAGTTAGGATTAAGGTCTTTTTCTCAACTATGTTCATGTTATAAAATTTTTGCTGTGAAGAAGAGGCATGTGATCTCTGCTGAGTCAAATTCAGTTTTGAGAACTGCAAAAGTAAACCAAGCATCTGTGATAATATCTTGTAGGCAGAGAAACTGCCCAATAATCTTACAAAATCCTCAGGAAGAGCATGACATTGTGAATGGATTAAAGGGGTTATCCCATCTTAAACAATGGGGGCATATCGCTAGGATATGCCCCCATTGTCTGATAGGTGCAGGTCCCACCTCTGGGACCCGCATCTACAAGGAGAACGGAGCTGTGGCTGGAGGACCCCAGGTTTACCAGGGTCCGTCCACCACCAGGCACAGCTCCCCGTCTCTCCCATTGAGGTGAATGGGAGCGCACTGTGCATGCACGGCCATAGCTCCCATTCATTTCTATGGGGCCTACTCCATAGAAATGAATTGAGGGCGGCTGCGCATGCACAGTGCTCCCTCCTCAACTTTCTCTGCTTCATTCTCTTTGTAGGTGCGGGTCCTAGCAATATGCCCCTATTCCTTGGTTGAGCTTGATGGACGTTGTCTTTTTTTCAACCGTATTAACTATGTAACTATATAAAGCGACACCTCAGATTTGCTAAACATTGCCTGGTCCTTAGCCTACATCAGGGGCGGACTGGGCCGGGGGGCAGGGGGGCAATTGCCCCCCGGGCCTCTCTGTTGCCTCACTGTCCCGGCCGGCCGGGCCCGGAATCAGACTGTCACTAAGGGCACTGCCTCCGCCGCCGCTGTTACTAATTTACCTGCGGCTGCGGACTGCGGAGGGAGAAGGGAAGGTGTGCTGCCGGCAGCCTATCAGAGAGGCCGCCGGACCGGCGCAGGCGGCGCGATGACGTCATCGCGCTGCCTGACTAAGCCGCTGCGCTGCCGTAAAGACATCAGCAGCACTGGAGGCGGGACGGGGGTGATTCAGTGAAGGTGACCGAGGAGGTAAGTATAAGTCTGACTGACTCTATTTATTAATTTTTCTGTTACTGATAGGGACCCTATCTGGCTACTGGCACATTATGGGGGGGTTCCTATCTGGCTACTGACACATTATGGGGGGGGGGGGGTTCCTATCTGGCTACTGGCACATTATAGGGGGGGTTCCTATCTGGCTACTGGCACATTATAGGGGGGGTTCCTATCTGGCTACTGGCACATTATAGGGGGGGTTCCTATCTGGCTACTGGCACATTATAGGGGGGTTCCTATCTGGCTACTGGCACATTATAGGGGGGCCCTATCTGGCTACTGGCACTTTATAGGGGGGCCCTATCTGGCTACTGGCACGTTATAGGGGGGGGCTATGGCTACTGGCACATTATAGGGGGGCCTATGGCTACTGGCACATTATAGGGGGGCACTATCTGGCTACTGGCACATTATAGGGGGCCTATGGCTACTGGCACATTATAGGGGGACACTATCTGGCTACTGGCACATTATAGTGCTGGGCCTATGGCTACTGGCACATTATATGGGGGCCTATGGCTACTGGCACATTAAATGGGGGGCCTATGGCTACTGGCACATTAAATGGGGGGCTATGGCTACTGGCACATTATAGGGGGGCCTATGGCTACTGGCACATTATAGGGGGGCCTATGGCTACTGGCACATTATAGGGGGGTACTATCTGGCTACTGGCACATTATATGGAGGGCTATGGCTACTGGCACATTATAGGGGGGCCTATGGCTACTGGCACATTATATGGGGGGCTATGGCTACTGGCACATTATAGGGGGGCCTATGGCTACTGGCACATTAAATGGGGGGCTATGGCTACTGGCACATTATAGGGGGGCTATGGCTACTGGCACATTATAGGGGGGCCTATGGCTACTGGCACATTATAGGGGGGCACTATCTGGCTACTGGCACATTATATGGGGGGCTATGGCTACTGGCACATTATAGGGGGCCTATGGCTACTGGCACATTATAGGGGGACACTATCTGGCTACTGGCACATTATAGTGCTGGGCCTATGGCTACTGGCACATTATATGGGGGGCCTATGGCTACTGGCACATTATAGGGGGGCCTATAGCTACTGGCACATTATAGGGGGCACTATGGGGACATTAGCTCAATTGGGGACATTACAAGGGGGTATTTTTTGCACTATTATAAGGAGAATTATTTCTACTGGGGGGGGGGGGCATTATGGTGGGCTTTATTACTCCCCCATGGTATGACCCTCTAGTAGCAGCCCCAGACTCTCCCTGCTCTGATATCCCTCTGCCTCTTCTCCAAATCCTTATTATGAAATTTTTCTCATTAGGATAAAACACAACATCAGCTCCACCGAGCCCCCGGACAAAGTGTGGAAGTGATGTCTGAGATCCCCAAGGGCCAAGCCAAGTAACTGTAAGTGTTCATGTGAAATATGTTTGTTATACACATATAGCCTACACTGTGCCCCACAATATACAGTTTCTTCTGCAAAAGTCATCAAGTGTCATGGCGGGGGGGACACAGAGCAGCGCCCAGCGGGGAGGAGAGAATAGACGGATGCAACACTGTATCAGCCAGAAAATGACACTTTCGGCATTATACCAAAAATTCCATTTTCGGCTGATATGTTTCGGCGACCGATATATCGGAGCATTCCTAGTTTATTTTGTTTTCCTGTGTTGGAATTTACATGGCTGACGAAAGTAGCAAGGGGGGGGGGGGTCAGGAGGAGGCAGGGGAAATGGGAAAGCAGGAGGGGGGCTCAGTGGGCCTCTGGGTGTTACTTGCCCCCTGGGCCAAAAGTTGCCAGTCAGCCCCTGGCCTACATTCACACATATATGTGTTTTGTGGTCTTGAAATTGCAGATCAAGCAAAAAATTAAAAAAGGCTATTTTGTTGTCTTCACTTGTAGTACAAAACACTGTGGTAGCTAGGTTGTCATCACAAAGGAACGGAGTAACATCAGGTACTTGGATGATGTCAAGAAGCTTCTCCTTTACTTCATAATGGTGAGGGCACTGTTTGAAGTGGGATGCACGGCCGTTTCCCAACTCATAAGTCTTGAAGGAGTGGATCTCAGATGGCGTACACATCCTGTCCAAGCATACATCAGCCACTATTACCCAGCCTAGGTCAAGTCTTTGTGCATAAGGGGCGTTGTCAGGCCCATTGCACTGATCGCGTACTTTATGTACTCTGAGAATGTCTCTTCCTAACAAGACTAAGATTTCGGCACTCTTGTCCATTGCAGGAATCTCATCAACAAGGTGCCTTAAATGAGGATGTTGATATGATGTTGATATGCAGCTTCTGGAGTGGGAATCTCTTCCCTTTCGTCTGGTATCTGGTCACACTCGACTAACATTAGTAGGGGTATGCCCTCTTCCTCCTTGATATGAGAGACCATGAATTCATCAACCCTTGTGCCGAAGGTCTCTACATGACCAGAACAGGTTCTGAGAGTATATGGTGTTGTGTGACCCTTGTGGGGATCCGCTCTGGTAGGCAGTAGTAGCGAGTGCAGTACAGAGGCAACACAGACCGGTGTAAAACACGATGCTTTGTTTATTCACACGGTGCATACAAGTGAAAGACGGTGCAGTTCATAGGTAGGGTGGTCACACACAACAGCCAAATAATAGTTTAAACACAGCAAGTCCTTGCTGCAGGCTACTTGAGGCCTGTTTCCATCACATAAAGCAAAGTCTATTTAAAACCAGGAGTAATGTCACCTTTTTCTCCTTGGTGAAGTAAGTCCCTGGGTCCGGCTTCTAGCCACGGAACACAGATCCCTCCTGGCTTCAGCTGCGGGTTCCCGCACACTCTTTTACAGGCCTCAGCAAACAGCCCAGCTTGTAAGGCAATTTGGACTCTTTGCCTATGATGTCCCTGACACCAGACTTTTGGTGGTAAGCTTGAATTAAGCCTTTTCTGGTACCAGGAGAATGAATCAGATTGAACATCAAACACGTGTCTAGTTCTAATTCACTCTGTTTATTAACTGCTTGCAAAGACTTAATATAGGGGAGGGTTGACCTTCCTTTACATCCAATCATATGTTAGCATTTGTCTTAACCTATAGCATGAATACACATGAGCTCTGCATTAACATAATAGATGACTCATAGTAACAACAGTTAACCAATCAGGTATAAACACATGGGCTAGTATGTATTGAGCCAAGATGACCTTGTAAGGTGAGACTGTTTAAACAAAGGCATGTATGGGCCTCTTCTAAACTGCACAGGAAGTTTCTCAAATTCCACAAAAGGGGGAACTATAAACTTGTGCATAAACTAGATGTAATCGTAATACACAATGTTAAAATAGACAAAATGGAGTTACATATGTCCCTTCAATCCCCTCTTTAGAACCTTATATATATACCTTATACTATATGGTTCTTTCTCTGCTCTCCCTTAGTTTGCTTGTAAGCCTTTAGGTATTCCATATACCCTTCAGGAGTATAATTCTCAGGCTTTGTTGAGGTTGTGTTTACCTCTTCTACCGGAGTATAGAGGAATGTTGAGTGTACCCCTCTTTCGGCCACAATTTTACATATGGCAAGAAGGGAGGGCACATAGTGTAGACAACAGCAGAGACACACTATTACAGCGACCACAGCGAGTGCCACTCCTAAAACATACCTTATTTGACCAAAGTCAGGTATCCAGCCAAAAAGCCAGTCCCACCAACCTTGGTCAACATCTTGCTTTATATGTTTTATCATCTCTTCTAATTGGCCTATTTTATCTTTTATTCCACGGGAGTGATCTGATAAATTGAAACAACATATCCCTGCGAACGCTGAGCAACCTATACCATGTTGAAGCAATAAATGGTCAATAGTTGCCCTATTCTGCAAGATAGCCTTTTTATATGATTGTATATCCAGCAGCATATCTTGCAGAATTGCACTAGTGACATTTATTTGTTTTACCATAAAACAGGCACGTTTTGATATTGTCCTGTGGTTATATATGGCCAACCCTGGTACCCCTATCAAAGATACTCCTTAACTCATGTATTCTGCTCTAGAGAGGAGATTCACATTATAGTCACAATTTTCTGGTAGCTGTAGGGAAGTGTCTCTCGTGTGTCGCGTCTACATTGCTGGGACTAGTGGTATCATTGTTAATGTTAACCTAGCTATTGTACAGGGTCCCTCTGTAATATTGGCCGGTATGTACGTGTAACTAGTATTTCCACAGGCCAATACCCATCCTGTTGGTAGAGGTACATGCTTGTCTAGGGATGGTACTGTTTTTGTAATGTTACATTGCATATTCTTTCCTGATATTATCTTTTTACAGCTACTTATATTTCTGTTGCAAATATTTGGCTTAGTCTTGTTCTGCATTTTTGCTTGTATGCAGGGAGGCAATAGTTTCTCATCGCAGGAGAACTTGTAACATATTTCTGTGGCTGTAACAAGACCTGTAATTATTTCTATCATATTACTACAGAGTCCTACAGAGTCTCATATGTAGGACAGTCATAACAAGCATGATAAGGATTTACATGTCCATATTTAACATCATGATCCTGCAAATCAGTGTCATTCCATTGGGAACGTAGGAGCCCCGTCCATACATCTACTGGGGTGGGGACTGATACCAGACATGTCTCCAAAATGATAGATGCAGAGAAAGTGGTTCGGAGACAGAAATCAGTTAAGTTCAGAGTTTTGGCCAGGTACAGCCATAAGTTCTCCTTTGTCTTCCACAGATTGTCTTCCCCTCTGCATTCCGTTTTCAGGTATGTCTGTCTGTTCCACAGCCATGGGACAGTGAATAGGAGACACAAAATTGCAATTATCAAGGTACTGCATCTCAGCCATCTCGAAGAATCTCCTGACTGTGTCATCTTGTTGGGGGTCAAGGCTGTCTGCCTCCGTTAGTACCCCTACTGTATCTTCTTCGAGGTCAAGGCTGTCTGCCTCCGTTAGTGCCTCTGGGCCTCGTTGGAGGTCAGGGCTGTCTGCCCCCGTTAGTACCTCCTGTCCTTCTTCCTCTCTTTCTCTCGCAAGCTTCACTCGGGTGGCGTGGATCCAAATTGGAGATTGTTCAGTCAGCACAGCTTTTCTGGTTACTGCAACCACGGAAGTAGGTGGGCCATATACAAAATCACCTTGAGCTCTTCCTTTCTTCAGTGTTTCCACCACCACCTCATCCCCCACCATGTATGGGTGGCTGGGTTCCTGTGGAAGAGAGGGAGACTTCCATCAACTTTTTCCTCAGTTTTGTTAAGTACCTGTATCAATTTGGTGGCATAGTCTTCCCTTATTAAATCAAGGTCTCCTTCCTGCACTATCATTGGGCCCAGGGGGTGGGGAAGGGCCTCCCCATGAGTATCTTAATGCTGTTATGTCCTACTCGGCGGAAATGTGCTATTAAGATGGAAGCATTGTGTTGGGGAATGCATAGCTTCCCCTCTTCACAGACTTATCCTGTCCTAGGATTTTTCTGCAATACTGGATAACACCAGTCTTACTGTTCCTGTTCAGTGGCATACCATTGAAGATCAGTAAGCATTTGCAACATCTCAGGGGTTGGAGGTGCCAGACATGGCATCTCCCAATGGTTACACAAACCTGTGGGGTTGCATTTGGCCACTCGTTTCGCCACCTTATCTGCCAGCGCATTGCCCCGTGAGACATGATCCTTACCATCTGCTGCCGTGAATCCTCTCCTCTGCCAAATCATACCATGGTCCCACACTACCCCATGTGTGTACCTACTCTCATTATAAATGGTGACAGGTCTATCAGTATGTAAAATACATGCCCTAGTGAGTGCAATGACCTCAGCTGCCTGCTGTGTTGAGTGTGGATGTCCTTGAGTAGGCCTACAACATCATGAGTGGTGTGCAAAATGGTGTAATGTCACATTGTGAAAGGAGTTGCCAATTCTACCATCATAGCACAGGCTGCAAGAGAACACAGACATGCCGTCATCCCTTGAACAGGGGTGGGCATTACCTTTGAGAAAAAATACACAAGGACGCAACTTGCCTCCGTGTTCTTGTGTCAGTACCCCCACCATGGTTTTACAATTTTGGCGTGCAAACATGTGGAAGGGCATATTATAGTCAGGGAGGCCCAGCCCTGGCCTCGACATGAGTGAACATTTCAGATAATCAAATGCATTGTACATTTCAGAAGACCATTTAATCAAATCTGGATTTTCATCCAGAGTGGCTTGCCTCAAAACATTGTCATAGTAGGAGCAATTAGAAATCCATTGTCTACAGTAGTTTATCATACCAAGAAAAGATAACATTTTTTTCTTGGTGTGCAGGGTGACCAAACCCGCAATAGACTGGACTCTTTCTGCGCTGATTCTCCTTTCACCTTTTGTGAGGACAAAACCCAAGTATTCAACCTGCATTTTACACTATTGCATTTTCTTAAGTGTCACTTTGTGACCACATCCTGACAACCATTTTAACAGTGATAAACCATCCTGAATGCTGGCCTCCATTGACATGCTACACAGTAACAAATAATTGACATATTGCAGCAGCACAGAACCTTGGGGGGGTACCATGGTTTTAACGTGGCTTGGAGGACTGTGCTGTACACTACAGGTAAATCAGCATATCCCTGGGGCATTCTGCACCGGTCAGTTGGTCAAAGGAAAAAGCAAAAAGTAGTCTGGTTATCTTATCAACTGGGATAGAAAAGAATGCATTTTTCAGATCTATCACACTGAACCAAACAGCGTCTGCTGGAATCGCAGATAATAATTGAGTGACATCAGGTACAACAGGGGCTATAGGCATAATGATGTTGTTGATGGCACTTAAATCCTATACAAAGCGGGTAGTACCATCTGCCTTTGTCACTGGATTCACGGGAGTGCTGTAGGGTGAAATCACCTCTTCCAGGATTCCCTTTTGTAGGAATTCTTCTATCATTGGCCTAAGTCCATCAAGTTTCTCTTTTGACAACGGGTATTGTTTCTGGAACACTGAGATGACACCTGGTTTCACAGTAGCTTTGTAAGGTGTGCAATCATTGAATCTTGTGTCATATTCATTTGAAGACCATAATGCAGGATTAATGTTGTTAAATTCTGGGTGGTCCTGTATGTTTGCAAGAATCAGTGGCACTGGTGTAGAGATTGGAATGAGATCTGAGTGTACTCTTATGCCCTGATTCTTTGCTAAAACTTGCAAGTTAAGCTTAATGAGCAAATCTCTCCCTAACAGGCTGACTGGGCAATCTAGTATAATGCTAAATACATTATCTGTGATGTATTCCCTGTCCATGGTCTCAAGTAGTAGTGAGTCCGTTTTGAAAGGTTTTGGCAAAACCCCATTAATTCACATAGAAGGCTCAGATCCTCCTTCCTCCCACTCTTAGTCATCTAAGTCCACCCCTTTTAGTCAGACGCTGTGGTCCTCCTTCTGTCTGTCATAAGTGTTCCAGCTGCCCATAAGAACAGAGCTGTGATGTTAAGCACAACATTCAACATGTAACACATAACTTCAAACATTGAAACAAACAGATCTGACGATACAGACATAAACACACAAAGGGCCCATAAAATCTTTTTATTAACTTCAATAATAATAAAAAATGTACAGCTTGATGAATGTCGTTGGCACCAATAAAAACAAAAAACTTCCAAGAAAAATTAAATAAAATTTTCAATGTGCATATTATATGAAAACAAATACCGTACGCCATATGCATTCACATTTTCATGTACTCATTTTCACAAACAGCTCATAACCTCGCCTTCATACATAAAAACTGAATTGCACACACAGCTCTGCTAAAAACATCTCTCAGTCTTCACACATTTTCAACCCCACTACAACTCAAAGCCACACCCATTCACATTCCACTGAATCATGTATCTTCCAACCCATTCACACAATTTATTTGTTTCATTCCAAAACTTGCAGCACAGACAAACACAGCTTTCCTGGAAACAGATATCCACACCACACCCAGAATTGCTAATGATCTCTCAGCATTGTGTTGCTTTTTCCAATGTCTTCTGGTCTTCACTCTGTGGTTAATCAACTCTTATAAGAAGACAATATACATGTTATAATCATACAGTAATTTTGTTAAACCCAAATCATCTTATATACCATTGTGGTCTTAGTATAGTATTGCACACATCGTCACTTACTCTATATAATTCCCTTCCCCCATTTCCTTTGCCTTGCATCTCTTATCTCAAGAATGTTTCTTTGTTTTGTTTAAAGCAGGGGAAGTGAATCCGTCCATCACAGAACGTTCAACTTAAATATTCCTCAACTTTTACAGATACTGCACCAAGCAATACTTATCCATTAACTGACCATCTTTTACTGCTCTAATTTCTAATGCGAGGGCTATGGATTGTCCCTATTTAAACACACACATATCATTAGGGCAACAAAACTTAACCAGTTCATTTCTGAACGTTTAACACAAGCCCTTTCTGATTGCAGACACTGGGGCACTTTCTTTCTTGCTAATGCCATCAATTAACTTCCTGACACTGCTCTATTTTCTTACTCACCAGAGTCTCCCCTTCACCCTCTCAGGAGTTCTGATGTACACAGTCTGTAAGCTCTAACTTCACAGATTCTTACAGATTTCATCCCTTTTGCCAGCCGAGCAACCTGTTGTCCGGGGCCACACTTTCTCTATAACATTCTGTTTCACATTTTAACTGTCAATTCTCCATTAATATCACATCCTGCCAAATTGTCTACCCATGGGTTAACTAGGAAGCAACTTGTGGGACTAGACCATGCAACATAAAGTTTACATGTTGGCAGTGATGGAAACAGAATGATTTTACAGTGGGATGTGACCGTACACTTACCAACCGGTCAACATGTCACACAGATAATCTTATCACTTCTAAAATACTTATACTATATATACATAAGAGTTAATCCAAGCTTGTAATCTTCTGTTCCCTGAACAGAATTTCTTTATAGTGCACTATATTTATCTCTAGTGATATGGACTCCCTGAGTCTCTTATAATCATCTTAGCTCCCTGAGCTTTTGCCTGTGTCCCTGACACAGCAACCTACCAAAATCATAAATAGATGGTTCAACTTACTTGGGTCGAGACGTGGTCAGTACCCTCGGATCAGAGGAGGACAAGAATTGATGTCTTTCACAGCAGACCCAAGGATGACCCTCTCGATCCCGGACAGAGCCCCCAAAGCTGTAAGGCAATTTGGATTCTTTGCCTATAATGACCCTGACTCCAGACTTTCGGTGGTAAGCTTGAATTAAGCCTTTTCTGGTACCAGGAGAATGAATCAGATTGAACATCAAACACGTGTCTAGTTCTAATTCACTCTGTTTATTAACTGCATGCAAAGACTTAATATAGGGGAGGGTTGACCTTCCTTTACATCCAATCATATGTTAGTATTTGTCTTAACCTATAGCATGAATACACGTGAGCTCTGCATTAATAATAGATGACTCATAGTAACAACAGTTAACCAATCAGGTATAAACACATGGGCTAGTATGTATAGAGCCAAGATGACCTTGTGAGGTGAGACTGTTTAAACAAAGGCATGTATGGGCCTCTTCTAAACTGCACAGGAAGTTTCTCAAATTCCACAAAAGGGGGAACTTGAAACTTGTGCATAAACTAGATGTAATTGTAATACACACTGTTAAAATAGACAAAATGAAGTTACATATGTCCCTTCACAGCTCACCTCCACTTCTCACTCTCACAGCCAGAGAACACAGAAGCTCCACATTGCACACCACACCCTTGTTGCTAGTCTGGTTTTAACCCTTCCCTGCAAAACCTGGCCTGGACCGTGGGGAGACAGGCACCTGCCCGCATATCTTCCTGCTCCCAGTAAGAGCCGACCCGGATCCGCTGTGTTAACAGCATAACTGCTGCAAAATGCACTTTTTCCAGGACCCCCAGTGGCACGTACTTTCCATCTACCACCACCCCAGGTACTCTCCTACACCCTCTATCCCAAGGATCTCAAAGAATTTAGGCTTAACCAGGGATCTGCTGCTCTGCTCATCTATTATGGCATACATCCTCGCAGCTTTCTCAGGATGATCCGTTTCTGTGCACTTGATGACAACTTTACAGTCTTTAGCAAAATGACTATAAGAAGCACAGCACTTGTAGCATATGCCAAGTTTCTGGAGAATCTCCTTGCGCTCTTGTAAAGTCTTTGCCCTAAGCCCACGACATTTCTTAAGAGGGTAAGGCTTCTTGAGAATAGGACACTGACGATAGGGGTCTTTATCTCTTTCATCCACAACGCCCTGATCAGTAGGTGAGGTTGTGGAAGGTGAGATGTCTGCCCTTTTAACAGATATAGCTCTATTTAAGTCTTTATGCTTAGCTGCTGTATTATCATACCTTGATAATGGTGAGGATGAAGCAGGCAGGTTGGATTCACTGAAGCTGAAGCAGGGATTGTTTCTCATCCAGGCTTGATCACTGATGAACCTGCAGAAGTATTATAATGGAGGAAAGGATACATTATAGTCTATTTTGTATCTTGAGCCCTGTTGTGCCCATTTCTCTTGTGGGCCATATGGCTGTTTAGACACCACTGGGTTGACACCATGAGCGGTGTCCAGGAAGCTTAGTCCATGTAGACGTGGGTCAGTCTTTGCCAACTCTAGCTCCATGAGGAGGTCACTTAGCTCTTGGAGCTTGCGATAGTCTTTGTTTTCTACTTTTGGGAAGTTTGTCAGTCTCTTGAATAGAGCGCTTTCTATGGCTTCAGAGCTACCATAGGCTTTCTCAAGTCTTGCCCATGCAGCAACAAGACCTGCATCTGGGTGGTCAACATGTACTGTTCTGAGTCTTTTAACACGACCTGCAGATTCTGGTCCGAGCCACTTTATGAACAAATCAAGTTCTTCCTTAGCAGTAAGGTTGAGATCGGCAATAGTAGCCTTGAAGTTTGATCTCCAGGCCCTGTAGCTCTCTGGACAGTCATCAAACCTTGAAAGGCTGGGGTTAATGAGCTCACAGTGTACCATGTATCTGGCAAAGTCATTCATGTCTGGTCTCTCACTCCTTGGTGTCAAAGTAACTTGTGGAATCCCTTGGGTGTGAAAGTTCTCTGGTGATGTAGGGTGAGGTTTACCAGAGTAAAATGATGTTGCATGAGCGTTTAACTGTGGTGTAGTCTCTGGGGCTTGTGCTGGCTTTGGTTTGAGCTGCGGCTTATCACTGGAAGTTACCTTGTTGTTGACATGAATTAATCCGGTTTGCTGCATAGATGTACTTGCGTTGTAGACTTGAAGAGGTTTAGGCATATAGAGCTGAGAGGTCTCTGTGTTGAGAGTCAGAACAGTGTTGTTAGTACAAGGTACAGGAGATGACTCTGTATCTTTGCAGATGTTATGCTTTAGAACGTATTCACTGATGAGTTCAGCTGGAGTCTGAATTAGTACTTTGTCCCATTGCTTGTTCAATGACTTTCAGCCTTGCTAGGGAAGCTGCTTCCTCCCCTTCCATTTGCAGAATCTTTATTTGTGAATCTGCCTCTGCTTGGAGAGCTTTGCTTTGAGCTTCCATCTTGGCTTCATGAGCTGCTATCTCTGCTTCTTGAGCTGCCCTTTGAGCTTCCATTTCTGCTTGACGAGCTGCCCTTTGAGCTTCCATCTCTGCTTGCTTTCTGGTAAAGGAGCTTTTCTCCTTTTTTGATTCGGCATCAGCGTGGGCCTCTTTTAACTTGTCGTTTAATGTTGATCTTCTGGAACGAGAGGATCTGGAAGAAAGTGCAGTGCACTTGGCTGTGGTGGATCTGTGAGAACTGGTCTCCTGCAGTTGAGTAATGCAGATTTCTGCCTTAAGCTTAGCATTTTGCACTGCAAGATCCCTTTGTTGGTTCAGTGCATCAGTCCTGGTCAGTTCTGCTGAAGAATCCTCTATATTAGGGTACTGCAAGAAGGCTGAGTATTTTGCAGACAGCTGCTGGTAGCGTACATACACAGCAAATAGGTGATTCATAGAGTCTCTTATTTCAGCTGGTTGATCATTAGAGTGTGACAAAACTGACATGCGGTGTGACGTTCTCTTTCCCAGAGGTCTGATAGATTACTGGAGAACTAATCTCTAGTGGCTTCATAGTTTTCTCTGAGTTTCTGTGTTGGTTTTATTGTACAGTTGGGTCTTACACTCTGTTCGGTAATATCTGCAGAATCTGCTCCCTGTACGTCTGCCGGTTCAGAGGCATGATGTATCTGCACTGGTTCAGCCATAAAAGAGTGTTCAGAGCCTTGTCTAGACATTTTTTACGTTTTGCGAAAAATTGTACTGTCTCTTTAAGAAGACGAACAGCAGCTTAGACAGGTGAGGTAACAGTGCAATGTAGAGAAACAGTTTTCAACATTCAAGTGAAGTGCAGTAAGCATGTGCAACCATGTGCTTTCACAAGATGGCGGATGGCACTGAGCTTGATTGCAGATTAGGCACACACATATACACAGCAGGCTGTAGGAATTCTATGCATCTTTTGACTATTCTGACTCAGACTGTTATAATAGCTATTTATCCCTTGTGAGACCTCTATGCCTGGCCTGTATGAGCAGATATAATCACTGCAGACGATCCTTATCAGATAGCTTAAACTCACCAACACTGAGTTTATCCATGTAAGTTGCTTCATTCTGTAAGCCAGATAACAGAGTACAGCAGAACAGATGGATTCTGGTATTGTGCGGTCAAAAGATGATGCTTTTGCAAGCTTAAATGAGAATACAAGTGTACCTGTTGAATCCCTGGAGCAGTATGGAGAAAATGAAAGTGAGGTACACAGAAGAAGGGGCGGAGCAATGAAATGAATGACATATATCACAAACCATAAAAACAAGTGCATTACCAAAAACAGCCACTAGATGGGAGCATATGACCAAATATAGAATATCATATGAATTAAACCATATAGATTTAACTGCGTAGCAGCACATAGACCTTCTCTTTCCTCTTCTCCTTCGTTTGACCCAGAACGCCAAGACAAATTATTTCAGCCGCATCTCATCTCTACAGAGTTTGTTACACAGACACATTAGAGTTCTCTAAATGGGGTCATTAATCAAACTGGTGTAAAGTAGAAGTGGCTTAGGTGCCCATAGCAATCAATCAGATTCCACCTTTCATTTACCAAAGGCGCTGTCATCTGTTGCTATGGGTAACTAACCCACTTTTACTTTACACCAGTTTGATAAATTACCCCAAAGGTCCCTATAGTGGTTCCTATAGCAATTATAATGTCCCCTAGAGTGTCCCCAGTAATAATATTGTGCTCCAGGTAATAATGCCTGTATAGTGTCCCTAAAAATAATGTCAGCTAATAGCAAAGCCCCCACACTACCCCCATATAGTAATTTCCCCCACACTGCCCCACATAGTAATTTCCCCCACACTGCCCCATATAGTAATTTCCCACACACTGCTCCATATAGTAATTTCCCACACACTGCCCCATATAGTAATTTCCCCCACACTGACTCTATATAGTAATTTCCCCCACACTGCCCCATATAGTAATTTCCCCCACACTGCCCCACATAGTAATTTCCCCCACACTGCCCCACATAGTAATTTCCCACACACTGCCCCATATAGTAATTTCCCACACACTGCTCCATATAGTAATTTCCCACACACTGCTCCATATAGTAATTTCCCACACACTGCTCCATATAGTAATTTCCCACACACTGCTCCATATAGTAATTTCCCACACACTGCTCCATATAGTAATTTCCCACACACTGCCCCATATAGTAATTTCCCACACACTGCCCCATATAGTAATTTCCCCCACACTGACTCTATATAGTAATTCCCCCCACACTGCCCCATATAGTAATTTCCCCCACACTGCTCCATATAGTAATTCCCCCCCCCACACTGCTCCATATAGTAATTCCCCCCTCCCCATTGCTCCATATAGTAATTTACCCCACACTGACCCCTAATATAGTAAATCCCCCCCCCCCAATGCTCCATACAGTAATTTTTTCCACACTGCCCCAATATAGTAATTCCCCCCACACTTGTAACAATCCAGTCAGACAGGTAACATTCTCCTTGTATTGTCAAACCCAAACTCGTCCATCAGGGTGGCTGCACACGGTGCCGATTTATGTGCAGAAAACCAGCATGAAATCCACACCAAAACTGCACACAAAATCTGTACAACTTTTTTGGTGCATTTTTTGTTCGGTTTCTAGTGAGGATTTGATGCAGAATTTGCACATATCTCACATTCCATTGAAAAGTGAAAATCAGCACACAAAAAAAACAATTTACATGCTGCAGATTTCAAAATCTAAGAAAATCACACAGAAAAATGCACGTAATCTGCACTGTGTACAGACACCCTCAGACCGCCGGATGATTCGTCACTCCACAGAAAGTTTCCACAAAAGGTGAGAGAATTTCCTGAAATTCGTGGAAAAAAAAAATTGTTTGAAAAATTTGATTCAGGTACACATATCTTAGTTCTACTGGCATCAGATAGGCTTAGTGTTCTTTTCTCTTTATAAAAAAAAAACAAATTTGAATATCTTTCCCAGAAGCCCAATAGTAAGCAAATTCTCTTTTCTTTATGAAAAAAAAAACACTGATTGAAAAGTTTGGGGCTACCCCCAGGGGAAAGTCTTAGGCCCCTTTCAGACGAGCGAGTTTTCCACGCAGGTGCAATGTGTGATGCGAACGCCCACACTGAATCCGGACCCATTCATTTCATTGGGTCTGTGCACATGAGTGTTGTTTTTCACGCATCACTTGTGTGTTACGTGAAAATCATAGCATGTTCTATAGTCTGCGTTTTTCACGCAGCCCTGGCCCCATAGAAGTGAATGGGGCTGATTGAAAAACGTATTGCATCCGCAAGCAAGTGCGGATCCGATGCATTTCTCACTGATGGTTGCTAAGAGATGTTGTTTGTAAACCTTCAGTTCTTTATCACGTGCGCAAATAAAACGCATCAATGCGCATTTCACCCGAGCTGAAAAAACTGAACAACGGAACGCAATCGCAGACAAAACTGACTGAACTTGCTAGCAAAATGGTTACGAGCTTTCCTGAATTTCCCTTCAGGGACCCTTTGGACCCGGGATTTTCAAATTATTTATGGTTCAAATAGCCTTGCGGCTAATGGATTCCCGTTTGTGGTCTAATTAAAATTTAACATTTATTATATATTCCTTTAAAAAGATATACGGGAAGGCAAAAAAGAAAAAAAGAATGTGTCTTAAAATTAAAGTGCCCTTGTGCTTGCCGCAATGATTGTTTTCTTTTTCAGCGGTTACTGCTTATGTTTGCAGTCTCTAATCATATATTTACCACTCAAACTATGGGGTTTATCTTTGTCTATTTCCCTACTCTGATTTCATAAGGGTCTGACGAGATAACTGCTCTCTGTCAGCCTTACATCAGAGTAGCTGGGGTATGTGAACTCTGTGTCTTTGTTCCCCTTAGTAGGTTGAGTGTTGCCGTTATTTGTGTCGGCTTATCCGGTGTCTGCAGTGCACCGGGAGCCAAACACTGAAGCACAAGCGTCACAATTTAAAACCTAACTAGCAGCTCCCCCGACATGTTTCACCACAGATGTGGCGTCTTCAGGGGCTATGGAGCTACTACCAACACGATCGCTATATCGATTGATGTTTAAATATAATAGGGGTGGATCTTTCCTTTCCAGGTCTCCAATGCATTTGTAGCGATCGCGTGATAGTCACGTCGTTAGACCAATAGGTTCCGTTTGTAATCAGAGGACTCACCAATGTCTGTTAACGGTAAGCGCCTGCGTAGCATCTCATGCCTTTCTCCCGTCTGTCTTTACCCCCTACAGCGCATGTCCCGGATAGTTTCTTTCACCGAAGACTAAGTCAGCGCACTTGCGCATTACACTCCATGTCACTTCCTCACGATCTATCACTTCTGCGCTTGCCCATCCACTTTATTCCTAAGATTCAAGATTGATCCACTGGCCGAGTGCCTTACATGTATGTCCTTACCTCATAATTCCTGCAGTTCCGATTTGCCACTGCTCTTCCTCTCTGCACATTCAGAGTCTTTCCTATATCTTTGAATGTCCACATCTCTCCCAGATAGAAACTCCAATATCCTTTATGTCCTCACTCCTAGATTTTCCAAAACATAATTTCAGTATGTTCTCTACAATATTCTAATTATCTCCCTATTACATCTGTAACCTTCCAGATAGGTAGAGCTTATTCTCCCATTTTATTCTCATATAAGGGAGCTGCCCAATGTGAATGGAAATTATCAAGTGATTTCCTAAATAAATGGAGGGGGAAAAGGGGGGAGGCAGAGATAAGGGGAGATCTTTTGTGGATATTTTATTTTTAATCTTATTTACAGGAATATTTTTACCTTGTTATATTTTTGTGAACCACTAAAAATATGGATCCATCCTAATTATAGAATAAGGGGGAAGGGGTGGAGGGGGGAGGGAGGAATTTATCATGCTATTATGTTTAATAACCTATATTCCATGATCTTATTTCTAATCTTCTTATATAATTTTTTATTCTTTATTTATTATTGTTGTGTTACTATTATATTTAATAATCCATATCCATGTTCTTATTTCTAATCATCTGATATAGATTTTTTTATTTATTTTTTATCCTAAATAAAGGTTATAGACGCAGACTACATTACTGAAATCCTCTCAACAACACTAACCTAAAAGGTAATTGGCCTTACTCTTTGTCTCTCTTTAATTCTTCCTCTTATTTCTTATATTTAAATCTCTTGTAATCAGTATATGTATATTTTTATATATAAACTAGGTTTCCTTCTTCTATACAGATATAGTTTCAAACTAGATGAATGCTGCGAATGAAAATCCTTCATTCAGGCCATAGGGACTCATAGTATTTAGTCTATCAATCCACCTGGCTTCACATTGTAACAATTTTTTATCTAGATTACCACCTCTTGGTCCCATGGATATCTTTTCTACTCCCCAGAATCTGAGTATCGAACTCTGGTTTCCATGTATATATTTCACATGTCTGGCCAAGGGGGTATCTTTATCTGTTTCAATTGTGCTTAAATGTCCTGAGATCCGGCGTCTCAACTCCTGTATGGTCTTACCCACGTACAATTTTGGGCATGGACAGGCGGCTATATATATAACTCCTTTTGTTTTACATGTTATTAGTTCTCTAATTTCATATTCCTTTTTGTCCCCAGGGTTCATAAATTTCTTGATACGAGGTATGTATTTACAAAAGGAGCAGTTCCCACACGGTGATGATCCTTTGTATCTTTCTCTTTTTTCAACAGGTTGAGTTTTTTCTTCTGCCAGATGACTATGGACCAACTTGTCCTTGAGATTTGGACCCCTTCTGTATGTTATCGATGGATATGGGGTAAGGACCATCCCTAGGTCTCTATCAGATCGTATTATGTGCCAGTATTTTTTAATTATACGGCATATCTCCTCATTATATCCATCATAGGTTCCAATGCATCTAATGATGTCACTTTTTTTCTGAATTGATGTTTTCAGTAGTTCTTCTCTGCTCGTATTTTTAGCTCTGTTAAATGCCTTCTTGAGGGGTTTTGTCGGATATCCTCTCTTTTTGAACCTTTGGAATAGTTGTTCACTTTCTCTTCCAAAGGATATTTCATCCGAACAGTTCCTACGTGCTCTCAAGTATTGGCCAGTTGGTATTCCCCTTTTCAGGGGAGGTGGATGCCAACTGCTCCAATGTAAATAACTGTTCGTTGCGGTAGCTTTTCTATGTACCTCTGTAGTCAACTGACCCTCTTCTGATTTTTTTATTTTGAGATCAAGAAATACTATCTCCTCATTCTGAGCCTCACAGGTGTATCTCATCCCTATCTTATTATTATTAAGCCTCTGAGTGAATTCCTGAAACAGTGCGTGACCGCCATCCCATAATATGAGAATGTCGTCAATATATCTGCCCCAAAATAAAATGTGGCAGACATATGACGACATCTCATCCGTGAAAACAAAATTATTTTCCCACCACCCTAAAAATAAATTTGCGTATGTGGGGGCACATGACGTCCCCATTGCGGTTCCATTAATTTGGTGATAGAAGTGTTCCTGAAAAATAAAATAATTGTGCTCCAAAATAAATTTAAGTGCTAATAAGACAAACTCATTATGTTTTTGAAAATTTTGACTTTTTGTATTCAAATAATACTCCACCGCGTGTATTCCTAGTGAGTGCTGAATATTGCTATAAAGTGACTCGACATCTAGACTTGCTAGAATTGTATTAGGTGTAACAGTAATATCATTAATTTTTTGAAGTAAGTCTTTAGTGTCTCTAATGTATGAGGGCAAAGCGGTCACAAAGGGTCTCAATATTTGATCCACATATTCACTCAGGGCTTGCGTCAGGTTTTCATTCCCCGACACTATCGGTCTCCCAGGGATGGGTTTCTTTTTCTTGTGCACCTTTGGTAAGGCATAAAATGTGGAGATAGTAGGGCTTTTATTAAACAGATACTGGTACTCATCTTTGGAGATGATATTTGCCTGCCGTGCATCTGTAAGAAGATTTTTTAATTCTCCCATATATTCATTTGTAGGGTCATGAGATAGGACTTTATAAGTTTTCCTATCTCTGAGGAGTCTAAGAACCATCTCAACATAGTCGTTTTTATCTTGTATGACTATGTTGCCCCCCTTATCACTTTGTTTTATTATTATATTATCATTTTTCTTTAGGGTCTCGAGGGCTTCATGTTCTTGATCACTTAAATTGGAGCTTATGTGATCCTTCCTCATTTTCAAAGATTTAATATCTTGGGTCACCAATTGCACAAAAGTCTCAATCTCCTGAAATTGTGTAAAATTTGGAGTAATTCTCGACTTTGGTTTTAAAGTCGAGAATGGTGGATCTGGAATGATCTGATGCCCTTCATTCTCTCTTAATAGATCTTCTAACGTCTCTACACATCTTTGTTCATTTTCAAATGTCTTCCGTACATCACTTTGTTCTTGTTTGTGTACTTTGTGTAGGGCTAGTTTCCGGGCGAAGAGGTTTATATCCTTTATCCAGAGAAACTTGTCACACTGTGGGACTGGCGCAAAGGTGAGACCCTTACTTAAGAGTGTTTGTTGTGAGGTGGTTATCATATGGGTAGATAAATTTATGATCTGTTTTTGATCTGAACTCGTCTCTGTCAGGGATTCAGTCACTTGCTGTACCCCCATTTCTCCTTGTCCCGCGATTGGGCCCCTGGATGCCCTAAAAAAAGGGGAGCAATAGGGGGAGTTCTCTCCCTCGAGCCCATATTGGTCTGAGATGAAGACATAATAGTCTGAGATGGAATGCCAGGGGGCTGGTAGACCATTTGATTCTGACCCATATTCCCCCCCTGAGATAAACCAAATGAAAAGGGTTGTAAGGATAGTGATGGATAAGTTGTCATAGGGTTTACATTTGTATTGGCAGTGGGGAGACTCAAGTTTGCAGTAACTTGTTTCCTTATTGCTCCTTCTGAACATGATTGAAAGGATTCTCGTCTCTCTAGAGATTGTTTTTTTGGAGGATATTGTCTTTTTTTAGTTTTCCGTTTGATACCCTTAGCTCTATTTCCTTGAGTACTTGAGCTATAATTTGAGCCCTCTGTACCCGAGGTCTCTGTTTCAGAGTTTTCAAAGTATCTACGTTGTGGGATCCTGTTTGTCCCTCTATTTCTCCAAATATATACCCTGTCTGTCTCAAAATCAGTACGGTCCCTGATATATTTTCTATGTTTTCTTTCTTTAATTTCGTTTTGTAACAGATCTATGTTTTTCTTTATTTTCTGTTCAAGGTCAGGGAACTCAGGGTGTTGATTAAAGTCTTGTATTTCTTTTATTTCTTTCTCTAGCTGTTGATCTATTTTTTGAAAGAATCCTTTCTCATAGTCCGCCAAATACTTCAATAATCTTAATGAACACTCAGTTAATAGACTTTCCCAGCCCTTAGTGAACTGTGTGTCTTCCAGATGCACATTAGGTCTTAAAGGAATGCGTAGTCCTCTATATATCATCCCCTGTTGGATATATGTTTCTAAGCTGGCTATTTCCCACCACGATCTTATATGCTTACTATATGTATTGTTCAAATTTCTAAACGCTCCACCAATATCTGTTTGACCCAAAGGTATATGGGCATTAGAGAATACCTGATTTGCCTCTAGGGTAAGATTCTCCAGGCTTAGTTTCTGTTTAAGGAAGCCTGCCATACCCCAGAAATTGCCCTTAATCTCTCAATTATATAACACGCTTTTCCAGATAGCTCACTATTCACAGCTCTAGGATCCGAATGCTATATCCCATCCTCCAGCACTCATCCAATCACAGGAAAACCTATCAGTGAATATATTTTTCACTGAATAGGGGTCATAGATATCGGAGGGTTAACCTCCATTCACAATTTCCCTTCAGGGACCCTTTGGACCCGGGATTTTCAAATTATTTATGGTTCAAATAGCCTTGCGGCTAATGGATTCCCGTTTGTGGTCTAATTAAAATTTAACATTTATTATATATTCCTTTAAAAAGATATACAGGAAGGCAAAAAAGAAAAAAAGAATGTGTCTTAAAATTAAAGTGCCCTTGTGCTTGCCGCAATGATTGTTTTCTTTTTCAGCGGTTACTGCTTATGTTTGCAGTCTCTAATCATATATTTACCACTCAAACTATGGGGTTTATCTTTGTCTATTTCCCTACTCTGATTTCATAAGGGTCTGACGAGATAACTGCTCTCTGTCAGCCTTACATCAGAGTAGCTGGGGTATGTGAACTCTGTGTCTTTGTTCCCCTTAGTAGGTTGAGTGTTGCCGTTATTTGAGTCGGCTTATCCGGTGTCTGCAGTGCACCGGGAGCCAAACACTGAAGCACAAGCGTCACAATTTAAAACCTAACTAGCAGCTCCCCCGACATGTTTCACCACAGATGTGGCGTCTTCAGGGGCTATGGAGCTACTACCAACACGATCGCTATATCGATTGATGTTTAAATATAATAGGGGTGGATCTTTCCTTTCCAGGTCTCCAATGCATTTGTAGCGATCGCATGATAGTCACGTCGTTAGACCAATAGGTTCCGTTTGTAATCAGAGGACTCACCAATGTCTGTTAACGGTAAGCGCCTGCGTAGCATCTCATGCCTTTCTCCCGTCTGTCTTTACCCCCTACAGCGCATGTCCCGGATAGTTTCTTTCACCGAAGACTAAGTCAGCGCACTTGCGCATTACACTCCATGTCACTTCCTCACGATCTATCACTTCTGCGCTTGCCCATCCACTTTATTCCTAAGATTCAAGATTGATCCACTGGCCGAGTGCCTTACATGTATGTCCTTACCTCATAATTCCTGCAGTTCCGATTTGCCACTGCTCTTCCTCTCTGCACATTCAGAGTCTTTCCTATATCTTTGAATGTCCACATCTCTCCCAGATAGAAACTCCAATATCCTTTATGTCCTCACTCCTAGATTTTCCAAAACATAATTTCAGTATGTTCTCTACAATATTCTAATTATCTCCCTATTACATCTGTAACCTTCCAGATAGGTAGAGCTTATTCTCCCATTTTATTCTCATATAAGGGAGCTGCCCAATGTGAATGGAAATTATCAAGTGATTTCCTAAATAAATGGAGGGGGAAAAGGGGGGAGGCAGAGATAAGGGGAGATCTTTTGTGGATATTTTATTTTTAATCTTATTTACAGGAATATTTTTACCTTGTTATATTTTTGTGAACCACTAAAAATATGGATCCATCCTAATTATAGAATAAGGGGGAAGGGGTGGAGGGGGGAGGGAGGAATTTATCATGCTATTATGTTTAATAACCTATATTCCATGATCTTATTTCTAATCTTCTTATATAAATTTTTATTCTTTATTTATTATTGTTGTGTTACTATTATATTTAATAATCCATATCCATGTTCTTATTTCTAATCATCTGATATAGATTTTTTTATTTATTTTTTATCCTAAATAAAGGTTATAGACGCAGACTACATTACTGAAATCCTCTCAACAACACTAACCTAAAAGGTAATTGGCCTTACTCTTTGTCTCTCTTTAATTCTTCCTCTTATTTCTTATATTTAAATCTCTTGTAATCAGTATATGTATATTTTTATATATAAACTAGTTTCCTTCTTCTATACAGATATAGTTTCAAACTAGATGAATGCTGCGAATGAAAATCCTTCATTCAGGCCATAGGGACTCATAGTATTTAGTCTATCAATCCACCTGGCTTCACATTGTAACAATTTTTTATCTAGATTACCACCTCTTGGTCCCATGGATATCTTTTCTACTCCCCAGAATCTTTTTTGCCTTCCCGTATATCTTTTTAAAGGAATATATAATAAATGTTAAATTTTAATTAGACCACAAACGGGAATCCATTAGCCGCAAGGCTATTTGAGCTTTCCTGAACACACCCTGAACGCATCCGGACCTAATCCGTATTGTCCGTGTGCAAGAGGCCTTATTATCAAAAATTAATCAGTTCGTTAGAATCCGAATTTTGGGTGAAATTCCAAATCAGTGGATTAGATTCACTCATCTCTAGTTTCCACTGCTTCAGAGTCCAGTGGCAGCGTGCTTTCCACCACTCCATCCTAAGATTGGAATTGTGATGTAAAGCTATTTATAATTTTTACTTTTGTATATTATTTTAGGATCTCAAAATGTTGACCTCAAATAGTTCATTTTTTCACTTCTTTACTAAATAAAACCTCTCTGATTCCAATTAGTGGCCACTAAACAGCATTCCAAGTCACAGTTGTTTATTTTTGCCAAAGGGGATTGTGAAAGGTGCTCTGCATGGCCTGCAGTTATATACAGATAACTGGTTCAATCAGTCCTGAGTCATATGTTTGTCAGCAGCTACCGTATATATAGCAGTTGCATTGAGGCGCTCATGTTATTCACAGCACAGAGGTCTTAGGTAAGAGATGCTTCCATCTATTTATCTGTGGCATGTGGAGTTGACCCTAGTTTATTTTACTTTTACTGTATTTTTATATTACTATATATATATATATATATATATATATATATATATATATATAAAAATTCCACAGCACATCCAAATAGTAAAAAAGTAGAAAAAGGCTTTATTCACCAGACATGCGACGTTTCAATCCTCTCAATGGGATTTTTCTCAAATCCCATTGAGAGGATTGAAACGTTGCATGTCTGGTGAATAAAGCCTTTTTCTACTTTTTTACTATTTGGATGTGCTGTGGAATTTTTTTTATTTTTACATTTTGGAGGTGGATCGTCCCCACAGCCGCTGGCACTCCGACTGTACCCTACAGACAGTGGTGCTGCCCACACTCCTTTACCTGTGTATATATATATATATATATATGTGTGTGTGTGTATACAGAGGTTAAGGCCTGGGGAAAAAAGTGTGAGAACTCACCCAAGATCCACTGCCACAACGACCCCCCCCCCAAAATTTATATATATATATATATATATATATATATATATATATATATGTGTGTGTATATTGGAAAAATCCACAGCACTCCTTAAAAGTGAAAAAAAGTGTCTCTTGATTCGCAATGCGCATGCGTCAATCTATCCCACTCTTCCCCTATGAAGTGTAATGGATGGGCATCACTCGGGGCGGAGTGACACCCATCCATTACACTTCATAGGGGAGGAGTAGGATAAATTGACGCATGCGCATTGCGAATCAAGAGACGCGAAGATTAAAGCGTGGAGTCCTACTGTTCACTATTGAGATCTAATTACCCTTATGGATCATGCAAAGTACAGCCACAATGCCCCAGCAAGGTCATTTTTAATGTATATGGCTCAGTTGTTTTTAAGCACAATGCACTTTATATAACTATGTCACTATTATAATATATCGACACTAAGATTAGTACTGCAGATATGGTAACCTATGTGGTTGCTACTGACTACGCACATTGCACTTATGCTGTGGTTCACATTGAAGAGTGTTTTAGACTGAATGAATTTGAAATGAGTTTGATCAATTAGTACTGATTGATTTCATGATGTATAAATGTAGGCACTGTTGCACTTTAAAATTCACTTGGCTTGAAAAAGGTTCTAAGAGAGAACCGAAACGTTGCTGTATGACATGTGTGAATAAATAGCAATTTTTTTCACTTTTAAGGAGTGCCGTGGATTTTTGCAATTTCTCTACCACCCAGAATCGAGGGGTTACCGCTGGCACCCACTTTACAGTTGGCAAAAGAGTTCTGCCCTACTTTTGATGTATATATATATATATATATTTTGCTGAAAATTTTGTGCAACATAAAACGTAAACAAAAACTGGAATTTGCACTATATGTCTGTTCAGACATAATTAGTCTCTTTCATATTATAAGCTCCCTTTATATATAATTTACTTACAGTTCTGAAGACTCAGGGGTGCTGACAGGCTTGGACTCAATGGTGCTGGCTGGCTTAGTCTCAGGGGTGCTGGCTCGCTTGGCCGGGCAGAAGGAAGGTGGGAGACTGTGAGGCCTTTTTTTCTCCAAGCTGCTCCGGAAAAAAATAAATTCATTATACCTCAGGTCAGACCACCAATCAGACGCCCAATGTGAATCAGACCTCAGCTAACAGCCCCAATAAGATCCCCAATGTTAATAAGACCCCAATAAAACCCTGGGATCACACCTCAGCCCAGACCCCAATATGAATGACCCCCAATCATACCTCAAATAAAAGCCCCATGCCTCATAGCAGCCCCCAGTAGCTTTATAGCAACCCCCAGTAGCCTCATAGCAGCCCCCAGTAGTCTCTGCATCAGCCCCCAGTCCCTCTCACCAGCCCCCAGTGCCTCTACATCAGCCCCCAGTCCCTCTCACCAGCCTCCAGTGCCTCTCCATCAGCCACCAGTGCCTATTCATCAGCTCTCAGTGCCTCTCACCAGTGGCCCCCCAGTACCTCTCCATCAGCCCCCAGGCACCCCAGTCAGTGCCTCTTCATCAGCCCCCAGTCAGTGCATCTCCATCAGCCCCCAGAGCCTCTCACCATCCCCCAGTACCCCCTCCATCAGCCCCCAGTGCCTCTCACCAGCCCCCAGTGCCTCTCCATCAGCCCCCAGTGCCTCTCCATCAGCCCCCAGTGCCTCTCCATCATCCCCCAGTGCCTCTCCATCATCCCCCAGTGCCTCTCTATCAGCTCCCAGTGCCTCTCACCAGCTCCCCCAGTGCCTCTTCATCATCCCCCAGTGCCTCTCTATCAGCTCCCAGTGCCTCTCACCAGCTCCCCCAGTGCCTCTCCATCATCCCCCAGATCCCCCAGTCAGTGCATCTCCATCAGCCCCCAGTGCCTCTCATCAGCCCCCACTACCCGCTCTATCAGTCCCCAGTGCCTCTCCATCAACCCCCAGTGCGCCTCCCTGGTATTAAAATCATTGGTGGGCAGTGCATCCTCCCCCCCTCCCCGATATTAAAATAATTGGTGGGCAATGCGCCCTCCCCCTTCCCCTCTCCAGTATAAAAATCATTGGTGGGCAAGCCCCCCACAGTATTAAAATCATTGGTGGGCAGTACGCCCTCCCTCCCTGGCATTAAAATCATTGGTTGGCAGTGCGCCCTCCTCCCCCTGGTATTAAAATCAATGGTGGGCAGTGCGCCCTCCCCCCTCCCCGGTATTAAAATCATTGGTGGGCAGTGGCCCTTCCCCACCCCCCTCCCGGTATTAAAATCATTGGTGGGCAGTGCGCCCTCTCCCCCTCCCCATGATTAAAATCATTGGTGGGCAGTGCGCCCTTCCCAGTATTAAAATCATTGGTGGGCAGTGCGCCCTCACCCACCCCCATCATTGGTAGAGATGTTGCGAACATAAAATTTCCGTTCGCGAACGGGCGAACCGCCATTGGCTTCAATGGGCAGGCGAATTTTAAAACCCACAGGGACTCTTTCTGGCCACAATAGTGATGGAAAAGTTGTTTCAAGGGGACTAACACCTGGACTGTGGCATGCCGCAGGGGGATCCATGGCAAAACTGCCATGGAAAATTACATAGTTGACGCAGAGTTGGATTTTAATCCATGAAGGGCATAAATCACCTAACAATCCCAATTTTTTTTTGGAACAACGTGGTTTAAAACATCCAGTGTGTGTATACAATCAGGTATGATGTTGTATCGATCAGGTAGTGTAAGGGTTACACCCGCTTCACAGACATTGACAGACCAAACTCCCCTTATAATGCACCGCAAACCACCGCAAACAGTCCATTTGCCCAACCGCAGACTTCCCATTTGCACAAGGTTGGATACCAAGCTAGCCATGTCCTGTTGATGTCATTGAAGGTTTCTTCCTCCACCCAGCCACGTACAACAACAAGGGTCCCCGAAAGGTGAATTGAATTGATTTTTCGAATGGGGAGATAATTTAAAAAACGCTGGCTCCCTTCCCTTTGTTTGAATCCACGGTCACTGCGTCTGTGCCGTGCAATTTACTGTCCCACCCGATATGAGTGCTATTTTCTATAGTTCTCTCTTCTCATCAGTTTAATCCCTGTTACGTCCCCAATCTGGGGTCCATTTATTAAACAGATTTTTCGAACGGGGAGATGGTTAAAAAATTGCTGGCTCCCTCCCCTTTGTTTGAATCCACTCCACGGTCACTGCGTCTGCGCCGTGCAATATACTGTCACACCCGATATGAGTGCTATTTTCTGTAGTACTATTCTCATCAGTTTAATCCCTGTTACGTCCCATATCAGGGTGGGATTGCCTTTTGTGAAAAAAAAAAATTTAGGCCGGGTATCTTCGACTGCCTTCACAGTGACAGACCAAACTCTGATACACCAAACTGAATTGATTTTAGGAACCATGAGATGGAAAAAGCAGCTTGGTCGGTCCTCTTACTCCCAAGTTGGGGCACTGCGCGTGCACGGAGCAATGTGCTGTGACACCCTATATGAGTGGTGTCTTAACTAGGCCTATTCCTATCAGTTTAATCCCTGTTACGTCCCCTTGTCGAATTAACGGAACATTACGACATCCTGGAATAATTTAGTTCTGAGCTTTGTACTTGATTTGTATTGGAATTGTTGGGGATTTTTTAAATTGTCTGCATTATTTCTAATAAACTATTAAGAGACTTTATTATGATTTTTTTATTTTATGTATTAAAAACCCACCCATTCAACTTAAAAAAAGATTTAAAAAATGTAAGTTTTTTCTATGAAAAAACATCCAGCCGTCCTGATCGCTTTTGGTCTGATCATAATGAAGCAACGGCCTTATCATCTGGGGTGTGGCAACATTGCCAACACACTCATAGAGGTGATGATCGCTTCATTGTGATACGCAAGCCCCTTCACCACAACAAGGTAACGATCACGAAAGGGGAATTGACACTTGTATGTGCCTTTTTTTTGTTTTGTTTTTGCAGCCACAGTGCAGCACCAGAGGCCAGAAAAATTAGGCATGTACACATGCCTGAAAAACAATGTTATTGTTGCAGCCGCTGTTGTAGCAGCGGCCGGAAAAATTTATGTTTTCAAGGCAGAAAGGTGACTAAAACATTGCGGCTTGAACCCTAGTTGGTGGCGGAGAATTCACGAAAGTCATCCGGTATGCAGACATTAAATACAGCAGAGTGGGGACCATTTTGAGGCCAAGGCATGTCAGGCCTTTTGTTAGTTAAACGTATCCCCTCCTGTCAGTCCCTTCGGGATCCATGCCTCATTCATCTTAATGAAGGTGAGGTAATCAACACTTTTTTGACCGAGGCGACTTCTTTTGTCAGTGACAATACCTCCTGCTGCACTGAAGGTCCTTTCTGACAGGACACTTGAAGAGGGGCAGGCAAGAAGTTCTATCGCAAACTGGGATAGCTCAGGCCACAGGTCAAGCCTGCACACCCAGTAGTCAAGGGGTTCATCGCTCCTCAGAGTGTCGATATCTGCAGTTAAGGCAAGGTAGTTTGCCACCTGTCGGTCGAGTCGTTCTCTAAGGCTGGATCCCGAAGGGCTGTGGCGATGTGTAGGACTGAAAAAGCTCTGCATGTCCTCCATCAACAACACATCTGTAAAGCGTCCTGTCCTTGCCGCCGTGGTCGTGGTAGGAGGAGAATTACTTTGACCTCTTCCCCAGTTAGATTTGCGTTGTGCTGTGACATCCCCCTTATAAGCTGTGTAAAGCATATTTTTTAGTTTGGTTTAGAACTGCTGCATCCTTTCTGACTTCCGGTAATTTGGTAACATTTCTGCCACTTTCTGCTTATACCGGGGGTCTAGTAGCGTGGCCACCCAGTACAGGTCGTTCTCCTTCATCCTTTTTATATGAGGGTCCCTCAACAGACATGACAGCATGAAAGACCCCATTTGCACAAGGTTGGATGCCGAGCTACTCATTTCCCGTTCCTCCTCCTCACTGATGTCATTGACGGTCTGTTCTTCCCCCCAGCCATGTACAAGACCATGGGTCCCAGATAGGTGACAACAACAAGCACCCTGGGATGCCTGCTGTGGTTGGTCTTCCTCCTCCTCAAAGCCACATTCCTCCTCTGACTCCTCTTCCTCATACTCCTCTTGCAGCGTTGCCGCAGGTCCGGCAAGCGATGATGACAAGGCTGTTTCTGGTGGTGATGGTGACCACAACTCTTCCTCTTCAAGCTCATCTACAGCCTGATCCAGCACTCTTCGCAGGGCATGCTCCAGGAAGAAAACAAATGGGATGAGGTCGCTGATGGTGCCTTCAGTGCGACTGACTAGGTTTGTCACCTCCTCAAAAGGAAGCATGAGCCTACAGGCATTGCGCATGAGCGTCCAGTAACGTGGCAAAAAAATTCCCAGCTCCGCAGAGGCTGTCCTAGCACCCCGGTCATACAAATACTCGTTGATGGCTTTTTCTTGTTGGAGCAGGCGGTCGAACATTAGGAGTGTTGAATTCCAATGTGTCGGGCTGTCACAAATCAAGCGCCTCACTGGCATGTTGTTTCGGCGCTGAATGTCTGCAAAGTGCGCCATGGCCATGTAGGAACGCCTGAAATGGCCACACACCTTCCTGGCCTGCTTAAGGACGTCCTGTAAGCCTGGGTACTTAGACACAAAGCGTTGTACGATGAGATTCAACACATGTGCCATGCATGGCACAAGTGACAACTTGCCCAAATTCAATGCCGCCAACAAATTGCTTCCATTGTCACACACCACTTTGCCGATCTCCAGTTGGTGCGGGGTCAGCCACTGATCCACCTGTGCCTTCAGGGCGGACAGGAGTGCTGGTCTGGTGTGGCTCTCTGCTTTCAGGCAAGTCAACCCCAAGACAGCGTGACACTGTCGTATCCGGGATGTGGAATAGCCCCTGGGGAGCTGGGGGGGTTCAGTTGATGTGCAGCCAGACACCGCAGCAGAAGAGGACTCAGCCTAGGAGTGCTGGTCTGGTGTTGCTCTCTGCTTTCAGGCAAGTCAACCCCAAGACAGCGTGACACTGTTGTATCCGGGATGTGGAATAGCCCCTGGGGAGCTGGGGGGGTTCAGTTGATGTGCAGCCAGACGCCGCAGCAGAAGAGGACTCAGCCTAGGAGGTTATTGAAGTAGGAGGATGGAGTAGGAGGAATAGAGGAGGTGGCAGTAGGCCTGCCTGCAAGTCGAGGCGGTGTCACCAACTCCGCTGCAGAGCCACGCATTCCATGCTTGGCAGCTGTCAGCAGGTTGACCCAATGCGTGATATACCTGCCTTGACCGTGCTTTTCAGACCAGGTATCAGTGGTCAGATGGACCCTATTGTTATACAATAAAGGTGATTGATCAGAAGCACCGGACTTCCTGCTGCCTTCATCACTACGACTCTACATGCGATCCTGGCCGGGGGGGTTCAAGTCACAGGTGTTTTATGCTTATCCTGGTGACTACCCCCCAGTGAAGTGAGTGTTATTTAAGAGTGTGATTTTGTCCTGTACTGGGCATCTCTCACTTCTAATACTTACCTTTTATAATTCATTTTTAATTTAATTTACTCTTCACAATAATTTTCATCAATTTATATCAGTTTCCATCTTTGTCAACCACATCGTCATTTGACTATTGGACACACAAAAAAAATGCCACACTGCTGAGCTTTGCAATGACGGCATTCTGGTGGTGGCAACAGCTTGCGTTGATTGGCGTGCTGTCTGGCTGACCCCGGGTGCCGATACATGCTGTCTGCCACTAGCTCCTTGCGACCACCTCCCCCTGCTTCCAACTCATCTCCTCCTTCTCTCTGTCTCCCCTTCTGAACTTTCCCCCTCTTCTTCTTCTCTTCGAGCAGGCACCCAAGTGGCATCCATGGACACATCGTCATCATCAACCACTTCACTTGTATCTGACACCAAAGGAAAGGAAGCAGCAGCGGGTACAACATCATAATCATCATCACACTGTACGTCCATGTGTGTAATGCTGCCTGACTGAGACATATCCCTGTTATCTACATCCCCTGGCAATAATGGTTGCGCATCACTAATTTCATCCAACTGATGTGTAAATAACTCCTCTGAGGGATCAAGTGAAGCGGCTGAGGTGGCTGTGGTGGTAGTGGTGGTGGTGGTGGCGGCGGGCGGGAGAGTGGTGACCAAAGCTGAGCTGGAGGAGGATGGTGCGTCAAGGTTCTTAGCGGAAGCTGTTGAAGATTGGGTGTCCTGTGTAAGCCAGTTGTAACGGACCGTTTCAGCAGACAAGGGGTTAAAATCCGTTTAGGCGATATGCCCCTTTCTGAGAGACAGGCACAGCTACTGCAGAACACCTACCTCCCGAACTGGATACAAAATAGCGCTCCAAACTGGAACCTCGCGAATAGCTGTCAGCAGACGAACAGGAAAAGCATACAGTCAGCTTACACTCCTGGCAATCAGTCTCCAACAGCATAAAAGGAATCCCCCCAATGACGAGACAAGGCTCCGTGTTGAGGGTCAAGCAGTGGTCTGACGTGCTGGCACACTCAGCCTGGTTTTTATTACAGTTGTTGCAAATACAGGTCCGCCCACAGGGTTTTGAAATACAACCAATCAGTAATTCACAACACACACAATGTAAATACAGCAACCAATCGTTCACGCCCCCAGAGGACCAGAAGGGAGACTGCGACACAGGACAGATACAACATATCCCCACAATGCATCATGGTTTCCTCCTCTCTGCCTGGGAGACCACCGAGGGCAATCCAATTATCTCTCAGGACAAAGGGGAGATCGCCAATACACACGTGGAGACAACAGGACAGACATCACCATTCAAACACACAATGGGACAATAGAACCACACCCAGCATATTCCTCCCAAGCTGACAAGTTACACTTATTATAAATTGTTACAACTTTGTGAGGTTACATTGTCCATACATATAACTTACATCAATTTAAACAGTATAACTTGGGGGACAAACCTATCCAAAATTCACTTGAATAGGTTCAGGGGTTCAAAAGTTAGCATTGGCCATAATCCTGAGGCAAAAGGCCTTCAAACGGCCCCCTCCAAAACACCGTGGCGAGGTTGGTTTTGCCACACCAGTCAACTATTTTCTCTGAATTTTTTGGGTTCAGGGTACGTGGCCTCTGAACACTGGGCATTATTCCAGGGCCAGTGGAAATCACAGCACCACGAACACGACGGCCCCTGCGGCGTGGCCTGCCTCTGTCTGTCACTTTTTTATTAGATAAGTGTTACTATGCGTACATGACACCCTGTAACGGTATGAGTGCAGGCCTAGCCAGCCACTAGCCAGTGGCCACAATACACTGGAGCATCCACAGTCAGAAGGAGATGTGCAATGGCCAGGATATGGGTTGTTAAAGTTCTGTATTTGTCGTGATGCCAATTGCAGCATGCGCAGGGTACTACCCCAGGGCCCTTCCAAGATGTTATAACGCACGTCCCAGTTTAGGAATGCGAGAGTGGTGTAATGGCTTATAATGTCTCTATAGGATGGTGATAATTGTGTCAACGGTGTCTCCTACCTGGGTACGGCTGGACTCCTGGCTCACTTGCAATAAATTTGAGTGTAGTGATCGTAGGAGTAATAGAGGAACTTTGCAGCAGAAATGATGTCCAGACCTTTAGATGAAGTTCAAACATTTCTTTACTGAAGATAACTTGTATCTAAGCAGTATACAGCTTTGGTCTCTGGTCCCAGCAGGTTTTAGCAATCATTGGCAGGAATAAATACTTCTGCACTTTAAATGTGATCTTGCAGGATAATTCGTCTGCTTGGTAGCTGTGTAATTGTGTCAGGAACTAATCTTCTGCGCTTTTCTATAACTTCTGCTTTGTGGGGACAGACTAGCTGAGGAGGAATGGCTTCTCCTAGGTTTCTGGACTTATCTCTAAGATGATTTCTCAGGGGATGCTTTCTTCCTGGAACTCTGGAGGTTGTCTGTAGTATTCTGCTCCTTCCTCCATCTGAGGCTGAAGGAGCTCAGATTGGGAATATGACTAAAGCTGAATGCACACGGCCGTGAGCGGTCCGTGGTAACAGCCTGGATTCCTGCTGAGAGCAGGAGCGCACGGCGTGATTGGTTGCTATGACGCCGTGCGCTTCATGCCGCCGCTGCACTACAGTAATACACTCGTATAGATCATACAAGTGTATTACTGTAGTGCAGCGGCAGCATGAAGCGCACGGCGTCATAGCAACCAATGACGCTGTGCGCTCCTGCTCTCAGCAGGAATCCAGGCCGTGTTACCACGGACGGATCATGTGTGCATTCGTCTTAAGTCACAGACCGAGACTTGGTCCTTGCTGTCTCCCCTATCCAGGGGGTAGTTAACTCTGGTTCTAACAGTTTTTTTTCCCTGCTTTGCTGCAGGAAGACTGAATCCTCCACTTGTCTTCAGCAGGGGGCAGAATAGAACAGGATTGTTCCACTCTGAACTGCCATATCATTAAGACTATCTCTACTAATGATGCTGCCACCTGCTGGGATACCAGGAAAATGACTTGAACAATGGTATTTAACATGGTTTTAAATTCACATTTGTGGAGAACATAAGCAAAATCACATCAGATGACAGTGTGAAAGCTGTTAGAAGATAGTAGTGGGGTAGAGGCGTGTAGTAACACAACTCTGCGGTGTTACAGATGGCGGTGGGGAACGGCAATTAGTGTTTCATGTGGTGGATGATGATGATGAGAAACAGTTGCCAATAAGTCAATCTCAATTAGTGTCTCAAGAGGTTCATGGGGGGGCGTGGCCGGATGCCGAGAGGAGAGGACGCATAGTGTGGGAGCTCCGGCTGTGGAGCCTCGATAACGGCTCATAGCAGCATACCTACAGCAAATATACTTTATACTTACCTACCCCAGGACAGCCCTCGATACAGTAGTCCTGCCGATGATGACCAGGGGACGGAAGAAGGGATCGCAGCCTCAGAAGATGACGGCGTTTTTTCACCCAGCTCCTGGGTCTTACCAAGATGGCGCCGGTTCCCGCCACACAGAGGGAGAGCCCTCTCCAGTATCAACAGCGGCACCCGTCCAGCGATCTTCTGGATCTCCCTCCTCAGCAGGATCCGGTTCTCCTCCACCACAGGAACCTAAAAAACAAAAAAGGGTGAGTGAGCAACAGCCATATAGCCCTCCCCTTGATACTTACCCTGCTTCACCAGGCATAGATCCTGGGCTAACAGTCACTACAATGCAGGACATGCTAGCAGATCTAAAAAGATCCATACATGGTGACTTTAAGGAAACAATCTCTGTTATACATGCAGACATAGTCGCTATAGGGGAGAGAACCGCACATCTGGAGGAAAAAATGGAGGAATTTGTCACAGCACATAACTCGCTAGTAGATAATCATAATGCGGTTGAAGATGACATAGCCACCATGAAACTTAAAATTGCTGATCTGGAGGATCGCTCCAGAAGAAACAATATAAGATTCAGAAGCATCCCTGAAAGTGTTCTAGACTCTCAGCTACAAGATTTTATTACAGATCTTATAGTGTCATATTTACCAGACACCCCAGGGTCAGAGCTAATCATAGATCGGGTTCACCGGGTTCCTAAACCCAAAGCTTTACCAGCCTCTATTCCCAGAGATGTACTAGCTAGAATCCATTTCTACCATCTAAAGGAATCCCTGATGAGAGAAGCCCAAAAAAAGAGGCCGGACATTCCTGACAGATTTTGTAATGTCCTTTTGTTCACCGACCTCTCACCAGCAACGCTGAGTAGAAGACGTGAATTTCAAGTGTACACTAAAGCACTAAGGGATAACAACATCCCTTATAAATGGGGCTTCCCTGTTAAACTGATTGTAAGATATCAAAACTCATCAACTGTACTAGTTTCTCCTCAGGAAGCGTCAAATGCCTTTGCCAAATGGAACATCACTGTGCCACCAGAGGGCGCCAAAGACAAAGACAAGGACAAAGCAATGAACTCTCCAATCTACAGGCCTTCCTCAGATAGAAGCCACCTGAACCTGACTCCAGAATGGTCAAAAGTAGGAAGAAATCCTCCATGACTTCTATTTTGGACAATATCTTCATTAAATTAAGTATACTTTTATGCTATACTAAATTTGCGGGGCTCCACACCCGCTGCTCTGCCTCTCAGAACACATATTCCATCTCTGTGTTCACATTCTCTAATCCACTGTTTACCTAACGTCTCCTATACTAAGTGAGATACATCACAATTTCTGGTTTTTATTAGACCAGTGTTATGTTATTGTTACTTAATATTTACTTTATTATTTATGTTTTAACTGATTGTTTTACAAGGTTACATAAAAAGGGTCTATACCCACATCCTCAAATATTTGACTCTAAAGATATAATTCTACGACCCCCACAACCGAGATACGGTATCATTTGGGTACTTTACTATGCTATTCTTATACTGCTAGTCAATCAATTCAGATTAGGATCCCTAGCATGCTACTTTAAAGCTCAAGATGACCAGTAAAGGCATAAAAATATTTTCTGCAAATGTCAAGGGTCTCAACAATCCCTTTAAGCGTTCAACATGTTGGAACGAGGTGAGGAAACGGGGAGCTGACATCATCTGTATTCAGGAATCCCATCTTAATGAGGAAGACTCATACAGATTCTCTCATACCTCCTTTCCGCACATTTTCTTTTCCCCAGCCACAAAAAAAAGAAAAGGTGTGATTCTAGGTTTCAGGAATTCTGTTGCTTTCCACTGTTATGACACAATAATAGATAAAGAGGGTAGATATATTATCATAATATGTGATATAAACAATACCAGATACACAATAGTTAACCTGTATGCCCCTAATGCTGATCAGATAAATTTTATCAAACGCACCATTAAATTAGCTCAGGATTCTAAGCAAGGATCCTTATTGATCTGCGGAGATTTTAATATGTGCCCTGATTCCTCAATTGATAAGCTTCCCCCCCCTAACTTGTCTCCCAAAAACTCGCAACTTAAAGATTTTCTATTTCAGGAAGGACTCCTAGATATCTGGAGGGTGCATCATGCCAATGAAAAAGATTTTACCTTTTTTTCGCATCCTCACAATACTTATTCTAGAATCGACCTCTTTCTTTCAGATAAATGGCTTCTTCAAAAAGTGATAGAGGTAACGATATCTAACATAACGTGGTCTGACCATGCATTTCTCTCCCTTACACTAGACGACACATACAGCAATAGAATATATTCCCCGTGGAGACTCAACAATTCTCTACTCCAAAATGCCTCTATCCGCACAGACGTAGAAAACTCATTACAAGAATACTTTAAGACGAATGATAATAATCTGGTATCAGATATTACAATTTGGAGTGCGCACAAAGCATTTATAAGAGGTATATTGCTAAAACATGCAGCTATTCAAAAGAAAAACAGAAGGGAAATTTTAGATAAACTATTAGCGGACTTCAAGGTTCTAGAAGAATCTTCTAAGGTTTCTCTGGACCCCAAAGCCATTAACAAACTAAAAACAGCTAGACATCATTTATATCTTCACCTCCATGAAAAACATGAATTCCACCTTAGAAAGCTAAAATCAGACCATTATTCCCAAGGCAACAAAGCATCAAAAATCTTAGCTAACAGAATTAAAAAGAGAGAAGTCAAATCAAGAATTCCCTTTTTATACAATAGCCAGAATCAAAAAATGTATAACCCCAAACACATAGCAGAAGAATTTGCAAAATACTATGAAAACCTATATAATCTGGAAAAAACAACTGACATAGTCCAACCAACTCCTGAATATATTAATGACTTTCTCAAGGGCATTTCTCTTCCGTCCATAACCTCTTCCCAAAACCAATCCCTTAACGTTAAAATCACACATCTAGAAATAACTGAAGCGATCCAGTCCCTCAAAAATAATAAGTCCCCAGGTCCTGATGGACTCACAAACGAATACTATAAAAAATTTTCCCACATCTTAAGCCCCTTCTTGAACAGATCCTTCAATCTGATAGCAAAACAAAATTCAATTCCCAAAGACATGCTAAATGCATTGATAATAACCCTTCCAAAACCTGGTAAACCTGCAGATAAACCGGCTAACTTCAGACCAATATCACTATTAAACTCTGATGTAAAGATTTTTGCAAAAATTTTAGCAAAGAGATTGTCTAGCATTCTACCTTCCCTAATAGCCAATGATCAAATTGGGTTTGTTCCCAATAGACAATCTTCAGATGGCACTAGGAGATTCATAGATCTTCTAGATGAAGCATATTCCTCCCGAACGCCTTCCTTGCTCCTTTCCTTGGATGCGGAGAAGGCGTTCGATAGAATACACTGGAAATACATTCAGGCTACTTTGGAAAAGTTTGGATTTAGGGATTTCTTCTTATCAGCAGTAATGTCATTATATTCAAACCCAACCGCATCTATATACTCATCAAGTTTTTTGTCTGCTCCATTCAATATAAAGAATGGAACCAGGCAAGGATGTCCCATGTCACCCTTGATATTTGCCCTGGCAATGGAACCCTTTGCGGAACATATCAGATCCTCTCCTCTCATTAATGGGTTAACAGTGGGTGATACAGATCACCGCATTGGACTCTTTGCTGATGATGTATTAATATTGACATCAAATCCAACTACTGCTTTAAGTGCAATTAATGATATTATATCCAAATTTGGCAAAGCTTCCTTCTATAAGGTTAATATTAATAAATCTCAAATTCTTGATATGGGACTATCTCAATCTACCAAACGCTCAATCTCCAATTTATATAAATATCCCTGGGCAGAGGAATCACTGACTTATTTAGGCATTCAACTTGCCTTCCCTGCTAGTAAATTATTTAAAGTTAATTTTTGGCCTTTATACAATAAAATTAACGACTCCTTGAATAATTTAAGAGTAGACTCACTTTCATGGTTAGGAAGAGTCGCTGCAATAAAAATGGTAATTTTACCCAAAATTATCTATATGTTCCGCAATATTCCAATTACTATTCCCAAAGGATATATTTCAAAACTTCAGGCCCTAATCAACAAACATATCTGGGGGAAAATTAAACCTAGAGTCAAAGGGCTTATCCTTAATAAATCACTTAGGACAGGAGGCCTTAATGTCCCTTCTATTAAACATTACTATACATCCTCAATACTCGATCAAATGAGATATTTGATAAAAAATGACATTTCAAAAAAATGGGTTTTGCTTGAAAAAAACATAATGGGCTCCTATGATTTAAGTTTGCGTCTCTCTGCAACAGCAACCTTTGGTTTCAAGAATACTACCCAACTCTCAACCCTAAAAGCAATACATAACATTTGGTACTCCATTGCTAGAACAGAAAAATTAGTTACCACTTCAATTCTTTCTCTCCCTCTAAAAATTTGTGAACTGGTAATACCAGACCTCAAGATTGATAATTGGATCTCCTTGGGTATCACTAATATTGATCAACTAAAGAAAGATGATGTTTTTGTTGACTTTGCTTACTTAAATAAAGAGTTCAACATTCCCAATGCAGATTTTTATAAGTACTTAAGAATAAGACATTTACTACAATCCCCAAGGATTTTTCATTTTATTTCAAATAATCAATCTTTAACAGAGTGGATTCATATGTCACACAGATTAGATAAAGGTATTACTAGAGGTTATCAAATATTGAAAGAATCAAATATAAATCCCTTACAGCACATTTTAGATATGTGGAACGAAGACCTGGGTGCTGCTCTTTCAGACTCAGAATGGAATGAGGTTTTTACCTCCGTTTCTAAACTCTCTAAATGCTCTGATCACCTTGAGGGAGCAAGAAAAATACTGTACAGATGGTATAGAACGCCTGTTTATTTGCATAAAATTTTCCCAGAGGTCTCCCCTGCTTGTTGGAGGTGTGGTCACGTTTGTGGATCGTACCTTCATATGTGGTGGAACTGCCCGACAGTAAAGTATCTGTGGAATACAATCTTTAAGTACATATCGACTCTTGCATGTTATACTATAGACCCTTCTCCCAAAATGGCTCTATTATCGGTAGGCCTCATAGATCTTCCTTATCATTTCAGGACCATTGCCAGTCACTTAATATTTGTCACCCGTCTGAAAATTGCTGCTTGCTGGAAAACTGGTTCTCTACCTAATATAAATAGAATTTTTAGAACACTTGACAATAATTGCTTATATGAGGGCCTTTGGGCATCGGCTAGGAATTCGAAGTCCAGATTTCTAAAAAACTGGGTAGTTTGGTTAGATAACGTTAAATGCAACATACCTTCCAATGCATCCATTAGACTGTAATATTACATGCGCTCAATTCTGTTATGCCAGTATATCCTTGTGCATCTATGTACCTTTTGTTGACATTATTTGATATTATTATACTTATGACTTTAAGCTGATTGGTATATGAAGTGTAATTTTCTACCTCATTAACAGCTACAATAAGTGCCTTAATTATTCCTCTACTATAACTTTTTACATGTGATTGAACTCATTCATTTGTAACCTATTTTTTTTTTTTTTTTTTTTGTTATTTTTGTTTATATATTTTCTGAAAATATTAATAAAAACTATTGTTCAAAAAAAAAAAAAAAAAAGAGGTTCATGATGAGGATGAGACACAGTCAAGGCCGATGCTTCCATATAGGCAAGGGGGGCAATTGGCCCCCCCGCGCTGGCCCGCAACTAACTATAGGCAGGCAGGACAGTCAGTGTCACATGGAGATGAGCGCTTCCATTGTGGAAGCGCTCATCTCCATTGTAATCTGTATCACCATCTTCAGGACAGCGATACAGATGGCTGTGCAGCAGGGCAGGGGAGGGAGAGGTGTGTCCCTCCCCCTTCCTCTGATAGGCTGCAGGTACTAGGCCAGCAGCCTATCAGAGGCCGGCCGTACAGCGCAGGACACAGGCCGGAAGAGGCCTGCATCGCATCGCTGCCAAGGAGGTAAGTATAAGTGTTTTTTTTTTTTGTACAATACTGGTGGCTACTGGCGGGGGGGCCTACGGCTACTGGAACATGATAGGGGGGCCTGATGGCTATTGGCACATGATGGGTGGGGCCCTATGGCTACTGGCACATGATAGAGGGGGCCCTATGGCTACTGGCACATGATAGGGGGGCCCTATGGCTACTGGCACATGATAGGGGGGCTCTGGCTACTGGCACATGATAGGGGGGCTATGGCTACTGGCACATGATGGGGCTCTGGCGACTGGCACATGATATATGGGGGGGCTCTGGCTACTGACATATGATATAGGGGGGCTCTGGCTACTGGCACATGATATAGGGGGGGCTCTAGCTACTGGCACATGATATAGGGGGGGCTCTGGCTACTGGCACATGATATAGGGGGCTCTGGCTACTGGCACATGATATATGGGGGGCTCTGGCTACTGGCATATGATATAGGGGGGCTCTGGCTACTGGCACATGATATAGGGGGGCTCTGGCTACTGGCACATGATATAGGGGGGGCTCTGGCTACTGGCACATGATATAGGGGGGCTCTGGCTACTGAAACATGATGGGGGGGTCCTCTGGCTACTGGCACATGATATGGGGGTCTCTTATTACTGGCACGTGATTGGGGCATCTATGAGGGCACATTTTACTGGCACATTATTGGGGGACATCTATGGGGGCACTTATTACTGGCACATTATTGGGGGAACTTATTACTGGCACATTATTGGTGGGCACTATAGGGGCATCTACTGAGGCCACAAAGAACAATTATTTTATATGGGGGCTCTGTATAGGGGCATTTTATACTGGGACACATTATGGTGGGTACTATGGGGAAGGGGGGAGAGGACTACTATAGGGTCATCTACGGGGACATTGAGAAGGGGTATTTTATACTTACAAATTATGGGTGACACTGAGGGCATCTACTGGGGCACTATATATGGAGAATTTTATACTGGTACATGGGGGCAATAGGAGGGAGGGGGGAGAGGAGCACTATGGGGGCATTTACTGGGGTCACTATATAGGGGTATTTTATACTGGCACATTATGGGGACATTAGCTCAACTGGGGCATTACAAGTTTTTTGTTTTTTTTTGCACTGTCACATTATAAGGAGAATTATTTCTACTGGGGGGGCATTATGGTTGGTGTTATTACTCCCCCATGGTATGAGCCCCCTAGTAGCTCTCCCTGCTCTGCTATCCCTCTGCAAATTCTCCAAATCTTTCTCATTAGGATAAAACACAACATCAGCTCCACCGAGCCCCCAGCCAAAGTGTTGAAGTAGTGTCCGAGATCCCCAATGGTCAAGCCAAGTAACTGTAAGTTTTCATATGAAATATGTTTATGTTATACACATATAGCATACACCGTGCCCCACAATATACAGTTTCTTCTGTAAAAGTCATCAAGTGTCATGGGGGGGCCATTATTGTTTTTTGCCCCAGGGCCCCATTTCACCTAGAACCGGACCTGGACACAGTTGTCAATAACTGAGGTTGTTGTTAGATCAACAAGTCAGAAGAATGACCAGAGTGAGGAAGTGGAAGAGGAGGTGCTGGACTATGAAGTCACTGACCCAACCTGGAAATGTGGCAAGCCGAACAAGGACAGAAGGGGAAAAATCCGCAGCACTGCAACAGGCTGGAAGAGTCAGTGGGGTGGCAAAAGGGAAAAGGTGGGCCACACCAAACAGGCCTGCAACTGTTCCCTGGAGCACCCCCTTGCGGCAATCTCCTTTGCCAAGGGGTAGGTGTTCCGCAGTCTGGCGCTTTTTGGAGGAAACTGCGGATGATAAAAGAATTTGCAACCTGTGCCATACCAAAATGAGCATGGGCGTGAACACTAGCAACCTCACCACCACCAGTATGATCCGCCACATGGCATCAAAGCACCCTAATAGGTGGGCCGAACGCCTGGGTCTACAACCAGTGTCTGTGGGTCACACCACTGCCTCCTCTTCCCCTGTGTTATGTGCTGGCCAATCCCCTGTCCAAGACGCAGTCCCGGATGCCTCCCACCATGCACCTGGACCTTCGCAAGCACCATCAGCTAGCACATCCACTTCTGTGTCCCAGCGCAGCGTAAAGATGTCTTTACCCTAGGCCTTTGAACGAAAATGCAAATACCCAGCCACCCACCCACAGACCAAAGCACTAAATGCACACCTTTCCAAATTGCTGGCCTAACAGGGACCCCGGTGGTACTGTATGTGCTGGAACTGAGGGACCGAATGGTGGCATTGCCGCAGATGGTACATGAGAACCTTCAGGCGGCCCAGCGGCGCCAGCGGGTATGGTATGCCAATGCCAATTGGCCCACTCCCTGTACCAAGACACAAGTTATGGCTTTTTTAGGGACAGCCGGTTACTATAGACGCTTTGTCCCTGACTATAGCGCCCTGGCTAAACCCTTGTCAGACCTGACAAAGAAAAACTCGCCCCAACAGGTCCTGTGGTCCCCGGAGTGTGAGACAGCTTTCCAAACCCGGAAGCAAGCTCTTGTAAATGCACCTGTTCTCGCCGCCCCTGATCCCAATAAATGATTTATCGTTCACACAGATGCTTCCATGTTTGGACTGGGGGCAGTGTTAGGCCAGGTCGGAGAGGATGGAGGGGAGCACCCAGTAGCCTATCTGAGCCGGAAACTATTTCCCAGGGAGGTCAGTTATGCAGCTATCAAAAAAGAGTGCCTAGCTCTCGTCTGGGCACTGAAAAAACTGACACCTTATCTCTATGGCCGTGCATTCACCCTCATCATCGACCACAATCCCCTAGTCTGGTTCAACCGGGTTGCAGGGGATAATACCCATCTCAGGTGGAGTCTAGCCCTACAACCATACGACTTCACTATACACTACCGGCATGGCAAGTTGAACAGGAATGCGGAAGGCCTGTCTAGGCAAAAGGAGTTGGAAGCTTAAGTATCTCAGGGGCTACCCAGACAGCCCCAAGTCAACCCGAAAAGGGTCCATCTGTGTCTGCCGGAGCTGTCAGCAAGGTGTCACCACCAGACATCTGAGAAGCTCTGACAGATGTCTTTCAGAACCTCCTCCTTGAGCTTCCCTTTGTTTTGCTTTCATTTTCTCATCTCGTTAGCCTCTCTCAGCTGTCATGTAGTTGCACTGATTGCATCCCTTTAAATCCCTTCCCAGACTGTTTCACTTTGCGGTTTATATTCCTTCCTGGAGTGTGTGCATGCCGATCCTACTTCTGAGTCTTCTACAGATAAGTTTTGTTCATTCATTTGTGTTTTTCTGTTTGCTGGATCCCAGGTGACCCTGACTCCCTCCGTATCAAGTGTAGGGAGCCGGCGGCCGTGTCCCCTCAATATTATAGGGTGTTCAGGTGTTATACAGTCGAGGTACGAGGATATGCGATCATCTACCATTGGGATTTTTGCATAGGCTGAGCAGTCAGGGAGAGAGCCAGGTCTGATGCAGGGCTCTCCCTTTTGTTCCTTAGTTTTGGATCCAGTGAGTCGGATATTCATTTTGTGTCTTCTAGTTTCCTGTACACCTTCCGTGACATTATAAACCGCCAAAACCGTCTCAAGCATGGATCCGGTTACACTTTTGACTGAACGCATGCAGGGTCTTTCATTGGAGGTAGCAGATCTCCGTAAGACTCTTTTTCAGTTTCAAGTGACCGGTTCAGCTTGCGTTCATGGAGTTTGTTCTGAGCCTAAGATCTCGCTCCCGGATACGTTCTCCGGGGATAGTGAGAATTTTGTTTGTTTTAGAGAGGCTTGCAAACTCCATTTTTGCCTACTTCCCTATTCCTCTGGTGATGAGGAACGGAGGGTGGGGATCATCATCTCGCTGCTCAGGGATAACGCTCAGTCCTGGGCCTTGTCGCTGCCGGTGGGGGCACGGCCCCTCCGTTCAGTGGATGAATTCTTTTTAGCCCTGGGTCAGATATATGATGATCCGGATCGTATTGCTCTGGCTGAGTCTAGACTACGTCTTTTATGTCAGGGTAAACAATCCGCAGAGATATACTGCTCAGAATTTCGGAGATGGGCAGCTGATACTGGTTGGAATGATGCTGCACTCCGAAGTCAATTTTGCCATGGTCTTTCAGAGGGATTGAAAGATGCATTTGCCTTTCATGAGAGACTTACCTCCTTGGACTCTGCCATGTCTCGGGCCGTTCGTATTGACAGGCGTCTTAGAGAGAGAGGAGAGATCACTCCTTCCTGTCATACTCAGTCCAAGGACAGTGCGGCAGTCTCATTCAGTGCACAGGGGTCTCAGTCGCTCTCAATCCCTTCTGAGCAGGAGCCCATGCAGCTCGGTTTGATTGCCTCTGACAGTGGAAGATTCAGTCCTCATAGGAAGGTTTGTTTCTGTTGTGGGGGTATAAATCATTTGGCAAATGTTTGTCCCTCTAGGAGATTCAGACAGTCTTTTGAGAGTAATAAAGAAACTAAAAGAAAAAAATCCTTTAAAAATGTTCCATCTGTTACCATTGGCAAGGTTGATGCGGAAATTGAAGGTTTTCCGTTTGCTTGTAATTCCCGTTTTGTCCTACCTGCCAAGGTGGCGCTAGAGAGCAAGAACATTTTTTGTGAGATTTTTGTAGATAGTGGAGCAGCTGTCAATCTTATTGATAATCAATTTGCTATAACTCATGGTTTCCAGGTATGCACTTTGGGAAAGGATATACCTGTTTTTGCTATTGATTCCGCTCCACTTTCTCAGAAATCGTTAAAGGGCATAGTTCACAATATCCGTTTGATTGTGAGTGATACTCATGTTGAGGATGTGTCATGTTTCGTCCTTAGCGGGTTGCCTACTCCTCTTGTGTTGGGTCTACCCTGGCTCACTAAACATAACCCCACCATTGATTGATTGACTTTTGCAGAGAGAATTACCTCACGACATCTGTTTCTGAGGTTTCTACTAAGACTGTACCATCTTTTCTCTCTGAATTTTCGGATGTCTTCTCTGAGAGTGGTGTTCAGGACTTGCCCCCGCACAGGGAGTACGATTGTCCTATTAATCTCACCCCAGGCGCCAAGCTGCCTAAATCTCGTTTATACAATCTCTCCCAACCTGAAAGGGTCGCTATGCGTGCTTATATCTCTGAGAGTCTGAGAAAGGGACACATACGACCCTCAAAGTCACCTGTTGCCGCTGGTTTTTTCTTTGTTAAGAAAAAAGATGGTTCTTTAAGACCATGTCTGGATTTCAGGGGGCTGAACAGTATCACAATTCGTGACCCTTATCCGCTTCCTCTGATCCCGGACCTGTTTAACCAGATTGTTGGGGCTAAAGTTTTTTCCAAGTTGGATCTAAGAGGGGCATACAACCTGGTCAGAGAAGGAGACGAATGGAAGACGGCCTTCAATACCCCTGAGGGCCATTTTGAGAATTTGGTTATGCCTTTTGGTTTGATGAATGCTCCAGCTGTCTTTCAGCATTTTGTGAACAGCATTTTTTATCATTTAATGGGGAAATTTGTATTAGTGTATCTAGATGACATTTAGATTTTTTCTTCTGATTTCAAAACTCATAAGGAACACTTACGTCAGGTCTTGCTCATCCTGCGGGAGAATAAATTGTACGCTAAACTGGAAAAATGTGTGTTTGCGGTTCCAGAAATTCAATTTCTGGGGTTTCTACTCTCCGCTTCTGGTTTTCGCATGGACCCTGAGAAGGTCTGCGCTGTGCTTGAGTGGGAGCTTCCTGAGAATCAGAAGACGCTGATGCGTTTTATGGGCTTTGCCAATTATTACAGAAAGTATTTTGAATTATTCCTCTGTTGTTAAACCACTCACTGATATGACTAGAAAGGGGGTCGATTTTTCCTTCTGGTCGGCAGAGGCGCGTAAGGCCTTTTCTAATATCAAGGACAGTTTTGCTTCCGCTCCCATCTTGGTACAACCTGATATTTCCCTACCCTTCATAGTTGAGGTTGATGCTTCTGAGGTGGGTGTGGGTGCGGTCTTGTCTCAGGGTTCCTCTCCTGCCAAATGGCGACCGTGTGCCTTTTTCTCGAAGAAACTCTCCCCCGCAGAGAGAAATTACGATGTGGGAGATAGGGTGTTGTTGGCCATCAAGTTGGCTTTTGAGGAGTGGCGCCATTGGCTAGAGGGAGCCAGACACCCTATTACCGTGTTTACTGACCATAAGAATCTGGCCTACTTGGAGTCAGCCAAGCGTCTGAACCCGAGACAGGCCCGATGGTCTTTGTTCTTTTCCAGGTTTAATTTTGTTGTCACGTTCCGCCCTGGGGTTAAGAATGTGAAGGCGGATGCCCTGTCACGTTGTTTTCCGGGAGGTGGGAATTTTGAAGACCCGGGTCCCATTTTGGCTGAAGGTGTGGTGTCTCTGCTCTTTATCCTCATCGCTCGGAGATTCTGGTGGCTGGCGCTTCGTAAGTCGGTTGAGGGTTTTGTGGCAGCCTGCGAGACCTGCGCTCGTGCCAAAGTCCCTCATTCACGGTCATCAGGTCCTCTCCTTCCCTTACCCATTCCTTCTCGTCCTTGGACACATCTGTCCATGGACTTCATTACAGACCTGCCTCGTTCCTCGGGGAAGACTGTGATTCTGGTGGTGGTGGACCGTTTTAGCAAAATGGCGCATTTCATCCCTTTTCCTGGCTTGCCCAATGCTAAGACGCTGGCGCAGGCATTTATTGATCACATTGTCAAATTGCATGGTATTCCTTTTTTATTATTATTATTATTATTTATTATTAAAGCGCCATTCATTCCATAGCGCTGTACATATGATAAGGGGTGCACATACATAATACAGACAATTGCACTAATCATAAACAAAATGTTACAAACTGGTACAGAAGGAGAGAGGGCCCTGCCCGTGAGGGCTTACAATCTACATGGTATGGGAGAAGGACACAGTAGGTGCGGGTTAAGTTGGTCATGGTGGTATAGAGGCAGCAGGGTCATTGGTTGTAGGCTTGTCTGAAGAGGTGGGTTTTCAGGTTTCTTTTGAAGGATTCCACTGTAGGTGAGAGTCTTATATGTTGGGGTAGCAAGTTCCAGAGTATGGGGGATGCACAGGAGAAATCCTGGAGTCGATTGTGGGAAGAGGCAATAAGAGGAGAGGAGATCTTGTGAGGATCGGAGAGTGCGTGTGGGGGTGTATCGGGAAATTAGCTCAGACATAGTCTCTGATAGGGGCACGCAGTTTGTTTCCAGATTCTGGAAGGCTTTCTGTTCTCGCTTGGGGGTTCGGTTGTCATTCCCTTCTGCTTTCCACCCGCAGTCGAATGGCCAGACGGAGCGCGTCAATCAGAATCTGGAGACATATCTGCGCTGTTTTGTGGCGGAGAATCAGGAGGATTGGTGTTCTTTTTTGTCCCTTGCTGAGTTTGCTTTAAATAACCGTCGTCAGGAGTCCTCTGATAAGTCACAATTTTTTGGTGCATATGGGTTTCATCCGCAGTTTGGGACATTCTCTGGAGAGGGGTCTTCTGGTTTACCTGATGAGGACAGATTCTCCTCGTCGTTGTCATCTATTTGGCAAAAGATTCAGGATAATCTAAAGAGCATGAGTGAGAGATATAAGCGTGTGGCGGATAAGAGACGTGTGCCTGGTCCGGACCTGAATGTTGGTGATCTGGTGTGGTTGTCTACTAAGAATATCAAATTGAAGGTTCCCTCCTGGAAGTTGGGTCCTAAGTTTATTGGGCCTTACAAAATCTTGTCCGTCATCAATCCTGTTGCCTACCTGTTGCCTCAGACTTGGAAGATCCATAATGTTTTTCATAAGTCCTTATTAAAACCTTGTGTCCAACCCATTTGTACCCTCGTCTTTGCCTCCTCCTCCGAATGTGGTTGATGGTAATCTTGAATTTCAGGTCTCTAGGATTGTGGATTCTCGTGTTGTCCGCGGTTCTCTCCAGTACCTCGTTTATTAGGAGGGTTATGCTCCTGAGGAGAGGATGTGGGTCCCAGTGACGGACATTAAGGCCACTCGTCTCATCAGGGCTTTCCATAGGTCCCATCCTGAGAAGGTGGGCTCTGAGTGTCCGGAGTCCACTCGTAGAAGGAGGGGTACTGTCACCACCAGACATCTGAGAAGCTCTGACAGATGTCTTTCAGAACCTCCTCCTTGAGCTTCCCTTTGTTTTGCTTTCATTTTCTCATCTCGTTAGCCTCTCTCAGCTGTCATGTAGTTGCACTGATTGCATCCCTTTAAATCCCTTCCCAGACTGCTTCACTTTGCGGTTTATATTCCTTCCTGGAGTGTGTGCATGCTGATCCTACTTCTGAGTCTTCTACAGATAAGTTTTGTTCATTAATTTGTGTTTTTCTGTTTGCTGGATCCCAGGTGACCCTGACTCCCTCCGTATCAAGTGTAGGGAGCCGGTGGCCATGTCCCCTCACTATTATAGGGTGTTCAGGTGTTATATAGTCGAGGTACGAGGATATGCGATCATCTACCATTGGGATTTTCGCATAGGCTGAGCAGTCAGGGAGAGAGCCAGGTCTGATGCGGGGCTCTCCCTTTTGTTCCTTAGTTTTGTATCGGATATTCATTTTGTGCCTTCTAGTTTTCTGTACACCTTCCGTGACACAAGGAGGGAGCAGTGTGAAGGAAAGCCCTTTATTATGCCCTCCATCATGAACACCGTTTGACTTTTGTTCACAGTTTTACCACAGCCAACTAAGGATGTGACACATGAGGAGGGGGGTTGGCTTATGTTGTCACTCAATTATCTCCCAGGATAATTGGGGAGGAGTTGTGTGCACTGTAAACTTGATGTGTGTGTGTCAATAAAGTTCACTTCATGGTTTACCCAGCAGTATGCCTCAGCTGATGTGTGGGATTATTTCATGCCTGAGGGAGTACGCCTGACAGGATTATTTACGATCCGGGCAGGAAAAGGGGGACCCGTGACGGTGGGAGTTGAACAGACCCTCACAATTAGTATTTGGAACTGCCTATTCTTCCCTCTTATTTTTTTTCATTGATAGTCTGAGGAAGTTATAGAGGTGGTGTGCGGCTGTTGTTCCCTACTATTATATTATGTCATAATTACCTTTTAACATTGGATTTAATAAAATGCATTTTTTTTGCACTCCATGTTTTGTGGTGTTTGTTAGTATGCTGAGGAGTGTACCGTTATACTTCTTATGGTGAAGTGTTTTAGACCATTTAGAGATTAATCACACACATACCATGCCTAGCCCACGTGTTCAACCTAGTGGTTCAGCGGTTTCTCAAAACCTACCCCAATTTTCCTGAGCTACTGGTGAAGGTGCGCGCGTGTGTACCTATTTCTGCAAGTCATCGACAGCTTCTGCCTGTCTGGCAACGCTGCAGCAACGCTTGCAATTGCCAGCTCACCGACTGTTGTGCGACGTGAGCACGAGCTGGAACTCCACGTTCCACATGTTGGCTATGCTTTGTTAGCAGCAAAGGGCAGTAGTGGAATACCAGCTGCAACATGGTTGTTGCCTTTCCAGTCAGCTTCCGCTCTTCACAAGCGACGAGCTGGCATTGCTGTCTGACCTCTGTGAGGTTTTACACAACTTTCAGGAATCAACACAGATGGTGAGCAGCGATAATGCTATTATCAGCGTACCCATCCCACTTCTGTGTCTTCTCAAACACTCGCTGCTCACAATGAAGGAGGACGCTTTGCATGTGGAAGACGTGGAAATGGGGGAAGAAAGTACACAGGGTGATAGCCAGACCACCCTCAGTTCGTCTTCTCAGCTCAAATTGGATGATGAGGAGGAGCAGGAGACTGTTGCCTCCGCGACAGAGGGTAGTACCGTTCAGCATGGATGGGTAGAAGAGGAGGAAGAGGATGAGGAGATTGAGAGTCATCCTCCTGATGAGGACAGCAAAGTCTTGTCTGTTGGGACTGTGGCACACATGGCTGACTTTATGTTAGGCTGCCTTTCCTGTGACCCTCGAGTTGTACGCATTTTGGCCAACACCGATTACTGGTTGTTCACCCTTCTCGACCCCCGCTACAAAGAGAACTTCTCTCATTTCTGTGGTGGAGGGGACAAGCAAAATGGTTCAATACCAGAAGGTCCTTGTGGAAAAAATGCTCCCAAAATTTTCAGCTGACAACGCTGGCTGCAGAGTACGTAGTTCCTTGGCCAACCGAGGAGGGGAGACGAGAGGAACACACAGCAGTTCCAACAGAGGCAGGGCAACACTCTCTAAGGCCTGGGACAGTTTTGACACCCCGCCAGCACCCTCCACCTGATGCGCAGCCTAGTGTCACAAGGAGGGAAACATTTTGGAAGGATGGTGAAGAAGTACGTAGCAGACCGTGTCAGCGTCCTCAGTGATCCCTCTGTGCCTTACAACTATTGGGGGTCCAAGCTGGACACGTTGCACAAACTGGCGCTCTACGCCTTGGAGGTGCTGGCCTGCCCTGCCGCCAGCGTTATGTCAGAGCATGTATTTAGTGCTACTGGGGGCATAATAACTGATAAGCGCATCCGCCTGTCAACTGAAAATGCTGACTCCTATAAAAATTAACAAGGCCTGCATTGCCCCTGAGCGGTTGAACATAAAGGCACTCTAAATTTTATTAAATACACTGTATTCCCATGCACCCCTTCCACCACTAAAAAGGGTATATGGTTCAATCTCCCTTTTCTTGTCCTCCTCCTCCATCATATCAATATGCTTATTAGGCTGCCCTCGCTCCTAATGTTTTAGAGGGTCACCAGTAGAACCTCGCCCATAATGTTTTTGAGGGTCATCAGCAGGCCCTTAACCATAATGTTTTTGAGGGTCACCAGCAGGCCCTCACCCATAATATTTTAGAGGGTCAGCTCAGCAGCAGGCCCTCGCCCATAATGTTTTAGAAGGTCAGATCAGCAGCAGGCACTGGCCCCTAATGTTTTAGATGGTCAGATCAGCAGCCGGCACTCGCCCCTAATATTTTAGACGGTCAGCTCAGCAGCAAACCCTCACCCCCAATGTTTTAGATGGTCACATCAGCAGCAGGCCCTCGCCGCTAATGTTTTAGATGGTCAGATTAGCAGGCCCTTGCTCCAATCGTTTTTGAGGGTCACCAGCAGGCCAGCAATCATAATTTTTCAAGGGTGTGTATGATTCCCTCCTTGTAATTTTTGGCAGCCCTTTCATTTAGTGCATAGGCTATATGAATGTAGGAGTCCCACTACCTGAACAATTGTACCACAATGTGAATGAGGCCCACCTTTATGTGATATAATGGTTGTATCGGAGTGCGTCTTCTTTGTAATTTTTGGCAGCACTTGCACTATATATACAAGTAAATATACAGGAAAGAATGTTTCCTAACAATTTTTCCTCTAAAATCGATTTTATCTTCGGTTTTGTGCATATTATTGTCAGTCTGTAAAATTGGTGTCTTCATAATATGCTCACCAGAGAATCCACTCAGACCACTTCAGCTTGCGTCGACATTAACCACCTCAGCCTCCCTAGCTTAAACCCCCTTAATGACCAGACCATTTTTTACAATTCTGCACTACACTATTTCACGGTTTATTGCTCGGTCATACAACTTACCACCCAAATTAATTTTACCTCCTTTTCTTCTCACTAATAGAGCTTTCATTTGGTGGTATTTCATTGCTGCTGACATTTTTACTTTTTTTGATATTAATCAAAATTGACTGAAATTTTTGCAAAAAAATGACATTTTTCACTTTCAAATAAAACTACATTTCTATATAAATTTTTCTCTAAATGTATTGTTCTACATGTCTTTGATTTAAAAAAAAAATGCAATAACTGTATATTTATTGGTTTGGGTAAAAGTTATAGCGTTTACAAACTATGGTGCAAAAAAATTAATTTACACACTTTGACTTTCTGAGCACCTGTCATGTTTCCTGAGGTTCTACAATGTCCAGACAGTAGAAACTGTCAAATGACCCACAAATGACCCCAATTCGGAAAGTAGACACCCTAAGGCATTTGCTGATGGGCATAGTAAGTTCATGGAAGTTTTTATTTTTTGTCAAAAGTTAGCGTAAATTTTTTTTTTCTTTTTTTTCTTACAAAGTCTTATATTCCACTAACGTGTGACCAAAAATAAAATTTTACATTAACTCACCATACTCCTCACAGAATACCTTGGGGTGTCTTCTTTCCAAAATGGGGTCACATGTGGGTTATTTATACTGCCCTTCCATTTTAGGGGCCCTAAAGCGTGAGAAGTAGTTTGGAATCCAAATGCGTAAAAATGCCCTGTGAAATCCTAAAAGTACTCTTTGGAATTTGGGCCCCTTTGCGCACCTAGGCTGCAAAAAAGTGTGACACATGTGGTATCACCGTACTCAGAAGAAGTAGGGCAATGTGTTTTGGGGTGTATTTTTACATATACCCATACTGTGTGTTAGAAATATCTCTGTAAATGACAACTTTTTACATTTTTTTATACAAAGTTGTCAATTTACTGAGATATTTCTCTCATCCAGCATGGGTATATGTAAAAATACACCCCAAACCACATTGCCCTACTTCTCCTGAGTACGGCAATACCACATGTGTGACACTTTTTTGCAGCCACGGGGCCCAAATTCCAATGAGTACCATTTTTACGCATTTGGATTCCGTGAGGGGTATGGTGAGTTCATGTAAGATTTTATTTTTTGTAAGAAGTTAGTGGAATATGAGACTTTGTAAGAAAAAACAAAAAAACAAACAATTTCCGCTAACTTGTGCCAAAAAAAAAAAACTTGCCATGCCCCTCAAAAGTGATCTTTATAGTGCCGCAGCGATTTTACGGCATTTTTGCAGTGATCAGAAAAAAAAAATTCTGTCACTGCGGTGGGGCGGACTGAACGCAAGTGTGCACACAAGGTCAGGCCTGATCGGGCAAAAACTGCGTTTTTTGTAGAGCCTATAGAACATGTAGGCGCCGATGCATCTAGGAGGAATAACCCGGCCGCCTGCAGGACGCATCCCTGCGTTAGGCGGTCGGGAGATGGTTAATCAATACGCAGGGCCGGTGCAAGGATTTTTTTCAACACAAGCAAAGCTACATTTTGGCGCCCCCCACCCCCACCAGAACTCTGTGGGGGTGATGTGAAAAGGAGGTAATGATGTAACATTAAGGGGGAGAAAAGTGACATGGGGTGGGATGAGAAATGTGACACGGAGGGGGGAGAAATGTGACATGGGGGGGAGAAATGTGACATGGAGTGGGAGAAATGTGGCATTGAGGGGGTGCCATGGGGGGGGAAGAAATGTGACACAAAGGGGTGATGTAAAAAGGAGGGTCACATTTCTCCCCCTCATTTCACATTTCTCCCTCTATGTCACATTTCTCCCTTCATGTCACATTTCTCTCTTCATGTCACATTTCTCCCCCGTGTCACATTTCTCCCCCTCATGTCGCATTTCCCCATGTCACATTTCTCACCCCATCCATGTCACATTTCTCCCCCTCCAATCCATCCATGTCACATTTCTCCCCCTCCATCCATGTAACATTTCTCCCCCTCCATCATGTCCGCACGGCACACACACAGGCTGGGGCGGGTGGCCAGTGGCGCAAGTTCGCCTGTTGTTTATAAAAAAAGTTTTATTTTCCAGCCCCAGTGAATAGTGAATTGTATAACTTTTTGTATTTTTTTTAAAATGTGCAATAGTGAGAAAAAAACGAAGCAATCCTGCTATTGTTTTGATGGTTAAATTTTTACAATGTTCACTATTTAGTAATAATGACATTTTTCATTTTATTCTGTGGGTCAGGATGATTATGGATGTGCCAAATTTGTATAGTTTTTGTTATGTTTTAATACTTTTAACCCTGTCACCACCAGATGCGACTGGACATTATTTACAGTTTTCACATGTACAAATGAAAAATCATACAAATCCCCCATACCAATATACCAATATATTTTGTGAAAGTGAACAGCCGGCACAATGTCACTCAGCATTTTATACTCAGACACCTTCATGCAACTTTGTGTTAGTCTAATTTTTCATAAAAATTGCAAAAAAAAATTGATATATTATTGAGTAAAAGTGTGACTCAAGCAGAATTTATATGGACCACAACCTTTAGCAGAAGTCTGATCAGCACCTGTGAAGGCGTCCGGTTGCCATGGTAACCATCACTAGCTGCCCAGCAGAGCAGTGGGTGATAGGGAGGGAGGGGGCCCCTCCCTCTCCCATCGGGGGCTGAAAAGGCACAGCAGCCCCCGATGGGAGAGGGAGAGAGTTCCCTCCCTGTTAACCTCTTTCATACAGCGGTCCCTATGGACCGCGGCATGGAAGGGGCTAAACGCCTGACATCTGTGCCCGCGGGGATCAGAAACCTCCCGAAAGTTCTGAATTGACATGCGGTTTGCAGCGATCGCCGATACGGGGGGTCACAGGACCCCCCTGGGGATTTACCCTGGGTGCCTGCTGATTGATTTTGGGATCCCTGCCTGGTTCATTTTATTAAACGTGAGCTTGTCCACATTGGCTGTGATAACTGAAAGTTAGTAGACACCTCAAAAAGCAAGAAAGGTCTCTGGCTCCTCCTGCTTCCTCTTCTGCTGCAGTCTCTGCCTCTTCATCCCCCTCTGGACTGACAGTGCCACCTGCCAATAATTACCGAAATCCACTCAGCAATAGCTGAGTGATACAGCCCCTCTAGTAAAGCAAAGCGACATAAAGCATAAGAATAGGGAGGGAGGGCGGGGCGACGATCCGGTCTTGATAAAACTGGCCTAGAAGCGCCTCCGAAACCCTCTTTTTAAAGGACCATACTCGCTGGCATCCACACCAATCAGTTGTCCGGAAATCTCCCTTAGCAACCAGCTGCACAATCAGAAGATCCTTGCTTGTCATCCAAAGGCTCAGGTGAGACCAGCTAAAACCAGCTGATTCTGACAGAACTTAACCATTTCATGAAAACCTGAAATAAAAGAGCGGGAAAGCAAGAAAAGGGGCGGGGGGGGAGAGAAAAAAGAGCAAAACCATACCAAAATACACAAATTAATGGTGTCATTGCCCCCATGTTTTCCCCAAGCGAAACGCTCTGGGGGGCCTGAACATTTTGTTTGGAAAAGTCCCAATGATTCCAATCTTTCCCCTAGATACAGCTTTAATATAGTGCTGCTAGGCTGTAGGGGTGTTTTGAGTGCCAGTTCCATTTTGTCCTTTAAACTCATTACATCATATGTTGCACCTGAATCCAGCTGGCAAGGTTGGATTATATTATTTAAATTGAGGTTTACAAACCATTTCTTGCCTTTTGTGTTTAGAGCACCAATGCATTCTGAGGAGTAAAGAATATCGGTGCTAATCAGTTGTGCATTCTCAGAATGGGGCTCTTGCTGAATTGTGTGTAGCTTCCTTACTTTCATGTCATGGGAGAGACACAGCCATGCAAAGTGATTTGGCTTACAGCATGCAGTACAGAATGTCCCCTTTTCTTTCACACGTGAATGCAGACTGCCACAATACTAGCATGATGCAGGCTTCTTCTCAGGTGAGTTGTGTGAGTGACTCTTGTGTTGAAACTTGTGCTGCTGTGAAGAGGCTATATTGATATTGATATTGTCAGTAGAGTTAACGCCATAGCATATAGCGAGGGCGTTTTTGACTGCGGATACTGTGGGCAGCTCACGGGTTAAATCCCTCATGTCTTCTGCTGGCATTTTGGTTTCTCCTGAAGGAGGGAGGGGGTCTTTATTCCTTTAGCAATGTGTATGCCTGTATGAGTATTCAGTTTTCTCCCTTATTCCGCCCCCCCTTCCCTTGGTTCAGATTTATGGTTTCTCCTGTCCCTCCCCCTAGAGTTAATAAATAGGAGGGCTTATCACAGCTCGGTCTCTTTTCACCGGCACCTTCAACAGGAGTTTTCCCACCCTCCCACCCTTTGATTGTTTTTCTCTATGATGTTTTGTCTTACATATCTTTCTGTTACAGTTGCCATGGTTTAAGTTATAGCTGAAATAAATTACTAAGAACGGAGGAGAAGGCGGACTTGCCCACTGTGGTTTCCATGGGGCATATCGCTTCTCATACTCCTAGAAGTGGTTTCTCGTGATAAGAGTTTGGTGGTTTTGGTGAAAAAAGAGATTTAAAAGATAAATAAAGCTGTGACCGATCCTCACTTCACAAAACATGTTCCTCTGTTGTTATTTGGTTTAGGCGGGGAAGACATGCGTTAAGCGGTTGGGTTTTTTGTCATCTGCATCTGCCGTCTTTTTATCCTGCTCCATATGCTTGTCAGTAAGTTCTGCGGTGTGAAATATCTCAAGCGCTGTTTGCAAATCTAAATCCTGTTTCCTCAACTAGTGGCAGCGTGTGTTTTCATTGATGATACCCAGAACCAGTTTATCACGAATAAGTTCATCTCTCAAAGAGCCATAACCAAAGCTTGCAGATTTTTCTCTAAGCCGTGTGACAAACTTGTTTATCGATTCACCGTCTTCTTGCTTGCAGCAACCAAATATATATATTTCCTATATGAAATTTTTAGAAGCCCTGAAGAAAGTTTCTAATGCACCCAGGATGGCTTTGGTGTCATTCTTTTGCTCCTCTGTAAGGTTCAGATTATGCTTGTAAACATGGAGACATTCAATGCCCATCACCCTCCTCAGCGTGGCCGCCTTTAACCCTGTGGCGAGGCAGTAGTCAAACTCAGTTTTGAAGGTGTCCCAGGTGTTGCCGCTTACCCTCATCCGGTCAGGCAGCGGAATGCTGTTAGCTGCCATGATGCTGATATTGCTAGTGTCAAATGCTCAAATCCACGGACAGGAGACAGGAGACATGATCATGGAGCAAGGCTGTCAGGCTCTCAGCGGCAAATGTGCAGAAGTAGCGCAGATCCAGATACTTCTGACACCATATTTCATGTGATGTAAATGAACACAGCACGTGGGATTACTGCACAGGAGCCATATTGGTAACATAACATAAAGACAGGAGCAACTGCCACAAACGGAAAAAAACAGGAAACAGGAAGTGGTGCACCAACATAACATCCATAACAGATGTGAGACCGTGTGTGAACAGGGCTCTGTACAGCCAGGCGACTGAGACACTGGGCTGGGAAAGCAACTTGTAATTACCGTGTGCAAACGGTGCTTTAAGTAAGATAGGAAGATACGTTGTTAAGTTAGAGCTCCACCGGGCAGATGTTTATTTTGTATGATTTATGTTTGTTTTGCTGAGGTGCCAAATAAAAGCGAACAGCTTGCCCCTAATAGAACAGTACTATCCTTGTCCGTAACAATAATAGGACAGGTTCTATTTTTTGGGTGGAATGGAAATACGGACATAAGTAAATGGAATGCACAAGGAGTAACTTGGTATTTTTTGCGGACCCATTGAAATAAATGGTTTTGTGTATAAAATACGTTCGTGTGCATGAGGCCTAACTGATGGAGATAACTAGTGTTGATCGAGCACCATAGTGCTCGGGGGCTCGGGCCGAACGCATCGGGATGCTCAGGGGCTCTACTGAGCACCAGAGTATAATGGAAGTCAAAGGGAGAACCCGAGAATTGAACCAGGCACCCCCTGCTCTGAAGAGGGGAGGGTGCCTGGTTCATAAGAAAAAAGTCAGAAAAGGATGGAAACACCACCTAAATGGTTCGGGAACAGCATGGGGAGGATGTCTGGATGCATCTTGGACTCCCAGGTCGCTGCTGGGAACGATGTTGTCCGAGTAGTACACCACTTTTACAGACTGACAATAATACTGACTTCGTACGCACAAATACGAAGATAAAATCGATTTTAGAGGAAAAAGTATTAGGAAACATTCTTTCCTGTATATTTACTTGTATATAAAGTGCAAGTGCTGCCAAAAATTACAAGGAAGAGGCACTCCGATACAACCTGTATATCACATAAAGGAGGGCCTCATTCACATTGTGGTACAATTGTTCAGGTAGTGGGACTCCTACACTCATAAAGCCTATGCACTAAGTGAAAGGGCTGCCAAAAATTGCAAGGAACCGGCAGTACATTACACCCTTTGCTACACATAAAGGAGGGCATCATACACAGCCTTGAAAAATTATAATTGATGGCCTGCTGGTGACCCTTAAAAAACATTTGGAGCAAGCGCCTGCTGATCTGATCTAAAACATTATGAGCGAGGGCCTGCTGCCGTTTTGGTGACTCTAGATAAGCTTAGGCCGATCGCACATTCCCGTGAAGGCAATGTATTCGGATCTCTGCTCTATCAACTTTCAATGTTATTTTCAGCGCCAACTACGATGACTACGGGTAAGGGGGAATCAGTGTTCGATTCTGGAGAGGAAGCCTGAGAAACGGCTACCACATCCAAGCAAGGCAGCATGCGTACATATTACCTATTAGGTATAATTAGGTAAGGGCCTGCAGGTGAGCTGACCCTCTAATAAATTATATGCGAGGGCCTACTGCTGAGCTGACCCTCTAAAACATTATTGTTGAGGGCCTGCTGCTGAGCTGACCATTTAAAAAAATTATGGGAGAGTGCCTGCTGCTTAGCTGACCATTGAAAAAATTTACGGTGTTCAAAGCAGGCCGGGTTGCCTGAATGCTTTAGCTAGAAATAATGGAATAGGACTTCGGTTCTATTTTGTTGGTTTTCGGAACTGGGGCCATGATTAAGAGGGACAGCTGGGGGCATCCATATTGCACCGTTAAAGATGAAATTCTTGGACCGACGCAAGACGAACCAAAGTGAAAGCATTTGCCAAGAATTTTTTAATTAATCAAAAATGAAAGTCAGAGGTTCGAAAACGATCTGATACTGTCGTAGTTCCGACCATAAAAGATGACGACCAGCGATCCGGCTGCGTTAATCCAATGACCCACCAAGCTGCTTCCCGGGTGGAGTATGGTTTGAAAGCTGACAAAGTACACTGTATGTCACCGATACATTTTTTAAGCGCACACGTTACACTGCAGATGTGGCCCTGGTAAGGTGTAAAGGGGGAATATTAATCATTCGATAATTAATATTCATAAATAGGAGGAGCCGTCTATTGATGACTTTGCCTATTTATACCTTTATATAACACTTACACAATATTTTCACTATACTTTGCCTTACACTAATCACTAAGCTAACTGCATTCGCCTTACTAAACTAACTATCGCTAATAACCACACATTACACAGATAGTTATATATAAAACATAATATTTATTAATACCAACAATACACTACGCACGCAATGCACTAACAATACGGTACTATAAATACAGCACTAAACTACACTACACGGTTCCCAAATTCCACCCACAAACAAACTATACAATACACACACACACATATTAGCAGCCCTGTTTGGGGGCACATATTTTCCACAGGGGCCACAATGAGTCCCTGTGTACCACTAGGGGCAGATGTGCGCAGATGCTGGGCACATCTGCACACATCATCCTATAATGAGGCTATTTAAGTATGCATATCTATTATACATGCATGCACGTGTTTGCATGTATATATATATATATATGCACACGTCTCAACCCTTCCTCAACAATCCCCCTGTTGTCGGAATTACGACAATATCTTGGCGGAAAAGGGTTGAGATATATTTTCCCCCCCTCAACCCCATCCTTGGTGGAAGTTCAGGAAGAACTGTAGTGCACACTGGTCTTTAGGTACCTAGACATCCCTCAACCAGCTTCCTCTGACCTGCCCTTCACAGTAACCTACTCCTCTTTCCGCAGGGTACACCGTCTTCTTCTCGCGGGAACTTTCTTAACATCTTTTGAATAGTCTTCCAGTGTCGGCCACTCCGCATTGGAGTGACCACACCCCCACAGTCTCTCGGTAGTTGCCGATCTTCAGGTGTCCCCCCCCCCCCCAATCTGGAGCGGGTTCACCCTCGCAGTCTTTAACTAGCCTTTCTTTCAAGTAAAAGTCTTCCGGTGTTGCCCACCCCCAATTGGAGTCACCACACCCCCACAGTCTCTCGGTAGTTGCCGATCTTCAGGTGTGTCCCCCCCCCCCCCCCCCCCAAATCTGGAGCGGGTTCACCCTCGCAGTCTTTAACTAGACTTTCTTTCAAGTAAAAGTCTTCCGGTGTTGGCCACCCCCAATTGGAGTCACCACACCCCCACAGTCTCTCTGTGTCATTGCCGATCTTCAAGTATGGCCCGCCTCCAAGAATCTGGAGCGGGTTCACCCTCACAACCTCCGTCTCCAACTTTCTACAAGAACGACTTTCGTCCAACGTCTCTTTGTTCCATCTCGATGGGTGCGGTTCTCCCATGGACAGATTAATAGGTCTTTACACGGTAGGTCAGAGCAAGGTGGTGTCATGGTACCTAAATTCTACTGCGGAGAACACCTCCGCCACACTACACATCCAGCCTTTCCCTTAAGAACGTCACAGTTCCAGGGTTTAAGGTGGCAAATGGCAAACAAAGGATGCCTGTCCCTATCGTGTCCTAATCTTATCCCCATTCACACAAAATCAGGTCACATCCCCCCCAACCTCACCAAATTCCATTATATGTGTGTGTACCCATAGAGACTCATGCAACCTGGCATATCTCTACACCTCCAAAGACACAGGTAGGTCGCAGACCCCTGTGTTAATGGGAAACGACTATAGGATGCAAATGTGTACAGCCAAATAATAACTCACCGCAGTGTGTTGGGCGAGTTTCCCTGGGTGTAGGCTGTCACACACTTGTACCTAGATTGTCTATGGGTACACCATCGACCAACAAACATAATCAATATACACTCACCTAAAGAATTATTAGGAACACCTGTTCTATTTCTCATTAATGCGATTATCTAGTCAACCAATCACATGGCAGTTGCTTCAATGCATGTAGGGTTGTGGTCCTGGTCAAGACAATCTCCTGAACTCCAAACTGAATGTCAGAATGGGAAAGAAAGGTGGGCTACAACAGCAGAAGACCCCACTGGGTACTACTCATCTCCACTACAAATTGGAAAAAAAGGGTACAATTTGCACAAGCTCACCAAAATTGGACTGTTGAAGACTGGAAAAATGTTGCCTGGTCTGATGAGTCTCGTTTTCTGTTTAGACATTCAAATGGTAGAGTCCGAATTTGGCGTAAACAGAATGAGAACATGTATCCATCATGCCTTGTTACCACTGTGCAGGCTGGTGGTGGTGGTGTAATGGTGTGTGGGATGTTTTCTGGCCACACTTTAGGCCCCTTAGTGCCAATTGGCCATCGTTTAAATGCCACGGATTACCTGAGCATTGTTTCTGACCATGTCCATCCCTTCATGACCACCATGTACCCATCCTCTGATGGCTACTTCCAGCAGGATAATGCACCATGTCACAAAACTCGAATCATTTCAAATTGGTTTCTTGAACATGACAATGAGTTCACTGTACTAAAATGGCCCCCACAGTCACCAGATCTCAACCCAATAGAGCATCTTTGGGATGTGGCGGAACGGGAGCTTCGTGCCCTGGATGTGCATCCCTCAAATCTCCATCAACTGCAAGATGCTATCCTATCAATATGGGCAAACATTTCTAAAGAATGCTATCAGCACCTTGTTGAATCAATGCCACATAGAATTAAGGCAGTTCTGAAGGCAAAACGGGGTCCAGCACTGTATTAGTATGGTGTTTCTAATAATTCTTTAGGTGAGTGTAATGTACAATGTGCTATGGGGTATCAGGGTAGTACAAGTTATACGTCCTGAACCCTCATAGGAAACAAGGTGTGTCCATTAAATATTTGGCTACAGGACAATGTTTGGATTATGTTCTGAGCCTCCTCCTCTGGTAAGTTCTGTAAAGTTCTGTCTGGTTCTGGTGTATTTGGTCAATAAGTCCCTTGACCCTCCAGTATGACGATGACCAGACCCAGAAGAAGTTTCACTGAGTGAAACAAGCGATAATAAGCTCTTCCACCCGAAAGTCTCCAAGTCTTTCTCCAGAGCCTGAGATAATGCTCCCGCTGGATTGTGGCACAGTCCTCCATCTCTAGAACACCTCTGAACAAAGGTTGCTTGGTTGCCAAAATCCAGTGGGATCCTCTGGAGCCTCACAAGAGTGTCAGGGGGGATAGCTGGTCTCTTCTGTGGCGTCATCTGGGTTTTTCCTCTGCTCCATATAAATACACCTATGGCAGAAGAAAATACCAGGCGCTCCTGGGGGATTTCTCCCCTCACGGTGCAATTAAATGTAAAAAATCCCAGCACCAATACCTTTGACCCATGAGTAGAGAAAGGTATTGGGCTGCCCTTTATCTCACAGGACCCCTTGTTATCCTAACACTGGTGTCTGAACACCCTACCTTCAGAGGATCACGTCCTCTGCTGCACATCCCTCTGCACCAACAGATAAGGATGGCCACCCTACTAGGTTAGGATAACTGAAGTGCTGTGGACAAAGCACCATCTTGTTATTGATGGCACCGTATCCCCGTTCACTCATGTGTACCCAGGCTGATTTCCCCCTGTGATCCTGCCTCGTGGAGGCCCGCAGAACCAATGGCATAGTCATGCCCTGGCTCTCCAGAACCCACAACGCAAGAACACGGTCCACACTCTGTTGCCAAACATTCCTGTGCCCAATCCCTATGAGAACTGTGTTACCTGTTCGGACTAGAATTAAGTGCGCAGCACAACATTACACCAATGTTGTCTGTCCGCCCCAGTCCGCAGTGTAACACAGCCCTACCGAAAACCTTGAGCAAAACAGTGCTACCTGTATCGATCTGAGACCCTGGTTGCCCAGAATAATATCACACCATCCTTTGTGTGCTGCATGGAGAAGGTCCTTTAATCCGGAACGCCTTCTCCCGACCAGCAGGAATTCCCATGTGAAATTATCTGCTCGCGAACCTATACGTTCCCGATCCACAGTATAACAAAGTTCTACCCAAAGGGGACACAAGAAATACCCGCAGCAAGAAATGTAAACTACAAAAATCAGCATGGTGGAACACATTCGTAGACAAGGACTACCACCATCAACATCAAGAAAACTTACAAACAGATAACAAAAACACAAAACATGGACATGCACAGGTAGCAAACGGTGTAACAAACAGTACAGGGGTGTCAAATGTTAGCTAGCCTAGCTTGGCCACTCTGACCCCTCAGCAGCTGGTGATGCTGCCGAGAGGTAACCCCTTTATGGCCAAGCTGACTAGCCCCACTGCACAATTTGTTACCTGGCTAATTCTACTGTTGGACACATTGCAATTGCTTGCACAAGGGCAATTCCTTGCAATGTGTCCTTTGTTCCCACACCTGAAACACGTGACTTGGTTCCTGTCTTGTGTGTTATGTTCTCACTTGTTTTGCAGTCCTTTGCTATATGACCCAAGCCACCACACGCAAAACATTTGATGTTTGCACGGCATGGCTTAGGTCAGTCCACACTGCAACCGCGCTCCCTGAATTGTTCCATCCTCAGGGAGGCACTTTTCGCAATCTTTCTTTTCCCCAAAGTCAGGGAAAAACCTCTGTTAGTCTGGACAGGCTTGGTCTGGTGATTTGGGAGATTCCGACCCTGACTTTACGGGAAAAGAAAGGGCCGGCACCAACTTGGTGATGACCTGTTGCATGCCAGTCATTATCTGGGAGCTTACAGCAACCTGAGCCTTCAATTTGGCTACCGTCACATTAGTAGAGGCAGTCTGCTCCTTGATGGCCTTGACCTCAGTATAAGACTGAGTCAACTTAGCCTCAATTTCCTCCTTCTGCCTCTGCAGTTCTACTAACTGTGACTCTAACCTAGCCACCTGCGCATCTCGGTCAACAATAGACTGCACATTCTCCGCCAGCTGTGTCCGTAATGCCGAAACCTGGTCCGAATTACTGGAATTGTCTCCGTTGACTGAGACACCAGCACCACTTCCTTTGGCTTACAGATGCTAGCATCAAACGTATGGACTAGTTTGGCTAGCATCCGAAGCTGTTTGGTGGCCTTGTTCAACATCGTCCGATTGTTAACACAAAGCTTGTCATAACTACAAGCCTGTGCTAACAAATCGGACCACAGCATTTCTGCTGACTTGTATGTGGTGGGGAGGATGGGGTTAAATGTGCTGTGTCTGCTCAAGTGTTGCAGTGTGGGTAAGTCCATACTCACTGTTTGATGAGCGTCCATCTTCTCATTGGGGTTGTACCTCTTCGTCCTACGTAGCTGCTTGGAAGAAGTCCTTTTTCTCCTGGATCGCTTCTTCCCGACCAGCCGGACTTGTACGCCGCTCCAACGAAGATGGATCTCCTTCAGTGACGTGTCCGATTCTCCCTCGCAATCACTTGAGCGATGCAGTGACCATGTAAAGCAAATAGAAAAATATTACTCACAGATAGATTATAGATTCTCTGCTAAAGATTTTGATCTGCGTTTGGTGCTGTAAGAAAGAGTCGTGTTACCTGTCCGAATTATCAGATACTAGACAGTCAGACCGCTGACCGCGTCTCTCTTGCCTGGCAATTCACAGTATAACCGACCTCTAGCCTCAAACACCATAAGGAAGAGTCGCGTTACCTGTCCGAATTATCAGGTCCTAGACGCTCAGACCGCTGACTGCGTCTCTCTTGACTGATAATTCACAGTATAACCGACCTCTAGCTTCAAAACCAATCAAAATCTAAGCAGTGGGCCTGGCTCGCCAATATAAAGGGGGAATATTAATCACCAATATTTATGCAAATATCGATAATTAATATTTATAAATAGGAGGAGCCGTCTATTGATGACCCCGCCTATTTATACCTTTATATAACAATAACACAATATTTTCACTATACTTTGCCTTACACTAATCACTAAGCTAACTGCATGCGCCTTACTAAACTAACTACCGCCAATAACCACACATTACACAGATAGTTATATATAAAACATAATATTTAATAATACCAACAATACACTACGCACGCAATACACTAACAGTACAGTACTATAAATACAGCACTAAACTACACTACACGGTTCCCAAATTCCACCCACAAACTAACTATACAATACACACACACGTATTAGCAGCCCACCCCACCTGTCTAATTAAATCCCTAAGAGTACGACGAAGGGTTAATGGTGGCACTGCAGGGGTGAATGCAGGCCACAGACGTTGGGTAGGGGTCCAGCAGTGCAAGGGTTAATACCTTGCAAGTGTCTCTAGTAGGATTAGGGTAAGGGGAACTAAAGGGTAGGGATCCAGCAATGACTACAGCAATGCAAGGGTTAATACCCTGCAAGTGTTAAGGGTACAGAGAAGGGCCGAGTATGGGCAGGTTGTGGGTAGGTAGTGGGTAGGGGTGAATAGTAGGGGTGATCGTTGGAGGGAATCAGGGGAGTTGGGGATTGGAATCAGGGGAGTAGGGGTTTATTGTTGGTGGGATAGCGGTAGGGGTTAATCGATACTCAGCGTTCTTGCTCGTTCGTCTAGGGTTACTAGGCCATCTCCAGGAGCATGTGGCCTCTCTTCCTTCAGGGAGCTGTTCCCATGTGAGTCTGGTTCCAACAGGCCGCACCTTTGTCCTGCTTGGGCTATTATAGCCCAAAAGCACCCCCCCTCCTCCTTCCTCAGGTATGTGACATCATAGTGTGCCTTCCTCAAATCCCAAGAGTCCTCCCCCCTAGTCCCAAAGTGCTGGGAGTAGGGGCATGGAGTTTAGCCATGGGGCAGAGGTGTGGAAAACAGGTTTATGATGTCTTTGGTTAGAAAGCCCCCTGACAAACGGTGCCAGAGAGTCTGATAGTTTGGGGCCTGAACAAAAGAGGACTAGATACTAATCAGCTGTTATCCTACAGGCTATCAGCACAAGTTTTTCTCTAAACATGGGGGATGAACTGTTGATAAGAGTTGGGAATTGAATCTAGAGAATATTTATTACACTTCCCTCTACATACATATATATATATATACATATATATATATATATATATATATATATACATATATACCTGTTTGGGGGCACATATTTTCCACAGGGGCCACAATGAGTCCCTGTGTACCACTAGGGGCAGATGTGCGCAGATGCTGGGCACATCTGCACACATCATCCTATAATGAGGCTATTTAAGTATGCATGTTTGCATGTATATATAGAGTACAGACCAAAAGTTTGGACACACCTTCTCATTCAAAGAGTTTTCTTTATTTTCATGACTATGAATATTGTAGATTCACACTGAAGGCATCAAAACTATGAATTAACACATGTGGAATTATATACTTATCAAAAAAGTATGAAACAACTGAAAATATGTCATATTCTAGGTGCTTCAAAGTAGCCACCTTTTGCTTTGATAACTGCTTTGCACACTCTTGGCATTCTCTTGATGAGCTTCAAGAGGTAGTCACCTGAAATCGTCTTCCAACAGTCTTGAAGGAGTTCCCAGAGATGCTTAGCACTTGTTGGCCCTTTTGCCTTCACTCTGCGGTCCAGCTCACCCCAAACCATCTCGATTGGGTTCAGGTCCGGTGACTGTGGAGGCCAGGTCATCTGGCGTAGCACCCCGTCACTCTCCTTCATGGTCAAATAGCCCTTACACAGCCTGGAGGTGTGTTTGGGGTCATGGTCCTGTTGAAAAATAAATGATGGTCCAACTAAACGCAAACTGACTGACCTTAATTTCTTAAAGTAATGATGGCCACTCGTTTTTCTTTACTTAGCTGCTTTTTTCTTGCCATAATATAAATTCGAACAGTCTATTCAGTAGGACTATCAGCTGTGTATCCACCTGACTTCTCTACAACGCAACTGATGGTCCCAACCCTATTTATAAACCAAGAAATCCCACTTATTAAACCTAAAAGGGCACACCTGTGAAGTGAAAACCATTTCAGATGACTACCTCTTGAAGCTCATCAAGAGAATGCCAAGAGTGTGCAAAGCAGTAATCAAAGCAAAAGGTGGCTACTTTGAAGAACCTAGAATATGACATATTTTCAGTTGTTTCATACTTCCACATGTGTTAATTCATAGTTTTGATGCCTTCAGTGTGAATCTACAATTTTCATAGTCATGAAAATAAAGAAAACTCTTTGAATGAGAAAGTGTGTCCAAACTTTTGGTCTGTACTGTATATATATATATATATGCACACGTCTCAACTCTTACTCAACATAAGGTCACTGTCAGAAGCGGACAACATCTATAGAAAAAGTACACTGGATGTCACTGATATTTTAGGGATGCACACACTTTACACAGGAGATGTGGCGCAGCTAATCTCACTGTCCGCAGCGGACACCGTTTATTGAAAAAGTACACTGGATGTCACAGATATTTTGTGAGATGCGCGCACTTTACACAGGAGATGTGGCACGGATAATTTAACTGTACACGGCGGACACCGTGTACGGAAAAAGTACTCTGGATGTCACTGATATATTAGGGATGCGCACACTTTACACAGGAGATGTGCCACGGATAATTTAACTGTACGCAGCGGACACCGTCTACGGAAAAAGTACTCTGGATGTCACTGATATTTTAGGGATGTGCACACTTTACACAGGAGATGTGGTGCAAATAATTTAACTGTCCGCAGTGGCCTATTAAACAGTATTTCGCTCAGGATACACTAAAAATATATATTGGTGCTGTCACACACAATAGTCCTTAAAAGGACTTTTGGGTCTCTGAAAAGTTTATTTTGTATAAAAATCTTCCTATTAATTCCATATTCAATTACACTCCCTGCACTCTCTGTCCCTTCCTATGCTCAGCTCTCCCTGACTACGAATGAACCGGACATGCGTCATCGGGTGCTATATAGCACCTGATGACTCGTTCCGACCAGCCAATTACAGTAATGCCAGTAGACAACATGGCTACTGGCATTACAGTGAGGGCAGTACTAACCTGCACGCTTATTGGCTGTGTAGCAGACAAGAAACCTGCAGGGAGGAGACTCGAGTATGGCGTTGAGCATGCTCGATCAGCACTAGAAATAACTGATCAAATAACTGAAGTGTAAACTCAGCCTTAGGGTACTTTCACACTTGCGGCAGAACGGATCCAACAGGCTGTTCACCCTGTCGGATCCGTCCCTCCGCTATTTCACTGTGCCGCTGGACCGCCGCTCCGTCTGCATTGACAATAATGGGGAAGGGGGCGGAGCCTGTCGGATCCGTCCTGCTGTAAGTGTGAAAGTAGCCTAAGGTCGTTGTGTGGCCGTTCAATGCATTGGCCGGGACGGATCGAGACCCATGTAACTTGAAAGGGTCTGTGATCAGTCCGCACCGTAAAAAAAATAGAACGTTCTATTTTTTTGCGGTGCAGAGGCACGGACAGTAACACTCCGTAGTGCTTCTGTGGGGTTCCGTGCCTCTGTTCTGCACCGCAGCTCCGGATTGCGGATCCATTCAAGTAAATGGGTCCGCATCCGTGATGCGGGTAACACAAGCCGGTGCCTGCATATTGCGGACCCGCTGTCTGCGGGCCGCAATACAGCCGCGGCCGGGCAACAGCCGTGTGCATGCGGCCTTAGACCTAAATTTACATGCACATATGTTCAAAAAATGTTGCAACCTCTTAAATACAGGGATTATAGTCTTTGAAAAGTTAGTGCACCACCCAAATACAGTGGTGGCCAAAGGTTTTGAGAATTACATAAATATTGGAAATTTGAAAAGTTGCTGCTTAAGTTTTTATAATAGCAATGTGCATATACTCCAGAATGTTATGAAGAGTGATCAGATGAATTGCATAGTCCTTCTTTGCCATGAAAATTAACTTAAGCCCCAAAAAATTGCATTTCCGAGCTGTCATTAAAGGACCTGCTGAGATCATTTCAGTAATCGTCTTGTTAACTCAGGTGAAAATGTTGACAAGCACAAGCCTGGAGATCATTATGTCAGGCTGATTGGGTTAAATTGATAGACTTGACCTGTTAAAATGCTTGAAATCATTGTTCTTCCATTGTTAACCATGGTGACCTGCAAAGAAACGCGTGCAGCCATCATTGCGATGCATAAAAATTGCTTCACAGGCAAGGATATTGTGGCTACTAAGATTGAACCTCAATCAACAATTTTATAACAAGACACGGAGGCTCCTATTGCTTTAACCTTTCTTTACTTCTACCATAGCAGCAAAGAGAGAAAATGGTATACAAAAAAGAAACCATGGTAACAGACTCCTCCCCCTTATCCCAGTATATCCTTCCTTGTCTGTCTGAGCTCTTCCTCTTTCTTTGCTGCTACCAGGCAGATAAGTACTCTCCAGCTCTGTGGCATTGCTCAGGGTCTGATATATTTGTATTTTTATGTGCTTGGATTATCGGTTCGTTCGGTTTCTTTATTAGATTCTGATTAGACTCTTATCGTAGATACATATTTCTCTCCTGTATATATATATATTTATTTATCTAGGGTACGTATATATATGTATATGTTTTTTCGTTCAGGTACTTCTGTGGCCGTTCTGCCTAGGTGTTTGTCCTTATAACAGTTTTTGCGGCTTCCCCGCTTTTCCCCCCGTGTGATCCGTTTCTCTGCCCTGTCATCCTTGTCCCTCGTTACCTCAGACTGCGCCGCCATGGCGCGCGCTTTCTGCTTCTTCTTCCTCTCCTTCCCGCCCGAAGTCTCGCGAGTTCGAGATTTCGCGCGCGTTTTTTCGCATTTTCGCATTTTTTCGCATTTTTTTCGCATTTTTTCGCATTCGGCTGCTACTGACGGCGAGATCTCGCGAGATTTCGCCGTCTCTGTGCGTTTTCCCCGCTCTGCACACACCGGACATCCCGCTCTGCACAGCGCATCTCCTGGCGGTCTTTTCCACTGCTCTTGAGCCTTGTAAGTTCTGTTTTATTCCATTTCGTCTACCCACTAGCTGGCTATGATTCCTGGCTTCATTATCCCCTTTTCTCTTTTTCTCCTCTAGTGCTATTTTTGCTGCTCCGGTCGGGGTGACTAACCCCTGCCTTTTGCTACTTCACCATGTCTGTCAGAAAGAATTCCGTTGCCTCTGTGGCCCCTAGTGAAGCCCCCCAAGTAGATCAGGGTTCCCCTGCGCAGGATAGGAGGTCCGAGGTGATCCACCCGGACGACCATGAGGTGGCACTGCAAAGATCCATATCTAATGCCATTATAACCGCCATGGGTTCGATGTCATCTGCATTGACCCAGTCTATATCTCAGGCCCTTATGGCGCGCCCTGCTACTACTACCCAGGTTTTGGTCCCACCTCCAGGACCACCTCCTATTGTCTCCAGAACACCTCAGATTGATGGGCCATCCCCATCCCAAGACAACGCGCTTCAGTCGCGTAAACGAGCTTGTACCCGCCAGGCAGAAAAAACGCGGGCATGGAAGACTGCCAGGTCTCTACCTGAGCCTAGGTCAGACTCTGATAGGGAGTCAGAGGAGGAGACTCATGACAACGTCTATGAATTGACGGATGAGGTGGAGGACGATTTGGCGGATATTGCTGTGGATCCGGTTCGTAATCTAGACCCGGAAGCCCCGTTACTACAACAGGGATCAGCAGAGGATCTCTTATTGGATCCGTCTGGGGAACCGCTGTTTAACCCCGAGGAGCTGCATCATCCCCGCTCCGCGGAATGGATGCCCGCCACACATGTGGCGCAGTATATGGAGGCTCGCATACGCAATCCGCTTAGTAAGGAATCGCGTAATAAGTTGCGGGCGGAGTGCCCTCGTCCTTTAATACCACACAAAGTGTGCGAGACGCCATCAGTGGATCCAAAGATGGTCCAGTTTCTGGCGAAGACGGGGTTTAACCCCCGTAAAGGGCTAGACGCGGCCTTGAAGGCTGTCCAAGACAAGCTACTGGACATTACAGGTCCTTTAGCAAAGATTTTCGATTTGGCTGAGTCCGCTATCGCGGCAGGTAGCCAGGTAGACCCTATAGAATTGAGAGGTTGGGCCCAGCGAGCCATATGCGTAGCGGGTAATACCAATACCTCGCTCGCCATTGAAAGGCGGAAGGCAATACTAATTAAGATCGAGCCAAAGCTCTCGAACTTGGCATTGACTGAAGCGGGCAAGGACGCCCAGGGGTTGCTCTTTGGCGACTCTTTTATTAAAGAGCTAGGGAAATATGTAGGAGCTTTTACGGCTCTTGATAAAGCCCAGACTTCGATGCGTCGAGTCTTTCAAGGGCGTTTTTCCAACAGGGCCGGCAGTGCTAGGGGCCGACTGTCCGGCCGTTCCAACTTTCATGCCAGAGGTTCCGGCAGAGGCTCCTTTAATTATAGAGCATCCCTCCAGGATCAGAGACATCAGCCATCCTTTTTTCCCTCACGAGGCGCTCCCTTCAGGTCACAAGGTTTCCGAGGGAATCCAGGCTCCCGTCGACCATTCGGTAAGTTATGTTCTTCGTCCCCCTCCTTTTTTAGACCATTTAGTCGGGGGCAGACTCCGATTCTTTTCTCATGTGTGGTCAGGCATAACCTCAGACCAATGGGTCCTTTCTACTGTGCAGGGGTTCACAATAGATCTGATTGCCGATCCGAGCTCCATCCCAGCCCCCCCTACGGTACCACTGTCCTATGCGGCACAGTCCCAATTTCAGAGGGAATTGTCGGATCTTCTGCAGAAAGGCGCGATCGAACGCGCACCGGAGAATCGTGGGGGTGTCATCAGCAGTATTTTCCTGGTGCAAAAGAAAGGGGGCCAGATGCGCCCGGTGATCAATTTGAAAGCCCTGAACAATTTTGTACAATACCGACATTTCAAGATGGAGGGCATCCATCTTTTGAGGGATCTGCTCCTTCCAGGCGATTGGTTGGCCAAGATAGATCTCCAAGACGCCTATCTCACGGTCCCAGTGTCCCCCTCTTCAAGAGACCTGCTGCGGTTCCTGTGGAACGGTCAGGCCTGGCGCTTCACCTGCCTTCCGTTCGGCCTGTCCTCCGCCCCCTGGTGCTTTACCAAGATCATGCGCCCAGTGGTGGCTTGGCTTCGCAGCAGAGGTGTTCGTCTGATCGTCTACCTGGACGATATCTTGATCATGGCCCAATCACGGGCTCTCTTGTTGAGACACCTCCACTTGACGGTGACGCTCGTTTCCGACTTGGGGTTCATTGTCAACCAGGAGAAATCCTGTTTGACCCCCTCCAGATCCATAGAGTTCTTGGGTTTCCAGGTGAACTCGGAAGAATTATCCCTCAGTCTTCCACTCTCGAAAGTCAAGGCTATCCGCAAGGAGTTGAAGCATGCTCTACGCCTACCTCAGATGTCGTTGCGGCATTTGGCAAGGATAATCGGACTTCTGGCCTCCTCAATACAGGCCATTTTCCCAGCCCCCCTCCATTATCGTGCGTTGCAGCGCCTCAAAATTGCTCACCTTCGGTCGGGGGCCTCTTACGCAGATTTGGTCTCATTAGATGCAGAGACGACGGACGAGATGAGATGGTGGATCCACAACCTGTCAGTGTGGAATGGCAGAGCGATCGTGGGTCCCCAACCGGATCTGATCATAGAATCCGATGCGAGCCTGCACGGATGGGGAGCACATTGCAGTGGTGTGTCCACGGGCGGTCCATGGTCTCCAGAAGAATCCCATCTTCACATCAACGCCCTGGAACTCCTAGCAGGGTCGTTTGCCATTCGCAGTTTTGCCAATGGTGTGGTCAGCTCAGCCATCAGGCTCCGCATGGACAATATATCTGCGGTCAGGTACGTCAATTGTATGGGTGGCACACGGTCGGTGGTTCTGACCCATTTGGCGAAGGATTTTTGGGAATTCTGTCTCGACAGGAACATCTCTGTGGTGGCCGAGTACCTTCCAGGCCTTCACAACACTCTGGCGGACTGGAGTTCTCGCTACATATCGGACTCCAGCGTCTGGAAGTTAGACGAGACGGTTTTTTCTGCTATTTCTTCTCTGTGGGGTCCCTTTGCAGTCGACCTATTCGCTTCCCGTTTGAATACCCAACTGCCCAGGTTTTTCAGCTGGAGGCCGGATCCCTTGGCGGAGGCAGTGGACGCTCTGCTTCAACATTGGGGAGGAGCGTTGATGTACGCATTCCCTCCCTTCGCGCTCATCCCACGAGTGCTCCTTCAGGTTCGTCAGCAGTTGGCGAACCTGGTTCTGATTGTTCCGTTTTGGAGAACCCAGTCCTGGTTCCCTCAAATCCTGGAACTTCTAGTGGACTTTCCGTTTCTCCTTCCCACTCAGGTGTCACTACTCCAAGGGCCTGCAGGAGAAGTTCACCCACTCCTGCAGAACGGGTCGCTACGCCTCCTAGCTTGCAAGATATCGGGAGTCCAGGAGGAGGCGCTGGACTTTCAGGAACAGCTAGGTTCTTATTGGACTGCGCTTGGGCGCCCGGGACGAGACGGGCTTATCGAGCCGCCTGGGGTTCTTGGTCTCGCTGGTGCGTCGACCGGACTCTGGATCCCGTTGCGGCCCCTGTCAATTCCATCTTAGCCTTTTTATCCTCACTTTTTGAGGCAGGGAAGGCTTACCGCACCATCAATGTCTTTAGGTCAGCAATTTCCTCCAGACACAACGGTTTCGACGGCCGTCCAGCGGGTCAACACCCCCTGGTCTGTCGTTTACTCAAGGGTTCACGTTTGGCCCGACCACCTCGGCCACGGTTTTCGTCTACCTGGGATGTGTCGGATGTCTTGCAATTTCTAGTCAGTTGGCCCTCAAATGAGCTGTTGTCGTTACGTCAGTTATCGGCCAAATTGGTCACTTTATTCTGTTTAATCTCCTGTAAGAGAGTTTCGGATGTGCGTGCTTTGGATTGGGACGCCAGATCCTTCACCCCGGAGGGGGTCCACTTTAACATTTCCCGTCGCACGAAAACCAGTATCCGGTCGGTCTCTTACCCCCGTTTTCCGACTTCTCCACAGCTATGTCCTGTAGCGTGCTTACGCGAGTATGAGGACAGAACCCGTCCACTGCGGTCTCTTGCTCTCCCTCACTTATTCATTTCGTTTTGCAGCCCGTTTGCTCCGGTTACCAGTGTTACGTTATCTCGCTGGGTCAAGTGGATTCTATCCCTTTCCGGGATTGATACGTCTATCTTCACGGCACATTCGGTCCGCAGTGCGACAGCTACGTCCATGACGTTATCTGGGGCTCGTTTGGAGGATGTTATGAGATTGGCGGATTGGTCCAGATCTTCCACTTTCCGGGAGTTTTATTTCCGACCGGCTTCGCATGCTTTTGATTCTATAGTGGCTCAGCTTTAAACAAGCAATAGGAGCCTCCGTGTCTTGTTATAAAATTATGGGATTTTACTAAAGTATGACGTAAAGTCATGATTTTATTAAAGACACGGAGGCGAGTATTGCCCTCCCTGGACCCACCCCTTGGGGTTTTTGACGTAAGTATGTTTTGTTGATTTACCGTATGGTCAGAATTTTAAAGTTGTTACTGTGTTTCCAACTAGTGGATCCTATGTTTCTAATGCACTGGATTATGCTCTTAGAAGGTTTTTCTCTTATTTCCTTTTTTCCTAGGTTGAGAGGCTTACGGCTTCATGTTTTAGAGTTACACAGTTCCGGTCGGAGGTCCAGTTGTGGCGGTCCAAGCCGACGAGTTCAAGGGGTTTTTTCGTTACCCGGTGGTTTCGGCGTCTGTTGTTCCGGTTGACCAGCGCTGTTTGAGACACAAAGAAAGAGGAAGAGCTCAGACAGACAAGGAAGGATATACTGGGATAAGGGGGAGGAGTCTGTTACCATGGTTTCTTTTTTGTATACCATTTTCTCTCTTTGCTGCTATGGTAGAAGTAAAGAAAGGTTAAAGCAATACTCGCCTCCGTGTCTTTAATAAAATCATGACTTTACGTCATACTTTAGTAAAATCCCATAATTTATAGGATCATCAAGAACTTCAAGGAAAGAGGTTCAATTCTTGTTAAGAAGGCTTCAGGGCGTCCAAGAAAGTCCAACAAGCGCCAGGATCGTCTCCTAAAGAGGATTCAGCTGCGGGATCGGAGTGCCACCAGTGCAGAGCTTGCTCAGGAATGGCAGCAGGCAGGTGTGAGCGCATCTGCACGCAAAGTGAGGCGAAGACTTTTGGAAGATGGCCTGGTGTGAAGAAGAGCAGCAAAGAAGCCACTTCTCTCCAAAAAAACATCAGGGACAGATTGATCTTCTGCAGAAAATATGGTGAATGGACTGCTGAGGACTGGGGCAAAGTCATATTCTTCGATGAAGCCTCTTTCCGATTGTTTGGGGCATCAGGAAAAAGGCTTGTCCGGAGAAGAAAAGGTGAGCGCTACCATCAGTCCTGTGTCATGCCAACAGTAAAGCATCCTGAGACCTTTAATGTGTGGGGTTGCTACTCGTCCAAGGGAGTGGGCTCACTCACAATTTTGCCCCAAAACACAGCCATGAATAAAGAATGGTACCAAAACACCCTCCAACAGCATCTTCTTCCAACAACAGTTTGGTGAAGAACAATGCATTTTTCAGCACGATGGAGCACCGTGCCATAAGGCAAAAGTGATAACTAAGTGGCTCGGGGACCAAAACATTGACATTTTGGGTCCATGGCCTGGAAACTCCCCAGATCTTAATCCTATTAAGAACTTGTGGTCAATCCTCAAGAGGCGGGTGGACAAACAAAAACCCACTAATTCTGACAAACTCCAAGAAGTGATTATGAAAGAATGGGTTGCTATCAGTCAGGAATTGGCACAGAAGTGGATTGAGAGCATGCCCAGTTGAATTGCAGAGGTCCTGAAAAAGAAGGGCCAACACTGCAAATACTGACTCTTTGCATAAATGTCATGTAATTGTCGATAAAAGCCTTTGAAACCTATGAAGTGCGTGTGATTATATTTCACTACATCACAGAAACAACTGAAACAAAGCTCTAAAAGCAGTTTAGCAGCAAACTTTGTGAAAACTAATATTTGTGTCATTCTCAAGACTTTTGGCCACGACTGTACATACGTGGTATCATTGTAATCATACTGAGAATGGATGTAACAGGTCATTTTACTGCATAGAAAACATTGAAAAAACAAAAGACATAAAACTGTGGCAGAATGGTTTGTTAATTTATAATTCCACCCAATTTGGGATTTGTTTCCTGCTTCCCACTACACTGTATGCAACCATGAATGGTGCCATTAGAAAGTACAACTTGTCCTGCAAAAAAAGGCCTCATACAGCTATGTGAACAAAGAAATAACAATCATGGCTTTGGGAAGGCTTGGAGGCTAGGCTAGGCACATGACATAGTTTCAGTCCATAATCAATCTGCATTTTTTTGCAGATCGGATGCGGACCCATTCATTTCACCATGTGCTCTCCGCATCCATATGTCCATTCCACTGTCCCAACAGAAAAGAGGGACAGCCATTGGGAATCCATGATCACAGCAATGCTGTTACAGTGGAGGCCAGTGGCCTCTGCTGTTCTGGTCCCTGGAGGAGCAGACCTGCTTCCCTTCTTCCTGGCTGATCAGGCTGCTGGGGGACCTCTTTGATTCCCCACAGGCTACGGCCTGCTGGCTAGGCCTCCCTCTCTCTGCCCATAGGGGTCACGCTCCCTCCAGCTCATAAATGTTCAGTGTGCAGACACCTAAATCTTACCCAGCCTATAACTGGTCACCCAGTGGTACTTAAGGCACTTTCCCATGTGGGAGGATTCCTAAGCAATACATTCTAGTCCCCTAATGTTCTGCAAAAGTATGCTGGTCTAAATTTTTCTGCCCCTGTACCAACTTCTGCCTGTTTTCCGGATTGGACTTTTTCTGCCTGACCTCTTTCTGATCTCTGCTCTGACCCTGAGTTGCCTCCCCTGACCTCAGATTGTTTAGCCAATCGCACAATTGGCCCTGACATTGGCCTGTTCCCTGATTGCAGTTTTGCCTGATTCCTCTGTTCTCTGCATCAGTGTCCCTCTGTGCATCAGCTATACCTATGAGTAGCCCAAGCCACATCTGTTCAAGTAGCCCACTGAATCCACATCCACTTCATACCAACCGTTATAAGATCTGACATTGACATCCTGTTGGTCTCTAGACAGTAGACAGGGGATCTGATGATCTGACAACTGTGTAGGCATTCAAGAGATGTGCCTGACACAACAGCCTCAGGTGAGTAGAATACCTACTACTATTCTGTAGTTTTATTGCTCCCTCCTGTGTTTTTTTTCCCCAATTATACATGCATGCATTCCTCTATGCTCACCTCAAAAGCCAACTTTAAATGGTGCACCTAAATTAAGGTTATACATAACTGTGAACAAAAAGGGTTGTTTTGGTAATCAGTCTACTTAACTTAAAAAAAAAAAAAATGAAACATTCATGCATAGTAAAAATTTCAGAAATTACTCTGACAGACATTTGCATTTAGATTAATGTTAATTTTAATTAATACTATTTAATGTTTATTGAAAATAAAGGAAAAATGTTTTTTTTTAAATTCATTTGATAGATTTTTACATTAAAACTGCAACAGCGAAAGCACACATCATCATGTCAGTCCAACTGTTCAAGAAGATGGCATTTTCTTCAGTATATCAAAAATATATGATTCCTGTCTCCAATGAAGTCATTAATCTTATTTTTTCCTATGTAAAAGCAAAAGTAAGTAGACATGTTATTGAGTGACTGTTCCAATACTATTCATATGTACAGTAGACCTGTCATCGTTAGGCACCTCTGTTAAAAGGGGCACATCTACTTCTTTGACAAAGGAATTCATCATCAAAAGCAATTCTTTAAAAAATGTTGGCAGCACTGTGCCATTGAAAATTAAATACAAAATACTGTAGCAGTAATCTGAGAGAGATAAAACTCCTGAATAGGAGAGCAGAGTAATCTCAGTTTACAATGTTACTGAATAGGGAAGGGTTATGGGCAAGGTAATCCTTGCACACATCTCCCACATTTGGATTATTAATTTGTCACTGTACATATACCAAAATAAAAATCACATAGAAGGTAAAAAAAAAATCCTGCACAATGTAATAAATGAATATGCGGATATACATGGCAACATAAAAAAAAAATCACTGAAAATAATGCACTAACACAAAAGATCCAAACATTATATATGGACTGAGCCCTCACTCTGATATAATACAATCTGAGACTCTAAGCCAATATATATTTATCAATACATATCTGTGCCCGCCTACCAGCGCAAAGGTGGTCTCAGCCAGGCAGGACCTACTCTCAAACTATCTATGACGTTGGGCATGTACCCACCAGCACTTTTAAATGTTAGCTAAGGAGAGAAATATGTCCACATGGGACATCATTATATCTGTAAATAAAAATAATTCTAATTATTGACTCACAAACTTCCGCTTCATTTGGATGCCAAATTGTTGGGAAAGTCTAGGGGCTCATGCACACGACCGTTGGTGTCCCGTGCCCGGTCCGCAATGCACAGGCACCTTCCATGAGACAGGCGCTTGGGGATCGCAGACCCATTCACTTGAATGGGTCTGCGATCCCTCCTTTCCGGAAAAAGATAGAGCATGTTCTATCTTTCTGCGGTGCGGAGGCACGGGACGGGACCCCAGAAAGCACTCCGTAGTGCTTCTGTAGTGTTCCATTCCGTGCTTCCGTTCCGCACCATTCCACATCTCCGGATTTGCGGACCCATTGAAATTAATGGGTCCGCATCCATGATGTGGAATGACAACGGAACGGTGCCCGTGTATTGCGGATCCGCAATACGGGAACGGGACACCAACAGTCGTGTGCATGAGCCCTAAATATATTTTGCTATAATTAATTTGCTCATCTCTAATAACCCATCAGCATCATGCAGTCATGTCACAGAGGGCAGATTGGTTGACAAAGGTAGCTCCTTTCTCTGTAACCACTTAGATGCTGCCTTTGCTATTGACTAATGCTTTAAAGGGAATACACTTTGAGATCAGATTTGCCTTAATTTCAACCGTTGCAGCAGTAGTCTGACTATAGAACCTATACATTACATGTGTCCCAAATAGTGGGAATGACTTCCTAACAGAAGTACAATATACTGCATATGGCAGAGGTCGATAAAGGGTTATTAAACTTATTTTCTATTTTTTGTTTTTGTTAATGTTTTGCAAAAATGTATTTTGTCTATAATATTTTACAATTCCTGGGTATGCATATAATAATTTATTTTAACATGCCTTGATTCCAGAATTCTGGCTTCAAAAAGTCACAAAATAGGGCTTTTGCAACCTTTTGCAATTGCTTGCATTCTTACACCCCTAATTCTTACACCCCCTTGCATTCTTACACCCCTAATTCCATTGTTGGAACATGAGTGGAAAAATGAGTGTGGTTAGCTCACTTAGTTCACTCCAAATTGATCAATGAGACTTTTTTTTTTTTATCACAAAAATTTGCATCCAGTAGGAGGGTGGAGTAGTAAAACTGGAGTAGTTTTTTCTACACAAAAGTGTTAGGTTTAAGGATAAGACAAATTTATTAAACAACATGTGCAATAGAGCCGGATCGTGGGTATGCACTCTGACGCCAAATTATGCAGTGGGTCAGGGTATGGGTATAAAAGTCTATAGTTTCGTTTGTGACGCCAATTGCAGCGTGCGCAGGGTACTAACACAGGGCCCTTTAAGGTTTTGTAATTCACGTACCAGGTTAGGAATGCTAGAGTGGTGTAATGTCTCTGTGTGGTAATGGCAATAGTGTCAACAGTGTCTCCTACCTGGGTACGCCTGGACTCCTGGATCCTGGCTCACTTGCAATAAAATAAGTGTGTTGCTAGTAGGAGTAATTGAGGAACTTGCAGCAGTAATTGAGATCCAGACTTTTGGTAAAGTTCAAGTCTTTTTTAGATGCAGCTTTCATCCAAGTGAGATACAGCATTAGTCTGAAGTCCCAGCAGGTATTGGCAATGTGTGGCAGGAATATGTCTTCTGCGCTATCATGTGCCTGGAGCTTTTGCAGGAAAAGGACGTCTCCTAAGTAGCTCTGTAATGTGGCAGGAATATATCTTCTGAACTATCTATCATCTGCTTTCTTGGGAACTGACTTTCTTGAGAAGGAATTTGGCTCCTATTTGTCTCTGGACGGTACTCACAGTTAATTTCACAGGGTATGCTTCTTCCTGGAATACTTTAGGTGTCTGCTTGCTTCTACCAGCTGAGGCTGCAAGGCTCAGGCTGGGGATGACAATCAATTGTCTCAGCCGAGACAAGATCCTGGCTTTGGATCCCTAAATCTGGGAGCTCCTAACATGCACATCCTACCCCTAGCAGGGGTGGGTTACACACTGACTCTAACTTCCTTCTCCCCCCATGAGGCACTATGTGGGTGCAGCTCATAGAGGGGGGGCTGAACTGGAATGTACTATTCCAGTTAAAAAAAAAACACTAAACTGTAGCTAAGTCCTTGCTGAACACATTGCTGCCACCTGCTGGTGAACATAGAAATTACAGCAATATACATGTAACAAGGATTTGAATGCACATTTGTGAGGAAATTACATGAAATTACACAAAATGACAATGTGAATACACTTAAGAGAATGTAGCGGGGTAAAAGAGTTTCGTAACATAACTCTGAGGTGTTACACATACAACCTTTGATAAATGTGGCATAAAGCAACCAACAAAGACTCAAGCAAAACTGACTACAAATATTCCCCTCATGATGGATTTCCCTCAATCAACATAGCATTTGGCTGGACAAGACAGTACAACGAGAGAAAAGTGGGCCTTTTCTGGCCACTTACATTCCAACCTGTCTGCCCAGAAGTCCATTGGGTCAGGGAACAGTGTATGTGCCAGGAAAGTGTCAGTATCATGTAGAAAACTAGACCATTTTAAACCATGTTAAAAATAGGCAACTGTCATACAGCAGAATTAAATGTTGGTGAAGGCGCAAAACTGCACCACATTACCAGAACAACAAGACAACAAGACAATTTTACAGACAGCTGGCTTGAGCTATTAATTAATGCCTGCTGAATTCGATTTAGGTGAAAATGGAGAAGCGCACTACATTTGGAGAACGACAAGACACATTTTATGGACAGCTGGCCAGTGGAAGTAAATGCCTACTGATTTAAATTTGGGTTAAGATGCGGAGCTGCACCACAGTAGCCACGACTTAGTTGTATGGCAACAACAGCACCGCCAGCAATTTGGCTGTATTCTGACTCATATTGTTGTAATAGCGATTTATCCCTAGTGATACCTCTATGCCTGGCCTGTATAAGCAGAGTAGCTTGAACTCACCAACACCGAGTTTATCCGTGAAGTTGCTTTATTCTGTAAGCCAGATAACAGAGTACAGCAGAACAGACAGATTCCGATATTGTGCGGTGTTGTGCGGTCAAAGGATGATGCTTTTGCAAGCTTGCATCAGAATACATGTGTACCTGTTAAATCCCTGGAGCAGAATAAATATACAGGAAGTGATATACACAGAAGAAGGGGTGGAGCAATAAAATGAACGTCATATATCACAAATATAACAGAAAAACAAATGCAATACCTAAAACGACCATTAGATAGGAGTATATGACCAAATATAGAATATGTGAATGGTTCAATGAATTAAACTATATAGATTTAAGTGCATAGCAGCACACTCCCTGTCTGGCATTGAGAATGTCACTATATAACGGTAGTTATATCATGCAAATAAACAACGGTAATTTGCTTGTTGTCAGAGGACCTGAAAAACATAAGGAGAACAGGCATATAATGCAACATCAAAAATGTAAGACTTCAAATGTAACAAGCAAAGTTCAAACACTTCTTGCTTAAAGTTTCAGTTAGGATTCAGCAGCCTAGGCAATAAGTTCATTCTCCAAAGGGCAAGATCAGAACAAGTTCCGTGATAGGCCTGATGAAAGTCTTTAGAGTCCCTTGTCTTGCAACTTTCACCTCCAACTTGTGTACCTTACCATCATCACTAGGAACGCTCTTAACAATAAGTCCCATAGTCCACTCGATTCTTTCGGCTTACTGGTCATTGAGCAGAACGAGATCTCCAACTTTTATGTTTAGGGTACTGTCGGTGCCATTTCCTGCGTCCTTGCAGAGTGGAAAGATACTCCATCTTCCAACGAATCCAGAATCGGTTGGCAAGGTTCTGTACTCGCTTCCATTGATCAAAGCACAGATTTCCATCTTTAAAGTTTCCAGGTGGAACAGGAACAGACCAAAGCTTCTGGGTAAGCAGGGTAGCTGGGGTAAGGATAGTTGGGTTTTCTGGATCTTTGTCAGGTTCTAGAAGACCGAAGACGTCAGCTGTGGTCTCTTCTGTGTGATCCGGCAGGAATTCAGGACCTGTTAACCAGGAAGAATTTGCAAATGCACTTGCAGACACTGGCCTAGTAGCATGATCTGCAGGATTAATTTCAGATGGGACATAATGCCATTTTCAGGTATAGATGTTTTCCTGATTCTTTCTACACGGTTGCTGACGTAGACATAGAAACATTTAGTCTGGGTGTATATGTAGTCCAGAACAACCTTACTGTCTGTGCAGAATTTGGTGTCATCTATCTGAATGTCTAGCTCGCGTAATATGAAATCTGCGATTTCTATAGCTAGCGCAGTCCCACAAAGTTCAAGCCTAGGAATTGTGTGCTCAGGATAAGGTGCTAACTTAGCTTTCCCAAACAGAAACCCTATGTCGGTTTGATTAGAAGAGTCTCTCACTTTGAGGTAAGCAACAGCCGCTATGGCTTCAGTAGATGCGTCTGAGAAGATGTGAAGCTCTTTTCTCTGGATAGTAGCAAGGGAAGCTGAGGTGTAGCAGCGTGGTATATAGATACCATCTAAGGCGTGTAGAGATTGCTTCCAGGACTCCCACTTTAAAAGCTTGTCAGATGGCAGTGGAGCATCCCAATCTTTAATAGACTCTGAGAGCTGTCTAAGTAAGGCTTTACCTTGTATGGTAAAAGTAGCCACAAATCCCATTGGATCCTATAGGCAGTTTACCACTGAAAGAACACCACGCTTGGTAAATGGCTTGTCTGTAGAGCTGACTTGAAAGCTGAAAGTGTCCTTTAATAAGTCCCACCGTAGGCCCAGACTTCTCTGTATAGGTGGCATATCCATTCCCAGATTTAGGTCCATAAACCCTGTGGCATGATCGCCAGGTTGAAAGGCTTTCATAACAGCAACACTATTTGAGGCAATTTTGTGTAGTCTGAGGTGCCTCAGAAAGCATACCTTGTGTCCTTTGGAGCAGGTCTATGGCTTCTTCGTCTGTAGGTAAAGACTTAAGTCCATCGTCAACATAAATGTCTCTCTCAACAAAGTGTCGAGCATCTGCGCCATAATCCTTTTCTCCATTAATGTCAGTCCTTCGTAAACCATATGTTGCAACAGCGGGTGAGGGACTATTTCCGAAAACATGTAACTTCATGCGGTATTCAATAATCTCATTGTCCATGTTGTTGTCATGGTGCCAAACCTTAGGAAGTTCCTATGGTCTTCACGTACAATGAAGCAATGAAACATCTGTTCAATATCAGCAGTTATGGTAACTGGTTCTCTTCTAAATCTCATAAGTACGCCTACAAGGTTGTTGGTTAAATTCGGGCCAGTGAGAAGAACATTGTTTAGAGATACACCTTGATGCTTAGCACTGGAGTCAAATACTATCCTGATGTGTCTTGGCTTATGTGGATGATACACTCCGAAGAAAGTTAGATAACAGCACTCATCGTGTCTTTGAAATGGTGGCGCTGGTTCGGCGTGATCATTGTCAAAGATCCTTTTCATAAAGGCGATGAAATGGTCCTTCATTTCAGGCCTGATCCTTAGTGTTTGTTGAAGTGAGTTGAATCTGGATAAAGCCTGTTCATGATTGGTTGGGAGTTTGGCCCTTGTAGCACGAAGAGGTAATGGTGCAACCCAACTGTTGGACTCATCCTGAAAGAATTCCTTATCCATTACTTTGATAAATTCTCTGTCTTCAACTGATAAGGCTATTTTGTTGTCCTCCCTTGTAGTACAAAACACTGTAGTACCTAGGTTGTCATCACAAAGGACAGGAGTAACATTATGTACTTGGATGATGTCAAGAAGCTTCTCCTTTGCTTCATAATGGTGAGGGCCCTGTTTGAAGTGGGATACACGTCCATTTTCCAACACATAAGTCTTGAAGGAGTGGATCTCAGATACCATACACATCCTGTTCAAGCATATATCGCCCACTATTACCCAGCCTAGGTCAAGTCTTGTGCATAAGGGGCGTTGTCAGGCCCATCGCACTGATCTCATACATTATGTACTCTGAGAATGTCCCTTTTTTTAACAGGACTAAGATTTCAGCATTCTTGTCCATTGCAGGATCTTGATGCGCAGCTTCTGGAGTGGAAATCTCTTCCCTTTTGTCTGGTATCTGGTCGCACTCGACTAACGTTGGTAGGGGTATGCCCTCTTACTTGTTGATATGAGAGACCATGAATCCATAAACCCTTCTGCCAAAGGTCTCTACATGACCAGAACAGGTTCTGAGAGTATATGGTGTTGCGTGACCCTCTATGCCAAAGATCTTAAAGAATTTAGGCTTAACCAGGGATCTGTTGCTCTGTTTATCTATTATGGCATACATCCTAGCAGCTTTCTCAGGATAATCCCTTGAGGGTGAGGCTTCTTGTGAATAGGACACTGTCGATTAGGGTCTTTATCTCTTTCATCCACAACGCCCCGATCAGTAGGTGAGGTTGTGGAGGGTGAGATGTCTGTTCTTTTAATAGATATAGCTCTATTTAGGTCTCTACGTTTAGCTGCTGTATTATCCTACCTTGAGTATGGTGAGGATGAAGCAGGCAGGTTGGATTCACTGAAGCTGAAGCTGGGATTGTTTCTCATCTAGGCTTGATCACTGATGAACCTGCAGAAATATGAGAATGGAGGAAAGGATACATTATAGTCTATTTTGTATCTTGAGCCCTATTTTGCCCATTTCTCTTGTAGGCCGTAGGGCAGTTTAGACACCACTGGGTTGACACCATGAGCGGTGTCCAGGAAGCTTAGTCCAGGTAGACGTGGGTCAGTCTTTGCCAACTCTAGCTCCATGAGGCGGTCACTTAAATCTTGGAGCTTGCGGTAGTCTTTGCTCCCGATTTTTGGGAGGTTTTGCAGTCTCTTGAATAGAGCGCTTTCTATGGCTTCAGACCTTCCATAGGCTTGCTCAAATCTTGCCCATGCAGCAACAAGACCTGCATCTGGGTGATCAACATCTACTGTTCTGAGTCTTTTAACACGACCTGCAGATTCTGGTCCCAGCCACTTTATGAGTAAATCAAGTTCTTCCTTAGCAGTAAGGTTGAGACCGGCAATAGTACCCTTGAAGGTTGATCTCCAGGCCCTGTAGCTCTCTGGACAGTCGTCAAACCTTGAGAGGCTTGTGTTAATGAGCTCATGGCGTACCATATATCTGGCAAAGTCATTCATGTCTGGTCTCTCACTCCTTGGTGTCAAAGTAACTTGTGGAACCCCTTGGGTGTGAAAGTTCTCTGGTGAGGTAGGGCGGGGTTTACCAGGGTAAAATGATGTTGCATGAGCGTTTAACTGTGGTGTAGTCTCTGAAGCTCGTGCTGGCTTTGGTTTGAGCTGCAGCTTATCACTGGAATTCACCTTGTTGACATTAGTTGATCCGGTTTGCTGCATAGATGTACTTGCATTGCAGACTTGAAGAGGCTCAGGCATATAGAGCTGAGAGGTCTCTGCATTGGGAGTCAGAACAGTGTCATTAGTAGGAGGTACAGGAGATGACTCTGTATCTTTGCAGATGTTATGCTTTAGAACCCATTCACTGGTGTGTTCAGCTGGATCTTCCAGTTCAGCTGGGATAAGGCAGTCTGAATTATTACTTTGTCCCACTCATTGTTCAAGGACTTTCAACCTTGCTAGGCAAGCTGCTTCCTCCCCTTCCATTTGCAGAATCTTTATTTGTGAATCTGCCTCTGCTTGGAGAGCTTTGCTTTGAGCTTCCATCTTGGCTTGATGAGCTGCCCTTTGAGCTTCCATCTCTGCTTGATGAGCTGCCATCTTTGCTTGTTGAGCTGCCCTTTGAGCTTCCATCTCTGCTTGCTTTCTGGTAAAGGAGCTTTGCGCCCTTTTTGATTCGGCATCAGAGCGGGCCTCTATTAAATTGTCGCTTAATGTTGACCTTCTGGAACGAGAGGATCTGGAAGAAAGTGCAGTGCGCTTGGCTGTGGTGGATCTGTGAGATATGGTCTCCTGCAGTGTAGTTCTGCCTTAAACTTAGCATTTTACACTGCGAGATCTCTTTGTTGGTTCAGTGCATCAGTCCTGGTCAGTTCTGCTGAAGAATCCTCTATATTAGAGTCCTGCAAGAAGGCTGAGTATTTTGCAGACAGCTGCTGGTAGCGTACATACACAGCAAATAGGTGATTAATGGAGTCTCTTATTTCAGCTGGTTTATCATTAGAGTGTGACAAAATGGTACTGTCTTTTTAAGAAGACCAACAGCAGCTTAGACAAGTGAGGTAACACAGTGCAATGTAGAGAAACAATTATTAACAGTCACTTGAAGTGCAGTAAGCTTGTGCTACCATGTGCTTTCACAAGATGGCGGATGGTACTGAGCTTGATTGTAGATTAGGAACACACATATACACAGCAGGCTGTCAGAATTCTATGTATCTTTCGACTATTCTGACTCAGATTATTGTAATAGCGATTTATCCCTAGTGAGACCTCTATGCCTGGCCTGTATAAGCAGATATAAACACTGCGGACAATCCTTATCAGATAGCTTGAACTCACCAACACCGAGTTTATCCTTGAAGTTGCTTTATTCTGTAAGCCAGATAACAGAGTACAGCAGAACAGACAGATTCCGATATTGTGCGGTGTTGTGCGGTCAAAGGATGATGCTTTTGCAAGCTTGCATCAGAATACATGTGTACCTGTTGAATCCCTGGTGCAGAATGGATATACAGGAAGTGATGTACACAGAAGAAGGGGTGGAGCAATGAAATGAATGACATATATCACAGATATAACAGAAAAACAAATGCAATACCAAAAACGACCACTAGATGGGAGTATATGACCAAATATAGAATATATGAATGGTTTAACGAATTAAACTATATAGATTTAACTGTGTAGCAGCACAGGCTAAGAGAAAGTTCCGCTGCTCACAAGCTAATTTCTGGTCACCAATAGCTTTCTTGTAACCACACATTCCATTATGGATGTCTCACAATGGAGGATACTTCTTTGTGGATGCAGCCTAGCTGCCACAAATGAAGACTTGGAGAAAGAGGACAGACTTTTTCTGATTTGGAATGCTGGCCATTTCTATTTTTCCACTGAATCCAATGATGCCACCTCATGTGCTGCAATAGAGGCCTGGTACCTATGTTTGTGTTTGAATGCCCACAGCTTATTTTAATTCTGAAGATCTTGCACATGACAGTGGTTTTATGTGCCAACCTTGTGGAGAAAAAAATGGAAGATTCTCGCAAAGAGTTAGCGGCAACTGAGCTTGACCTAGATCTGTCATGTTTTTGAGCCTGCACCCACTGTATCAGTAGAATCATCAGTTCCTGATCTGACCACATTAAAAGCAGATCTGGCCCTGACAGTTTATTTTGGTGGTTTTGGCAGCATGTTGCGTCTGCTCTTTATTGTCGCCACAGCCACCACCCTCCTCCTATGATTTTATCACCTCCTCAGCATCTCGATCCAGCTCCCAGGTCCTGTCCAACACATAACCATCGTCATAGTCCTCCCACCACTTTTAATAGACTGAAACCGTCTCTTTGTGGCCTACTTGGCACCTCTGCCAATTCCCTTCTCTGTAGTTGCCTATGTTACCACAGCTACTACTGCCCTTATTGCCACCACTGTGGCTACGTGGCTACAAGTGCCACTACTATCACCACCATTAACAAAGCTATGAATTTGGGTCCCCCGCCTCTGCCTCATGGGTCTGCCTTGAGTGTTTGTCATAACACGTAGTGCATTGTTGCCTCTTACGAAAAAAAGAAGGCAGCCAATAGGAGGGGGTAGTGAAAACCGAGATGATGCAAATGAAAGGCTTCTCTGGGGCAACAAAGAGGAGCAGAAGGGATGTGCTGAGCCCTGGCCCAACGGCACGGTATCATACTCAGGTGTGACATCGACATCATTCTGCTGTGACTGGCAGGATAAGTAACTAACAGGTTAAATCAGTGTAAAAAGTAGACGTTCACAATTGTCATTAATTCTCAACCTGGTAACGAACGTTAAAATAAAATAAAGACTAACTTTATTGCGGATTCAATACTAAAATCTGGGGCAAAAAGGCTTCAAATGCAGGCTAGGGTGCAATAGTTAATCGGTGGTATGTCTAAAAATATTCCCCTCAATCCTATTGTTCCCCATAAGGTGTAAATGTCACGGGTAGAGTCATGGAAATCAAGATAGAGCGGAGGGGCACCCCCTGAGCTGCCACCCGGTGGCGGGAGCATGAATAGAGGGGGTTCAGAAGGTCTTCTGAACTTGTAGTCTCTCCCCAGCTCCTGTACTATTTGAGCAAGACCCTGCACATGATCGGTGAGGCTCTGTATAGGGTCCATGCTGAATTTGGGCCTGTGATTCTGTCACGGGTAGAGTCATGGGAATCAAGATAGAGCGGAGGTGCACCCCCTGAGCTGCCACCCGGTCCCCTGTGGCTGCCTACTTGCACCACCCACCCTAGGTGACTGAGCGCAACTGGGCGACAGTCCCTAACCTACTAAGTGCAAGCAGAGAGAAAGAGACAGCAGGGAAGAGGACAGCCACTGAGAAGTGACAATAAGCGGACAAGAGGTAGAGCAAAAACGGAAGGCGAGGCGGGTCAACTAGCCGAGGTCAGTCCAGGAGGTCACGTCAGAACAAGGAAAGAGGCAAAGACAAATCCGTAAACAAGCCGAGGTCAAAATCTGAGAGGAGCGTCAAGGTAAAGGAAGCAGGCAGAAGAGGTGTCAAGAGGCGAATCGAGGTTTAATTCCAGAGGTAGCTTAATAACAATAAAGTTCACAGCCTATAGGACGAAAATCAACCTGTAGCCAGCAGGCCGCCTGTATTTATAGTGGGTAGTGAGGGTCATGTGACGCGGCCAGCGTCACATGACCGACAGACAGACAAGTCGAGCACTGAGTGATCAGCTTGGCGCTCAAGGCAGACCTAAGAGCAGGGAGCCTCCCAGCTAGCAAAGCTGCCCTGGGAACTAGGCCAAACACAGATCCTTGCTCCCGAAGCTAAGCAGCAGGTCTGCGGCTGATGGGAGACAGAGTGCCCCTTCGGTGCCCCGTTACAGTAAGGATAAACTAACAGTGTGTCAGCCAGGTAGTTTCCACACTGGTATAAACCTCAGTTACGTATCAGCTGCTACAAAGAGCAGCAATCATGACCAGCCTTGTTAGTAATCAGCCCAGTCTATACCAGTAAGGTTTTAGGCAGTAAGTCAGCGCTCTGTATTGTTTTACAGTAGCACTCACCTAGTAATAGGGTTACTGACGTTAGGTGTCAATATCAGCCCTACAAACTATCACCCTGCCTGTGGAATACTAACTTCTAGATGTTGGTTCACCATGTCCACTCAGCATGTGAACCGCACTGGTATAGACTGGGCTGTTTACTAGCAAGGATGTTCGTGATTGATGCTCTTTGTAGCAGCCATCCAGTCCACAATGTCATCCTCCTTCTTCTCAGTGGTGCCCCTAGCCTATCTGCTGCCTGAGGAATGTTAGCACTCAAACCCTCACTGACAGGGCCGATTCTAGGTGAAATGGGGCCCTGGGGCGAAAAACAATAAGGGGCCCCTATGGCACATTTCTCCCACTTAATGGGCCAGTGGCACTTGGCAGCAGCACATCTCTCCTTCCTTCCCCCCATGGCACATTTCTCCCCCTCCATGGCCCAGTGGCAGTGCACTTGGCAGCAGCACATCTCTCCTTCCCCCCATGGCACATTTCTCCCCCTCCATGGCCCAGTGGCAGTGCACTTGGCAGCAGCACATCTCTCCTTCCCCCCATGGCACACTTCTCCCCCTCCATGGCCCAGTGGCACTTGTCAGCAGCACATCTCTCCTTCCCTCCCCCCCCCCCCCCAATTGGCACATTTCTCCACCAGCACATGCATATCTCTTATACTCTCATCATAAGTCATTCTAATAACCCCCCACCCCCCCAAATGCACATGACATTTCTCCAGTCCATGGCTAATACAGACTGCTCCCACTGGCACATGCCACTGGCACTGGGACGGGTGAAATGGGATCCAGTTGTTATTTGTACCTAACCTGCTACATCCCGCTCTGATCTTCTGTTGCTGTTGGAACTTGGAACTTGGCTCTGTGGGGTGGCTGTGGGTCTTCCCTGGCAGAGTCTGTGGCAGGCTAGCGCTTGCTCCTTCTTTTCTGGGGGCGGAGCTGGTGGCAGCGTCAGACGCGAAGACGTGCCTGTGCGGTAGCGGCGGCATGCTCCAGAAGCCACTGCTTCTAGCCACTGCTACTAGGATATCGCCGCTTTGTCATCGCACCGTGCTGCGCCCTTTTGTCAGAGTAGGTCCCACTCAATAGAGGCTTCCTTGACGTGGTGAGTGGGCTTATGCCTTTTGATCAAAATGTACACTAATGCCTCTTGTACAGCATGCAATACGGGGGGCTGTACACTTTTTAGGTCAAAGCCAAGCACTGTGGATGTGCGACCCAGTTCTTTTTTCTCCCCCATATAATTGTTATTTGAATCTTTCTTCTTTATTACTGGTGTCAGCACTCCTCCCATTCGGCACAGGTGGTTTTAATCACACAGGATTGCATATAGTGGTCATTGACCTGTAGCTCCTGATAGTAATGGACATGCTGTGTTAGACAGCTGTTCATATGGTGCAGTACTGTGCGGTGGCCTTTGTTTTTGTGGTGCTGTTCTGGTGGGTTGGTGGGGCCCAGTGCCATGGGTGGCATCGTCAGACAGCATGGTTGCTGCTTTGACTCCTGGGTCCCGCCGCCTACTAGGATATCGCCGCCTTGTCATCGCACCGTGCTGCGCCCTTTTGTCAGAGTAGGTCCCACTCAATAGAGGCTTCCTTGACGTGGTGAGTGGGCTTATGCCTTTTGATCAAAATGTACACTAATGCCTCTTGTACAGCATGCAATACGGGGGGCTGTACACTTTTTAGGTCAAAGCCAAGCACTGTGGATGTGCGACCCAGTTCTTTTTTCTCCCCCATATAATTGTTATTTGAATCTTTCTTCTTTATTACTGGTGTCAGCACTCCTCCCATTCGGCACAGGTGGTTTTAATCACACAGGATTGCATATAGTGGTCATTGACCTGTAGCTCCTGATAGTAATGGACATGCTGTGTTAGACAGCTGTTCATATGGTGCAGTACTGTGCGGTGGCCTTTGTTTTTGTGGTGCTGTTCTGGTGGGTTGGTGGGGCCCAGTGCCATGGGTGGCATCGTCAGACAGCATGGTTGCTGCTTTGACTCCTGGGTCCCGCCGCCTACTAGGATATCGCCGCTTTGTCATCGCACCGTGCTGCGCCCTTTTGTCAGAGTAGGTCCCACTCAATAGAGGCTTCCTTGACGTGGTGAGTGGGCTTATGCCTTTTGATCAAAATGTACACTAATGCCTCTTGTACAGCATGCAATACGGGGGGCTGTACACTTTTTAGGTCAAAGCCAAGCACTGTGGATGTGCGACCCAGTTCTTTTTTCTCCCCCATATAATTGTTATTTGAATCTTTCTTCTTTATTACTGGTGTCAGCACTCCTCCCATTCGGCACAGGTGGTTTTAATCACACAGGATTGCATATAGTGGTCATTGACCTGTAGCTCCTGATAGTAATGGACATGCTGTGTTAGACAGCTGTTCATATGGTGCAGTACTGTGCGGTGGCCTTTGTTTTTGTGGTGCTGTTCTGGTGGGTTGGTGGGGCCCAGTGCCATGGGTGGCATCGTCAGACAGCATGGTTGCTGCTTTGACTCCTGGGTCCCGCCGCCTACTAGGATATCGCCGCTTTGTCATCGCACCGTGCTGCGCCCTTTTGTCAGAGTAGGTCCCACTCAATAGAGGCTTCCTTGACGTGGTGAGTGGGCTTATGCCTTTTGATCAAAATGTACACTAATGCCTCTTGTACAGCATGCAATACGGGGGGCTGTACACTTTTTAGGTCAAAGCCAAGCACTGTGGATGTGCGACCCAGTTCTTTTTTCTCCCCCATATAATTGTTATTTGAATCTTTCTTCTTTATTACTGGTGTCAGCACTCCTCCCATTCGGCACAGGTGGTTTTAATCACACAGGATTGCATATAGTGGTCATTGACCTGTAGCTCCTGATAGTAATGGACATGCTGTGTTAGACAGCTGTTCATATGGTGCAGTACTGTGCGGTGGCCTTTGTTTTTGTGGTGCTGTTCTGGTGGGTTGGTGGGGCCCAGTGCCATGGGTGGCATCGTCAGACAGCATGGTTGCTGCTTTGACTCCTGGGTCCCGCCGCCTACTAGGATATCGCCGCTTTGTCATCGCACCGTGCTGCGCCCTTTTGTCAGAGTAGGTCCCACTCAATAGAGGCTTCCTTGACGTGGTGAGTGGGCTTATGCCTTTTGATCAAAATGTACACTAATGCCTCTTGTACAGCATGCAATACGGGGGGCTGTACACTTTTTAGGTCAAAGCCAAGCACTGTGGATGTGCGACCCAGTTCTTTTTTCTCCCCCATATAATTGTTATTTGAATCTTTCTTCTTTATTACTGGTGTCAGCACTCCTCCCATTCGGCACAGGTGGTTTTAATCACACAGGATTGCATATAGTGGTCATTGACCTGTAGCTCCTGATAGTAATGGACATGCTGTGTTAGACAGCTGTTCATATGGTGCAGTACTGTGCGGTGGCCTTTGTTTTTGTGGTGCTGTTCTGGTGGGTTGGTGGGGCCCAGTGCCATGGGTGGCATCGTCAGACAGCATGGTTGCTGCTTTGACTCCTGGGTCCCGCCGCCTACTAGGATATCGCCGCTTTGTCATCGCACCGTGCTGCGCCCTTTTGTCAGAGTAGGTCCCACTCAATAGAGGCTTCCTTGACGTGGTGAGTGGGCTTATGCCTTTTGATCAAAATGTACACTAATGCCTCTTGTACAGCATGCAATACGGGGGGCTGTACACTTTTTAGGTCAAAGCCAAGCACTGTGGATGTGCGACCCAGTTCTTTTTTCTCCCCCATATAATTGTTATTTGAATCTTTCTTCTTTATTACTGGTGTCAGCACTCCTCCCATTCGGCACAGGTGGTTTTAATCACACAGGATTGCATATAGTGGTCATTGACCTGTAGCTCCTGATAGTAATGGACATGCTGTGTTAGACAGCTGTTCATATGGTGCAGTACTGTGCGGTGGCCTTTGTTTTTGTGGTGCTGTTCTGGTGGGTTGGTGGGGCCCAGTGCCATGGGTGGCATCGTCAGACAGCATGGTTGCTGCTTTGACTCCTGGGTCCCGCCGCCTACCTAGGATATCGCCGCTTTGTCATCGCACCGTGCTGCGCCCTTTTGTCAGAGTAGGTCCCACTCAATAGAGGCTTCCTTGACGTGGTGAGTGGGCTTATGCCTTTTGATCAAAATGTACACTAATGCCTCTTGTACAGCATGCAATACGGGGGGCTGTACACTTTTTAGGTCAAAGCCAAGCACTGTGGATGTGCGACCCAGTTCTTTTTTCTCCCCCATATAATTGTTATTTGAATCTTTCTTCTTTATTACTGGTGTCAGCACTCCTCCCATTCGGCACAGGTGGTTTTAATCACACAGGATTGCATATAGTGGTCATTGACCTGTAGCTCCTGATAGTAATGGACATGCTGTGTTAGACAGCTGTTCATATGGTGCAGTACTGTGCGGTGGCCTTTGTTTTTGTGGTGCTGTTCTGGTGGGTTGGTGGGGCCCAGTGCCATGGGTGGCATCGTCAGACAGCATGGTTGCTGCTTTGACTCCTGGGTCCCGCCGCCTACTAGGATATCGCCGCTTTGTCATCGCACCGTGCTGCGCCCTTTTGTCAGAGTAGGTCCCACTCAATAGAGGCTTCCTTGACGTGGTGAGTGGGCTTATGCCTTTTGATCAAAATGTACACTAATGCCTCTTGTACAGCATGCAATACGGGGGGCTGTACACTTTTTAGGTCAAAGCCAAGCACTGTGGATGTGCGACCCAGTTCTTTTTTCTCCCCCATATAAAAGCTCTATTAAAGAGGCAGCAGAGCAGGGCTCAGAGTGGACACGGGCCCCTTCTCAGTCTTTTCATTAGTCCGGACCAGGGGGACTCCGTGCGCTTAGCGCTGTTAGTCAGCCGCAACAGCCTGCAGGGCCGCCACAACAACAGAATTATAGACTAGTCTAGTTACGGACCGGCGCAGGGGGCCCCTAAGGACTCGGAGGCCCAGGGGCAATTGTCCTACTTGCCTCTATGGAAGCGCCGGCCCTGCTCACCTTTCAAAACCTTTGATATGTAACAATGACAGTAAAATGCTGTAACTTGTAAAATGCTGCGAATTTGCCGCAGGCAAATTCATAGCATTTATCCCACATGTGAACATACTGTAACAGAACCAAACTTACTATATGCACTGATGAGCAAAAGGGTAACAATGTTTTGAACTTTTGACTTTAGGCTCTATATCTCACCATCCACTACAGCTTAAAACATGAAACTACCAGCATTTTATAGACAATAATCTTGACTATCTCATACATAAATTGGACTTGCAACTATTTAGCATATGATTAGTTATGCAGATTATTGTCATGTACTGTATTTTTCTCCCCATAAGACGCACTTTCTCTCCCCATTATGGAAGCGCTCATTAGTACCGGAGGAGCAGGAAGCGGTGAAGGCTCTGTAGTCACCGCTTCCTGGTCCTCTGTTGCCGGCTGTGCAGTGGCTGCGCACAGCGTAAGGGTGCTCTGTGACCTCACGCTGTGCGCGCCAGTTCACAGCACAGCAGGAGGAAGAGAATCGTGCTGGAGTTGCTCCTCAACTAGAGGAAGAGAATCGTGCTGGAGTTGCTCCTCAACTAGATATCCCTCCCCTTCTAAACACACGCTGCACACTGGTATTGACAATTTATAATGGTATATTAACACAATACAATGCACTGAATGAAACTGGTATATTAATGCAAAGAGATATTCAATGCGAGCTCCAATGCAGAGGTCCCGGGCACGGAAAACCGTGGAACTCCAACATGTGCAAACTGACGAAAAAAGTTTATTTCAGCCTCTGGATAAAACAATGGAATCCTTTATGGAAGAATAGTCATAAAATCCAAGTATGTCAAACATAAAAGGGCACATCTAAAATGCTGGTTTTAATAAGCCCCCGCACTGGCGGTGGATCGCCGAAGTTATATAGCGGTGCCGGCCTCTACATAGCTTTGGCGTATCCACCGCCAAATCTAAATGTAAGACAGCTTTCTTGCTGTCTTACATTTAGACCATTTTCTACGCCTAAACCAGGCATAGAAAATGATGAACGAGATGGGCCCGTGAGCAGCTCACAGTGAGTGACCTCCACTAGCCTCAAGTACAACAGACACAGCCAGCAATATACAAAGGAAAAACTAAAGTGAAAGAAAAGAAAGAAATAAACACCAAACCAGGTAAAAACTAATAGTGTGATCTTGCTTGCAGTGTAGCCCATTAGGTAAACAATATCCAATTTGAACATCCATCTAGCTTCAGCATGTAATAATCGACGGTGTGCATCTCCACCTCTGACTGGCAGAGTCACTTTTTCAATGCCTTGCACCTCCAACTGTGAACTGTTACCTTCATGCACATGGATAGTATGGTGCGAAACAGCAGATATACAGAATGTTTTAGTAGGTTTTAGTTTTGTTCTCATTTTCCTAGTTGGTACCATTTGGTAAGTATCTGCGGATTCTAATTTTAAGCAGTCACGCTGTATAGCCCACGTACTGTAGGTTGCAGGTTTTTCATGTGATAAGATATATTACATTATTAGTATTATAGTTGATATATTGTTTGCTATTGTGCTTTGTACCATTGGATGAAGAAACAAAATCCTTATGATCACACTACAGCATGTGCATCGGGTGGGTCCACATTAGAAGGAACAATTATACTGTAACCAAGCTGGCTGAACAGGGCCACCAGCACTGTCCACAAACAGACTTAGGGCTTATTCGCACAGTCAGTGTTTGGTCAGTGATTTCCATCAGTGATTTTGAGCCAAAACCAAGTGCGGGTCCAAAACACAGAACAGGTGCAGATCTTTCCCTTCTACCTTATGTCTGTGTAGGATCCACTGGTTTTGGCTCACAATCACTGATGGAAATCACTGACCAAACACTGATTGTGTGAATAAAGCCTTAGAGAGAGTCTGTGCTAAAGATTTAGCTTTTTTTGGAATACAGTGAATGCCACCTTTTGATGACTTCTGAGAAGCCAGTATTAATGTTTAACACTGGTAAGTATTTCTTTATACCACTGATAGCTTTAAATTCACAGCTATATGGGGATGAGAAATACACCAGTTTAGTAGTTTTACTATTGTGTACAGTAACTGATTTTTTGGAATATAACAAATACATTCAGTTTATTTTTGGCTTCACTATGTTCTGTGCTCTATTTAGCATCCATAAGGGTTAACCGCGGTTGCTCAGTCTGTTCCTAACATGAACAGACCCCTGTTTGAAACCATCATCCGTAGAGCAGTTCCTTTTGGCACGAGTAAATCCTCCAATCGGAAAAGACTTAATAAATAGTGTTGAATGAGTGGCAGGAATGAGCATGCAATTTGGTGTTGCACGCTGTGCTTTTTCTGTGCTTTGTACTTATAACTAGAGTTGAGCCAGACACCTGGATGTTCAGATTCGGCCGAACTTCACCCAAAAATTTGAGTTCGGGACCCGAACTTGACCCCGAACCCCATTGAAGTCAATAGGGACCCGAACTTTGGAGCACTAAAACGGCTCTAAAATAGTCATGGAAAGGGCTAGAGGGCTGCAAATGGCAGCAACATGTGGTTAAGAGCATGGCAAGTGCTCTGCAAACAAATGTGGATAAGGAAATGACTAAAAATAACATAAAATATGTAAAAATGAAAAATAATAATCTTGATCTAGGAGGACCAGGTCCATATGGAGTAGGAGGTTGTGGATGAGGCGGTGTAGGTGGAAGCGGCGGTAAAGGAGTAGGTAGCCAACACAGTTTTTTGTTTTTATTTAATTTTTTTTTAATTTGGGTAGACCCCAAAACATTTGGAAATATAAAAAACAAAAATAAAGAGAAAGTGCGCTGGAGTTCAACAATGGATGGGTGAGGCCAGTATACATGTCTATTCTGCACAAGGTATGGACAAGTCCTGTGGGATCCCTGCCTGGTTCATTTTAATGAACGTGAGCTTGTCCACATTGGCTATGGACAGGCGGCTGCGCTTCTCTTTGATAACCCCTCCTGCCGTGCTAAAGAAACATTCAGAAAATACACTGGCTACAGGGCAGGCCAGCACCTCCAAGGCGTAAAGGGCAAGCTCAGGCCATGTGCCCAATTTGGAGACCCAGAAGTTGAAGGGGCCAGACCCATCAGTCAGTACGTGTAGGCGTGTGCAAACATACTGCCCCGTGATATCCACTATCCAATTGGATATCTTCTCTATCAACTTTTGATATTCTTTTATGCGCCTACCATGGTGATCAGGGGTAACATGGAATCAGGGTTCCATGCCGGAGAGGTGGCGTGAGAAAGAAATACCACATCCAAGGGAGGTCAATGGCTGAAATGTTATTGAGCGAAAATGTGGGACAGGTTGTTAAAGCGGAAGGATTGAATGAAAGGAGGGGGCGCGTCAATTAACGACAAATTTTAGAAATTTAAGTCCCTGTCACCTATGCAGAGCAGGGGTTTTTCATCGGAAAAAATTGGTTGATGTCACCCACCAATGGAACAGATGATTTTTTAAAATTTCGGTCCCTGTCAACTATGCAGAGCAGGGGTTTATTCACGGCAAAACTGGGTTCATGTCACCCACCAATTGAACAGACGATTTTACAAAAATTAGTTCCCTGTCACCTATGCAGAGCAGGGGTTTGTATACGGCAAAAATTGTAAAATGTCACCTGAGAATGTAACAGACGCTTTTGCACCCTGATGCCTCTTTTGCTGTGCTGGTGCCTCTGTGCGACCAAACTGCCTCTTCCTCCAAACTGCACACATCACTCGCATGACCTTGATTCCATGTGGCGTCTAGTACATCATCATCCTCCACATCATCTTCCACCCTTTCTTTACCCGTGCCCTCCTTGTAGGTTTGCAGACTGCAGAAAGCCGCAGCATTTGGCACCTGTGTTTCATCATCCGAGAGGTGCTGCGGTGGTCTTCCCATGTCCTCATCATGAAACATAAGTGGTTGGGCATCGGTGCACTCAATCTCTTTCACTTGTGGAGCAGGGCTATGTGGACAGCAGAGTCATCAAAAAGCATAAGAGACTGCTGCATGACTTGGGGCTCAGACTGCTTGGCTGATTTGCAAGGGGGTGAGGTGAAAGACTGATGGACATCGGCTGCAGGTGCCAACTCTGATCTTTCAGCAGGAGACTGGGTGGGAGACAATGTGAAGGAACTGGAGGCACTGTCAGCAACCCAATCTACTATCGCTTGTACTTGTTCTAGCCTCACCATTCGTAGAGCCGCATTCGGCCCGACCAAATAATGCTGAAGGTTCGGTCGCCTACTCGCACCTGAGGAAGGGGTTCCACTTGTGCATGTAGCTGGCACAGATCGACCACGTCCTCTCCCTGCAACAGGAGCTCCACCAACACCAGCAGCACCACGACCTGGGCCACGTCCCTTATTTGACGCTCTCCTCATTCTTTGCGTTCACCCACCAAACTAACAGATGGTTTGTCAGTCGATAATGTAACCGCCAATAGTGAACAATTAAGTTCACTGACAGTAAGGCGGTGGCGGTGTCATAAAGAGGAAACATTTCTTGAGGTCACACAACAGTGTGACAGGCGAATTTTATATAATTACTTCACTGTCACAAAAAATGTTAATTTGTCAGCCAACAATGTAACAGCAGTATTGACTGGTTGTATTGGACTGTCAGAAATGCATCAAAGGCCTCAAAGGTACTTTCTGGCAAAAATATAAAAATAAGATTTTTTCACCCACAGTGAAAAAGATGGATTTACTGATTCTATTCCACTATCAGATTTGCAGCTACTTTAAGTACTTTATGGGGAAAAAAATAATAATTTGTCCCCACAGGATCTAATTAAATTATTGTCCCTGGCACATATGCAGTGCTGGTGCACTGAACTTGCACAAAATGGCCGCCGACACCCACCTAACTAACAGATGGATAAAACGTATTTTTCTGTGTCACTGGGCTCAGGGCAGGGTACAAAAATGTTGCATTGCACCCACAAAAAAAAATCGTTTTAGATCGCAGAGTTAACAACAAGTTCTGATAACAGATTCTTTCCTATTCTCTCCCTCACAGCAGCAGCATCCTATCCCTACACTAGTAAGAGCAGAGTGACGTGCAGCGCTACGTGACTCCAGCTTATATAGAGGCTGGGTCACATGCTGCACTGGCCAATCACAGCCATGCCCTGCAGCCTTTTAAAAAGCGCCATTAAATCGCCAAACTCAAACCCGCAGTTCTGGTCTGGGGTCCAAAAATCCTAAAGTTCGGTATGAACCCGAACTTTACAGTTCGGGTTCGCTCAACCCTACTTATACCCTTTTGGGTCATCCAATTTATTTGTAAATTTAGATCCAAAAAAGCAATATGTTCATGATGATGGTAATGAGTAGAACTGAGAAAAAGACCTCTTGCAGACGACCGTATGTATTTTGTGGTTCGCAAAAACAGATCCGCAAAAAATACGGATGACATCCGTGTGCATCCCGTATTTGCGGAACGGAAAAGCTGGCGCTTCATGGAACAGTGCTATCCTTCTCCGTAATGCGGACAATAATAGGACACATTCTATCTTTTAGCGGAACGGATATACGGAAATACGAAAACGGAATGCACACGGAGTACCTTCTGTTTTTTTTTTGCGGAACTATTGAAATTAATGGTTCCGCATACGGACTGCAAACGGAAATCGCAGAAACGGAATGGAAACTGAAATAAAATACATTTGTGTGCAAGAGGCCAGGCCCGTCGCTACCCAACAGGCAAAACAAGCAATTGCTTGGGGCCCCGAGCTGGTTGGGGCCCCGAGCTGGCCCGGGGCCAAGCAGAGCTGAGTAACTCAGAAGATCGAATGGCATATTCTAACCCCCAGGCGCTCCCATGGTGACGGGGACGCTTGCCTGCGGGTTAGAATATACCATCGGATCTGAGTTTTACGAGCTCAGTGAGATCGTAAAAGCTCAAATCCGATGGTATATTCTAACCCACGGGCGTTCCCATGGTGACGGGGACGCTTGCCTGGGGGTTAGAATATACAGGGCCACGCCGCTCACAGCAGTATATTTATAAACTAATCAGTAACTACTTTAACTTTAATCATTGCTCATTGCTGAGCTCTTTACTTGGATTATTTGGATATCTTACTTTGTCTTAGCTCTGGTAATAGCAGGCAGTGCAGGGGGCGACGCTCACTCACTGACCGACGTCACGCGCCTGCTCCTCCCACTAGGCGGCGCAGGCGCGTGACGCCAGTGAGTGAGCGCCGCCTGCACTGCCTGCTGTGTTACCGGAGCTAAGACAAAGTAAGATATCCAAATAATCCAAGTAAAGAGCTCAGCAATGAGCAATGATTAAAGTTAAAGTAGTTAATGATTAGTTTATAAATATACTGCTGTGAGCGTCGGGGAGGGGGATCTGTGGATGGCACTGTCCCCCTACAGTGCCATCCACAGATCCCCCCTCCCCTAAACAGTGCCATCCACAGATCCCCCTACAGTGCCATCCACAGATCCCCCTACAGTGCCATCCACAGATCCCCCTACAGTGCCATCCACAGATCCCCCTACAGTGCCATCCACAGATCCCCCTACAGTGCCATCCACAGATCCCCCTACAGTGCCATCCACAGATCCCCCTCCCCTATACAGTGCCATCCACAGATCCCCCCTAAACAGTGCCATCCACAGATCCCCCCTAAACAGTGCCATCCACAGATCCCCCCTAAACAGTGCCATCCACAGATCCTCCCTCCCCTAAACAGTGCCATCCACAGATCCCCCCTAAACAGTGCCATCCACAGATCCCCCCTAAACAGTGCCACCCACAGATCCCCCCTAAACAGTGCCATCCACAGATCCCCCCTCCCCTAAACAGTGCCATCCACAGATCCCCCCCATCATGGCACTGTTTAGGGGAGGGGGGGATCTGTGGAAGGCACTGTTTAGGGGGGGAGGGATCTGTGGATGGCACTGTTTAGGGGGGAGATCTGTGGCTGGCACTGTTTAGGGGAGGGGGGAACTGTGGAAAGCACTGTTTGGGGGGGAATCTGTGGGTGGCATTGTTTAGGGGGGATCTGTGGATGGCACTGTTTAGGGGGGAGATCTGTGGATGGCACTGTTTAGGGGAGGGGGGATCTGTGGATGGCACTGTTTAGGGGAGGGGGGATCTGTGGATGGCACTGTTTAGGGGAGGAGGGATCTGAGGATGGCACTGTTTATGGGAGGAGGGATCTGTGGATGGCACTGTTTAGGGGAGGGGGGAATCTGTGGAAGGCACTGTTTAGGGGGGATCTGTGGATGGCACTGTTTAGGGGGAGATCTGTGGATGGCACTGTTTAGGGGAGGGGGGATCTGTGGATGGCACTGTTTAGGGGAGGGGAGATCTGTGGATGGCACTTTTTAGGGGGGGATCTGTGGATGGCACTGTTCAAATTTCATGCACATTAAATGCAACAGCAGTATTTGCACTGTAAACCTCCTTTTTTATTTATATAAAGTGTGGGTGAACTTAAACTGTATGGCTATACTGTGATTCCTGTAGGCTTTGCGTGCGTAAGGTGTGGAGGGGGGGGGGCCTCCATGTCTATTTTGCTTGGGGCCCCCAAATTCCTTCAAACGGCCCTGCAAGAGGCCTAAGGGTGTAACTGTTCAGGAAACAGACAAACTTCAGTATGGCCACCACATCGCCACACCATATGAACAACAGGTCGTCAAGTGTCACAAAATAAATATGGAGTTTTGTTAGAAAAAAAATGTTGCTCTATAGTGGTGAAGGTGCTGTGTAAATTTAACAAGCAGTACTGTTCTCATGGATACTGTGTTGCTCCAGTACCAATCCTGCCCAGTCCAAATTCTCTCTGCTTCCTCATCTAGTAATTATGTTGCACCATAGGAGCATATGACTGCCGCTGCCAGTGATTGGACAAGGATTAGACCAAGCATCGGTGGTATAAGAGTCGGGGGCAAGCTGTACTGCTTTTTTAAGCTTAGGCTACTTTCACACTAGCGTTCGGGCGGATCCGTTCTGAACGGATCCGCTCATATTAATGCAGACGGAGGCTCCGTTCAGTACGGATCCGTCTGCATTAATAACTTAAAAAAAATTCGCAAGTGCGCAAGTGCGAAAGTAGCCTGCGCGGATCCGTTCAGACTTTCAATGTAAAGTCAATGGGGGACGGATCCGCTTGAAGATTGAGCCACATTGTGGCATCTTCAAACGGATCCGTCCCCATTGACTTACATTGAAAGTCTGGACGGATCCGCACGGATCCGCACGCCTCCGAACGGCCAGGCGGACACCCGAACGCTGCAAGCAGCGTTCAGCTGTCCGCCTGTCCGTGCGGAGGCGAGCGGAGCGGAGGCTGAACGCCGCCAGACTGATGCAGTCTGAGCGGATCCGCCTCCATTCAGACTGCATCAGGGCTGGACGGCTGCGTTCGGGTCCGCTCGTGAGCTCCTTCAAACGGAGCTCACGAACGGAAACCCGAACGCTAGTGTGAAAGTAGCCTTACAGAGCACCTTCACCACTTTAGAGCAATTTTTTTTCTAACAGTAAGGGTAATTTCACACTTGCGGCAGAGGATTCCGGCAGGTAGTTCCATCGCCGTCAAAACGCATGCAAACTGATGGCATTTGTCAGATGGATCAGCATCCTAATCAGTATGACAAATGCATTGAAATGCCGGATACGTCTCTCCGGTGTCATCCGGAAAAACTGATCCGGCATTTATATTTTTCAAATTTTTTTCGGTCAGAGCATGCGCAGACCGCAATGCCGGATCCGTTTTGCCGGAACACTCGGGGCCGGATCCGGCATTAATGCATGTTAATGCATTCCGGCAAGTGTTCAGTCTTTTTGGCCGGAGAGAAAACTGCAGCATGCTGCAGTATTTTCTCCGTCCTGAAATGGCAAAAAGACTGAACTGAAGACATCCTGCTGTATACTGAACGGATTGCTCTCCATTCAGAATGCATTAGGATAAAACTGATCAGTTCTTTTCCGGTATTGAGCCCCTAGGACAGAACTGAATGCCGGAAAAGAATAACGCTAATCCTTGAATTAGGATCTATCTACAGTATCTACTGTTACCTTTTACATGCACCGTATTTGTATTATTGCTTGCTACATGTATAGCAATACTCCTGTTATTTTGTTTTTACCATAGAGAAGCAGAAACACTTACAAACTATGACAAGAATGTATTTAAATCCTCCCCTTTCTCTGGTCATATAGCAAAGGTTAAGTTGTCATATAGAGAATTTGTAACCACCAAAGCTTGACTTCTTCCACAGTCCCAGAGAATAGAGTTTACATACATGTATCTGTGTTCAGGGACTTTGGGTGGAGTACCACCTCAGTGACACTATGATGGTGACAAAAATTCTATTTGACTTCTTGATCTCTGTCTTATGTACACAGAGGGGTGGGGTTAATATATATTTGTCATAGTATTGTAAAATGTAAAGATAGCAAGTTTGGCAAAAGAAGCGGGAGACAAGGCGCTCATAGGGTAGTAAGTTTCGGGTACCAGATCTAGAGGGTATGCCGTGTCAATTGTTATACTCACCCTCTGGTGTTGTTCTTGTGTCAGTACAACACTCGCGAAGGCAGGGGGGTTGGTGCTGCCTGTATCTTCTCAGTCCTTGGAGTTACCAATTCTCCAAAGGAGTGATATGGAATACTGTAAGAAGCTGTGTACTGGGGTCATACACAATATGATACCTCTTGGCGCAAAACCACAACCGCGAATGACGGCTTCAAAAAACAGTTTTTATTTTTGATCAGGTGACAAAGCGTTTCGGAGTAGAAGTACTCCTTTTTCAAGTCTAAAAGATATATAGCATGACATATAACAGTGCAAGGGGATAAAAAATATAATATAAAACAAATAGAGTTGAATTATTCATAAGAAAGGTACGAGGACAATAGATGATATAATACTAACATAAATGTAGAGAACATTGTCAAAATGATCCATATAGTGATTAGAATTTTCTTCGCCATTGGGGACATATTAACATTAATAATAATAATAATAATAGTAATAATAACATTATAAACATTATAAATATAATGGCGATAATAATGATATAAAAAATACTGTTAAAATTGGTGGCCTTGATGCAAAACTGGACCCCAATCTCAATGGGATGATAAAATTTGAGGACCAGTGAATTCATGATTAGACTACTAGTATCGCTGATTAAACATGGTCTGCAAGCAACATCAGACAACGTCACCACACAGCCTGATGTAGCCCCGGAAGCTATCAACACTGAGTTGAAACCCAAGTCTACGTTCAACCCCATACACCATAGAGGGAGTCATATTGAGGCATTTTCTGTCCTCACCACAAGGCGACCCATATCTCCAACAAGCCCCATAACTCTGCTTTTGGTACCCACATGCCCAACAACAATTCCGGTCCAACTCCCATGACCCTCACTAGTATTGACCCCAAATCTACTAGTCTGGAACCCCACAATCCGGGACCGTCATTCACCCAATGGTTCATTCCAAACAACCATTATCCCGCGTCTTCCCCCTTGGAGACCAACCACTCATATATTAATCATCTCCATTTCCCTCCAACCACCTTCAGTTTACCTCCTTCAACTCAGCCACAGCCACTTACCCCCACTCTCTCTTCTGCTTGCTTCATCCAAACACATAATACACAATATATGCCAAGTGACAAAAATATCTCTGCCCTGTCCGAGGACTCTGTCATCATCATCCACAACACCAGCAATAAAGACATCCCCAAACACATCAGTCACCAGTCTTTTTTACCCCTACCCAGGGCCCTGACTCCGGAAGCAACCTATGCCCTACGGTAACCATCAGGGACCACGGTAATCACGGACTACTTCCGTCCTGCCCAGGAGAACCAAAAGACACATAAGTTCAGAAAAGGACGGCGAGGGGGGAGAACAAGAGCAAAGAAGACTACCAACTTCACCAAAAACAGAGACACACAAGGTAATCCCCAAGAGGAACAAGAAGACACACTAATCAGAATCTTCAATCTTTCCTCACACTCACTTAATAAGGCAGAAACCAGCCTATTACAAAAAGTCCTATCGTTTTGCCTCACTAGCAAATTCGATGATTCGAACTGTTTGTTGATCTAAACACTTACATCCGCAAATTAACATTACCTCAACATTTCGAGATCCAAGCCTCAAGACCCAAGATCCCACTGCAGGCAACATCAGACAACGTCACCACACAGCCTGATGTAGCCCCGGCAGCTATCAACACTGGATTGAAACCCAAGTCTACGTTCAAGCCCATACACCATAGGGGGAGTCATATTGAGGCATTTTCTGCTCTGGTTACAAAAGACCTTAAGACCATCAATAGAGGCCTGGAAATTCTGAATAACCTCAGCAAAGAAGAAAAGACGGCCCTAAAAAAACCTTATGGCCAACAAGTCCCTTGTCATCAGGAATGAGGACAAGGGAGGCGGCATCATGATCAAGGATAGGAAGGCTTACCTGGCTGAAGCACATAAAATTCTAAGTGATGAGGAGTATTATTAAATCCTAACAGAAAATCCATTAAGATATGATGCCCAAAAATTAACTGCCCTTTTGGAAACAGACGAAACTCAGAAAATATTATCTAAAAAAGAAAAAGAATACATCACCATAGACCATCCAAATCTAGCACTATTCTATCATTTACCTAAGATTCACAAATCCATCAACAACCCACCAGGGAGACCAATCATCTCCGGTATTTCTTCTCTTTTACCTGCAATTTATCTCATTATATCGACATTCTACTGCAAAAAAAAGTCATACAACTACCATCACATCTAAAGGATTCAGCAAGCCTGATCACCCTTCTCAAGGGAATAGAATGGAAGGACTCTTACAGCTGGGCCACACTAGACGTCTCATCCTTATACTCCAATATCCCACACACAACAGGAATCAATGCCATACGGCAATTTTTACAGCCAGACGAGAGTCTGCCGTGTATGCAAAGCCAGTTTATATTGGATGCTATAGATTTTATACTCAACCATAATGTTTTTTACTTTGAAGATAAAATATACAAGCAGACAAAAGGGACCGCAATAGGGATGCGCTTCGCCCCGAGCTTCGCAAACCTATACATGGGAATATTTGATCATTTCAGCTATAGTGAACATGCTTGGCAAAACGAATCAATATTCTACAGACGTTATATTGATGACCTACTATTCATTTGGGAAGGGAGTATGGATGACGTTAATAAATTCACTCCTCATTTGAACAATAACTATTTTACCCTCACATTTACGGCCAACTATTCCAAAACATCCATTGAATATTTAGAACTGGTCCTCTCTTCCAAAGAAAACTATATAGAAACTAAGACCTTCAAAAAAGTGAATGGGAATAGGTATTTAGATTACCAGAGTGCACATCACAAAAAATGGAAGAACGGGGGGCGTGGTTTGCCTGCCGAGAGAGATGGCCGCCTGAGCTGTGAGCTCCCGAGCCCTACGTATCGACTGCATAGCTAAAGCGAGTTGGCACCTGCCTCAGACCGCTGATTTTGGAGCACAAGCCTCCCTCCTGGCTCCCATGATGACGAGAAGCAAGAGATCGGTCAAGAAGCAAGGGAAGCTGGATTTCTTTGTGGAGAGACTAAGGGATCAAGATGGCGTGGGCTCGCCGGCCTCCACGCGCTCCTCGGGCTCTGTGGATCAAGTTTCACCAGCTATCACTCCACCCCAGCAAAGGAGCCCGTTCGCCTCCCAGTCCTGCCCGACACGTTTATCTCCTCCAGTCAAGTCCCCTCTGACCCAACCGGAGACGTGCTTGTCTGCCCGACACAACTCCTCCAGCTCCCGGGACCGAGAAGACGACTCCCCCTGCCAGAGCCCACTGAAACAAAAGCCGCGGCTCCACGGAGACACGCTAAGACCAGCGGGGGTGAGTGAACGGGATACCCCGTCTCTAATAGACTTCCCTACCACCGATGATTTAGCTACCAGCAGTATGATCAAAGAAATGCTAGTGGTTTTCAGATGCTCCATGCACAGTGAACTTGCGGCCCTGCTGTCCCCCCTGCAGGCCTCCATAGCAGAGGCAGACAAGCGGCTCACGCACGTTGAATCTAATTTAAACCCCTTAATTTAGACCCCCCAAACAGTGGTTTCCCTAAAAGAAAAATTTGACTTGGATTGGCAACTGAACCAAATTCAATATTTAGGCATTAACCTCACCTCCTCAATTCATAGACTGTATTTAGCCAACTACCCGTCTCTCTTATCTAGTCTTAAAAAAGATCTGGAGCAATATGATAAATTTGAAATCTCCTGGCTAGGTAGGTTAGCCACCTTCCAAATGTTTGCCTTGCCTAAACTCCTTTACCTATTTAGAGTCCTCCCCATAAAACTTCCACTATCTTATTTCTCTCAATGCAATAAGCTACTGGACACTTTCTTATGGCATGGTAAGAAACCCAGAATAGCGTCCAAAATTTTACAGGCCAGGAAACAACGGGGCGGTATTAGTCTTCCTAATATACATGACTATTATCTAGCGACACAAATTGCCCAATTAGAGAGTTGGTGGAAGCTAGATTTTTCTAAACAGTGGACTCATATTGAATCCACGGAGGTCCCAGGAGGTAATCTGAAAGCTTTACTGATAGCCTCGCTAACTAAATCATATATAAGACCCGATCTGTCCTTTCTTGCTACCAATGCTGTAGATTGTTGGGTCCGATACCACACCCTCACATCCAAAGGGTCCCGCCCTACCCCAGGCCCTTTCCCATTAGTGGTTTTAGACTACCTTATCCCTGATTTGGGGGTGGGTACTTGGCACAAATATGGTATAACAGAGACCCTGCAATTATTTCAGGATAACAACCTTTCCTCCTTTAAAAGCTTACATCATGCCTTTAAGGTCCCCAATGTTGAGTTCTACAAATATCTCAGAATTAGACATTTCTTAGCAGACACTCCTACTCTGCCAACGGCAAACGTGCGGATCCTAGAGCTTTGGTCTTTACCTACTCAGAAGCTAAAAACCCTTCGCCCCTTATACTCACAGCTTAGTCGCAAAGACACTTTTATGTCTGCGCCTCTCGTATCCTGGGAACGGGATTTGGGGTCTAAATTTACGCCTTTACAATGGCAATCAGCTTTTAAGTACGTCTCGCGCAATATTACCTGTGTGACCTAATATAAATCATTTGTGAAGACCTCCCTGAGATGGTACTTTACCCCTGAAAGGCTACACATGATATATCCGTCTGTCTCTCCCCTGTGCTGGAGGAGCTGTAGCCATAAGGGCACATTATACCACATATTATGCAATTGCCCAATAATTTAGCCATTCTGGAAAGAGGTTTTCTCCCTGATTTCTCAGATTTCAGACTCAAAGTATACCCTTGGTACCCCCTCCCCCTCAGTAGCATTACTGTTGATCGGTATCACAGAGGTGCCCATTGCTTACAGGGGGTTAGTCTGTCACATCCTCCTTTCTGCCAAATTGGCTATCACTTCTAAATGGAAGTCTATACATTCCCCTACGTTACTCGAAGTAATCCAAAGGGTTAACAAAACCTGCCTCTTCGAACAAATCATGGCCTTCGCAACTTCGAATGGTACTTGCAACACCGTGAAATATGAGAAGACATGGCGAGTATGGAGGGCATCGCGATATATGTTCCCCTCCTAACCTCCAATACGTGACAGGATAGAATTCTATGCAATATGTTCCCCATCCCTTCTCCCATTGGTACATTCTGAGGAACTGTTGGTTTTTCTGTAATACTTATTGATTTGCTGTATCATATGTGTTGCTCTATGTGTTATCTCCCTTTGTCTGGGAGACTTGTTGTTCACCTATGCCTTTCACTTGAGCTTACTCACCTGCGAGTGAGTTTTAACTGTGCTTGTTTGAAATACCTCAATAAAAACGTATTGATTCTAAAAAATGGAAGAACAACGTCCCATTCAGTCAGTTCAAACGCATCCGCAGAAACTGTACTAATGATGAGGATTTCAAGCAACAAAGTCAAGTCATCAGAAAGAGATTCCTAAACAAAGGGTATCCTAGTGGAGTCATCAAGGCAGCCCTCCAGCGAGCACAAAAATACACCCAGGACAATTGTCTGTCCTCACAAACCAAAAAAAATGATAAAAAAAACACTGAGAAACACCAAACTTCCTTCATCACTACATACAATATCAATCATAACGTCTTGCGCAACATCTTCAAAAAACATTGGCCAATTTTACAAGTAGATCCATTTTTAAAGAAACACATTCAACCTAGACCTCAAATAACCTTCAGAAGGGCCCAAACCCTGAAGAACCTCATCGCCCCCAGTTGATTATAGTCCAAAAAGAATCAAACATGATCTACCATAACCTTGTTCCCCCAAGTCCTTGGGAGTTGCAGGTGCAGACACCTCCTATGCAAATGCTGTTGCAACATCTCCTCCCGAGTCATCAGATTCTCAAGAAACGTCACCGGGGAACAATTCAAAATTAAGTTTCCTAGATTGCTCATCCTCTTACGTCATCTACCTATTGGAATGCACTTGCGGATTGAAATATATAGGCCGCACCACCTTAACCTTGAGAGAGAGAATGAATAAACATTGGTGAAACATTACAAATGGCTTCAACAAACATGGAGTCTAACGACACTTCCTCCATATCCATAACAAACATCTTCCACGGTTATTATCATTGATATTTTTATTTATTTAGGATTTTTTTTCTGTTTCACCATCTCATTTTTTGTTCCTTTATTCCATTTCATCACACAGATCTGCCATCTTGTCATGTACAGTCCACAAATACTCATACTTCATTTCACTTTCACATAAACCGTTTATTAACACTATACCCTTAATGTTCATCTTTCATCCATGCATACTAGTACATTTTCTCTCACTCTCATCATCCCTAATCATTACTCCCTTCCTGGTACCCAATTCAATGCCTCTCGGTCCCCAGCTCCCCTATCTCCTTGTGCCAACACTCCGGTATTGAGCGCGCTGACACTGTGCATACATGCCGCAGGTCAGGCCAATCTGGCTCCAGCTGCCTGTCAATAGCCCCGCCCCCGCTCCCCTGCAACCTCCAGTCGGCAGCCCGCGATCAGCCACGCCCCCAACTGCCCGGCTCAAGAAAGCGCACGCTCTCACACATGTGGGAAGCCGCACTACATACAGCAGCCCGATCCAAAGGTATTGCAATGATTTCCTTTTTCCTCTTATCTCCTCAGTTCCTAATAGCCTCTGATCGCAAGACCTATAATAATTCTCATACTAGTTCCATATTTCTTATTTCAAAACGATCCACCTTCAAGTTCCTCACCCCAAACCATCTATTTTCCATTTGACCTATAGCATCTTGATTGGTCGCGCTACCTACATGTGCCCGGTTCCAAAGGTAACTACCACCTCCTCACCCCTGCCACTTATTATTATTACCATTATTATTTATCCCACTCAATATCAGCCACTCTCATCGTTATTTAACCATCTACACACCCAATGAATGATGTCTCTCTCTCTATATATGCTTTTGTGTGTGTGTGTGTGTGTGTGTGTGTGTATATATATATATATATATATATATATATATATATATATACACACATTCATACCATCTTAATCATAATTGATCTCGTCGGCGTCATTGAGATTATTGCTAATTATTATTGCTATCGTTGACATTATTGCTACCGTTATCATTATTATGTGTTCTTGCATAGCAAGACCACATACTATTATCTCACATATATATTATTATTATTATTATGTGTTCTTGCTTAGCAAGACCACATATTGTTATCTCACATATATATTATTATTCTTATTCTTATTATAGCCAAATTTGCCACCCTAACTCCTCCCACAGTTTTTACACTACATAGACAAAAATTTACCAAAACGTGCAGATTGTGCCCGATCGGATTGCTATTACTTTGTGGAGCGATCCCACCCCTGGGGCCCCCGTGGCGGGCCCCGGAAGCCCCCTTTTTTCCCATAGACTTTGACAGGGTAAATTTTCAAATCGCTCCCACTCGCCAGGCTTTGACGCTAAAGTCACCAAACTTGGGTCACTTAGTCATGGAGTCAACCCGAAAATTTTGGGCACATTTCGGGGACCCCAAAAAGTGGGCGGGGCCACACAGAACCAATCAAAATCTCCCCATTGACTTTAATGAGACCTTCAAATTGCTACTTCTCCCACATTTTTAGGAGTACAAATTCCAAACTTTGCAGACTTGGTCGGCACCCACCCAAGTACCTTGCTTTTGCTTTGTTACCCGATCCCACCCTCCGGGCCCCTGGGACAGGGCCCCCAAAATCCACGTTTTTCCCATTGACTTTGACAGGGACAATTTTCAAATCTCTCCCAGTCGCACAGATTTTAAACTAAAGTCACCAAACTTGGGTCACGTAGTCATGGGGTCAACCTGAAAATTTCTGTCACATTTTGGGGGACATTAAAAAGTGGGCGGAGCTACAAACCACCAATCAGATTTTCCCTATTGACTTCAATGAGAAACTTTTAAATTGCTGTCATTCTCACAGTATTTAAGCCAGAATACCCAAACTAGGCACCGTAGGTCATTGGGTGACTGGGGTCAAAAAAAATTAAAAAGTGGGCGGGGTCTACAACGGCCAATCAAATTTCAGCCATTTGTTTAAATGGGAAAAATTCAAACTGCCGCTGCTCTTAGACTGTTAATGGCAGGGTTCCGAAACTTGGCACAGTTGGTCACTGGAGGACTGTGCCAATGTATATCTCATTTTGGGGACGCTAAAAAGTGGGCGGAGCCACAAACAACCAATCAGATTTTCCCTATTGACTTCAATAAGAAACCTTTAAACAGCTGTCATTCTCACAGCACCCAAACTCGGCAAGGTGGGTCAGTGTGAGACAAAGGTCAAAATTTATAAAAGTGGGCGGAGTCTACACTCCACCCAGTTACTCCGCCCACTCCAGTTGTAAGCTACTGGTGGAGGCAAGAACACATCACACAATTTCCCCAGAAATTGTACCTTTTCTAGTTATTATGTGTTCTTGCATAGCAAGACCACATACTATTATCTCACATATATATTATTATTATTATTATTATTATGTGTTCTTGCATAGCAAGACCACATATTGTTATCTCACATATATATTATTATTATTCTTATTCTTCTTATTCTTATTATAGCCAAATTTGCCACCCTAACTCCTCCCACAGTTTTTACACTACATAGACAAAAATTTACCAAAACGTGCAGATTGTACCCGATCGGATTGCTATTACTTTGTGGAGCGATCCCACCCCCGGGGCCCCCGTGGCGGGCCCCGGAAGCCCCCTTTTTTCCCATAGACTTTGACAGGGTACATTTTCAAATCGCTCCCACTCGCCAGGCTTTGACGCTAAAGTCACCAAACTTGGGTCACTTAGTCATGGAGTCAACCCGAAAATTTTGGGCACATTTCGGGGACCCCAAAAAGTGGGCGGGGCCACACAGAACCAATCAAAATCTCCCCATTGACTTTAATGAGACCTTCAAATTGCTACTTCTCCCACATTTTTAGGAGTACAAATTCCAAACTTTGCAGACTTGGTCGGCACCCACCCAAGTACCTTGCTTTTGCTTTGTTACCCGATCCCACCCTCCGGGCCCCTGGGACAGGGCCCCCAAAATCCACGTTTTTCCCATTGACTTTGACAGGGACAATTTTCAAATCTCTCCCAGTCGCACAGATTTTAAACTAAAGTCACCAAACTTGGGTCACTTAGTCATGGGGTCAACCTGAAAATTTCTGTCACATTTTGGGGGACATTAAAAAGTGGGCGGAGCTACAAACCACCAATCAGATTTTCCCTATTGACTTCAATGAGAAACTTTTAAATTGCTGTCATTCTCACAGTATTTAAGCCAGAATACCCAAACTAGGCACCGTAGGTCATTGGGTGACTGGGGTAAAAAAAAATTAGAAAGTGGGCGGGGTCTACAACGGCCAATCAAATTTCAGCCATTTGTTTAAATGGGAAAAATTCAAACTGCCGCTGCTCTTAGACTGTTAATGGCAGGGTTCCCGAAACTTGGCACAGTTGGTCACTGGAGGACTGTGCCAATGTATATCTCATTTTGGGGATGCTAAAAAGTGGGCGGAGCCACAAACAACCAATCAGATTTTCCCTATTGACTTCAATAAGAAACCTTTAAACAGCTGTCATTCTCACAGCACCCAAACTCGGCAGGGTGGGTCAGTGTGAGACAAAGGTCAAAATTTATAAAAGTGGGCGGAGTCTACACTCCACCCAGTTACTCCGCCCACTCCAGTTGTAAGCTACTGGTGGAGGCAAGAACACATCACACAATTTCCCCAGAAATTGTACCTTTTCTAGTTATTATTATTATTATTATAGCCAAATTTGCCACCCTAACTCCTCCCACAGTTTTTACACTACATAGACAAAAATTTACCAAAACGTGCAGATTGTACCCGATCGGATTGCTATTACTTTGTGGAGCGATCCCACCCCCGGGGCCCCCGTGGCGGGCCCCGGAAGCCCCCTTTTTTCCCATAGACTTTGACAGGGTAAATTTTCAAATCGCTCCCACTCGCCAGGCTTTGACGCTAAAGTCACCAAACTTGGGTCACTTAGTCATGGAGTCAACCCGAAAATTTTGGGCACATTTCGGGGACCCCAAAAAGTGGGCGGGGCCATACAGAACCAATCAAAATCTCCCCATTGACTTTAATGAGAACTTCAAATTGCTACTCCTCCCACATTTTTAGGAGTACAAATTCCAGACTTTGCAGACTTGGTCGGCACCCACCCGAGTACCTTGCTTTTGCTTTGTTACCCGATCCCACCCTCCGGGCCCCTGGGACAGGGCCCCCAAAATCCATGTTTTTCCCATTGACTTTGACAGGGACAATTTTCAAATCGCTCCCAGTCGCACAGATTTTAAACTAAAGTCACCAAACTTGGGTCACTTAGTCATGGGGTCAACGCGCAATTTGTTAGCACATTTCGGAGACCCGAAAATGTGGGCGGGGCCACACAGAACCAATCAAATTCTCCCCATTGACTACAATGAGACGTTCAAATTGCTACTCCTCCCACAGATTTAGGAGTATAAATACCGAACTTTGCACTCTTGGTCGGCACATACCCGAGTATCTTGCTTGTGCTTTGTTAACCGATCCCACCCTCCGGGCCCCTGGGGCGGGCCCCCGAAAACCTCTTTTTTTCTCCCATAGAGTTTTATTGGAAAAATGCAAATGTTTGTCACTCATACAGCTTCGGAGTGAAACTCACCAAACTTGGGTCACTCAGTCATGGGGTCAACCTGAAAATTTCGGTCACATTTTGGGGACATTAAAAAGTGGGCGGAGCTACAAACAACCAGATTTTCCCTATTGACTTCAATAAGAAACCTTTAAATTGCTGTCATTCTCACAGTATTTAAGCCAGAATACCCAAACTTGGCACCGTAGGTCATTGGGTGACTGGATTCAAAAAATAATGAAAAAGTGGGCGGAGTCTACAACGGCCAATCAAATTTCAGCCATTTGTTTAAATGGGAAAAATTCAAACTGCCGCTGCTCTTAGACTGTTAATGGCAGGGTTCTGAAACTTGGCGCAGTTGGTCACTAGAGGACTGTGCCAATGTATATCTCATTTTGGGGATGCTAAAAAGTGGGCGGAGCCACAAACAACCAATCAGATTTTCCCTATTGACTTCAATAAGAAACCTTTAAACAGCTGTCATTCTCACAGTATTTAAGCCACAGCACCCAAACTCGGCAGGGTGGGTCAGTGTGAGAAAAAGGTCAAAATTTATAAAAGTGGACGGAGTCTACACTCCACCCAGTTACTCCGCCCACTCCAGTTGTAAGCTACTGGTGGAGGCAAGAACACATCACACAATTTCCCCAGAAATTGTACCTTTTCTAGTTATTATTATTATTATTATTATTATTATAGCCAAATTTGCCACCCTAACTCCTCCCACAGTTTTTACACTACATAGACAAAAATTTACCAAAACGTGCAGATTGTACCCGATCGGATTGCTATTACTTTGTGGAGCGATCCCACCCCCGGGGCCCCCGTGGCGGGCCCCGGAAGCCCCCTTTTTTCCCATAGACTTTGACAGGGTAAATTTTCAAATCGCTCCCACTCGCCAGGCTTTGACGCTAAAGTCACCAAACTTGGGTCACTTAGTCATGGAGTCAACCCGAAAATTTTGGGCACATTTCGGGGACCCCAAAAAGTGGGCGGGGCCATACAGAACCAATCAAAATCTCCCCATTGACTTTAATGAGAACTTCAAATTGCTACTCCTCCCACATTTTTAGGAGTACAAATTCCAGACTTTGCAGACTTGGTCGGCACCCACCCGAGTACCTTGCTTTTGCTTTGTTACCCGATCCCACCCTCCGGGCCCCTGGGACAGGGCCCCCAAAATCCATGTTTTTCCCATTGACTTTGACAGGGACAATTTTCAAATCGCTCCCAGTCGCACAGATTTTAAACTAAAGTCACCAAACTTGGGTCACTTAGTCATGGGGTCAACCTGAAAATTTCTGTCACATTTTGGGGGACATTAAAAAGTGGGCGGAGCTACAAACCACCAATCAGATTTTCCCTATTGACTTCAATGAGAAACTTTTAAATTGCTGTCATTCTCACAGTATTTAAGCCAGAATACCCAAACTAGGCACCGTAGGTCATTGGGTGACTGGGGTCAAAAAAAATTAAAAAGTGGGCGGGGTCTACAACGGCCAATCAAATTTCAGCCATTTGTTTAAATGGGAAAAATTCAAACTGCCGCTGCTCTTAGACTTTTAATGGCAGGGTTCCCGAAACTTGGCACAGTTGGTCACTGGAGGACTGTGCCAATGTATATCTCATTTTGGGGATGCTAAAAAGTGGGCGGAGCCACAAACAACCAATCAGATTTTCCCTATTGACTTCAATAAGAAACCTTTAAACAGCTGTCATTCTCACAGCACCCAAACTCGGCAGGGTGGGTCAGTGTGAGACAAAGGTCAAAATTTATAAAAGTGGGCGGAGTCTACACTCCACCCAGTTACTCCGCCCACTCCAGTTGTAAGCTACTGGTGGAGGCAAGAACACATCACACAATTTCCCCAGAAATTGTACCTTTTCTAGTTATGTGTTCTTGCATAGCAAGACCACATATTGTTATCTCACAAGTATATTATTATTATTCTTCTTATTCTTATTATAGCCAAATTTGCCACCCTAACTCCTCCCACAGTTTTTACACTACATAGACAAAAATTTACCAAAACATGCAGATTGTACCCGATCGGATTGCTATTACTTTGTGGAGCGATCCCACCCCCGGGGCCCCCGTGGCGGGCCCCGGAAGCCCCCTTTTTTCCCATAGACTTTGACAGGGTAAATTTTCAAATCGCTCCCACTCGCACAGATTTTAAACTAAAGTCACCAAACTTGGGTCACTTAGTCATGGAGTCAACCCGAAAACTTTGGGCACATTTCGGGGACCCCAAAAAGTGGGCGGGGCCACACAGAACCAATCAAAATCTCCCCATTGACTTTAATGAGACCTTCAAATTGCTACTTCTCCCACATTTTTAGGAGTACAAATTCCAAACTTTGCAGACTTGGTCGGCACCCACCCAAGTACCTTGCTTTTGCTTTGTTACCCGATCCCACCCTCCGGGCCCCTGGGACAGGGCCCCCAAAATCCACGTTTTTCCCATTGACTTTGACAGGGACAATTTTCAAATCTCTCCCAGTCGCACAGATTTTAAACTAAAGTCACCAAACTTGGGTCACTTAGTCATGGGGTCAACCTGAAAATTTCTGTCACATTTTGGGGGACATTAAAAAGTGGGCGGAGCTACAAACCACCAATCAGATTTTCCCTATTGACTTCAATGAGAAACTTTTAAATTGCTGTCATTCTCACAGTATTTAAGCCAGAATACCCAAACTAGGCACCGTAGGTCATTGGGTGACTGGGGTCAAAAAATTTAAAAAGTGGGCGGGGTCTACAACGGCCAATCAAATTTCAGCCATTTGTTTAAATGGGAAAAATTCAAACTGCCGCTGCTCTTAGACTGTTAATGGCAGGGTTCCCGAAACTTGGAACAGTTGGTCACTGGAGGACTGTGCCAATGTATATCTCATTTTGGGGATGCTAAAAAGTGGGCGGAGCCACAAACAACCAATCAGATTTTCCCTATTGACTTCAATAAGAAACCTTTAAACAGCTGTCATTCTCACAGCACCCAAACTCGGCAGGGTGGGTCAGTGTGAGACAAAGGTCAAAATTTATAAAAGTGGGCGGAGTCTACACTGCACCCAGTTACTCCACCCACTCCAGTTGTAAGCTACTGGTGGAGGCAAGAACACATCACACAATTTCCCCAGAAATTGTACCTTTTCTAGTTATTATTATAATCCTGTTTCACACTGGATCTTGACCATGAGCTGCCGTGTGGCAATATATATATATTTGGAAGTATGCTTAGGTAACTCCAAGTAATTGATTATAACTTCAGCTCTGTTATTATAAAAGGGTGATAATTATTTGATTTTGACTAGCACAGCTGATTATCTGTAATCCAGACTTACCTGTTATTAGTGACTGTACAATAGTGCTATGGATATTGCGCACAGATCTTTTAAACATTGTACTGTCGCCAGTGGGAGTGGTGTGAGGGGGGGGGGACTTTTTTTGTCGCAGTATTGTCCTGTAGTCATTGCCAATAAATGTAATCTGTCCACAATTATGTGTGTATATATATATATAATTTTTTTTTTAATTTTTTTTTTAAACAATAAAGAATGCATTTATAGTATATGTGTGTGGTTGAATATTTGGTGAATCATTGTATGCTGGCACACATATTAAGATACTGGTGTTTTGCTAATATCAGTGTTTTTAGGCCAGTTATGGGGAAACTGCGTCTCTCCAGCTGTTGTAAAACTACAAATGCCATCATGGCCTGCTGTAGGCTGATAGCTGTAGGCAGACTGGACATACTGGGAGTTGTAGTTTTACAACAGCTGGAGAGCCGCAGTTTGCCCATCCCTGCTGTAGGCTATGCCAGTGTTTCCCAACCAGCGTGCCTCCAGCTGTTGCAAAACTACAACTCCCAGCATGCCTGGACAGCCTTTGGCTGTGCGGGCATGCTGGGAAGTGTAGTTTTGCAACAGCTGGAGGCACACTGGTTGGGAAACACTGGGCTATGCAATGCAACCAAAAGGGGGCTTCCCCCTAATGGCAGGCAAACTCCCTGCTCCTTTATTGAACAGGTTGCTGTACTTACAGTACATGTCCATACAATCCAGTGTGGGATATAGAGATTATTGCACAGGTGATCAACCTGCTTAAATGTGTATTCAGGCACTGAAGGCAAACTCCTGAGCACATATGCCATGGAGACAAGCTATATTAACCCCTTAGTGACCACCAGTATGTTTTACAGAGGTCACTAAGAGGCCTTGAGTCTAAGCACTGCACTGTCACCTGCTCTAACGGCCCAAACTGGAAGAAGCTACAATCTGGGCCATTTAACCCCTTACATGCTGTTGGCAATAGGGCCCGAGGCATGTAAGTGGTTACAGAGGTAGCGGATTCTCTCTGTCTCCCATTGACAACCCACAAATGAGATTGTGGGCTACAGATGTCTGTGGAAGCAGGCGAGGGCCTAGTGAAGGGCGCAGGCCTCACTCCAGAGTGTCAGTATAGCAATGACAGTAAAATACATTGTACTCCATGACTAGTGCAATGTATTTTAGAAGCAATCAACAGATTGCCTATTATATTTCATTTGTGGGCTGATTTAATATTTAAAAAGTAAAAAAAATGAAATACTAACAAAAATGAAAAAAAAAAAGAAAAATTTCCATTAAAAGAACACTTTTTTCAGTGAAATGAACTGCAAAAATAAAATCTCCTCCACATACAGTATTTGCTATTGCCGTGTCCGCAAGTAATTTATCCTGTGCGATGAAAAACATTTATATGCCTAAAATGATACCAATGAAAAGCAGCAAAATGTATAACACAAAAAACCAGAGGCATTATTGCTGTTTTTTCCCATCCCCCTTCCAGAATGAGTTAATAAACGTTAATCGGTAAGTCATGTGTACGCCCCAAAAGGACACCATTAAAAACAACTTGTCCTCATATGGCTAAATCGATGGAAAAAAAATAAAGTTATGGCTCTTAGAATGCAGTGATAAAAAAAAAAAAAGGGCAGGCAATACTTTAGAAATGTGCCCGAGTGTTCTCAAGTGCATATACCATGTATGTAAATAAACAATCCCCCCACCCTCCTGCGGGAAATTAGATGATTGCTATATGTACCATTTACAGCTGGCAGTATAGTACACATAATAGGGGAGATTTACCAACACAAAATGACAAAATGACAAACAAAATGGTGTGCCTACTTTGCATAATTTATTAAAGGATTTGTCCAAGTTCAGTTGCCAGCAGTAACCAATGTGACAAAATAACAAAAGGAAGTTCTTGATGCCACCTCCAACAATGTGCTCTAATCCTACACGATGAAGTCATCTTCCTGGCTGCATGGGAAATCACCACGTTAGCCAATCACTCGTCTCAACAGAATGCTACACATGAGTGCTGAGGCCACTGACTGGCTGCAGTGGTGAGTATGGGACTTCACTTCTGCACTGAGGTAATCAATTGCCAACAGAGAGGAATAGTACATGGTGCAGGAAGCTGTAGGGGGGTAAATGGTAATCATCGCTTCTTTTGATTTAACACATTTATTGTTGCTTGCAAAATTTTAATTGAACTTGGACAACCCAATTTGTTTGATTCAACGTGGCTTACCTGGGCAGTGGTGTGGCCTACCATAAAGTAGAGTGGATTGGAACATGCCAATGTGCACCAAAAATGTGCCAAATTTGTTCTGCAGAATTCAGTTATGGAGTAAGCTAATAGGTGGCATAGGTGAGCCATTCATCAGCTCGCATAAATGGGAAAAACTTGTGGATTTTTAGGTCTTCAAGTCTAAGATTACGCTGTCTCAAGACTACACAAGAATAGTAAAGCTACCCAAATGTATTTATAAAGAACATCAGCTTTACTTTACTCTGTTCTTCTCTACAGACAAATGGGCAGCCTCTTGAAATGCTGGTGGATGTTGGCTGTGGGACTGGACGCTACACTTTACCTCTAGCTCCTCACTTCAAGAAGGTCCTGGGAATAGACATGAGTGAATCCCAAATAAATGTGGCGAAACAAAATACGTCGGCAAACAATGTGTCGTACATGTGAGTACTGCGCTGGCATTACTAGTTCTGCTAATATAATGAGAGGATTAGATGGCCTCAGTCACCCTGGGAATCTCTCTTCTGTCTATAGGGTGGCTTCAGTGGAGAAGATACCTGTGGAGAATGATTCTGTGGACCTGGTGCATGCCGGACTTGCTGCACATTGGTTTACAATAGACAAGTTTCTAAATGAGTCAGTTTGAGTACTGAAGACAAATGGATGCCTGGCTTTACATGCTTTTTATCCGACCACTGAGATTGAATATAAGGATTTGTCACGTGATCTGAACGCAGTAATGTCAGAGGTAACATGCCGATGAATATTAGTGATAATGCAGATACAATGTATACATTTTTATTGTGTATAGTAGAATTCTTCTGTGTTGCATTTGCATACGTACTGAGGTTTTTTGGGCCCACCAGAGAAATTGATTCTGAAGGACCAAGCTCCATCTGTAAAGAACAGTTTAACTGCAATCTGTTATTATAGATTGTACATTTCTTTATTTATTATTATTAAAGTGCCATTTATTCCATGTCGTTGTACTTTTGAAAAGGGGTGCACATACAGTGGATATAAAGAGTCTACACACCCCTGTTAAAATGTCAGGTTTCTGTGCTGTAAAAAAAATAAGATAAAGAGAAACATTTCAGAACTTTTTCCACCTTTAATGTGACCTATAAACTGTACCACTCAATTGAAAAACAAACTGAAATATTTTAGGTGGAGGGAAGAAAACAAAAAATACTAAAATAATGTGGTTGCATAAGTGTGCACACCCTCTTATAACTGGGGATGTAGCTGTGTTCAGAATTAAGCAATCACATTCAAAATCAAGGTTGAAACCAAGGTTGAACTTTTTGGCCATAATTCCAAAAGATATGTTTGGCACAAAAACAACACTGCACATCACCAAAAGAACACCATACCCACAGCTGTGGGGTGATCTGAAGAGGGCTGTGCACAGGAGATGCCCTCGCAATCTGACAGATTTGGAGTGTTTTTGCAAAGAAGAGTGGGCAAATCTTGCCAAGTCAAAATGTGCCATGCTGATAGACTCATACCCCAAAAGACTGAGTGCTGTAATAAAATCAAAAGGTGCTTCAAAAAAGTATTAGTTTAAGGGTGTGCACACTTATGCAACCATATTATTTTATGTTTATATTTTTTCTTCCCTCTACCTAAAATATTCCAGTTTGTTTTTCAATTGAGTGGTACAGTTTATAGGTCACATTAAAGGTGGAGAAAGTTCTGAAATGATTTATCTTTGTCTGATTTTTTTACATCACAGAAACCTGACATTTTAACAGGGGTGTGTAGACTTTTTATATCCACTGTACATACAGGGGTGCACCTAGCCTTTCTGCTATCTCAGGCGAAAACTGAAACTGTGCCCCCTGCTTGCCAAATTAATAACCTAACCCCTTTGCCACAATAAAAGTGCTTATTGCCCATGGCCCTTCTGCCGCCCCCCTCTTGCCCCTTCCTGATGCTGCCTGAGGCGATTGCCTCACCTGTTCTCATTTGTGGCGCACCCCTGCATACATAATACAGACAATAGCACTAAACATGACCAAGACGAGTTACAAACTGGTAGAGAAGGAGAGAGGGCCCTGCCCACGAAGGCTTACAATCTTTATCAATAAGGTCTAACAGGTAATTTGTGGATCAACGCATAAGAAACAGACAGAAGTAGCATGAATGGCTCCATAGTCTGTTACAATGAGATTTTCTTGTATTGTAGTTTTAGAGACCTGTTATATTATTGTATTATGTTATATTATTTTTGTTTTTTGGCAGGTGTGGGATACGTTGTTCCAGTATTTTGATAAAATCACAGCGGACATGTTTTGTCAGTACCAAAATATATATGAGGCTATTCCACTAAAAGACAAGGAATTGTAAGTTTTAACATATTTAAAGGGGTATTCCGGTTGTTTGAAGTTGTCCTCTATCCACAGGATAGGGAATAACTATTAGATCAGGACAGGTCTTACCACTGGGACCCAAACCGATCACGAGAATGGGGATCCCGTACCCCTTGAAGCCCTCCTGAAATGAAGTAAGCGGACGCTGGCACATGCATATGGCCACTCCATTCATTTCAATGGGAGATCAAGAGACATACGAGTGCAGAGCTAGAAATGAATGGAGCGGCCGCAAGCATACGCGACTGGCCACTCTGTTCATATCAGTGGGGATGCGGGGGTTCGGAGACTCTGTTCTCTTGATCTGGTATGACCCCTACCAATCCAATAGTTAACACAATCAAACAAACGTCAACCAATCGGAATACCCATTTAATTTTTTTTTCTCCATTTGTGCACATAGGTTTCTGAATCCTGCCCCTTACGCTTGGAAATATTTTTTGAGCTTCCACAATGCATTGTTCTCTAGTTATAGAAAACCTGAATTCTGAAAGAAAGTAATCATGAATGGTGAAAAAAATCATGTAATATAAAATAATTACTAGCAAGCAAAGTAAAAGTAATTTTATGAAACTGGTGTAAAGTGGATCTGTAGTGTCCCACTAGGTAAATGTGGGCACTACACAAGGGTCAATATGGCCACGTTATCTGTGTATCAGGCCTGTTAAGTGTAGTTCCTCCTCCTAGATAGTAGAGGGAGCTAGGGAACCCCTAGTATATATAGTTAGGCCCAGACAGGAAAGAGTCAGTGTAGTGCAGTATAGTCTAGGAGGCTAGTCAGTGCAGTCTAGCCTGCCTGAGGGTCCTGAGTAAAGAAGCTCAGAAGCTGCCACCAGGAGAAGGGTTTACCTCCTGAGAGAAACTAAGTCCCTACAAAGTACAGTACAGAGCAAAAGTGATTCCAGCCGAACCAGAGAGGTGAAGGGCAGAAGGATCTATTTAAAGCTAGGAGACATATACCTGAGCAAGTTTTCCCTGACCAAGGATAAAGCCAGCAATAGGGCATACGGGCCTTGGGATAAAGACAGACAGGATTCTGAGGAAAGTGCAGCCTGATCTGTAGGTGTTTAACCCTCTGAGTATCTTGCAAGAACATTGTGCCTGCCAATTTATGTAAAGCCTGCATGTTACTACCTCTCACATATGGAACTTTGACCAAAGACTGTATATAGTTGACTGTTCCAGTAAACAGAAGTTTTGCTTCACCACAACATCGTGTTCCTCAATTATTCATACCATAAATCGGTGTGCCACCGTTACCGGCACTGGCGTCACAAATTTAAAGGGATCTTGCCACCGGCACATTAAAAACCTGCAAAATCCAGGGCACCTCACCTACCATCAGGCCTGGTCCCTATACACAGAGTGCCCCAGAGTATATAAAAGACTGTGAGTACCATAACCACCCTCGGTTAGTAACTACCCCTGTGACCTCACCATTCGCCTCACCCCGCAGGGCGGCGTACTGCAGATCTGGCTTAGTTGCCCATAGAAATAAATCCAGTTCCTCCTTTCGTTTTCTGAAGGAGCTATCAAAAATGAAAGGTGGAATCCGATTGGTTGCTATGGGCAACTAAGCCAGTCTTATGGGAGCGAAAAATACGGTATATATGTGACAACAATTAATATAGAGTGCTATAGCGACCAATGAAAGTGGATACATTTAAACAGCCACCAAAGTCTGTTATAAGTATAATATCCATTTGAGTGAGAAACCAACAGTACTATAAACCACACGCCCAGATCAAAGAAACTTTAACAAGCTGCTATTTTGTATTTTTTTCATCTTCATTAATTTTTATGCGAGAGCTCCATATTTAAAGGGACCGGATACAAAATTAACTTTTATTGTTAATATTGTTTTAATATGTATGTATAATGTATTTGATTTTATGATATGTAATGGCTAAATAAGGCCTCTTTCACACTTGCGTTGTCCGGATCCGGCGTGTACTCCACTTGCCGGAATTACACGCCGGATCCGGAAAAACGCAAGTGTACTGAAAGCATTTGAAGACGGATCCGTCTTCAAAATGCTTTCAGTGTTACTATGGCACCCAGGACGCTATTAAAGTCCTGGTTGCCATAGTAGTAGTGGGGAGCGGGGGAGCAGCATACTTACCATCCGTGCGGCTCCCGGGGCGCTCCAGAATGACGTCAAAGCGCCCCATGCGCATGGATCATGTGATCCATGCGATCACGTCATCCATGCGCCTGGGGCGCCCTGACGTCACTCTGGAGCGCCCCGGGAGCCGCACGGATGGTAAGTATGCTGCTCCCCACTACAGTTTACCATGGCTGCCAGGACTTTAGCGTCCCGGCAGCCATGGTAACCATTGAGAAAAAGCTAAACGTCGCATCCGGCAATGCGCCGAAACGACGTTTAGCTTAAGGCCGGATCCGGATCAATGCCTTTCAATGGGCATTCATTCCGGATCCGGCCTTGCGGCAAGTGTTCCGGATTTTTGGCCGGAGCAAAAAGCGCAGCATGCTGCGCTATTTGCTGCGGCCAAAAAACGTTCCGTTCCGGAACGGAAGACATCCTGATGCATCCTGAAGGACGGACTGTCCATTCAGAATGCATTAGGATAATCCTGATCAGTATTCTTCCGGCATAGAGCCCCAACGACGGAACTCTATGCCGGAAGACAATAACGCAGATGTGAAAGAGCCCTTAAATGCAAATTACTGTGAGCCAGCCAATTTTCATTTTTTATTTGGGTGTATACTTACACTGAGAGGTTGACAGTGGGCTGGGCTCCAGGCTAGCTGGTGAGCGTCCCTCTAATTGTTAAATTGTGTCATTAATTAAACAATTCAATTTTTTTAACCCGTTCGCTTGCACGTGCAGCAGGCATCAGAGCTGCCGCTAATTACCGTGACTGGCAATAATGCCGATCGCGGTAATCAAAGGCTTGAAATGCCGTGATCAAGCTCTCGCTTCCAGGCTTCCTACTGATATTTAGACCAACCAATAAGAAACCTTGAATAAAGTGCATAAATACACTGGGGTCTAGCATAAAATACTATACCCAAAAAGAACCAAACCAATAACCCCATAAGAAATAAGGAGAACATTCATATAAAATATATGAATTTTATTTAGACATAAAGTAAGCATACAATAACAAAAGGCACAAGGTACTGGGAAGATGGGACGTCCCGTGTATAGGAGCCGCAAACCCTCACCCTCACATATACCGTGCTGACAGGGGAACATGCCAGAAATACAGGGTGCTGAGTCACACTTGAATGGGTGAGATGTAAACACAAGGAAAAGGCTTCGTCAGGAAGTAAGGGATACACAGCCAATTTGCCATTTTTCCATTGCTTCTCTTACCCCACAAAATGTAGTAAAGTGTAATCAAAAAGTCCAACACTCCAAAATGTTATAAATAAAAAGTACAGATTGTCCCCTATACAGCTCAGTAGACATGACTATAAAAAAAAATTGGGGGTCAGAATATGGTGATGTAAAAATAAAAGTTTAAATGTATTTTTACACTATTTAGACATAAAAAAAACCTATACATATGGGATATCATTGTAATCATACTGATCACCCAGAGAATGAAGGGTATGGGTCAGTCTTGATGCAAATGAAACACCGTGGGAACAAAACCCTTAAAACTGTGAAGGTATTTTTTGCGTTTTTTTTCCCATTCCACACCATTTTTCTACTGCTTCCAACTACATTGTAAGCCACAATTAATTGTGGCATTAGAAAGTACCACTTGTCCAACAAAAAATTTAAGATTACTTACCGGTAATCACTTTTCCATGAGCCCATGACAGCACCCTTGAGAGACCGCCTCCATCCAGAGCAGGAAACAGGAACCTTTGTGTAGAGCACTTAAGGAGGGATACTCGCCTATACCACCAGTTAATTGCGAGAACTTGTCCTAAAACACATCTAATATAACTTTTTTTTTTGGGGGGGGATATCCCAGGTGCTGTAATGGGCTCATGAAAAAGTGATTACCGGTAAGTAATCTTAAATTTCCCTTATGCCCATGACAGCACCCTTGAGAGATGACTAGAATAGTACCTAGCTCAGGGTAGGACAACTGCCTGCAGAACTTTCCTGCCAAAAGCTAGCCACTCCTTAGAGTCTATGTCTAATCTGTAGTGGCGAAAGAAAGTACACTGAGATTTCTAGGTAGCGACCCTACAGCTTTGCTCTAGAGATGTGTAACACCCCAGAGTTGTGTTATTACACTCCTCTACCCCGCTTCTATCTGTTAAGAACCTTTACATTGTCATCTGATATGATTTTGCTCATGTCTTCACAATTGTGCATTTAAAACTATGTTAAATGTAAATTTCCTTGTAATTTTCCATGTTCACCAGCAGGTGGCAGCAATGGATTGGTAAGGAACTAGTTACAGTTTAGTACATCTAGGCTGGAATGGTTCATTCCAGCTTAGCTCCCCCTCTGTGAAGGTGCGGACTGTTCCCACATTCTTCAGCATGGGAGGAGAAGGAAGTTAGGTCAGTGTGCCAGCCACCCCTGTTGGGGAAGGCTGTGTGATAGCCTTCAGGAGTCCCCCTGTATAGGGAAGAAAGCCAGGATCTTGTCTCAGCTGAGACATTGATCAAATCCCCAGCCTGAGCCCTGCAGCCTCAGCTGGATGACAAGCAAGCAGATAATCTCTAGAATTCCAGGACAAAAGCATTTCTAGTGAGCCTATCTGAGAGGAAAGTTCAGAGACCTAGGAGAAGCCATATTCCTCCTCAGCTAGTTAGTACCCATACAGCAGAAGATAGAGAAAAACGCAGAAGCTAAATTCCTGCCACAGTTATAGAGCTAACAGACAGACATCTTTTCCTGCAAGCTCCAGATTTATAGTGCAGAAGATTTATTCCTGCCAACCATTGCCAAAAACTGCTGGGACCAAAGACCAAAGCTGTATTCTGCTTGGATAAAAGTTATCTTCAGTAAAAACAAGTTTGAACTTCACCTAAAGGTCTGGATATCAATTTCTGCTGCAAAATTCCTCTATTACTCCTACTATCACTACACTCAATTTATTGCAAGTGAGGCAGGAGTCCAGCCGCACCCAGGTAGGAGACACCGTTGACACCATTATCATCACCATACAGAGACATTATAGACCATTACACCACTCTGTCATTCCTAACCTGGGATGTGTGTTATAACACCTTGGGAGGGCCCTGTGATGGTACCCTGCGCACGTTGCAATAGGCATCACGAACAACTGCAAACTATTATATACCCATATCCTGACCTACCGCATAAGCGGCGTCAGCGTAACCCGTTCCTGGTCACTGCAGATGCTTGAGCCCTTTCTGCCCAAGAAGTAGAAATGAATCTGGTAGAGTGAGCACTAAATCCGAAAGGGGGCGATTTCCCTGCTGAAGAATAGGCTAAGGTGATGGCCCCTACTATCCATCTAGAGAGTGTTCTGGAAGAAACTTTATTACTTCTATTTTTACCACCAAACTATATAAAAAGTCTAGAGGATTTTCTCCATTGATTAGTGATTCTCAAATATTCTGATAGGCATCTTTTGACATCTAGACAGTGGAGCCCCATTCTTTGGGTCCTGACACAAGGATGGAAGAATAATATCTTGGGTCCTATGAAACATGGAGACCACTTTAGGTAGAAAGGAGGGATCTGGCTTAATGAGCACTCTGTCTTCCAGGATGTTAGTATAAGGGGAGAAGGACGAAATTTCGCCAACACGCCTGGCCGAGGTAATCGTCACCAAAAAAGCGGTTTTGAAAAACAAAATTTTAATAGGTAGATCCTGCAAAGGCTCGAAAGGAGGCTACATCAATCTAGATAAAACTAGATTAATGTCCAGGTAGGGAACTGATGATCTGACCAAAGGCTTAATCCTACTAGTTGCTTTAAGCCCTCTTTTACACGGGCGTGATGGATTGGCTCCGGATGCTTTCAGGGTGCATTCAGTGAAACACGCACCATTTTGCAAACAAGTTCAGTCAGTTTTGTTTGCAATTGCGTTCAGTTATTCAGTTTTTTCCGTGAGGGTGCAATGCGTTTCTATGCATTTTTCATGTGCGTGATAAAAAACTAAAGGTTTACAAACAACATCTCTTAGCAACCATCAGTGAAAAATGCACTGCATCCGCACTTGCTTGCGGATGCAATGCGTTTTTCATTGAACCTATTTACTTCTATGGGGCCAGGGCTGCGTGAAAAATGCAGAATATAGAATATGCTGCGTTTTTCAGAACTGATGCATGTACACAGACCCATTGAAATGAATGGGTCAGGATTTAGTGCGGGTGCTATGCGTTCACGTCACGCATTGCACCCGCACGAAAACTTGCTCGTATGAAAGGGGCCTAAACTCAAGGGATGTACCGGGATTTTACAGAAGTTTAGGACAGTCTTCCATATTCTGAGATAAATGGTAGAGGTTACTCCTTTCCTGCATGATAAAAGAGTATATATAACTTCCTTAGACAGGCCCCTACGTTCTAAGATTTCCCCCTCAAATACCATTCTGTTAGATAAAGATCTGTAAAGAATAAATCAAGGCAACTGGACTTACTGTAGATTTCTTAAAAACGTTTCATTCGTTCTTCCAACGAACCCCCCCCCCCCCCCCCCCCCGCCTGTATTTAAACTTGGCTTCTCCATTTTTACATAGATGGCCTCCTTCACACCTCGTTTGTACCAATCGGCCTCCTTATCCAAAATACGCACTTGACTGTCTTCAAAGGTGTGACCTGTTTCTTTTAGATGTAAATACACGGCTGAATCTTGACCAGAGGTTTTGGCTCTTCTATGCTGAGCCATACGCTGATGTAGTTGTTGTTTTGCCGATATACAGTTCTGAGCATTCCTCATTACACTGGACTGCGTACACAATGTTGTCCATCTTGTGTTTAGTCATTCAGTCTTTTGGGTGAACCAGTTGTTAGATGAAGACTTCTCACTTCTGGATAGAAGACAGGACCTTGAAACAACAGATCCTGCCTGTCCGGAAGAATCCAGGGATCTGTCAGGGAAAGTTTCCTCAACCAAGTAAACCAAGTCCTCCTTGGCCAAAAGGGGGCAATTAGAATAAGCCTCGGCCGTTCCTTCCTCAATTTCTGTAATACTCTCGGAAGGAGTCTTAGAGGAGGAAAGGCGTACAGAAGCTGATTCGGCCATGGAAGGGAGAACACATCTATCCCTGTCGGGAAATCTTCTGGATATAGGGAAAATAATAGGTTGCATTTTTTGTTCTGTCTGGTCGCAAAGAGGTCTATTTGAGGAGGAGCCTAAAGTTGAATTATCTGACTGAAACCTTGTTGGTTTAAGCACCATTTTCCTTGATCTATCTGGTTTCTGCTTAGAAAGTCTGCCATCTTGTTCTCCAATCCCTTTAAATGTACAGCTTTGACAAAGGGAACGTAAGGAATGACCAGGGAGAAAATGTTTGCTGTTAAGGACATAAGTTTTTTTGATTTGGTTCTTCCTTGCCTGTTTAAATAAGAAATGACAGTGGCGTTGTCTGAAAAGATTTTTATTCCTTTTCCTTTTGGGTAGGAATTCTAATAGGACTGCTCTGAGTTCACTCATATTCTGAGAGTCCTGACTCTCTATCGAGCTCCATACCCCCTGACGGACCTCCCCCTGACAATAAGTGCCCCACTCAGACTGTCATCCGTATTGATGGATATCTGATCCTGGGGATCCCAATGTAGACCCTGAGACAGATTTGCAGGTTTTAGCCACCAGGTTAGAGATTGAATCACCTGAGGGGTCAGGGAAAGTGGGGTGTCTAATGGAGATAAAGATCCCTACCACTCTTTTAGAATCTGCCACTGAAGAGACCTGGAGTGAAAAAGGGCCCAATTGACCGCAGGTATTGTGGAGGTCATTCTGTGTGTCCAATACTATCATCCCGTGTCTGATGGTTCGATTCTTTGAGGTTAGAAGGGACCACACGTCTTCTCTTATTTGGAATACTTTGTGTTAAGGAAGAAAACACTGGTTCACTGAATCCAGGATTAGACCCAGAAACACACATCATTGGGACGGTATCAGATTTGACTTTCCCCAGTTTATTTGCCATCCTAGTTTTGTCAGGATTTCTATTACTTCCAGAAGATGAGAGGTTAGCAGATCTCCGGATTTCGTCACCACAAGGAGGTCGTCCAAATAAGGGATGACCAGAACGTCTCTTTCTCTTATGTAGGCCATAACCTCTGCCATTACTTTTGTAAAGAGTCTGGGGGCCTGGGATATTCCAAACGGAAGCGCTTTGTTTTGGAAGTGATGAATTTGACCTTCCATGGATACTGCCACTTTAAGATATTTCTGGAAATCTGTATGAATTGGAATGTGATAGTAAGCATCTTTTATGTCTATGGTGGCCATGACGGAGTCTTTGTAGAGATGCTTTATTGTGGACTGTACAGATTCTATTTAGAATTTTTGGTATTTCAGAAAATGATTTAAGTCCCTCAGATTTCTGATCATCCTGAATGACCCGTCCAGTTTAGGTACCAGAAAAAGGGATGAATAAAAACCCCTGCCCTTTTCCTCCAAGTCTGGAACAGGAACCATGACCCTTTTTTCTATTAGAGAAAATCTTTCTTGTCTTAGAGCCAAGTTTCTTGTGGAATTTTGAACTATATTTGTCATTTTTAATCTTTCCGGTGGGGGGGAGGCAAACTCTAGACGGAACCCTTCTTTTATGATGCCTAATATCCACGGGCTTAACAAGATCTTTTCCCAAGCCTGAAAAAATAGAGAACGTCTTCCCCCCCCACTGGACAGAAACCGTAATTGCTGACTGTCCTTGGATCTTGAAGCAGACTGACTGTTAAAGAGGAATCCCTTATTTTTTCTATTTTTGTTTTCCTGTCGAAAATTCTGCCTTCTGTCTGTGTGTGAGGTTTTTCGTTCCTGTGAAACAGGAGGTCTAGAAACAGGAAAACGTTATTTATTATCAGAAGCCTTTTCTAAAAGGTCATCCAAAACAGGCCCAAAGAGATAATCTCCCTGGCATGGAATAGAGCAAATTTTCTTCTTTGAATCTGTTTCACCTGACCATCCTTTAAGCCAAATAGCTCTTCTCGCATAGAGCAGCTGACTTGTCACTTATCTTTAAGGCATCTGTAGAAGCATCAGAAATAAAGTCCACTGCTTTAAGGATGGTAGGAAATACTTCTAGTAATTGGTCCCTAGGGGTTTTATTTTGAATATGGGACTCCAGCTCTTGTAGCCATAATTTTAACGACCTGGCAGTAGAGGTAGTAGCAATATTTGGTGAAAAACAAAAAAACCTCCACTAGTGAAACGGTTAAATGCTGTAACCATTCATTTTTATTTTATTTTTTTCATTTTTACTAAGATAAACTATATCATAAGCATATATTTTTCTCTTACAGGATCACAGATATACCAGTCACCGTTCAGCTGTCCATTCCTGAAATTATTGGATTTATCCAGTCGGTTTACATGTATCAGGCATTCATGGAGAAAGATGTGAAAGGAGCAGAACATTTCCTTACCCAGACTGAAAAAAGGTTCAGTATAAATACACGGTTCCGCTTTGATTATAACATTTCATGGATTCAATGATAATTTGCCTGCCAATCCATATTAGTATTGAGGTGGTTAGGTCCCCTTAGGCCCCTTTCACACGGGCGAGTTTTCCGTGCAGGTGCAATGCGTGACATGAACGCATTGCACCCTCACTGAATTCTGACCCATTCATTTCAATGGGGCTGTGTACATGAGCGATGTTTTTCACGCATCACTTGTGTGTTGCGTGAAAATCGCAGCATGTTCTATATTCTGCATTTTCACACAACGCAGGCCCCAAAGAAGTTGATGGGGCTGCGTGAAAATCGCATTGCATCTGCAAGCAAGTGCGGATGCTATGCGATTTTCACGGAAGGTTGCTAAGGAGATGATTTGTAGGTCCATTACCTTTATTATTTTCCATTATAAAATGGCTATAATGGAAAATAATAGCATTCTATAATACAGAGTGCTAATTAAAATGTCACTTGAGGGTAAAAAATTATTAAAAAAATTACCTCATCCTCTTGATCGTGCAGCCGTTATAGTTTTCTTTCTTATTCTTGCAGGACCTGCGCTGACATCATCACGCTTACCACATGGTGAGCACGATCACGTCAGCGCAGGTCTTGCAAGAATAAGAAAGAAGACTATAACGGCTGCACAATCAAGAGGATGAGGTAATTTTTTTTATAATTTTTTACCCTAAAGTGACATTTTAATTAGCATTCTGTATTAAAGAATGCTATTATTTTCCATTATAACCATGTTATAATGGAAAATAATAATATCTACAGAACACCGAACCCAAACCCGAACTTCAGTGAAGAAGTACAGATTCGGGTCTGGGTACCACATTCAGTTTTCTATCACGAACATGCAAAACGCTTTGCACTCGTGCAGAAAAAACTAAACAACGCAACGCAATCGGAGACAAAACTGACTGAAATAGCATGTGCACTCAAGCGGGTTTCCCCGCAATGCACCCGCAACGCATCCGGACAAAATCTGTGATGCCCACGTGAAAGGGGCCTTAAAGAAAATGGGAGGATATATTTGTTCCTGAGCGATATGCATGGCTCCACACTCTAGGCTACTGGAAGGAATCAGACAGACACAGTTGTAACTTAACCAACGTGGCATTTACTTTACTCATGTGGGGTAACAGGCATGTGGGTACAGCAGTCTTTGACAGGCCACAGGCTTAGTGGTTAAGATCTCAATGAAGACAGAGGCTTAGTTACAGGCAACAGAATAAATTGGTACACTGTCTCTAAGAGGCAGCAGATATATTACTGTCCTTTTAAGAAGTAAAAATTCTCTCTCCCTGGGCAACAATACTTTGGCTTATGTTTCCTCAGAGTGGCAGCAATGTAAATTACATGAGTAGGGTTATTGGCTAAGCTTGGGCCCTCTACAACCCATTTAACTAACCCATCCAACCCTCTCACCATCCCAAATAACCACACACAGCCACTGTTCGGATTAAATCGGCCACAGCAGCCGTTTTATTAAATAATATAAATAACATAAACATTAATAATTATAATAATAATGACATAACCATTTCACTTAGAACTGATGAGGGAGGTCGTAGAAGCCGCCTAAATGCACCTTAACTGACCAAAAACCACCATGGCAATTCCATCTTGCCCCCAGCCGCGTACCACAAGCTCGGGGACACCAACTGATAGACGCCACACCAAGCCAACCAGGTGCCCCAACTCTGAGAGTCCAGCACCACCATTGAGGCCCTCTTATTCACCTGTACCATCCAGTAGCCCCAGCTTCTATGACCTCCCCCCGCCACGACTGCCGCGACAAACAGAACTCCCTACAGTCAGTAGCACAATCCCCCCCCAAAAACGTAGAAGCTAATCTAGACTTAGAGATACCAACTTTGCGACACCCTCATCCGCAAAACCGGTACACAAATGCCCTTTGACTCCTGATCCTTAGTACTATGCTAATAAGACAAAAAATGCTATTACTATATAGTTTCCACTCTTTTTTTATATATATAAATGTAGAGCCAAGCCTCCCCTGCAACAGTAACAAACAAGGGTGGGAGGGGGGGGAGATGCTGTCTCCTGCTTATCCCAAAAATGGCGCCCGTTTTCCCGCCCCCAATTCTATTTAAAAACTCTGCCCCCCGCCTCTTCTCAAACCACTCCCCGCCTCACGTCTTCATTCATTAACCCTAACCTAACCCTAGCCCTACAAAAACCCTTATGCCGGCCTCCCCTGAACTTCGGTTCCGTCCGGCCTCATTTTATCACAACATATACCTTTCCAAGTGGCACAGCATCACACAGTCTCTAAGGCTACTTTCACACTTGTGTATTTGCCTTATCCGGCAGGGACCAGCAAAAACACTTCCGTGTTTGATAATACAAACGCCTGCATCTGTTATGAACAGATCCGGTTGTATTATCTTTAAAGGGGTTCTGCACTTTCAATTAACTGATGATCTATCCTCTGGATAGATCATCAGCTTCTGATCGGCGGGGGTCCGACACCCGGGACCCCCGCCGATCAGCTGTTTGAGAAGGCAGCGGCGCTCCAGCAGCGCCGCGGCCTTCTCACTGTTTACCGCCAGGCCGCCCGCCCACTGACGTCACGACTTGTATCAACTAGAGTGGGTGCGGCTAAGCTCTGTTCACTTGAATGGAGCTTAGCCGTGCCCACTCTAGTTGATACAAGTCGTGACGTCAGTGGGCGGGCGGCCCGGCGGTAAACAGTGAGAAGGCCGCGGCGCTGCTGGAGCACCGCTGCCTTCTAAAACAGCTGATCGGCGGGGGTCCCGGGTGTCGGACCCCGGCCGATCAGAAGCTGATGATCTATCCAGAGGATAGATCATCAGTTAATTGAAAGTGCAGAACCCCTTTAAAATAGCAATGACAGATCCACCATTAAAACCATTGTAAGTCAATGGGTGCCAGATACGTTTTGTATTGTGTCTGAGAAAACAGATCCGGCACCATTAACTTGCATTGTGTGTCATGCTGGATCAGTTTTTCTCCGGATCCCATACCACCGAACAGGTATGGAAACGCAACCAAATGGAACGGAATGCATTCTGGTTTATTCTGTTCTGTTCAGTTTTGTCCCCATTGACAATGAATGGGGACAAAACGTAAGTGTTTTTCTCCAGTATTGAGATCCTCTGCCGATCCTCTGCCATAAGAAAAACGCAAATGTTAAAGTAGCCTAACAGGCACTTCCATGTTGCAGTATCTCACTTCACAACCACTGCACACACACAGATCTATCACGGTATCTTTATGAAACACACAGATCAAGATGTCTCATTCTGCAGCAGATACGTGTATCTCTGCAACACATACTGTTGGTGACAGCCTGGCAGGTCTCTGACCTGTCTCTTCATAGGCTCCTTTTAGGATCTCAAAGAAAGAAGATGCAGCTCAACTACAGTTCACAGACACAGCGCCGTCCTGTGCACGGAACTTGCCACACATGCAAGGAGGATGCACAGACTAAGCAGCTTCTCTGCCTGTCAAAGCAAGCTTCAAGCCCTCTGTGATATTCTGCTTCCATTGCCCTAGCAAATCCCTGAGGTTTTGAACCTTTTTTTTCCAGTAGCAACTGTCAGACGTTCCCGCAACAGGTGGCAGGAGATCTGTGAGACTGGCAACATGTGATTTGATCTGACATGTTTTCCGTTTGGATCAAATGACATCTGTGTTTCTGGTGCTTGCCACACATTCTTTCCCCAGGTGTGGCTATTAGGGTCATTTAACCTTCTCGATTTATAGTTGCTTCTCCCACAATGCGGTGTGGTTTATAGCTTCTGTTTGGACCTTTGGATAGATTGTGGTTGGATCTCAGCTGAGTTCATGGTGCTTACATTGCTCCTTTGAAGTTAAGTCTTTCCTTTCCCTTTTGTATTTTGTTTGGGTTCTGTGTGTTGCAATTCCCTATTGTTTGTATTAGGCATGAAGGAGACCCCTGTTCGTTCTTCCTTTTGGATAAACAGGTAGTCTTGTCCTTGCCATTAGTACCAGGGTTCTATAGGACTTGATAGGACTCTAGGTATTCCTGTGTATGAACTCACCTACCTTTGGGGTCTGTTCATACTAGTAGTCAGTCAGGATTTGGGTTAGGGTTTTCACTAGGAGGTGTCCATTTTCCTTCCCAAGTTCTCAGGTCTGATTCCCTGTTACCCCCCTTCCCTCCTATGCTCGGTGTGGTGTTTCCTTCTACACCGAAGCGTGACATTATATACCGCCAAAACCGTAATTTTTTTGTTTGTTTGTGTACAGCCATGGATCCTTTTGCTGCACTGGCAGGTCAGCTGCAAGGGCTATCTTTGCAGGTAACTCGACTGTCTCCAGATGCAGAAATCACAGGCTGTTAGTGCTGGTGGTAGTGGTGGAGACCAGGCCTATCTGGAGCCTAAAATTGCCCTCCCAGACAGATTTTCTGGGGGACGTGATAATTTCATTTTGTTTAGGGAGGCATGCAAACTGTATTTTAGGTTACGTTCACACTCATCTGGGGATGAGCATCAGATAGTTGGTGTGGTCAATTTGTTGCTTAAGGGGGACGCTCAGTCATGGGCTTTTTCTCTGCAGTCTCTCCGGTCAGTAGATTCATTTTTCGAAGCTTTGGGTCTTATCTATGATGATCCGGATTGGACCTCTCTAGCCGAAACCAAGCTGCGCGGCCTTCTTTAGGGTGATCGTTCCATTGATATTTATTGCTCTGAGGTTAGGAGGTGGGCTACGGATATGGAGTGGAACGATCCTGCCCTCCGTAGCCAGTTTTGTCAAGGGTTATCAGAGAGGCTGAAGGACGCTTTGGCCTTTCATGAAACCCCAGGGTCTCTGGAGGCTGCTATGTCTCTTGCTATACACATTGATAGACGCCTTGATCCGTAATCCATCTGCACCACAAAAAAGTAGTGCATGTGCTTTTTTTTGCAGTGCAGAGACACTAAGATAAACCCCACGGAAGCACTCTGAAGTGCTTCCGTGGGTTTCAGTGCCTCGATTCCGCACAGGACCTTTCGGATTGTGGACCCATTCAAGTGAATGGGCCTACATCCGTTATGTAGGGTGCACACAGCCAGTGCCTATATTTTGTGGACCCACTGTTTGGGGGCGGCAATACGTGCACGGCCAGGTAGCGGCCTTGTGTATAAGCCCTTATTTACACGTGTTTATTATTTCCATCAGTGATTGTGAGCCAAATCCAGGTGCAAGTCTAAACCCAGAACAGGTGCAGATCTTTCCCTTATATCTTATGTCTGTGGAGGCTCCAATCCTGGTTTTGGCTCACAATCACTGATGGAAATCACTGACCAAACACTGACGTGTGAATGAAGCCTTAGGCCTTATGCACACGGCCGTTGTGCGGTCGTTCTGTGTATTGGGGAAATCAATGCACGGACAACATCCATGCGCGACTGGGACGGATCGAGAGCCATTCAACTTGAATGGGTCCATGATCCATACGCACTGAAAAAAAAATAGAACATTTTTTGCGGTGCGCAAGCACGGACAGAAACACCACGGAAGCACTCCGTAGTTCTTCCGTGGGGTTCCGTGCCTCTGTTCCGCTTATATCTCTGCTCTCTCTGACTTCAGTTGTAAACAGTGGAGGAGTTATCAGTGATTCATAGCCTTCCATGTATTAGTGTATATACATAGCTCTTTCTCAGACTGCTGTACATGGGGGTGGTCTTAAGTTCACACTTAACAGACATTTATGTATAAATTACAAGTTTACAAGCTTTCCCTGCGAAATAAATGAGCCCTCACACAGCTCTGTTTGCAGAACAGTAAAAATGTTCTGAATTATATTATTTAGTGTTTGTTATTTAATCCCCCTGAACCACCAGAGATACTACCTATTAACCCATAATCATCCTAGACCACCATGGATAACGATAAATATTTATTACTTAATCACTCTAGACAACCAGAGATACTAGGTTAATCACAAAGTTACTGTAGGTCACTAAGGATATTACAAGAATACATATAGGAATTTCTAACCCCTTAACAACCATATTTAAACTTGTGTATTCTTCTAGATAACAACCTAGAATATACATAATTGGGAGTGGAATGAAAACAAGGGTAACTTTGCCATTTGTGGCTGACTATAATAAACCCAGCCGTGCCCAAGACCGCAGAAGTGAACTTCATCTAGAGCAGGCATGCTCAACCTGCGGCCCTCCAGCTGGTTGAGCATGCCTGCTCTAGAGCATTGGCCCTTCCTTTGTCTACCTGGGACTTATGGTACTCAGATACACCCAAGGACCTACAGTAGGACTGAATTTCACAACAAGCAGATGGCTACAAAAATCACTTAAATAAAGCACATATCAACACTGGTTGAAAATAACACACCGAATCATAGGTAAATGACAGGAACTGAGTGTTGTAGGTCATGTAAAGAGGATATAATCTAGTAATGGAGTGGATGACAGATGGGTGGTATATATGTAAAAAGCGGATGTATGAAAACAAACATGAAATGGGTTTTGAAGTTCTTTTAAACGGATGATCTATCCTCTGGATAGATCATCATCATCTGATCGGCGGGGAACTGACACCCGGGACCCCCGCCGATCAGCTGTTTGGGAAGGCAGCTGCCCTCCAGTAGCACCATGGCCTTCTATTGGTAACCCTCAGGCCCAGTGACGTCTGGACTAGTACCCCTAAGCTCTGTTCACTTGAATGAAGCTTAGGCACGCCCAGGCCAGTCAGGGCCGGCGCCACCAGTAAGGCGACTTAGGCAGTCGCCTAGGGCACCATTTAGCAGGGGGAGCCCGTTGAGGTAAAAAAAAAAAAAAATTGGTTATGTAGGTTCGGGCGGCCGGCCGGCGGCGCCCCTCATGCTGAGCCTCCTGAGCAGCCGGCTCAGTGCTGCGCAGCCTGCCTGCGCCTGCTGACTGCTGTGTGGTTAATGGAGCGTGGCCGAGCTCTGTTCGGTCCGGTGTACAGGAGCATTTGTTTCCTGTACCCGGCCGGACTGACAGGAAGTACACACTAAGTGAGCACTTCCTGTCAGTCCGGCCGGGTACAGGAAACAAAAGCTCCTGTACTGCGGACCTAACAGAGCTCGGCCACGCTCCATTAGAGGTGACAAGGGGGAGGAAATGAGAGTGACAGGGGGGGGGGAGTAGAATGAGAGTGACAAGGGGGGAGTAGAATGAGAGTGACAAGGGAAGGCGGGAGAAGAGAGTGACAAGGGAGGGGGGATTAGAGAGTGACAAGGGAGAGGGGGAGAATGAGAGTGACAAGGGGGGGTGAGAAAGAGAGTGACAAGGGAGGGGGGGGAGAATGAGAGTGACAAGGGAGGGGGGAGAATGAGAGTGACAAGGGAGGGAGAAGAATGAGAGTGACAAGGGAGGGAGAAGAGAGTGACAAGGGAGGGGGGAGAAGAGAGTGACAAGATAGAGGTGGAGAATGAGATTGAGCGACAGGGAGGTGTAGTAAGATATTGCACAATGGAGGGGGAGAAAGAGAGTGACAAGGGAGGTGGGGAGAGTGACAAGGGAGGGGGGGA